>NC_140585.1:1155394141-1156023307 GCF_964204655.1 Triturus cristatus | reverse complement strand
AAGCAATTGAACATCTCCACAGACTGTCCGCAGAGGTTCATCAAGAACAAGAAGAATGGTCACTGGGGAGTTGGTTTTGGGACACTATTAAAGGTTGGGGATGGAGACTGTTTTCATTTATCCTGATACCGATTGTGTTACTATGTGGATGTTGCTTGGGGATTCAGTGTCTGCCACCTTTATGTTCGCTTTTTATGAACTGCATCTGCCCTAAGACTTTGGACTTTGAAACTGAGCGGATGAAAGCTCTGAACGAGGTGGAGGTACGGGGTATTATGGGGATAGATCCAAACTAGGCAAGCTGGCGAGACATGTTAAAAGGGAGGACTGTGGAAATTTAGCGTGCAAACTGAACATTATCTGCGCCATCTTGCCTCTCCCCAGCGCCACGCACAACGAATGCACGGCCGCCATTTTAGGCACCCCGCTCTCTCCCCGCTCACTCTCGACCGCCAGCGTTTTCCCTTGGCGCTGCAAGCATCCCCCGCGCGCCGGCCACCCCCGCTCTCTCATACAGGCCATAAACCCTCTCCTTCTGCGCGACCCTGCTACGGAACCACTTCCAACCGACAACCCATACATGGTCATGCCTCTCCTTTGATAACCCCCTTCCTCTGCGCCCCATTGTCTGAACTGGTCCCAGGCCATCACCTAGCCCTGCGGATGCAGTTTACTGCCCCTACTGTAAGGGAAACACCCCACATCAAAGGGATTACAGTAGATCAAAGCCCCTACCCCCTGAGACCCGGCCAGTTGCACACACCCCCGGGAATTAGCGGAATTCCCTGCTGCGCGATAGCCATCTCCCACTGCGGGTAGGGTGGGAACTTCTACTGTATCTATGTGTGGGATCGGATCTGAGCCGGGGCTTCAGGGGATGTTCTTTCAGGCATCAAGGGAATCTCAAGAATGTACTATATGTAATAAAGCAATAAACCAGTGTATAAGAGACCAGGTCTCAGAGATGCAGTTAGAGCACCTCGTGACGATACCTTGCTGTCTGATCTGATGTGTTCTGCTCCGACGGAATAAAACTTTGTTTCCTGCCTTCCAGTCTCCGGCGCCTGCCTCTTTTATTGGTAAATCATCGAGTGGTATGAGAGGCGATTACCGCCGGGCAAATCCTTGAAAGATTATCGACTGAAACTGCCGCTACCATTTAACAGTTTCTTTTCTACTGTTAAGCACAGAGCTATGTCAAACCCAAAATAGGGTCCTCCCCATGGCTCGTCTGTCACCGATCATGTTTATTGTGTATGTTTAGTCTTCGGCCCAGCTCATCCATCCCATTGTTTCTATTGTCTTTGGCCCAGCTCATCCATCCCATTGTTTCTATTGTCTTTGGCCCAGCTCATCCATCCCATTGTTTCTATTGTCTTTGGCCCAGCTCATCCATCCCAATGTTTCTATTGTCTTCGTCCCAGCTCATCCATCCCATTGTTTCTATTGTCTTTGGCCCAGCTCATCCATCCCATTGTTTCTATTGTCTTTGGCCCAGCTCATCCATCCAATTGTTTCTATTGTCTTTGGCCCAGCTCATCCATCCCATTGTTTCTATTGTCTTTGGCCCAGCTCATCCATCCCAATGTTTCTATTGTCTTCGTCCCAGCTCATCCATCCCATTGTTTCTATTGTCTTTGGCCCAGCTCATCCATCCCATTGTTTCTATTGTCTTTGGCCCAGCTCATCCATCCCAATGTTTCTATTGTCTTCGTCCCAGCTCATCCATCCCATTGTTTCTATTGTCTTTGGCCCAGCTCATCCATCCCATTGTTTCTATTGTCTTTGGCCCAGCTCATCCATCCCAATGTTTCTATTGTCTTTGGCCCAGCTCATCCATCCCATTGTTTCTATTGTCTTTGGCCCAGCTCATCCATCCCATTGTTTCTATTGTCTTTGGCCCAGCTCATCCATCCCATTGTTTCTATTGTCTTTGGCCCAGCTTATCCATCCCATTGTTTCTATTGTCTTTGGCCCAGCTCATCCATCCCAATGTTTCTATTGTCTTCGTCCCAGCTCATCCATCCCATTGTTTCTATTGTCTTTGGCCCAGCTCATCCATCCCATTGTTTCTATTGTCTTTGGCCCAGCTTATCCATCCCATTGTTTCTATTGTCTTTGGCCCAGCTCATCCATCCCAATGTTTCTATTGTCTTCGTCCCAGCTCATCCATCCCATTGTTTCTATTGTCTTTGGCCCAGCTCATCCATCCCATTGTTTCTATTGTCTTTGGCCCAGCTCATCCATCCAATTGTTTCTATTGTCTTTGGCCCAGCTCATCCATCCCATTGTTTCTATTGTCTTTGGCCCAGCTCATCCATCCCAATGTTTCTATTGTCTTCGTCCCAGCTCATCCATCCCATTGTTTCTATTGTCTTTGGCCCAGCTCATCCATCCCATTGTTTCTATTGTCTTTGGCCCAGCTCATCCATCCCAATGTTTCTATTGTCTTCGTCCCAGCTCATCCATCCCATTGTTTCTATTGTCTTTGGCCCAGCTCATCCATCCCATTGTTTCTATTGTCTTTGGCCCAGCTCATCCATCCCATTGTTTCTATTGTGCCCATACAGTGATGGCATCAGCCACTCTTCAGATCCCGTTCCATTCCCCGTATTCTGGCAATCAGTGATTGGTTGTCACTCACCGACTGAATCTTGACAAGATGGAGGTGATGGAGGTGGGCTGCGGGGAAGTTTAATGGGGACATGCATTTAGGAAATAAGAACTGGGATGATGCCCCATTCCTGCAGCATGAGCAAAAATACCTGGATGTGAAGACTAATGTCCATTTTCTCAAGACACAACTGTGTCTGCATCATGTTCCCATCAGTTCCAGATATTGAAGACAATCTAACCTGCCATATGCTTGTGGGCAAATATTCTCTAGTTAATGGAGCTATATCATCACTTTTGGATTCTAGCAATGAACATCCCAACTTTGGGTACCTCGAAATATAATGGTTCCTCCTTTGTTTGACTGTCACAACTCTGAGTTGCCGCACCTCTTCATCAAACCTTTCTCTGGTTGTGGATGTTGCAGCAGCTTCTTTTAAAGGTGCTGAGCATCACCTTACAGGTAGTGCTCAGAGCCTCCCCGCAGTTTGGAAAGGCGCGATCTAAAACATATACTACATAATCCTTTCTGTTAATGTAGCAATGAATTCTATGTGTTTTCACTTCCTTAGGCAGTGCAAGCGAGAGGTGTCTTTTTCACTCTTGCCACCTACTGCTTCCTCATGATCTCCAAACCAGTGCTTCATTTGTAAAATGTGAAGTGCAGGTGCTCAAATGTTTGTCAGAGGCCACACCCACTTTTTTCTGTCTCCACCCACTTACTCTATTAGGTCCACCCACATCTTCAACCGCACTGCTAAAAGTCAAATATAATACCTGATCTGAATTTCAGAAAGGGAGCCTTCCTCATAGTAAGGTTTTGATAGGGGTCTCTCAGTGTTATAAATCATACCTCTCAGTGGCACATTCCAACCGCCAGGGAGGGTACAGGCGCCCTTCAAAGCAGACGAGATTATAAGGTGTTCCGAGGGGCAGCCCCACCATGAGAGGTGCGAGGGGTGTATTGCCTCTGTCCTCCGGTTCTGTAAGGGAAAGAGACCCATCCAGAGGGGCGCGGGGTGTAGTAGCCAGCCACTGTCTTCCGGTTAAGGGTAGGCCCTGCGGATGTACGTGTATCGCATTCGGCACTATATTACAAGAATGCGGCGACTGGCAGCAAGAAACAATCTACGGGGCAGGGAGGGGCATTGCACGTGCTGCTTAAACAACCAGAGAGTGTAGGTAATGCATGTTCATCTCGATAGCGCTGAGTGAGCAGGAATTTCCTGTGTAGCCTAGGTCGGAGACTTTTGCTCCACCGGAGCTGCAGTTGTGTTGAGAGGATGCTTGACCAGTACTCACATTAAACATGCGGTCTCGCAGGCAGCACATGACAAAGAGTCAAAATGCACTTGCATAAAACTGCTCTAACTGCAGTTGAACACGGAATGATTCACCCTGATGCTAGTGCTGCGCTGTGTGTTTCCTGAATAAAAGGGATCTCCTTTAAATTCTAAAGCACGATTGTCAAGGATTTGACCGGCGAACCTTCTCTCCTACGCACCTTAGTTAAATATAAACCCGAGAGTTCGTGACTCAAGAGAAGCTATGTCTTTCTATTGGGGCCATCCTTTGAGCGGTGGAACAAAGATCCAGCCGGACTAACGCAGGCTTGTTTCAGCTGACTTGCATTTGGTGGCATGGAAATGGAGAAAGTGTTAACACGGAACTGATTAGCAGTTTCAAGTTACTATTAATTGATATTAACAATGTAAACGTGCATTAAAACAAAGTACAATAGCACACGGTTACTAAAAATGAATTTTCTTTAGATATGATAATGTAACTGAAAAAGTTATATCATAATTCACTGCGTCGTTGATATGAATATGGCTTGCAATGCTAAACCTTTCATTACATTGCGCTTATAAAACTGCAGTTATCTATACTACAGTGGTATATCAAACATCTATAGAATCCCAAAATGCTTAATTTTGCTTTGCTCAGACCTGGGCAATACCTACCGGGAACATTCACAGACGAAAGCTGTGACAAGGTTTGTGACTGTCAAAGGCACAGGCTAGTTTGCTCAGCAGCTAATAGAGGAGTGATAACTTAGCTCACAGAATAGAACAGCAGTGTGCTCCACTGCGGTGCACAATATTGCTATAGCAGCCGTCACTTCCTAAGCCATGTCCATCTACATTTCAGAAAATAGAAGGCCCAAAAACATTGTTTTATATCTCCATGGTTTGCCCTATAATATTTAATGTATTTCTATTTTGTGGAATTGCTTCAAAAGTGGCAACACATTGCAGTTTTCATTGTTATCTAAAACTGTTGCTGACTTATTGACATATATAGGTTATAAAGAGGTGCTCATTATGGCATAAATGTGAATTTCACTGCACTCGGCACCGCCGCCCATCTCATGGACCACCACTCCCTCTATGAGAGCCAGCCAATGAGCCAAATGCACCCGAGGTCTGCTGATTGCTATCCTAAATTAAAGCGTAGCGCTATGGCCGGCGGGGGTGGCGGCTTCTACTATTAGGTCAGGCAGCCACTGGTCTGGCATTCAGACAGTGAAAGTGAAACTGAATGAATCACAGACATCGGACTATGAGCATCCTAATAATCGTCATATGTAAATATATTATGGAGCTGCTGGAGGTGAGCTGCCTGCAGCCTGCCTGCCTCCAGTCCCACGGTCCACGCCAGTGATCTTACAAGTTACAACCGGACCATCATGCTACCAAAAAAAAAACAGAGTTGATTTTGGCAAGGTCGGTAATGGCAATGCATTGGCATCCCTAGTTAGTTGGCTTCGCTTAGCTACTAGTATTAAAGTTATTTAATTTACAATTACTGCTAAGCTTAAAAGTGCTTAACTTCTAATCTTACCGTTACTCGTGGTGGGCCGGTCGACTCGCCAGGGACACACTGCTGGCTGCACTGCACTGCCATGTGCCTTTGGTTTAATTAGTGCGTACGTACTATGATTGATTGGGCCGAACGGCCTGGTGCTGCCTGCTTGCTACCAGTCCAGACCACAATCTGCCAGTGCCAGTCCGTCAGTACTGTAGTACTACTGGCTGCCAGACAGTTGATCGATGCCTGCACACAGGCTGCCCAGCTCTGCCCTTATCGTCGTCGGTCGGGTCGGGTCGGGCCTGCCGGTCTGACTTAACTTCGCCGATGACTTGTGGGGAGCTGCGGTGGTTATGCTGGGACGTGGCAACTGGTGGCAAAGTGAAAAAACTGTGCGCGCGCTACCGCGCGCACAGCCCCTACCCCATCAGAACCTCTAGCCCGGCCCCACGGCCTGCTAAAATATATCAGTGTGTGTGTTGCAAACTTCCGCGGCCCGCCCACTGGCAAGTCGCAAACAGTGAACCCTGCGTCTGCACTGACTAAACTAAGGTCGCCATGATGATAACATATTATATTTATTATTAATTTGATTATTCTCTTGAACTTGGGCAGGGCTGCCTGCAGGCCAAGGGATTAAGAAGTGAGTCGTCGCAACACTAAACGCCGTGACACTGTGACTCACACTTGGCGGGATACGTGAAAAACACGCAGCGGGCCTGTGGCTGCATCGAGTACAATAAAGGTACATTTTTAAAAACATCAATGGTGGCGTGCGCAGACGATGCGTAGACCCGGCCATGATAATTAAGAGCCGGGGCTAAGCACCGGAAAGCACCGGCGCAAATTAAGCACTGCTCCAAACTATGGAGAACCATCTATATTTGAGTAAGAATAACTCCTTTCTACTTTTGAGTCTCCCATGGTTTGGTTTGCTTCATTGAGTTAGCACCAAGAAACCTTTGGGTTTAAAAACCCACTGTAAATAAGTACGAACATTGCAAGCCATAAGCTAGGATTAAACGGAGGTACAACACCCACTGTTTAATCACCAGACCAACAACCTGATCGGCGTACAGAGTGTGGGAGGAGAAATCTAGGCCACTGTAAAGCAAAGAGTAAAATAAATATATGTAGGGAAAGCATAGGAGAAAATTAAAGAGGCGTCTGTGTCCAGGGAGCTTCCTGCCTTCCACCTGGAACATGCTGAACTTTAGCCATTCTTATTTTTTTGTCTTTCAGCCAGTGTTAGATTTTGAAAAAGGGAATAGGTTTTGAAATATTTTTCTTTGCAGGATGTTTGCTTGTGGGCTTAACCACTGCACCCTCCATCCCGGCTGACCCATTCCCAGAGCCTCTGCTATAGATGATCAGTGGATGGGCCCTTAAAACTTAGCCACTGGAAGGCAAGCTTTTACAACATGGTTGAGAAAATAACACAAATAGGACAACACAAATACAATAAATATTCACATGATAAGATTTCTTAAGTAACAGTTATTTTCTTTAAAAATTAATTTCGAAATCTAAAACGCACATCACCTTTACCCTATCCGGCTTCACTGGATGAATCTAGTAGTAGGAAAAATCTACAAAGGGACATTGTAAGGGCATCGTTGCTGCTGTTCTTAGTACTTGTGGCATTAGCAAAGTCAACCAGCTAATGAATGTGGTGGAAGGCAACAGTATCTTAGCCTCCCTGTAGCGCTTTGGGGCAGATCTATGTCGGAGATGCGCCACTTTTACGCCGCCGTTGCGTCACTTTTGTGACGCAGCGGCGGTGTAAACCCTGCGCCACGTTGCGCCATATTTACATCGTGACGCATCTATGGAGATGCGTCACGATGTAAAGCCCTGCGCCACGTAAAACCTGCGTCAGGTTTCACGTGGGCGTGTCGACATAGGGGGGGGCGTTCCGTCGCAGGAACGCCCCTGAAAAGTGACTCAGTCAAATCTATAAGATTTGACTGAGTCACTTTCCCAACGCTGATGCGCCAAAACCCTGCGCCTGCTTGAAGCAGGCGTAAGGCTTGACGCACCATGTTAGGGATAGGGTTGGTTGGAACAGTGCTGGAGTTGCGTCGTGCTTGCGACGCAACTGAAGCACTGCGCCAACCTTACGCCATTGGATGCGTCACGCATCTGTTTATTCCTGCGCCATGATGCGCCGCATTATAAATGCGGCGCATCATGTGTGGCGCAAGGGTAAACTTGCGTGACGCATCATTCCTGGCGCATCCTTGCTGATTTGCAGGGATGCGCCAGGCAACATAAATCTGCCCCTTTGTATGCAAGGTCAGATGCTGACGACAGATCACCTCCACAGCTAACTTACTGCTGCAAGATGAACCAAATCATTTGAGGTCATCAACGAAGAAGCACTTGTAGGGCAATCTATAGAATATGTTCATTGATTGCTTTTGGCATACAGGGCAAGTGATCTGCTAATAGGGCTTGCATCTTAATGCCCCTTTCCTCCTGACACATTGAGTGAGCAACTATGTACTGCAATGCCTTATCATCCCCTAAATAAATAAATAACTTAATTAATGAATAGAAAAACTTGGAAGCAAGCAGCAGGGTACTAGCCTTACAGTGGTTCTTTCTATGTATTAGGCTAGTGGCGGCAATTCACTAAATTAATGGGGAAGCAAGCAACAGTGTCTTAGCATTACTGTATCGCTTTGTGTCTGAGGTGGTAGCGAGTCAACGTGCTATGCTAGCTTGAAGGCACAGAGTGGGAATCGCATTCACCTGCACTGCGGCCGAGCTCTTACGCTGTTGGTCCGTTAATGCGCCGCACACTGGTTCGACGGATGCAATGATATCAGCAAGCTCACACAGGAGGGCCTGAAAAAGAAAAGAGCTGTAGACATTATAGTGGTCAATCTCTGAAAATTAAGATATTTGTTTTCTTGTAAACAGTTGCTAAATATCTCAGGGCCTGATTATAAAAAGGCAGAATGCAAATGTAGGTGCAAAGCGCTCACTGACATTTCCCAATCTATGTTTAATTTTTACAATGTGACATATATTCCCATAGGGTGTGTTGCATCACAGGCTGTTCGAGTTTGGCCAGCCTGATGAATATTAATTAGGCATGTCACTACATGCGACTCTGTGTGATTGGCAATTCACAAAGGCATGATGAGCTGCAAGGAAGAGCAGACCACCATCCCTGATTTTGCTTTTCTAAATAGGAAACATATTTTTCAGCTATTGGGGCTTGGTGGGTGAGCAGAGAGTGACCTGTTTGGTACAGTTCCCAAAGAGCAAGGGCCAGCTTGCCCTTTGAGAATCAGCTGCCACCTCGTTTGAAGTGTAAGTGATCAATGTTTTGCAATTGCAACTACAGTTACAATTTTTTTGATGCAACTCACTTGGAATTGCAAATGGAGGGAAAGTTGATGTCATGCCACCCAGTGATTATAGGAATGAGTCTCAAAACCACGTTAGGGATTCAGAAAAGCTTTGCTGAATTGGTAAAGGAATTCAGTACATTATCAAAAATATTTTGCTGCTGCAAACCCTATTTTTTTGTAGCTGCAAAATCGGTTTGTCCATCAGGCCCATAACTCTTTGAAACATGTGTGGAGTCATGACCAGTCATTCAATATCACTGCTACTCCTCTGTGTTCACCCCACCACTAATTAGGACTTCTGAAAACCTACCTATGTTCCCAGAAATGCTGGAGATCAAGCACCTAAAAAGTGATGAAGTAAATACAGAAATTTCTCCTATCGCATTTTCCGTCTACTTATCCCTGTGCCCTTTTACCCCCCTACACCCGAAGTACTGCGCCTCAACAAGGGACATACTACACTTGGCATTAGGTTGGTGATCCAGACCTTCAAAGTTGGTCCCTTCATTGTCATTGACAGGAGATGGCTATCAGAGACATGAGACGACCTCTGGCATTTAAAGGACAAACATTCACCGTATGAAGATTCCCCAAATATGAAACATACATGTTATCTGAAGCAGCTCCTGAGAACGACCTGGTGCATTCCATGACCTGCATTAAAGCAATCGTGAGTGTTAAGCGTGGCCGAGGTGCGCAGCATACCTTTGTGTTTTTACCCAATAAGAAATGTCAAGGGAAAAGAGCTGCAAAGGAAAAGAAAGCAGAAATATAGAGTAGAAACCTCTAAACCGGCCTATACACTTTTTTAGTTGATCTATTCAGATTCAAAGGAAAAGAAAGCACCATTGTTGAAAAGCCAGACTGATGGGTGGGAAAAACAAGAACCAGGTGGTGGAAGCTGGTGATGCAATGTCAGGAGTCAGACTCAGGGAACCTGTGAGACTCTCTTGAAGGGGGGCATCTTAGAAACTTGAAGAGACAACTTTATTTTTGTGATGCTTTTTTCTGCTCCTACCTGCTGAGCATGGCAATTCCTTACCGCTTGAGAAGAAGAAAGAGAGATAAACGAATGCTAAAGTGGCGTCTACTACACTATACGCCGTAGAGTCACTGTATTGGCTCTATGGTTATTTGACCCTTGTATCCAAACATACACCAGGAGATTGACTAAAATCCAGTGAGGCACGGGCCTTAAAGCACAACCATACGAGAATGCATCCACTGCCTGCGACTTACGTTTTTATGGGGACACGGAGTACTACTCTGGGAGGCGTCTGGACTGCGACAGTTGATTCCTGAGAAAAGAAACACATAGTGTTTATTGGAAAGGATGACAGTTTGTGGTGCTGGATATCTGTTCACATGTTCCAGATTACCAAATAGGCAAAGTAGACACCGGCATATGGGTCCCACTTCCTGTAGGGGCCCTGCGACAACGGATCAAAATACAACTTAAAGTACATAAACCAGAGACATCAGATTCACATAACAATTTGTCTCTTAAAAGCTCATCTTCTGGCTGCTGCCAGTTTGTAAAAAATCTGGCGCATTGAGTATCAGGAGACAATTTGTGAGACGGGGCCGGAAATTTCAACTGCCTAGAGGCCTCCACAGGGTTTAACCCGGCACTGCTGTTCACATTCCAGTATGAATGCAGGTGGAGAAAGAAGATTACATACTTAGTTAGGAGGGAGACATTGCTGTTCCCGGGGAAATTATTCTACGTTGGGTAACCTATTTTAACTTTCCGTAAAGGAGGTCCATTATGGATTTTAAATTGTGTGGTTACATTTGATTTGTTTTGTACATTATACTGTGCTACTGTCTCTGGTGCATGAGAAAGGTAATGTCTGATTCCAGTGCTTCATTTGAAGAAGAAAATACAAAAAGTGCATGGCACCATAACTTTTATTATGAGCCTGCCACCAGTGCTGTGGATGCCCAGGTTATGCCGCTTTTATATATCTATATCTATCTATCTATCTATCTATCTATCTATCTATCTATCTATCTATCTATCTATCTATCTATCTATCTATCTATCTATCTATCTATCTATCTATCTATCTATCTATCTATCTATCTATCTATCTATCTATCTATCTATCTATCTATCTATCTATCTACGTATATATATAATATATATATATATATATACGAAAAGTTGCAAAGCTCCTTCTGGAATACTGGGCCCCATAGGAAGGTGGCGTACACTCCAGCGGAGCGTGCCGGTGATAATTATCCAACCAACAGCAAAATTGTATGTCGTACGCTCTCAGGAAAAACCAAGCAGCAGTCAAGAGTGGTGATCCAAATGTAATCCTACACAACGCGTTTCGGCGACAGCCTTGTTCACGTGAACAAGGCTGTCGCCGAAACGCGTTGTGTAGGATTAAATTTGGATCACCACTCTTGACTGCTGCTTGGTTTTTCCTGAGAGCGTACGACATACAATTTTGCTGTTGGTTGGATATATATATATATATATATATATATATATATATATATGTATATATATATGTATATATATATGTATATATATTCACTTAAAAAACCATAGGTTTCACACAGGTTATAGTTAGGTGGACATTTCCCTCGTAAAAAACCAATGAAATTCCCCCGTTATAGTTAGTTCAGATAACTATAACTCGCGCGCCCGCAATCTACTGCTCATGACGTCACATATTACATCACTCATGACATGGTCAGTGGCATCACTCATGACCTCACTGATTACATTATCCTTGTGATAGAGTGGCGGTCGCGCGAGTTATAGTTATCTGAACTAACTATAACGGGGGAATTTCATTGTTTTTTTACGAGGGAAATGTCCACCTAACTTTAACCTGTGTGAAACCTATGGTTTTTTAAGTGAATTTGCAAGGTTTTTTAAACGCTAATTCCTAACTATAACGTGTGTGAAACCTATGGTTTTTTCAGTGAATTTGTAAGTTTTTTTAAATGCTAAGTTATGTATGTATTATAATTTTTTTAATATATTTATTTTTCAATAAACTACTTATTAAAAAAGAAAAACATTTTTTATGGTTTTTCATCGTGCACGCACCGTGCACACACCGTGCGCGCACCTCCGCGATTTAAAAAAAAAAAAAATTAAATGTTTTTTTCTGCCTTCGGGGTCCTTCAGGGACCCCCTGACCAAGGCTAGGGGGTCAGGAACTCTCTACCCTGCCCCCTTTTCACGTTCGCCACCTTCCTTTTCCACTCTCGCACTGAAAACAAACAAAATGGCGTCCGACACTTCCTGATTTCGACCGATTCGAACGTTGTGTGGAAATGTGGATTTTCCTGATCAGTTATGTCCCCTATCTTGGACCCCAACGGTTCTATATGCATGTTACAAGTACATGTATGTTCCCTCTAGTTCCAGTTTCTAAGACGCAAACATATGTGTGTCTACCGTCGACATGTTCTCTGTCAGATCCGCCATCGATGGGCTGGATATTCGATTCCTAAGTATGAAAGGCCACCGACTTTATATGGCTAAGTTACTCCATAATTTACAGTTCAGGCAAGTAGGCCCGATTCTGTCCTCAAAGCCTTTCCCTGCTCTCTGTCTTTGACAGCTTCAGCTTGAGCTCGCATCTGTATCCATGAACTTTGCCCTACTCCCTGTGCAGCTAACGGTGCCTGCCTCGGCCAGTTTTCGCCTGCCTGCCAAGAAGCTGTATTTCACCTTCGAATTATCTATTTTGCTCTTCAGCCGATGCATTCCTGTCTAGTGATTTAGGTAAACATTTCCTTTAGCTCACAAGCAAAGGACTCAGCCTTTCCGTCCTCCTGCAAGTGATTCATAGCCCTGCTGCCATGGAAAGTTTTCTGCCCCTCGCATCTCATATAGACACTTAGGCGTTTGTGCACGCACACAGTCAGTATAGACTAGATTCTGTCCGAGAGTCCTTCCTTGTGGATAACATAGTTCTTTAAACATAGGATGTTAGATATGATTTGGGATTAGGTTGACTTGACCCCCCAGACTTCTCGTCTCCACATGTAGAGCTAAATGTCAAGTCCCCTTCACCCCCTAGTTGCACGTCAATCACACGTCATGCTGCTGCGCGCGCATCTATGCCAAGTATTATCTTATAGATCCACCTATGTCTGATAATCCTAACCAATCATGTTTCTTTTATTCCTTATTACGCCTAGTTTCGATTACGTACCTGTTTTGTCACTTTTCTTATCAAATGTTACGCCTTCTACATTCGTTTCATTGTAATGTACTTATTATAAAAATGCATGTCTGTCAATAAATTATTGTACTTCACTTCCTGAACCCTCGTGGTGACGGAACCTGAAGGCCGCGACTCGAGTCGGCCATTTTTGATGGAATAAAGCCCATTTAGAAACTCTTATACCACGGATTCTGCCTCTTGTTATTCTGAGCTATTTTATTTTATTTCAAGATCCCGTATGAAATTCAGTCCGGTAAAGAAGATTTTTGTTTACCACATAATGGCGCCCGAATAGGGACACTTTCTCATCTCACGCGCCGGCGGTGCGTTGCAGGCCCGGTCTCCTGCCACAGCTGGACGGACCATAAACGCGTACCAGCAGGATTTCCTGTAAGCTCCCTCCGGTCAAGCGGGGGCGACTGAGGCTGCGATCAACCCAGACGAGGCGGTGAGAAGTGCGAAGTATCCCGACCAGAGCCTAGCTGAGAGAGCAAGATCCGAGGTATACAGAGGCCCACCAGTTATTTCGAAATCCCGATGTCCAGAGGGTCCGCTGTCCGCAGTCATCGAGTCCTGTCCATTCTCTGAGGCCTTCCGTTTCAAGGAGCTACTCGGTGAGTACCATCGCCGGGGAGGCGTGTTGACGCGCACATAGGTTGTGCCGGTCAAGACGGATTTGGGTACACAAATCCGGTCTGCACTGTTTAGCAGTGTATATGTACTGTTTAGCAGTATATCAAGTATTCCGAAGTATGCAGTTATTGTCAAGAATTCAGCGTGGTGATTAGTTAGGCAGACTGTCATCATTGTCGGTCGTTGTTAAAATGTTTAATGTTTAATGTTTAAAGTGTTCAAATATTGTGGTATGAATGAGTGTTCATTGTTCACTGTTCATTATTGTGTTTTTCGTATTAAGTGAGTTCAAGAGTAAGTATCAGATCAGTTGTCAATATGCCGCTCTTCTCGAAGTTAAGACAGATTACTACCAGAAAAGGGGTGCTTGAAGAAGCAGTTCCTATTCCTCCTAGGGACACTCCAGGGCATTTTATGTACCATAAGCATGGCTTAGATGCCATATTGTTTCTTGATCTATGGGTAGACTATACCAAGGGATTGCCGGAAAGTCAAAGGTGGCCCGTAGCGGGAACCTGGGATGCAGAGTGCATCATGAAAGTGGAGGAAGAGTTATGGAAAAGAAAGGTCAGACAGTCACAGAAAGACGCTGTTGAGTTATGGCGTAAAGAATCTCATAGACGAACAGAAAAAGCACGTAGACAAGAAGAGAGGAGTAAAGAAAGTTCAAATAAAGCTCAAGAAAGTCTATTAATTGAGGAAGGTATCCGAGTGAAATCAGAACAAGTAAATAGACAAAGAAATGCTCTTATGAATGGTATGTATCCCCTTCTAGCCGAAGGACTACCTAAGGCTGCTCCAGAAATGCCAAAAGACTTGCCACCCCCATTATTTCCAATTAAGGTACATCCAAAAGGGCATCCCAGAACCGCAGAAGATGTTTTTCTTTCCTCATATCTAGACGACGCAGCTCCCGAATATGCTAACGCCGCACCACATAGACCGTCTGGTGTAGGGGTTCAACGTCAGGATCAGGTATCTGTCCCCGTGCAACAGCAAGTCCCGACGCAAGCGTCAGCAAGCACATCTGTTTCCGCATCTGTCTCCGCAGTCGATTCTACAGGGGTATCGACACCCATAGTTGCTGTGTCACGTTCAACGAACCCATTCACACCCGACGCCCCAGATGGGGCCACGGGAGGTGCTAGCATTACCTTTACACCACCCAGAATAAATAAACTTGTTTTTCAAGAGTCAGCACATTCACGTACACCTAAATTCGTAAGTGAACGTACGCTTAAGGAACTCCTTGTAAATTGTAGATATGACCCAGTGGTTGGTAAAGAGGACGAAATGGTCCTGGCATCATTACGTATCAGGCGAGCCGCAGAGTATTTAGCAAGGTTACCAGGAATGACTACGCATCTAGATAACATATATCATTTTGTTCAAACAGGACGAGATCCAGGATGTATTAACAGAGCTATGGAATTCCAGAAAGTAGAAATACAGGGGGAACTGTTACGTTTCCTCATAAACTGTGTGATCAGAAATCAAGACCGCCCGGGGGTAGACCCGAATGCAATGCTTATTCTTACAAAATGGAGTCAGAATATATCAGAAGGGAGACACGATAAGCAAAATTGTATAATAGCCATGTGCCGAAAAATCCGTAAAGAAATAGAGCGTATTCATGAAGAGAGATTGGGAACAGACGAGTTTGAGCAAGATGAAATGTCCGAATCAGGGAATTCCGCAAGACAGTCAGAGACCATAGCTTATGTAGGCAGAGGAAGATCCTGTGAAAATACTAGATGTTTTTCTGATCCCATACACTCAGTATGCCCAAATAATAGCAGAACGTATCCGACGCCTATAATAAATCTGAAGTCTCCTGAACATTCGTTTCAAGCCGCAGATAAAATATTACGAGAACGAAGGGGTTACCACTTCCTCGATTCCATGGATGAGCAAGAGTTAGCCAGATCAGCCGTTCACTGGATTGACAGTCCTGAAAAATACGGTGATGAGACCGTAGCACACACGTTTTTTAATCTCAGTACAGATGAACAACGTTTAGCTGGAATCTATATGATTCAGCAACTCCTCATATTATATAAGAGCCAACATGCTGACCCTGGTCCTTTACCTGATATATTAACGGAACTACTCACAAACAGATGGAGAGGTTCTAGTAACAAGCTAATTAAAGAGATATTAGTGTCACGTAAGCAGTATGTCCTTTTTGTAAATCCGGATTCTCTCTCGCTGTCCCGCAGAGAAAGAGCGCCGTACTATATGGATAGACAAAATCCCCTACGAGAAGTGCACCCAATAAAAGGCGAAGACAATGAGTTTCACCGTGTATTTGTTTACACACCCATATCAAAAATGGAATTATTGGAAATGAAGAAAGTAGTACCTAGTCATGACAAAGACCCAGCGGGTTTCCACCGAGAAATTAAAGACATGTTACTGATGGGAGAGTACACCTTTCCTGATATTATGACGATATTAAAGGTGCTTTTGCCTGCTGGCATTTATGAAAAACTGAAAGAAAAAGAGTGGGAAGTGGGTGACCAAAAGATAGACTGGACAGCATTAGCAGAGGAAGAAAGGGGCCGAACTGCAGGTTCAGGGCTCGGGGATAAAGTTAAACTGTTACCAGGTTTACTAGTACAGGTACTGCCACGTTTATTAACTACAAAAAAGGAAGATTGGGGTGCAATCACAGCCTGCAAACAAAAGCAAGATGAAGACACAAGCGATTATTATGCTCGATTTGAAAAATGTTTTGGTATAAATAGTGGTATAAAAGCAAGTAGTGACTCATATCCACATTTATTTGTGACAAAATTAGTGGAAAATGCATTGCCTCCAGTAAAGAATAGAATATTGAAATTCGAGAGTACCTGGCAAAGTAACACTCCGTCACAAATGCTACAAATGTTACAGTATCATCACAATAGAATTAGGGATGAACAAGAACACGAGCATAGACGCATGAAGGATACAAAAATGAAAATGCTAGTTTCTCAGACAGTACCAGCAGATGGTCACAAAAAGGGTGTGACACATTCTGGTGATTCTGCAGTTCCTGTAAAAGGAAGCTGCAATTACTGTAAACAACTGGGCCATTATGTACACGATTGTCCAGTCCTGAAACGTAATATAGCTACAGGTATTGCAAAGGAGAGACCACGATTAGTTAGACAAGATCAGAATGAACAAGGAGCTATGTAGCATGGACAGTCCATGCCAGTTCAACAACAGTCCATGCCAGCCTCACAGCAACCCATACAGTTTGTGCCAGCTGCACCGCCGTTGCCTGCTACTGCCACACAAACCACAACACGACAAATGTATCAGACTGCACAGTATGAATACCCTGAGTATCAGCGTTACGCATGAACAAGCCTAGAGAGGGAAGTTGACTTACCGCTTATCGAGATTCCTGTAGATCAAGAAGGACCTTATGTACATAGTGAATTATTAGGTCAAGATAGAAAATTCTTACTCGATACAGGGGCAAGTCGAACAACCATAAAACGTAGTGAAGTTCCAGGGGCACCCCTCTCAGGCTCTCAAAATATTTCCCTTGGTTTTTCAGGAAAACCTATTGTTAATGAAGTATCACAGCCTCTACCACTTACGATAGGACCTTTGACACGAACTACAGATTTATTGCTTACTAAATCATGCCCAGAAAATCTGTTAGGAATTAAAACTCTGAAAGCACTAGGAGCCATAATATGTTGTTCTCCCGAAGGAGTAAGGTTGTTTTTACGTGATTTTAAAGGTCACTATGTGTCTAGAGACATGGATCCCCGACTACAGACTTTACCAGTACATCTATGGGCACAAGGCCCTACGGATGTTGGCTGCATGAACATTACACCCTATCGAGTCACCCTGAAAGCAGGAGTGGTACTACCACGAATGCGACAATACAAGTTACCGCATGATGCTGTAGTGGCTTTGCTGAAAATCATTGATGAGCTGATTGTCCAGGGAGTAGTTGTAGAAACAGACTCCAATGTATGTAATTCACCGATAATTCCGATTCTTAAACGAACTGATCCTACTGCCCCACCAGTGTACCGATTGGTTATTGATTTGCGTGAACTAAACAAGTGCATTGTACCACAATTCCCTGTGGTCCCTGATATATCATCATTGTTGACAGCAATTGATTCCGAAGCAACATTCTTTACTGTAATCGATCTCAAAAATGCCTTTTTCAGCGTCCCAATAGATCCGGAAAGCCAATATTTGTTCGGATTCAGTTTAAATGGGCGCAGCTTTAAATTCTCACGCGCTCCCCAAGGATTCACAGAAAGCCCCAGCATCTACAGCCAAGCACTGAAGAGAGAACTTGACAGTATCCACATGCCAGTCAATACTGCACTGCTTCAATATGTCGATGATCTGCTGATCACAGCGAGAAGCGAGCCAGAATGTGAAAAAGCTTCTCTGACAGTTTTACATTTCCTAGCCGACAAGGGGCACAAGGTGTCTCCTTCTAAGCTGCAATTCTGTGTCCAGCGAGTTATTTATCTTGGTCACTCGCTGTCCAAGGAGGGAAGGCAGCTTACACCAGATCGCATCCAGTTAATTGCTAACATGTCAATACCCCAGACACAAAAGGAGGTGCGAGCTTTCATAGGCCTCACTTCATATTGTAGGCAGTGGATCCCTCAGTACGCTTTTCTAGCAAAACCACTCATTCAGTTAACCACACAGGAGGCAGCCACATCGACTGTTCTCCCTTGGACTCAGGAACATACACAAGCTTTTGAAAGCTTAAAGAAAGCTTTATGTCAAGCACCTGTTTTAGCAACACCATGTTATAGCAAACATTTTACACTCTTTGTTACAGAACGCGAAGGTACTGCCTTGTCAGTACTCACTCAGGATCAAGCAGGATCACGCAAGCCATGTGCTTATTTTTCCAGTACATTAGATCCCGTAGCTCAGGCTTTGCCTGCATGTCTGAAATCAGTGGCAGCGACAGCTTTAGCAATCAGACAAAGCGATGCCATAGTATTAGGACATCCATTGACAGTACAAGTACCACATGCAGTAGAGGTTCTTGTGAACCGAACACAAACACAACACTTGACCATAGCAAGACTTACCGGTTATGAATTGACATTGTTTCAACCACACATAGAGATCCGACGGTGTAATACATTGAATCCTGCTACACTATTACCTGTAATTGGAACAGACCCACTAGCTCATGATTGTGTTGAAATCATTGAAATAAAGACGAAACCTAGACAAGACTTGACAGACGTTCCGTTGTTAGATCCAGACCTGACGTTGTATGTAGACGGATCGTGCATGAGAACAAGTACAGGAGATTTAGTGGCCGCGTATGCAGTCACAACAGACACTGAAGTTATTGAGACAAATTGTATAGATACTTTGTCCGCCCAAGCAGCAGAACTTATTGCTCTAACACAAGCCTGTATTCAAGCCACAAATAAGAAAGTTAATGTATACACTGACTCACGTTATGCATTCGGAGTTGTACACGACTTCGGCGTGTTGTGGCGAGAGAGAGGTTATTTAACTTCCCATGGTGCCCACATTCAGCACGGACCCCTCATTCATGCTTTGTTAAACGCAATACATCTACCCACTGCTATATCGATTATGAAATGTAAAGCACACACGAAGGTTACTGATATCATTTCTCAAGGCAATGATTTAGCTGACAGAACAGCTAAACAGACTGCTCAGAATCGCACATTAGACATGACAAAGCCAATAGTTCAGACACCAACACAGTGTATGACAATTAAGGATCCCGCACTTGACGTAATTGATATACAGACACATGCCACAGCAGAAGAAATAAAGAAGTGGACTGAACTAGGAGGGATCCAGACAGATCAAGGATGGATGACGAAGGAGAAATCTGTATGGTTTCTCCCTGATTCCATGGTTCAAGCCATTATAGCTACAGTTCACAGTCCAGCACATTTAGGAGAGAAGGCTATGCTAGACAGCATTCAGCACATTTGGTTCAACAAACATTTACGAGCAGCAGCTAAACAAAAGGTTCGTACCTGTATGATATGTTGTCAGTTTAATCCAGGAAAGAGTGTTCCCGTAGAGCAGGGTGGATTTCAGCCTCCTGACCATCCTTTTGAAGTCCTCCAGATGGATTATATTCAGATGGAACGTTGTCGAGGATTCAAATATGTTCTCGTAGTTGTCTGCGCTCTCTCCCGTTGGACAGAGGCGTATCCCGTATCAGATTACACTGCCCCGACTACTGCCAAGCAGCTAGTTCGAGAATTCTTCCCACGGTACGGTTTACCACGTGTTGTATATTCAGATAACGGCCAGCCTTTCTCATCCGAATTGATGAAACATGTCTCACTTTTGTTGGGATATCAGTGGAAATTCCACTGTGTCCGACACCCCGAGGCAGCAGGTCTCGTGGAACGACATAATCAACTTTTAAAAATCAGACTGTCTAAAATATGTCAGGAGAAAGGTGTGGACTGGATAGTAGCTTTACCAGTTGCGCTATTTTACATGAGGATGGTAGCACACTCTCGAACAGGGCTATCCCCTTATGAGGTGATCTTTGGTAGACCACCGAATATGTGGGGGACGCCTATACCCCGTAAAATAACTGATGTTGATTGTAATATGCTGACAGATTACCTGGCTTCCTTGATGTCTGCACTACAATCTTGTCGTTCACAGGTAGTCGCAGCTTTTCCCGACAACACCGAGGTGAAACCTCATGATGTAATTCCCGGCGATTATGTTCTCGTCAGGAATTTTGATCGGAAAACCCAACTGGAGCCAAGGTGGAGGCGTCCTAAGTTGGTCCTGCTGACGACCAGAACAGCTGTGAAGATCGAAGGGAGAAAAGGCTGGGTGCATTCCAGCCATATAAAGAAATTTCATGGACTTCCTCCTGACACAAACAGTACTCCCCGTGTGTCTTCCCCCATTGACTCAAAGCTACCTTTGGCTGAGGCCAGTAGCACCGAACTTTACAAGCAGAAACTCAGGTCCAGATCTAAACTGTCGGACGATTTGATTGTTTAAATCCTCTCCAAGGTGAAGCGGTTGAATCTGTCCCGACATGTATCCCTTAGGTCTGAATCATGTAGAGTCCAGAATCATAATGAAACGACATGCTTATTGTAAATTACTGCGTAACCACTGTATTGTGACTTTATTAATTTTGTTTTTCTTGAGTTTTTAGTTACTGCAAGTATATTGTTGCATATGTATTATCCTGTTTCTAAACGTGCTTTCAATATAACTGATGAACATTCTTTTAGTGAATTCCCCCCACATGAGTTGTCCTATAGACTTGCGCTGCGCAATAACACATTCATTAGTATGTTACATCATTCCCATCAGACTAGTAATGCCACCAATTGTTGGGTGTGTGGCCGACTCCCTCCCTATCAGAATAACAAAGGAGTTCTGCCTTTCTTTCTACATCCGTTCACACACAATGGCTCCTGTGGAGCATGGTTTAGTTTATTAAATTCCATAGACCCAGACACAGCAGTTTATCAACAACATTGGATATGGGGAAATCTGAATCTAGTTTTATTCAAAGTCTGTCACCCTAATAAGGAGGGTCACCCCAGTAGAACAGGAACTGATTTAGAAAATGAAGTGTATAAATTAGGTAATTTTACGCCTAATCTTATGATTTTGAATGTCAAATCCGAAGTTGAACTAATTCTGCCCACTATGTCAGTATTTCCAGTTAAGGGTGAATTATGTGTGAGAAAAGTTGGTTCCATACACATGGGCCATAGCCAATGCGTTACTACAGTAGAATATAGTGATCAAGGTAAATCTTCATTTAGAGCTTCTCGCCATTCTTACTTTATATGTGGTCAGACTGCATATATGCGTTTGCCTCTAGATTGGGATGGTACCTGTTACATAGCATTCCTTCTGCCACCTGTTTTTCTAGCTCCCCCTGATTATTATCGAAATGTTCATTTAGTACACAATAGAGAGCGAAGAGATCTCCCAGTTGTCGATTATACTGAGACGGCATGGGACAAGTATGCAGATTTCAATAAAGGTATCTTTCCCTATATAGGTACAATATCAAATAGTAAGCTGATACGTAGACTCACCAAGACTCTTGAAGCTGTAGTAAATGAGACTATAGCCGCCCTAGGCAATCTGACAGAGGAACAATCAGTGATGAGAATTGTTGTTCTCCAGAATCGTCTTGTCCTTGACGTCATCCTGGCCGATAGGGGCGGAGCTTGCAGGGTCATCGGATCCAGCTGCTGCATATTCATACCAGAAAATTCGCCATCTGTATATAAAGCTATAACACGCCTTCATAAGATTGTAAGCCAGATACACGAAAATCCAGGCACTTGGACGTGGTCCGGGTGGTTTTGGAGTGTGATATCAGCCTGGGGATGGAGAGTTCTATCCTTCCTAGGTATTGGCCTTCTTATGCTCTTCAGTTGTTGTTTATGCCTGCAATGTGGACCAGCGATTTGTGGTCTGTGTGCCACATCATGCATTCCATATCACAATTCTCGTTCAAAATGCCGGAAGAAGAAGGAAGAAGAAATGATGCTCCATGAGCAAATCGATGGAATGATGAAGATTGATATCTCTTGAAGGGCAAGTAGGGGACAAGGAGGGAATGTGGAAATGTGGATTTTCCTGATCAGTTATGTCCCCTATCTTGGACCCCAACGGTTCTATATGCATGTTACAAGTACATGTATGTTCCCTCTAGTTCCAGTTTCTAAGACGCAAACATATGTGTGTCTACCGTCGACATGTTCTCTGTCAGATCCGCCATCGATGGGCTGGATATTCGATTCCTAAGTATGAAAGGCCACCGACTTTATATGGCTAAGTTACTCCATAATTTACAGTTCAGGCAAGTAGGCCCGATTCTGTCCTCAAAGCCTTTCCCTGCTCTCTGTCTTTGACAGCTTCAGCTTGAGCTCGCATCTGTATCCATGAACTTTGCCCTACTCCCTGTGCAGCTAACGGTGCCTGCCTCGGCCAGTTTTCGCCTGCCTGCCAAGAAGCTGTATTTCACCTTCGAATTATCTATTTTGCTCTTCAGCCGATGCATTCCTGTCTAGTGATTTAGGTAAACATTTCCTTTAGCTCACAAGCAAAGGACTCAGCCTTTCCGTCCTCCTGCAAGTGATTCATAGCCCTGCTGCCATGGAAAGTTTTCTGCCCCTCGCATCTCATATAGACACTTAGGCGTTTGTGCACGCACACAGTCAGTATAGACTAGATTCTGTCCGAGAGTCCTTCCTTGTGGATAACATAGTTCTTTAAACATAGGATGTTAGATATGATTTGGGATTAGGTTGACTTGACCCCCCAGACTTCTCGTCTCCACATGTAGAGCTAAATGTCAAGTCCCCTTCACCCCCTAGTTGCAC
Source organism: Triturus cristatus (assembly GCF_964204655.1). Lineage (NCBI taxonomy): Eukaryota > Metazoa > Chordata > Amphibia > Caudata > Salamandridae > Triturus > Triturus cristatus. The sequence goes on along the minus strand of NC_140585.1, from coordinate 1,156,000,315 downwards.
GTCAATCACACGTCATGCTGCTGCGCGCGCATCTATGCCAAGTATTATCTTATAGATCCACCTATGTCTGATAATCCTAACCAATCATGTTTCTTTTATTCCTTATTACGCCTAGTTTCGATTACGTACCTGTTTTGTCACTTTTCTTATCAAATGTTACGCCTTCTACATTCGTTTCATTGTAATGTACTTATTATAAAAATGCATGTCTGTCAATAAATTATTGTACTTCACTTCCTGAACCCTCGTGGTGACGGAACCTGAAGGCCGCGACTCGAGTCGGCCATTTTTGATGGAATAAAGCCCATTTAGAAACTCTTATACCACGGATTCTGCCTCTTGTTATTCTGAGCTATTTTATTTTATTTCAAGATCCCGTATGAAATTCAGTCCGGTAAAGAAGATTTTTGTTTACCACAGTTGACTGACATGTAACATCCAATCAGAATTACGCTCGCGCACGTTACGGTGCGCGCACGGTGCGCGACTATAGATATGTATGTACTTTTAACTGCAATTTTCTCAGGAACTAATGAACAGATTGACTCCAGATATGCAAAAGGCACATCCCTGACCTGAGGACTACCTCTTTGCCAAATTTAAAGTAATTCTGTTCAACCGTTTGGGCTGTACCTTGGACTAACGGTCCCTATGGAAAATTGCATGGGAAAAACGCGTTTTCAGACCCCCCTTTTTTCTCAGCCCCCGCTTGACGAATCCCCCCGAGACTTTCAGGGTACGAGCGGAGCGGAGCTCGCCACCTATTTTGAAAATTTCGCGAGGATTCATCAATCGGCGCCAAAGTTATTCCAAATAGAATGTTGCGGAACTCCTATGGAAACACGGTCCTAACTATAACTATCTACTGGCGACCGCCAGTAGATTATATATATATATATTATCCTCCTTTTTCACTTCAGGCCTTTCTCTTTTGCTCTGGGTATAAATCTAATGATAAAAAATAATAGGTGCTTATTCCACAGAAATGGGTTCTGGTACCCTGCACCTGCCATGACTGTCACAAATTAGGCACTGTCTGTGTCCCTCGACTTGTAGATGCAGATCCAGTGTGAACAGGGAACCCTGTGCTACTAAGCACATAATCTCAGTGAATAGCTAAATACTCACTCAGGCATGTGGTTTGGTTAGTCAAGTCTCCAGATCCAGAAGAAGGGACACTTTTTTCATCACATGTGCACTTATAGCTCCCAGGGGTGTTGATGCACTTGGCGTTAGGGACACATATATTGGCATTTTTTGCACACTCATCAATATCTGGGAAAGAAAATTGAATAAATATGAATGTTAGGTAGAGTAAGCGATAGAAAAGTGGTTACTTACGTGTAATAACAGTTTTGTTGCTTGACACTGTACTACATTCACATGTTGTGCATTATTCTAATGGAAGGCGCAGGAACTGTATTTGTTTATAACAAAGGTTTAAGTTTGTGCACATGGAGGCTCACCATGACTCACTATGACGTTGGTTGCCCTAACTCGTGCCCACCAATTGTAGATAGATTCTTTCCTTTTGTACAGTGACCAGTGGTGTAACATAGGCCCCTGCAGCCCTGAGCTGCGGGGGGCCTCATCAGCACAGTATCTTGGCCTGAGCGCTCCTGATTGAGTCTGAAGGGGGGCCCTCCTTGTACTTTGCAGGGGGGCACCCTCAAGTTTGGTTACGCCACTGATTCTCCTCGAAGTGAGAACACACTATGCCTAAAGTCATTTTGCCTGGAGCATATGGGTACTGATTAAGAATCTTAGAATACAGCATAACAGAAATTTACTTTGTTTGTAAGTAGTTAGAAACAAGATTGCAAACCATGCCCCATCAAGTGCAGAAGTAGAGATATAAATAGAACTTTGCTGGAAGCAGAACAATGTCAGGTGCAAGCAAATGTCCTAAGAAGGGCTCTAAAATCAAGCAGTAACAGAATGATAGGTAGTCACAAATATATTCCAATGTGGGAAAGAGGTCTGGTGCCGTCAAAAGTAATGCCGTCTTTCAAACCCATACATAGCCGTGGATTCCACTTACTGTAAGTGACTATCATATGCATAGAATGAGTTAGTAATGTCGTTTTCTTAGATGTAGCTTTTGTCTTCTTTGATATGGTAAAGTTGGTTTCTGTTGCATGAGTGTAGGATATGCCCCTACAGTGTCTATGCTATTCACAGACATTGTAAGTGCAGTGGAGCCATTTTGAGTGCATGGGCAGGGAGCTTGTCAACACAAACTCCACAGCTCCATGATGTCTTTACCGAAGTCTGGGAAGTTTGGTATCAAACTTCCCAGCACATTAAACCTACACTGATGCCAGTGTGTGATTTAATGAAAAATCACTGAGAGGGCACCTTAGAGATGCCCCTTGAAAACCTACCAACTCTAGTGTGGTTCCTACAGGCTCCCAACCATCTGCCACCACCCGGTAGGTTTCTGGACCCCTAAGTATAGAGCCTCTACTCTCTGGGTCTGTAAACAAAGCACATCCTGGGCAGAGGTGTCATGCTTCTGCCCCCAGGATGGGCAGGGTCCTTGAAGAGGGAGCTTCAAAGGCCTGCCGCCTTTGTCAGCAGCCCCCAACCTTTTTCTGCTATGAGCAACTGGCTCCCGCTGGTTCTGATCCCCATTTTGGGTGCGAGAACCGGCGGGAAAACCTACCCAGGAAAGGAGGGGTGCCCACCTTTGCCAACCCCACTCCTCAAGTGGGGGAGGTGAAGTGAAGGCCACCTCTCAGTCCCCACCATCTTGAAGATGGGCGGGCGCCTCCAATCAGAAAGAGGCCTATGCCCCCCTCCCACTGGAAGGTGGCATACTAGGGTGTGTAAACACTCCAGGATAATGACCCATTGGTCCCAACCTGCACACCCCTGCAACTCCCCTAAGTCTATTATTTAGGGGCACCTCTGAAACTTGCCTCTTCAGATTTGATGTGACAAGAAGAAGAAGGACCGAAGAGCTAGATCCACGAGTCCTCACCACTCTGCGCCCAACTCCCACGGCGTGAGTTCGAGAGGCCGAACTCCCCAGCAAGGTCCCCCCAGCGATCTGGACCTGTGTTCCAGTGTTGGACGACCTCCTTCGACCTTCTCCTTGACGCCTGCAGCCTCATCTTGAAGGGCACCTGCGACCCGAACTGGTGAGAAGAATCCGACACGAAAGGACACCCCTGTACCTGCAGCTCCTGAGACCTGAGGTGCCCAACCGATGGTGTCTGGGTGTCCAGCAACTCTTCAACTTCATCCTCTATTCATTGGCTCTCTTCGTCCAGTCTTCTGGCTCCAGCCTGCAGCCCTTTTCTGTGACCAACATCCTCCATAGAAGAGCATTTGGCTACCGACACCTCCTGAGCACCTTGCACCCGGCCACCCCTGCACCGCTGGTGGTGTGGACTTGTGTCAATCTAGGATCTCCTTTGCCCTTACCTAAATCCCAGGAGCTTGACTCCCGAAATCGAGTGGCCTGAATGTGAGCCCCATTGGCTAACGTTGGAACCATGCACTCAGCACCCGGCCACCCTAGTGCCGGTGGTGGTGCCCCTTGTGTGCCAACCTGAACCCTGGTTCGACCCCCCAAAACTCCAATCCTAAAACCTTTTACTTACCTGCAAACCTAACACAGTTCACCAATTGTTTTCTCAACTGCAAAAGTAGTCTAAATATTCCTATCAAACCAGTATTCACTGTCTTTTAAAAAGTGACATTGTATGAAGAGTTTAACTTACCCGTTACTAAGTAAATTGTGGTTCTAGAAATAAAACAATAAAATAACTTTTTATACAAACAATTGGTCTGGATTCAGTCTCAGTGTGTGTGACATCATTTCTTGCTTGACTGTGTACACAAATACTTAACACTACCCTCTGATAAGCCTGAACGCTCAACAACACTACCACAAAAGAAAGTACGGTATTATCTACTTTAGCCTCTGCTATATCTCTGGGGATCCCCTGAACTTTGTGGACACAATACCTTACTTTGGTATAGTACGTACAGAGCCAGCTTCCTACATCAAGACTCACCAGAGGGGCTTTCCTTAAAGTATTATTTGCAAATATGTACATTGGTCTATGTCACTACCAGCTCTTTGCAGAAAAGATAAACGTTTGCAGATCTATAACTACATATATGGGTTGGTACAAATGATTTGCCCTATTATCTGCCATCATCCCCATATCCTAATGGATGTCTCAACTAAGTTTCCAGGCCATGTAAAAATCTGGAATTTGTTTGTGTCACAAAGATGAATTTCATTCCCTAAACTGACAAAGTCTTCAAAGATTGTTGGCTCAAGCTGTATCAGCTTTGGAGATCAGGAGGCTTTACACCCTTGGATTTCCATATAGTGGTGGTAGAAGCATTGATTGGCCAATGTGTTCATCTTTATTCGGTTTAAATAAAAAACAACGAAGCATTGATTAATTTGAAGCAAATCTGTGTCTATCCATTATTTGGTGGTCTCCCGAGGGCCATATGGCATGACTGCAAGAAGTTCAAAACACCATGAATCATTTATACTTTGGACCCCGCAAAAGAGATCCGGTTTCATATTCAAGGAAAGCAATCCAGTGTCTACCAGTGAAGCCAGGATGACATTTAAAAACCTGACTTTGGTTCGTAAATGCCTACATGGGCTGGTTCTACAGAACAATTTACCCTTTCACATCCAGAAAGAGTCTCTGCTGTCCTTCCAAAGAAGTCATAAGAAATATTTTTTCTGCTAATCCACCTATTGCCATCTAGATTTGTTAGGTCCATTGAATGTCTGGTGTACATAAGTAAATACAACTGCTCCGAATTAAAGACCGTGGGTGATGGAAATGGAGTTTTATAAAAAGACAAAGTGAGACACAGAACTAAGCAGTGAACACCAAAATGGATGGCGTGTCTCTCTTTATTGGTATAGGTAATTGAAGGGATTGTGGCAACAACTCCACCTCTTTATTGCGATTGTAATTCAACAAAATAGAAACCTCTTCATGCCTTCTGCACATGCATGGTTACCTTACTGTTGGTTTGACAGCATCTACACAGTGTGATGGGCCATTATTCCAGGGGCGGCTGCCGCCAACCGAAACTGGTAGGGCGGGGCGGGGGAGCAAAGTTGGGGGGGGGAGGTGGGAAAGAAAAAATATAAATAAAATCATTTACATGCTGCTCCCGCTGCCAGACGCCTCGTTGCTCATGCTCCTGCTCCTCCCATCCCGGAAGTGGATGGGCCTGAATGCACAGGCTCCTCACCCAATCCAGATGCTGCTCTCATGCTATACCTAGCATGACAGCAACGCCAGGATTGGTCTGAGCAGCCTGGTTTGCCACTCAGACAGTACCTGGGAGCCTGTGGTGTTTCTCCAACCCGGTTGTGGAACAAAGCTGGGTTGGAGAAACATAAGTGCGCATGTCAGTTTGGCCGGCCTAAGACAGCCTGCCAAACTAACATGCACACTTATAAGTGCACACTACTCCTCCCTGCCTTGGCTCATCCACGTCCCTCTCGCTCCATCTGCTGCGGACTACAGACATAAGCCGCTCAGACAGAGATAAATAAAAAGTTAATAACAATGTTTTATTATCGTTTTATTTATCATCTGCAGGCATTGGGCGATGCTCCTCTGCCATTACGGAGGCGCCGACCTGAATAACTCCATATGCTTCTCTTCAAACAACACTACTGTTTAGTATCCTATGACAAGGGGTTTGAAACAGCAGTAGAAATGCTACAATATAATAAAGTGCAATGCAAAGTATGTTGTAGGGAGCTGACTTTTTATGTTGAGTACCAAAAAGAGGTACACAATGTGGAAAGTCCAGACAACCCTTATTGGTTTACAGGGCTTAAATTAATAATCCTAAATGCTGTCTTTTGTGGTAGTGTGGGAGAACGGTTTAGGCTTATCAGAGAGTAGTGTTACGCATTTGTTGAACACACATAGAGTCAATAAATGAGAACACACTCAAGAAACTCGAGACCAATTTAGAAAACTAACAAGTATTTTATATATTTTTCAACACCAAGAACTTTGTAATTGGATATGTACTTCTCAAGATATCAATTTTTACAGGTAAGTAAAATTGTAGTACAAATGTGTTTTTACACGGTAATGCTTTCCTAGGGAGAAAAAGGCATACACTGCATACAGGTACTTGCAATTGTATTCCGGGAATCCCATTTAGGACTTAAGGTGCTAGGAGGCTAATGTCTAAAGTATCACCCGCAGTTTGGGTTTATTGCCCTTGAACGTCCGGGTGCAGAAGTGCCGGACGGGTTGGTAGCCTTGCGCGCTACACAGTAGGGAACAGGGGGGGCGCACCTAGAGACAGGCTGCAGAGGGGGACTTGGGGTCAAGTCTGGGAGCTCCCAAAGGAGGTCTCAGTTTGTGAGGGTCCTAGAAGCAGGGAGGCACAGTTGTTTATCGTGGACCCGGGGCAGGAAGTTCGGGTTCAGAGGGTTTTGGTCGGCTGGGCTTGTGCGTCAAAGGTACTCATGGTTCTCGGTTGGACTTGCAGAGGGGGGCAAAACAGGACAGCTGGGCCACTCTCAGTGCTGGCCTCTGCGATGCAAATGTCCCTTGTCAGTTGGTTGATCATTTTGGTGTTGGAGTCTGGATTGGACTCAAACATGCTTTGGTTGCTGCAGAAGGTCCGATACCCCAGGCATTTGTACAGGACGGCTCCTGTTGGTCCTGGCATCTTCACACTTGGTGGGGAGACAGATCTGACCTCCTGAATAATGAGGACCTCCTCCTGGATGGCTGCTGCGTCTGTGGTCCCAGTAAACAGCAGAATGGTGAACCGAATGTGGCTGTTGGTGCCTACAGGATGCAGAGAAGTGGCTCCTCTACGTCAAGGGAGATGCTGATGGCTTGGTGACGTGATGGAGGCCCTCCGAGGCTTTTGGAGGATGTACAGCTGTAGGACGAGTCGGGATGTCAGGATTGTCCAGACAAGAGCAGGTAAGAAGGCAGAGATTGGCACCAAAGTCCATTATCAGTCTGCAGTTATTGCTTCTTCGGCTCTTCTTTATCTTTTTCTTTCTTCAGTCAGATGGATCTGAGTTCCTGGTGGCAGGGGGCACCTAAATACTGAATTTAGGGGCATTAAGAGGAGTGAGGAGTGGTAGCCAATGGGCTAATTACCCTTGGGGTCACTCCGCCCCCCATATGACCACTTCCTGTGGGTAGTGGGCAGAACCCTGTCCCAGAGTTACAAATTCCACCAAACTCAAGATGATGGAATCATTCTTTCATAGTTGGGACAAATCAGGCAGCACACCTTAGGGGTGTGACAGGCATGGTAGGGCATCATGCCTCCTAGCATAGCTAATTTGTCATTTGTCCTGGTGCCAAATGGTCCTTATGGTAGGAGGTGGCATTTCCCAGTTCTGGGGGAAGCTGGGGTTGGATATCAAAGGCGGCAGGGGCTTTCAAGTCCCTGGCCTTGGTATGCCGATTCACTAGCAATCCTGCTGGAGGAGGTGTGAACACCTTCCTCTTCCTCTGGAGCAGCATTTTTTCCTGGCCTCACCTGCAGGGGGTCAGAAACATGTCTGTGGTGGGAGGGTGGATGATACCAGTCAGCCAGCACACTAAGAGGCTGGTGGGTTTTTAGGGGCACCGCTAACGTTCCCTATGGATGCATATCTTAATAAATCCACTACTGGCATCAGCAGGGATTTAATAAGACAAGGTGTTTGATATCAAACACCACAGGTTTCAGCGAAGCCATCATGTAGCTTCCCTGTTCAGTAGTACTATCTAGCAATTGAACTAGACAGCACAGGGGCATAACTGCTCATGCAAATATGTCCTCACATGTAACATATTGCACCCTGGCTTAGGACTGTAAGGCCTGCTGTAGGGGTGACTTACTTATATATCTCATGCAGTATCTGAGGGCATGGCACACAGGGTGTGTACCATGTTGTTTTCAGATTTGCCTGCACCATTTCAGGCAGCCTGCATGAGTTTGGTGGTGGGTCCCTTAGGGTGGCACAATAAATGCGGCAGGCCTTAGGGAACCTCTTTAGCTCCCATGCCCTATGTACCAGGGGTACCATTTACTAGGGGCTTACAGAGGTGCTAATGGCCTTGCCAACTGGGAACAATTGAACAGTTCCCTTGTTTTAGGGAAAGAGCACTGGCACTGGGGACCTGGTTAGCAGAAACCCAGTGCATTCCAGTCAAAATTACATCAAATACCAGGCAAAAAATGAGAGTAACTATGCCAAAAAGGGGCACTTTCCTACACTTACGACACAATTTTTAACCCATGCTAGAGAAGAACAAATGATTTACCTTCATTGTTGGTTGTCTGGCATTAGTATCTATTGCATTCGGAATCTAAAATGTCTCTAAAATGTCATTTTTCGACAAGTCTATGGATTATATTTTGCCCAAATGTCTTCTAGGTACAGAACAAGAGGCCAAAAGCTTAAACTATCTTGAACGTCAGGTTGATAGAAGAAATATTTATTCAATCATATGAGATTTTGAACAAACCGCCTTACTCGCTGCTTCTGTGTGAGACAAAGTAGGACATGGATCACTGAACACCATTCTTTTTTCTGTTTGGTGAGGTATAACAAGACATAGACCAGACATAGACCATGGAACACCATGGTGTGTGCTGCTTAGTGTAAAGAAACAGTATAAAAACAACTGGTGCCACCTCTTCTGCTGCCTCACGAGGTACAATAGAGCACAGACAACCCACGCTGTGACTTCTCTTGATTAGTTAGGTAAAGACTAAAAACCAAGGGAATCATGGCTTCAGCTGCTCATCGACATAAAGAGAGGACAACAAGCACAAACAGTGTGCCTTACATTGCTAAGCAGCGTGACACAGAGCAAGAAGCACTCTTTTAATTGCCATACTGCAGGGCACGAAGCACTAACATACCTTCAGCTGCTCAGTGACATTAGAAAGGACAACAAGCATCAACATTATGAATCTTGCAACAACTCATTGATGGAAGACAGGACAAGAAGCACTGTGAATTTGCCTTAAACTGCCTGGCGGTGGAAAACTTACCTAAAGGAACCATCTGCATGCCTTCTGTTACTCACTGGTGAATGTTAAGACAATAAGTAATAGCATTATCTCTTCTTCTGTTTACTGATGTGTGATAGAAGAACTGCCCGTATACTGTAAGTTAATGTAAGTCATACCGAGAACTCTCCGTATGCCTTCTGCTGCTCAGTGATGAAAGTCAAGACAAGAAGTACTAGCAATAAGTCTTCTACTGCTGTGTAGCGGAGTAAGTTGGGACACGAAGCACACAAAGCAAGCAGTCATCTACTGACTGATGTAAAACAAGACAAGAAGCATTATTTCAAGAAGCACAAGCACCTTTTGGAGATCATTGATAGAAGACATGACAAACACGCCAACAGTACATGTCGGTTAATTGATCTAAGACACTGTGTCAGACAAGACGAGAAGCACTACCAGCGTGCCCTCTGTGCTCAGTGATGTACGCAGGACAGAAGCACTAAGTGCATGTCTGTTGCTGAACAATAAATTAATACAGCAAAACAACTCCTGACACCATGCTTTTTGCTGCTCAGATTTATTTCGTAGAAGATCAATCCTGCACCAAATGTTTTCTGCTGCCAAGAGAGTTAAACAGTAGATATATACATGATGCTTTGCCTTATGGTGTTTGGCCAACCTAATACCACAAGATGCAACGACTGCAGAATGATCAAACTAAGTCCACGAGGAGCATCAGTTTGGTCAAACTCTTCTATGTCCAGATATCCCTATATATTTTTTGATTCAAGGCAGTACTTCAGGTGCAGTGTTGACTGGAAGCTGGGATGGCATCACGTTTATTGCTCTTTCATCTCATTGATGCCTTGCTGCTGTTGCCGAATGGAAAATTTATGGATGATAAATTATATGGAAATATGAGTTATTTTCAGTACCTCACTCAGCCTGGGAAGCTCTTAGGAAAACTCTCTTGCAGATTAATTCATCGAAGATCTGAGTGAGTTCTCATTCTCATACAGTTATAACTACATAGTTAAAACTCTCTTCTTGACCTGATCTCACAGACATTTCATCTTCCTCTTAGTTTGGAACCTAGAATTTTATTTTATTTATCTTCAATGCTCGCCCTCAGAATACATCTTTACTCCATGAATTTATATTGGAGAATGCATGACATCCCTCTTTCCAAATTTCTAATGTTGGGAAGGTATGCTGTCACCGCATTGTACCTTTGCATATCTTGTGGGGGTCTTTAGAACTCTTCGCATAGCCAGGAGGGCATTTGCACATGCAGCCGAAAGAAGTATTGATGCACTTTTCATAAGAACAACCGATTGTGGTGCTCTTTTCACCCCCACCAATGCCTGAAATGAAAAGAAGTACAGAGATGACTTTTCTACTCTGTCAGTATTATTTTACCTTTGGTTCAGAAAACAAGCCACTGGTGAAATGGATCCCTTGAATTTACATTATAATGTGACTGTGTTACATTAATCTAAAAAGTGGATGTCCACAGTAAAAATAGGAGTCTGATTCCAAGCAAGGTTTAAAGGTTATCCATGAAAGGTACATTTACAATAAATCAAAATGTGGATCTTTTAGATAGTCAGTGGTCTTCTCGATAATCTGTCATGGATTAGCTATCCTAAGACTAGGATGAGAAGTTCTCCTCTGAAAAGATGAGGGAGTTCTTGGCATATCTCAGGTCAGACTAAGCCGCGAGAGGCAAATGAGAGTCTGCAAGATGACTTTATGAAAGAATTACTTCTATGTGGTGAGAGCAACAAGAAGAAACGGTGACAATACTTCCCGGCCAAGTGATAGTGACACACACAACCTTGAGGAACAGATGGCTGTGGTTCATACAGAGAAACCTATTGAATTTTTAAAAAAGGTCAAAGGAAGTTGTGTCTTTGAACATGCATTGGTGATTCAGACTTTAAGTATCCACGTTGAGAAAGGCCACAGCCCTCGTATAGGTGATCTCTGTGCATGAGTTCAGGTGCAAAAACTAGTGAGAGTATTTACAATTTCCAGTTGGAGTTGGTTGAGACACAAGTTCATAAGTAGATTAAGTAAGTCAGTGATTGGAGATTACTAGTCTTTTCCTCAGGCATGTATGATCCTAGTTTGCACCGACAACCTATGAGCTGACCAGACATGCAGTGCATGCACGGGCAAAGACATTGTGTTTCCTCCATTATGAGTTAACCGTGTACTGATCTTCTGTGCAGAGCATAGCAACACTAATATGTGCAGAGTGTAATTTTCATCTCATCATCTGCCCAATGCCAAATTCTTACAGTCATTAAGTGTGAATTGGCTCTTCCTCTGCACTAAAAGATCTGAACTACTGCCAGTTGGTAACCCAAGTGCATTCCTCATAGCTACTTGTGGAATTAGTATCTACGGAGTAGTATCTACTTGCTAGCAAACATACCTGTGAAAAGTACATAGAGAGTAAAATTTGATTATTTTTTTTTAAACATTGTGTAATAGATTTGCTCATTCTTAGTGAGCAGTAACACAAAGGAACAGCACCAATGCTATTTTTTAAGCTGCTATTACATAACAACTTAAAGGAAAAAAGATGGATTTTTATCATTTTCTGGATATCAAGAAAGAATAAGTACCAGATTTAATCAGTGACAAGCCTTAAAAGCATAACTGCAAGATAATCTAATATCACCTTACATCAGAAGAAAAAAAATGTGGCGAACTGGCATAAATACAGTAACATTTTAATTACAGGCAAATACTTACAACTCAACTAAGGGCATAATTGGAAAAGAGCACATAGAATCTCAAACAACATAAGCAAACACTGCAAGAACAATGTAGAATTCATGCTCTTTAAAGGGTGACCCTGGCCTACAGAACATAAATGAGCAGGTGGCAACATCTGTGGATTAAAAAATATCAGAGATAAAAAAATGCACGTACTTTTAATATTTTTCTAAAAATCTATATTACGTCGTTTGTTCTTGTAGAGATACGATTAACAAGCTGATAAACAACAAAATATATTTGAAATAAATTGAAAAGCTAAGGGATGTATTTGAATTTAAACAGTGCAACAGGAGACCAGGCAAACTATTCTCTTTGTTGTCATCTAAGTGCAGTCTCAAGCAGTTGACTACTCTGCAGGGTATTTTTACTAATAATCTGGTGATCGATGATTCCCTCTGCTACTAGAGCCAAGAAACCTTGTGGTGAACGTGTGCGCTACGAGTCACCTATAACATAACATAGCATAACATGCTTTCAGGAACAATTGATTGTGACGCTCTGACAGGTACAAAACATGGGTATAAAGAAGTGAAATAAAATGAAAATCAATTTCTAATCCTAATATTGTAATCTCAGTACACAGTAAGGACTACCCTTTTGGATATTACAAAAGTATCTGAAGATAAAGAAAATTTAAATCAGCAATATGCTTGATGCGTACAAGGCCTATCAACATTATAACACACTTTTAGTATGTCTTTCTTTGGAACCTTACACAGACATGCTATATAATATGAGGTCTTACAGATATGGTAGCATTAATTGTGATATTGTCTTACATTCTGATGTAGACAGAGGACTGAGCAGTATGCCCTGTGTTTACTTTTTCGCTTTGACATGTATGACTACTAACTACCATTAATTACTCTTTCTACTATGGAGTAAAAGAGTGATGCTATAAAACGTTACAAAGATGGATTTATTGCTCGTTGTGCACCATAAGCTTTACTACCACTCATCATAAAGATTATAGGAAAATTAGGATCAATCACTGGTTCTAGGACAACAAGCATTTGCAGTGCAATAGGTCTCGCATTTATGCAGTTAGAGCTATTGGCATTGTACATGACAATGCCCTTTATTTATGTTTTGGTTTTCAAAACATAAATAAAAGGCATTGTCATATACAATGCCAATAGCTTAAACCCGTGTAAATGCGAGACCTATTGCATTGCAAATGCTTGTTTTCCTTGATAGCGTAGCTGTCTGGGGGACATATTTTTAGCAATTCTTTACAACATGTATAGTGTTGGATTTGACTAGGCTCCGCTCAGAGGAGGATTACTCCTTCATTTCATGCTATCAGCTTGGTGATGTATCATTCCGCTTTCCAGGAAGTACTTCCATTAGAATGGACATGGGATTATTCTAAATCTAAAAACGAATTCAACTATGCTGTTTGGCACATTCACGTCTGTTTCTATACTGAAAGCAATATGTTTGCTTCTTTTTCCCCAGCATTGGCACAGATAGTAGGCTAGGCTTTAGTATGATAAACAACAGTTGTGCATACAATGTAACCAGCATTTTTGAGTGCCTCTGTTTACATTTGTTGGTACATTAAAGCCAGCCCTATTGGCTTTGCTAATGCGTGTTCTACTATATAAAAGGGGATAAACATGTCATAACGCACAAGCTGCAAAATGGCTGAAACTTAAATTTGGGAGCATAAAAGTCTTTTCAATTAGCGCATCATCTACATTCCCACAGGAGCTCTGTGCAGGCTGGCACTGTTGGCTTTACCTAAAAACAGAAGCGCTGGGTGTCTCAAAGTTCGCTTTTTATTTAAAAGAAAACAAAAAGAGAACGCGACACAAATGTAACCATTTAGTAACCACGCGTGCGATGATAAAACCGGACTGAGACGACATCTGCAACTATGTGCGTGCGGTGGTTTCATTTTGGAAGACTAGAAGTTTCAAACCTCCGTCTACATAAAGCCAACCAGGCGTTTTATTTACAAAAATGAAGAAGGAAGTTAACTGAACGTATCTATTACACATGATTGATAATTCAACAAATAAAACAAGGAATGCAGCGCCGAGGAGCTTAAAGAGCAGGGCTGTCATAACATCCATTCAGTGACAAAGATATTGATTCGGCAGAATAGATTGGAACACGGTTTGCCAGAAGTGGCCTATTCTGTCACAATTAACATTTTTCTCAGGAGCTGCACGCAGATAACAGCAACCCAGCTCCGTTAAATCTGAGTGTCAATTAGGGCTGTTTCCTGCCAAGGCAGGAGTCTGGTTCATGAGGTGATCGTGATAAGAATATCAAAGCGGTGCTTTGATGAGCACGGAGCTCTTCGACAAGAGCACATTTCAACAAGCCCGGCGGAGGGTGGTGGGGGCGGGGGAGTGCATTCCAGGCGGGGAGCGGACCCTTTGAAGTGCGATGCCAAACGGATTGCATGGCAGCACGATGCGCGTGATTGTGCGCGTGCTCGCCATGCAATCCGCTTTTGGGAGCACTTTTAAATTCCCCTTACAATAGTCTCGCTTTACGATTGCTTACGCGATAGCAAGGCGAGACCTAAAAAGAGAGAGATTGAGATTTGTGCCCATCACAAAAAGGAGAACAAATCTGAAAATGTAATGCATAAAAGATTGCAGCAATAATGATGCTGTAGATGCAGGTCTCTGTGTTTGACACCCTGCGCTTGTTTCTGTGTGCCAATGTGTGGAGATAGGACAGGTTACACATTTCACTTAATCTGATCCCTAGTTCTCCCTACTGCTACCACTCCCTCTATAGGCCAACTATCCTGTATTTAGTGCTCAATGGCTAAACAGTGATACTACAGTCACAGCACCCTCTTCTTTACCCCTACTTAGCTTCTCTTGGGTGGATTTAGAGTTCTTCGACCTATTTGACATATTTAGGTTCCCTAAAATACCTAAAAATGTATTGACACCATGTTCAGGAAAGGGGGCTAAGCTAAGGCAGGACATTCAAGCTGGGAGACGCCAAGTGAGGGTCTCCTGCAGGAGACCCTCACTTGTTATCTTCCAGCTTGAATGTCCAGCTGGGTAAGAAAGGAGCTCTTTCTTACCCAGCTCTTCCACCCAGACTAAATTGAATCCCGGAATGGTTCCTAGCGACTGCTAGTGAATGCACCAAACTCCACCCCCTATTTTTTACAAAAGAGCTGTAGAGACTTTTGAGTTTAATAGACAAGGCAACTCTGTCGTTTCTCTAATTGTAGGGGTAATACCTTGCGGTGGTTAAGTATATAGATTAGAATTGCATTTTCTCTAAAGTGGAAGATCGGTTTTTAGCTGCTGCCAGAATGCCCCGCTTATGGAGAATGCACATATCTCCCTTGAAGAAACATCCTGGTTCTTGCACTGTTGATCAAAAGGAGGAGGGATGAGAACAGCTTGCCTAGCCAGACTTGTTGAGGCACATGGAGTTACCCTGTGGTGTCAAAATTCAAGATGAATATTCTGGACTTGGGTGCGAGGGTGAGTGAATTGACTTCTTGTGGCCAGACACTCTCTGCTCTTGAATCCTGACTACAGTGGGTTACCTTAGAGAGATAGCAGATGCCAACCTACCCATTGCATGAGCAGTAGCAAGGAGAAAAGAAACAACACAGACCCTAAATCCCAATGAGAGTTGTTATGTAAATGGAATCTCGAAGAAACCCGTTTTCCCCCCAAATCTCTATAAAGGTCAGATCACACCATAAAATACCCCCAAAGTGATATTGCCAATGAACCCTTGAGATCTGGTCATAAGCAGAGAAGAATAATGCACTGAATGAGTAAGAGTTTCAAAAATCCCACCATCAGGGTGAGGTTTTGTGTCAGGTGTCTCATGGTAGTGTTTTAAAACGGACTCTGCTGTGTACTTATGGCCCTTGTACGGTAACCAAAACAGATGACATTGTTCCCTCACTGTAGATGTGCCAAAAACCAAGCAGCAGTTTTATGCTCTCTTAAATGTTTCCTTAGAGTAGCTGGAGTGCTAGTCTGTATAATTTAATCAGGGCACTGCAGGAGAAAATAGTAGCTATTAATCAAACAATAAAGGCAGTGCACCTAACTGGAAAAACCCAACTTACATGAAGAAAAAACTATGTTCATAAATAACAGCAAATAACTACAAGTTTTGGCAACCACTATTCCTGCTCTTTTCAACCACTACTTCCCTCTCTTCCTGTGGTGGTAAATAGTCTTGAACATACTAATGCACATTCTTGTGGTATGTTTTCTGAACTCTTTTTTACTGACGATTGTAACGTGTGTCAGGGGAAGCCGTAAAGAAGACCGAAACCAAGAAAGCTTGCCTGAGGGCTAAGCTGAGCATTCTTCAAAACAGGAACAAACCGTAGACCACTGAGACCCAAACAACCAAGAAAGCCAAGGGAGATGATTTCTCCACCACAGAAATTCTTGAGGCGAAGATCCTACAGTTAAGTGGTCCCATGATGACCATCACTGCTCACTTCAGTTTTCCACTGAAGACTTTGACACTAATAATTTCTCTGCCACCCTCTTCTATGTTTGGCTGAAGCCCTTCTGCCCCATCTCAAGAGCTTTAGTTCTGTGACCAGTTTTTCCAGTGATAGCTTCAATAACAAGGTTTTGCTTGCTGGAGAGAACTTTGACGTTGAAATGTTCGATGTGGAGATGCCGTTCAACAATCAGGTGGCTGGGGGATCACGAATGCCACCATAACATCTATATAAAGATATGTGGATGAATTTAATTCTGCACCTTCTGAAATTCCTCCAGCCAAAGAAAGAAGGTGTGATGATATTATTGATAGAGAAGTGGGTCAGATATCAGATACCCCCTTCAGGGGGAGCATATCGCCTCTTCTAGGCCTTTTTGATGATGGAATCTGGAACCCACTGGAGGAGGAGACAGAAGCGAAGACTTAAGGAAAGTAGCTAAATATGTCATTCTAAACCTTCAGCACAGTCATTGGCACGAGGTCACCATGAAAGGCTCTTGCCGGCTTTGTTTTACTAACAGAACTCCAAAGCACAAAAGTTGACCCTTTAAGAGAGTGGGCTTGGAAAAGATAAATGCATTTTCCAACATCCAGTACAGATCTTCCGAGAGGTGCTTTTTCCAAGTGCGGGTTGAAGCACTCTCTTGACAGTAGTATTCAGCTCGCAAGCTTCATGGGGTACCTTTATTGACAGTAGGACTCTTCCAAATTATTACCAGTGACTTACCGGTGCATGTTTCCTCAGTGTTGTCTTTAAATTCCTGTTTTCCAGATTCTGGCCGGAATCCGTCCAAACAATGGCAGTAGTAGCTCCCCTGCGTGTTCATACACTCAGCATTGGCGCCACAGATCGTGTTCGAGCCTGGTTTACACTCATTAATATCTGCAAAGACAAAGCGTGGACAATACATTCTAGGCCGGTCATGAAAAGCTTTAACACGTTAACCTCTTAGATGTGACAGGCAGGGACCTAGATTAGGCTGGGATTTCCAAGCTTTGTGCTAGGCCTCTCCCTACAGCTGCAAGTGGACATTGATGTATCCGGGTGCAGCAGCGACAACTATGGGTGGATCAGAATGGGACAACTGTTGAAGTCACTGACCAATACACCGGTCTCCATTTCAGATGCAACTGGTCAAAGTAATTTTTTGGGGGGTTTGCTTATAACTTTGGCACTCTTGGACAAATCTGTATGAATGTTACCACTCATCTATCGCAACTACCTTAGTTTTGGCATGCCATGTTTCTTGCCAATCTGTACAGGAAAAAAGAAAATTAAGGGGTCAGGGGATATATTCTCCATTTTAACACCAGTAGGAAATGTTGTTATCTGCTACAGAAATAAACGGTGAACAGATTTACAACAAGCCTGGCATAAGTGCAGAACTTCACTCAGAAAGAAGAGATGTAAAGGGCAGCTGTAGACCTTGATTTATTTTGTTTCTGCCATCTTGGAATTTGCAAATTCAACCGAATGTGAATGAGAATATTAACATCACCTAAGTTTGGTCAGGTGGGAGAACCTAATACTGCCTGGTCTATAAAGTGGTAGTTTGCATTAAGACATTTACTAGGTTAGGCAGGCGATAGATCAGAAAGAAGGGGAGTGATTGTTCTGGGAGATGGAACAGCTAAACTACCGGGCTTCAACCCCTCCTTCATTTAAGATGGAAGAGGTAGTACACAGCCAAAGGCCGCGCACCGTGGGGGCTGGCCACCCATGTCATAGTCTAAAGTCTGACCGCTAATGTTGCTTTTGAAAGAACCTCATAAATTCACACAAAAAATGAAAAGTTAAAATAAAATTATGGCTCACGTAGTGCAAATACTGTATCATTCACATGGGAAAAAACATCTATGAAATTCACTGAAAAAAAACATAGTTAATGAGAAATTATGGTTCCAAAGAAAAAGCTGGAAAACCACTGAAATTCACCAGTTACAGTCCGCTGCACAAACCATAATTTGCTTTTCCACTTCCATTAGCTCTCTTTGAAGTACAAGCCCTCAACATTTAGAAATTCCTCAATGTTGAGACGGTTATGATGTCGAGAGAGTCGTCAATATTGAAAGGCCATGACACCAAATAATATTGATGTCATTAAGTTCTTGACTTCATAAGACCCATGCCTTCAGAAGAGCCATGACTTTCAGAATGGCTTTGACATCAAGTGGGGCCATGAAGCTGAGAAAATGTGCAAATTCCGTTGGATACATCTTCCAAAAGCTCCTCTCCTCATGAAGTACCCTTCTAGGCATCAGAATGGTTCGGAAAAGCTTTTCACAAGCAATATTGCCGCAGCACCGCCAGGTGGTGCCATGTAGCTTTAAATGCAATTCCAGACTAAGGGGCTGATATTGATTAGGGCTCCCGGTTTTATGATATTTATTTTTTTGACAATTCTGTCTGTATTTATCCATATTTATTTTTTGTCAACTTTATCTGCATTTATCCATATTTATTATGGGTTTTCTGAAGGAAAAAAAAACTGAAACTGGTATATTTCCACATTTATTTAACCAATAAATATGCAGTCATGCTTGAATGCCAGCCAGGTTTCAGTGATATGAACACTAACAGAAGATAAATCAATGAACTTATATGAAAATATGCACATTTCAGCCTTGTGCATATCTACTGCTGTTTAAGCCTCTACTAAAATTCCTTTTTTTAACCCCCTTACCTGTAAACCGACACAGTTATTAGCCTAGCAGTCATGGCAAAGTGTATTTAAAATCACAAAAAAGCACCCAATTTCCACTTTTATCCACATTTAAAAATATAGACAAGAAAATAAATAGTTTTTTGTCTATATTTATCTGTAAAAATCAAACGGAAAACAGGGAGCCTTAATTATGATGTCCGTGGGTCTGACACCTATGGCCCGTCTATATCGGACCCATTGACATCTGCCCCTGCGGTCTGCCTGCCGTATTACAATGCGGCGGGCGGAGGCATAAGGTGGAGGGACCGTCTGCGGCGCTTCCAAGCCCAAGGAGCCCGTTGGTGCGTCAGAAAGACAAGATAATCCCTTAATGAGGGCGGTTTCACCATCTGGATTATGATGTCGGTTTCCGACAGCCATTCCATGTCGGCCTTTACAGCGTGGAAAGGCTGTCAGAAAGCGACATCGGGGGCCCTTAGTAGGGCCCCCTTCCCCCTGGCCCTCGGCTATGGAGCCTGACATTCCTGCACCCTGTGGCAGACACTTCATGGTGCCAGTCACACGATGCAGGGATGTTTCAAACATCCATTTCAACATGGCCCCGTGTGCCCCCGGCCTGTTCCGCCCGCTGCACAAGCTGCCATCATGAAATGCATGTTCCTCATCCAAATTGGGATGTGGTTACCGCCTGTTGTTTGAAATGGAAAAATTGAAGTCCTGGTACTTTTTAACAGAGTGCCTGCTTGTTTCTGAGAAGTGCCGGTACTCTCCAATTCCAAGTATTGCATTTCTCCTGAGAAGTGCCGGTACTCTCCCTTTCAAAATAAAAAAAAAAGTGCTGGTACTCCGTACCGGACAGTCCCGTCCCATTTAAAGCACTGGTTACCACCGACCTATGGTCGGCCGTCCGCACGACATCACAATCACCCCCTCAATGTCTATGTAAATAATGAACTCTCGTTATGAGGTCCGCGTGAAAAGTGACACGTAGTTTATACCTCACCAGGAATTATGATACTGAGGAATATTGTAATAAGCAGGCACTCATGCGGAGAACTTTTTTCACAGGTTAACTTGGCCTGCTTTTCACTGGGGAAAATGTCAAGTGAAACACCTGAATTGAGGGTTACTGGAAAAAGATTTGCTTTATAGACATTTGTTTTTTCTGGGGGTGTTCTTGGATCATGCTCAAAGGCAGAGATATTCAACAGTTAGATGCTCTTGAGGGAGAACGAACTGCTCTTACGGGTGAGTAGTTTTTACACTTTAGCCCCTGTTCTCCATTTGTTTTCTGTACCCAGTGTCACCTGCCATTTTTTTTCTTTTTTCTCTTGCCCTGCTCCTGTTTGGGATTTCTGCATATGCCAATCCACACCACCATGCCTCCTATTTTATCAGTTCCTTTACCTGCCTTCGCTCCCTCTATGTACAGTAAGATCTGTCCTCTGCACTGTGTCTCTCTTTCCTCAGTGGACTGTACTGTCTTGTGAAGTACACCTGCCTCCTTCTGATGGACTCTTTTTATGTTTTATGTGCCTCACTTTTCGCACCAGTGCCTGGGTGCTTTCCTGTGGCCATGCTGCTTTTCATGACCCCCTAAAAACAGCCTTTTCATTTATTGAAATGGGATAAGATTACTTCCAGAGAGACTAAGGCAGCCCGTGCCGATGTTGTTGTCGCGAGACAATCAACTTCCGGTACACGTTTCTATTCTGGGAGACTGCGAACACATGCCTCTCGTTATCAGTAGAGGCTACACTGGCATTGAAATCCCTACATTTGTGGAATGGCCATACTGACCTTTCGCCCTTTATCCACTCCTCATACTGAGCCTTAAAATAGACAATTAAATGATCCCCGGCTGAAGGGCCCTCTCTTTGCCTGCGTGGCCCCCAACTAGAAAACAAGCTGCCACTGTATCTTTAAACCATTCACTTCCACTTTGCTTTTAGGAAAGGCTTCAATTAGTTTTATTCTGTTAGTTACCCTCTTCTTCGTTTATAATTTTATCAGGAGACGGCATTTTAAATTACAAGGATCCGATTGTCCTGTAGTGCCTCGATGCCATATGGGTGAATGTGCGTGTTATAAAAAAAACTACCAATCGCTCTTACCGTCACACGAGACTCTTATCCCCGTGAAGGTAGGTGTCGTTCCGGAATATGAGAACCCTGGTTTGCAGGTACAGGAGGGGACGGGCGACGTCTCATTACACACAGAGTTCTTCGGACACAAGTCCTCTTTGCACTCTACGTATGATGCTGTGAATGGAAATGTATAGCAGATAATTGGTGTTGAGCTTTCTTGGAATACATACATAAAAAGCGTGCTTTACAAGAAATGCAATGATCTGTTTCAAGAGAATGAACAACATGCTGCTTCACTTTAAACCGCTGTTTGCTTCCAGTACACAGTAAGGGTGCTCCATTACACACAATGTCTAGTCTGCTGGTGACCAAAGCAGTCTTAGGGGGTTGATTCTTGAAAGAAACTGATTCCAGAGTAGTGTGTTGTGACCAGCCTCTTCCTTGGTAGTGTGGGATGCCTCAAAGGCCTCAAACTGCTAATGGACGGTTTGCTGAGAGTTGCAAGACTCTTCGTGAATGAGGCAGGAACTGCATGCCACTCCTAGGAAAAAGTTGCGAACAGCAAGGGCCGGCTTTAGGGCAGGGCGACTGGTGCAGCCGCACTGGGCGCTGACCTTAGGAGGGGGCGCCGACCTCAAGGGGGCACTGTGTTTGGCAATAACTTATGGTTGGAGAGATGAGGGGCACTTTTGCAGGTGGTGGTGAGAGAATCCGAAGAGGCGGTCTTAGGGTGTGGGGCGCCAAAAATGATAGTGGCACCGGGCGCCACTAGCGCTAAAGCCAGCCCTGCGAACAGCAAAACACCATCCCATGATTTGAAATCTTAGTGCATTGCGATTGTGTCCCCCCTCCTTTCTGTGGCTACGGCCCTTTAATGGACAGGGGTCACAATGTCAGAAGCAGCACACTGGGATCCTGATAATGGGGAGCTCATGCAGGGGTCCTCGGGTTCTGTTGAACGCTTTGTAGGAGTAGCCCCCAAGTAAGACAGAAAAACACGTGAGTATGCCTGCACCACAGACCTCTTCCAAACAACTACCTCAGACTCAGTTGGTGATCCTGCTTGGGTTCTCTAGCACAGGCGTCTCCAAGGAGTAGCTCCAGAGCTACCAGTAGCTCTCCACCTCATTGCGAGTAGCTATCCTGTGTGCAGCCCAGCCTCCTACAATTGAAACTTTTCTTTGTTTTTTTTTTATTTAAACAAACTTTATTGGTTTCCACAAGATTACAACTTCCGTCATCATTAGTATACTGCATAACATAGCAATATCGACAGATGCATCAAAGAGGCTCCAACATAGAAAGCCGTGAAACTTTTCTTTGGTTGAATCTTCATTTGTATGCAAAAATTTAAAAGCATATGTTTGAGATGAAAATCTATGTTTTTCAGAACCCAAAAGCTGTTGTTTGGAGAAAAATGTATGAATTTTCAAAAAGTATTTAAAGCTATTTTTTTAATTAAAGAGCTGTATTACTCCCAAGATTACTTTGGTGCCAGCGTGCGCTCCTATGGCTGTTATGTAATACCCATGCAGAGGGGAATACATACTGCTGGTAACCCTGTCTAATGCACAGATGTGATTACTGCACACAGTCTTGTTTGGGGTGGCCACTTCTACATCACTAATATTAGTAGCTAGGAGTGTTTTTTATTGAACATAAGTAGCTCATGTTACAGAAAAGGTTGGAGATCTCTGCTCTAAGATATGGAAGAAATCTTTCACCAAAGAAGGGCAATTTCAGGATAAATTAAATGCACAGATAACAAGCATTCAGTAACTAAAGTGAGTGCACACAAGATATTTGGATCAACTTTGCGAGGGAACAAAAACCCTACTTGTCTTTTGGATCAATTTCATGGGGGAACAATACAGCAGCTCCACTTCTAAAGGGGCCAGCGACGTACTGCCACGGCCTGGGGTGTCACAGTAGGGGAGGTTAGATTGGCGAGGGGTCTCAGCACAATATACATAACCCATGATTAGCAGTATAACACTTACCATTACAGAGGACAAGGCGCCAAATCACACGTTTGCATCCACTCATATGTGTGACAAAGGGGAAAGGGTGGGATCTATGCCTATGAATGACGTTCATCTGGAATCACGCAGGGATGGATACTCTGACGCCCGAAACCATGACGCTAAAAGCGTCACTGGCCTACAGTGGATACTGCCATAGACCACAATGGAGATTAAGGGATTTAGAACGGTATGCTCTGCGTCGTGCGTCGCAGTTCTTAAAGTTGATTTACTGCCTGGCTTCCGTTTCCTGCTTCAGATCGAGGCAGTGCAGGCTGACTGGGACAGACAGCCCAGACTTAAATACATCGATTTGTTTAGAGATACGATTGTCTCTCTAAATAAATTGATCTATTTAATATTTGTGTAGGAATGTGCAGGAGTTTCACTGGGGTGCAATCTCAGAGCCCTAATAGAGAAACTGCCCATGAACCAGCGGCAGCTGGCACGTAGGCAGAGTGGGAGGGCGAGCAAATGTGGTGTGGGTGCATGCATGCATGCAAGGTTAGTGGTGTGTGTAAAGAAAAAGAAAAAAACAAGTACCTTGCTTGCTGCAGGACCTCTAGCGTCCTCCTTGGGCAACCGTAAATTCCCTTAAGCAATCCTGGTGCTGCTCTCATGCTGGTAACCAGCATGAGAGCAGCACCAGGATTGGAGGGAGCGGCCTCTCTTAGTGCTTCCAAGAGCACTGGAAACCTATGCTTTCTGTAACCCAGCTGTATTAAGACAGCTGGGTTAGAGAAGTTTAAAATGTGCATGTCTGGTTGCCCGTCGTAAGACAGACGGCCAAAAAGACATGCACACTTTAAACTGAAGTGTACAGCTTCCTGCTGCCACGCAGTAGCAATGGCACCGCCCCATCCTGACACTTGGTTCAGGACGGGAGGATGGAAAATAAAATGGTAATAAATTAACTTTATTGCCATTTTATTTTTCATCCCTGGGGGGCATTTAGGGCAGTGGGGGGGATGCTCCTCCATCCTCATGGAGGAGCCGTTCATGGTTTCAACTGCTGCGTAGGTACCTACCAACGTACACCCCACCCACCCTTTGGCACCAGTGCCAGAATGCTGATTCTAGTCTATTGATAACACCAGTCCTAGAAGCTTTGATGGGTGCCTACATGTCTCCACAAGCTCTCAACATTTCAACTGCCCTTATTCCAAGCAGTATCTTTAGGCAAATGCTCTTACTCCCAGGGTGAAATCCTTAAGAATGTCATGAACCCTGATTTGGGGGCGTGATTCCCAAACTACATTTTTTAGTTACTTTACACTGAGTAAATTTACACTTTTGAGTACGTTTACTACTTTTCGATATTCACAAACTGCACCTTTGTAGTTACCTACACCTTTGGAGCAACTTAAACTTTTGCAGTAAGTCCAGCGCTACACATGGCCAACCATGGGTACTACAATAACCTCCCATAGAACATAATAGAGGTAGGGACTTAAAATAAAACTCCATAGAAAATAATGTTTTATTTAAATTACATTATTTAAAAGAGTTAAAAGTGTAAATAGAAATTAATTAATGTTAAAAAATATATTTAAAAAGTATATACTTATTATCTCATTTGAAAATATTTAATAACCTATTATAAATAGGTTTTGTACTATTTTTACATGTTTTTTAACATCAATTTATATTTATCCATATAGGCTGAAGAAAAATCAACAATAGGGATAACATAGAAATGGATTTCTAAGCACATTCACTGCATAAATAGAAGAGCTTTCCTAAGCGTTTCCATCAATTGACTACATAAGTGTATCCAGGCATTGGCTTTCTCATCTAGTTATATAGTCACACACCTTTCACCAAATTCTTCTCTGATTTTCTTTCAAAATCTATTCTTCTTTGCAAAGCTCCTTTCTTCCTTTCCTCTTTCTACCCTTTCTTTTTGCATTCCCTCTTTCTTCCTTGATACTTTTCTTTCTCCTGTACTTGTATTCCCTTCTAATTACTTTTATCCCTTCCGTATTTCTATCTTTCCTTCCTTCCTAACTTCCTCCCTCCTGCCTTCCCTAACAGCATTATGCATTATGCAGTCTCTTCTTTTCACACTTCATTTCTCCTGTCTTTTTTTAAACTGTTTTAGAACACAGAGGGGCTGATTTAGAATATGGCAGTCGAAGGTTACTCCATCAGGATGGTGGAGGACATTGCCCCGCCCTTCCAAGGGACATCCGCCTGCCATAGGTAGATTTGTCCACCAGCCCTGCTGACATCTCTAAACATTTGGCATGAACCAGCGTCATGCGGTTTCCGTCAAAGTTGTACAATTTTGACAGGTGTCTCCATCAAAGATGACAACTGTCTATCAAACTTTTTCAAAGTTTTTAATTTTAAAAATCAAACTCCCAAAGAGGGAGTTTTTTTTCAAAAAATGAAAAACTAATGACCCCCACACCATGGGAGTTTTCTGTGAGAAGCTCATTGAGTCCACAAACTTCAAGCAGTTAGTTAAGAACATCATTCAGTCCATCATTCAGTCATCATTCAGTCCATAGATCTCTAGCAGTCCCAAATGCAGCGCCACCTCCTCCGATGTGGAGGAGGAGCGTCGCCCCTCCTGCCAGCAGCCAAAAAATGAAAAATAATGTGAGAATAAACTTGTGTTTATTGACGTTTCATTTTTCTCCATAGCGTTGCCTAGGGGGCAGGACCACAGAGATGACAGGCAGAAGGGGAGTTGTAGGTGATTTGGTTGTCAGTGTGCATGAGGGTTTTGCCAAACCCAACAGACTTTGAACCACAGAAAGAGAGAAAAACACAAAAGGGAGATGAAAGAGGAAGAGAAAACGGCAAAACAGTGACAAAGAAAGAAACCAGTGATGAAAAAGAACTTGAAATGGTGAAATAAAGGGGCATGGATTGGCTATGGTGAATGAAAGAGACATGAGATGAAATCGTATTCTTTCGTGATGCTTCCAGTTCTCAAGACACGCATAGAGGCTGTGTGTGAGAAACTCAATCACAAAAATAGCATGCCACAAGCATACTGTAGCCAGAATTTTGACTACCAAAATATTGTGAAAGTAAGTATATCAGTAAGTGTAGACTTACCATACTAAACTACACATCTACGTACCTTGAAGTTATATATACTGTAGGGAGGGTAGTTAGGGAGAGGATTCAATTCAAGGCCTAGTGCTTTGCGTACAAGGCTTTGCACAATATTGGACTGTGGGACCTAGCCCAGCACTTTAGATGGTACTCTCCCAGTATGGCACTTAGTTCTTCGAGTTCTGGAACTTGCAGGTACATAGATTTACATAATCAAGCTGGGGAGGTAGAAGTTTCTACCTCAGTACCAACACCATTTGGAATAAACGCCCGTTGTCCATCCTCTCAGCCTCGTCTCTGCTGGAATTTAGAGGAGAATTGAAAACTTGACTCTTTAGCAGATCTGAATTTTGGCACCTGCAGGCCGGCCCTCTCCCTCGAATGTTTGTTTCCTGTTATCTCATGTTTGGAAACTCAGAGGCAACATCTTAGTGTGCCAGTGGACAGAAGAAGCAGCCAACTGGACTGGTAGCCCAGATTGGCGACCACTGGCAGGTGCTAGTAGAGGTCGCCAGTCTGGGCTAGCAGATATGGGCGTCTATCTGATCTTTGTTTTATCAGGTTTAGCGACTCAGGACAGGTAACTGGATGGCAAATGTTAGTTCTCTGCGTGTCTTGCTATCAAGATTACCTTCAGTCGTGGAAGGCGAGGTTGTTCTGGCTGCACGTCCATCACAAAGGAAGCAAATGCCTGCAAGATGGGAACAAAAAAAGCTGTAAGTCACTGAAAACTAACTTCTGTTTATTCCCAACACATGCAATAACTGTGTAGGCGACATGATGGCTTCGTGATATACGACCGCTTCTATTCCAGAGCCGGGCTTTCCTTTTGCAATTCGGTACTGGGTTCATTGGTCAAACTGCTACTCTTGATGAAGACTATGTGTACAGATTGACCAATGTAGTGATTTGTTACGTTCAAGCCCAAGATTGGAAAATATTTGGGTTTTGTTTAGATTGTGTTATCTGGTCACTTTAATAAGATAAGACTGGAAATTAGGGTAAATTATGCCAAACATTAAAGAACAGAAACCAAACAAGAGCTGGGCGACTGTTTTGATAGAAACCTTAAAATGAAGCTCTTGAACTGCTGCTAATCTTGGTTTCCCGGATTCTGTGTCCTGTGATACGTAACTAGGGACACCAGCACTTCCAATATGAAAGCACCCACAGCTTAACATGATGGTTTTGCAAAGTCTATTACACTTCATGAATATGTATCCCTCTATGGTACACAGAGCTAATGCGAGAACATTGTGGACTTGCAACACGCTAAATGGGCACAAGGTGGCAGTCTCCGGCCATTCAGGGCTGCTGATATACCTACGTGCTTGGGCGAGTTCCAGAACGGGAGTAAGGGGGTGGGGGGGATAGGGGGCGCTTGTAAACTTCAGACTAGCACGTGGCCCGCAATTTAGAGAATCACTCAACCACTGATGATAAGAAAAAAATATAATCATGTGATCTTTAACTGCCGAAGGAAACGCGATAAATACCCGTCGAATATAACAGGGCAACAGAGACGGCTATTGGGCGTGGACAGAGGACTGAACCTAAACTGACAGCCAGCTAATAACGGAGCATAAAGGCAGGGTCCAGCTAGGTAGTGCAAAAGATTGGAAAACGGCAGGAAAGATGGACCCGCCATTTTGGTGCCACGAAAATGTATAGAAGGCTTCTTTAATTGGGAATGCGCGTGAAAACGCACACTGATGGATGGATGACCTCTGATTTGCACCACTGGAAGTGGCATATGCAATCTGTGTGTTACCCGGTTTGCTCTTCTTACATTTTTGTAAGTAATTTTTATGTCTGTACATTTGTTGTTTCCGTTTAGAGGATGAGAAGGTGGCATGTCTCTACAATTTTCAGAGCCAAGTAAAGACTAGATCTAGGCAATTTTTTTATTATGTGAGGGAAATCTTACAAATTAACTGGTGTTGGGTATCCTGTTTTGAGCTAATTTTTACTCTCCGCTTTGCTCTTTTCATATAATTTTCACCCAAGGGAGACTGGTTTGAACCTAAAATATCTCACATAAACTTTGAAACTGCTGCGTGTCACGGCCGAGAGACTATT
Organism: Triturus cristatus; assembly: GCF_964204655.1. NCBI lineage: Eukaryota > Metazoa > Chordata > Amphibia > Caudata > Salamandridae > Triturus > Triturus cristatus. Next base: position 1,155,972,145 of record NC_140585.1, on the reverse strand, counting down.
TCGGCTAGAACCAGTCTCCCAACGGAATTTTGCTTGACTTTTGAAAGTGAGGTATGCCCTCTCACAGGGCTTTAAATTAGATGAAAAAACTGGGGGGGGGGGGGGGGGGGAGGATCTCTCAAAGGGCAATGTATTATTTTGTGTTTCCCACACCTACACACTAACGGAGTATGAGCGTACATTCTGTTTACGTGACGTCAGGGCTTTAAGTAGGATGAAAAAACTGGGGGGGGGGGTCTCTCAAAAAGGCGTGGCCACTGTAATTAATAACGTGACTTAAAACCGTAAGCTAAAAAATATGTGCTAGCATAGTGTGCCACCCGACTTGTATTTAGCTGTTGTTTCTGTCATTGCATCTAGATATATGATACAACAAGTAACATCATACCTACAACAAGTCAGGACTATTGGCTTTGTCAATGGTTGTTAGTTGCAAAAGATAAATAAGCAGCAACTATGACTTGTATATAATATTGAAAGTGCTTCCACTTAAAGCCCTGGTGACACCACGATGAGGTTGCTGCTCCTGAGTTTCAGAAAGAGAAGGGAAACACAGAGAGAAAATGACTCTCTTTAAAGGATTTCCCTTCCCCCTGCAACGCTCACCTGGCATGACGTCATGCCGTAACTTCTCCACTAATGAGATGTGAGCAGTGTGAGCACCCGGACATCCATGTGTCTGCTGTCACTGCAGTCCGGAAAAAAACGGACCGCCTGTGCCAGGGCACAAAACAGAGCCCGATAGAGACCCGTTTCGAGGCCCCCTTTAAAAAACTGCTGGTGCTCAGCACCGGTGAGACCCGGCCCACTTAAAGCCCTGCCCTCACATACAATTGTAATGCAAGTAACTGTCAAGACACGTTTCACGTAAAAGGTGAAATTTCTGCAAAAAGTACGTATTCCATGAGAAAAATAATTGACAATTTCACCCAGGCCTGTAAAAACAATAAAGCAATCCCTTGATTATTCTCATATTTTCAACATAAACTACACGCCACAGCTTAAAAAGCGTCATGCGATCGGAATTTGAAAAGGAGCCACTAAAAGGCACTTTCAGCATGGAATTCCCAGTAGAAAGTCACCTAAAAAGAGTGCACTGATTCGCAGGTTTCTGATCTTTTTCAGCCTGAGGTGTGGAGTCTCACCTGGATTGGTCCTGATCCGAATAGGACACTTTACCCCGCGCACTTTTACTCCACGTGCCATTACCCCGCAGTTTTTACACCACAATTTTTTTTTCAACACAGGACATTACAACACAATCCATTACAACGCATTCCCCATTACAATGCAATTTACTATTCTACCTCCACAGGGGCGTTACTTTGGGGAATGCGTTGTAATAGTTTGCAGTGTAAAGCCCTGCATTATAAACGGTTTTGCGGAGTAAAAAATGCGGGGTAATGGCATGTGGAGTAACGCATGCAAGGTAAAGGATGTTCCCCCCTGTGCCTCATTCAATTCAAAATCTGCGTTGGACATCTTGCCCATCCATCTGCTATTTCCTCTAAGCCGATGATACTCAACTGATTGACCAACCCACCTCAGACTGTCAATTCTGTATGCTTCGATGCTCTCAAATCTCTATGAAAAGTGCTACTATATTTACCCATGACTCATCAAGTACACTTGATTTCTGCATGCCTTTTGTCACAATTAGTCTACTGTAATATCCTCTATGCATGTCTGCCTATTACAGCTTTAAATAAGCTTAAAAAAATTCACAGCATGGCTGTCCATAAGGTGACCATCTGAAAACATGTGATCACACCTTTGAGGCAAGGAAACAGCTTCCCTGGCCTCCATCAAGTTAAGTTCAAGGTTCTGATACACCAAGAAGTTTTGTCTGCCTGGCTCTTCATCCTCCTATCACCCAGCAGGGATCTTCGCTCTAACTCCCATCTTCTTCTCAGTGTTCCTCGTTTTACATGACCCTGTTGGGGCGGGGGCGTTGTCCCTTTAATTTAAGGACCCAAATCCTGGAACAACTTGCTTCTTGCTCTGTGGGCCATCTGTAGCCATCTGAGTTTCAGGAAAGAGCTCACAACGTTGCTTTTTCTTTGACATCTTTTTCCCTGGGTCTTCTCTGTTTCTCCTCTCTTCCTATCACCAAGAAGTCTATTGGGTGGATGTTAACACTCATAAAATTCTATAAACAACCAATCATCAATAAACATACTCCATCTTGGTAAGAATAAACAACTCCAATTGTAATATGTATATCAGCTACCTTTTTCACCGCCTTGATCAATTTTGCATCATCTGCTACATTTACTAAGTGGAAACCACAAGCTAAAACGCATCTAAGCTTGGGATAAAGAAGAAGCTGAATCCGTGACAAAGAGTGTTTTGAAGAGCCTCCCTTTACGCTTCCCTGAAGGTTCATTCATGTTGGCAGACGGTTGATGTGCAGGAGAAGAGAATTCCACAAACCAAAAAACAATCTACTGTCTCCTCCGTGCTTGAAATTTGGCTGGGCTACGGCCAAACACTCTATGTACTGAAAGGCCACGTGCAATGACTGACTAGCAGTGGTCAAGGGTGGGTTCACTGACATCAAAAGACACGCAGTTGATGGATGGAATGCAGAACAAATCAAAACATTCACCCCCAGTCAAGAGATCTGGGTTAAATCCATCATTCTTTTGCTCACCATGCCACTCCAGTTTAGACCTGGACATATGCAAATCAGTCTTGACCCTGTGCCTCATGGGAACAGTCCAGCCCGAACTGCCAAGTGGGTTCACTGACATGCCTATTGTTCACTACCAGGGCATTTTCAGACCTGTCTTCACACAATAAATACATCTTGCCAGGATTTCTCGAAGTTCAGATCCAGGTGCCCTGTGTTTGTGGGAGGAGCCAACATTTTTGTTAGCTGCAGCAGGCTGTCGATTATGCATACCAGTTGTGGTCTTTTATTTCTTCCAAATTTCAACACTTTTCTGGCCTATTGTGCTAATGAATGCACCAATTGTACTACATTTTTTAGAAAAGCTTTGGGAAAGAATATGCCAGGCATCCCGTCTACCCATGCTACAAAGAGTACCAGGACGAAATACATAGTTTGACCCCTCCTGACAACCTGGACATACCCCAGCAGAAAGTTGTTACATTTTCTTCTGCTCAGACCAGATCATTTCCAAGTGTATCTTGGGATTCTGATGGTTAAGCTGCCATGCACTCGAATGTTTCAACCTCATTCTGCATAGAAAATGTCTCCTAGCAGTCATTTTCAGTTTACTGATTATTATATGATATGCGGTTATCTTATAACAGCCTTATCCACCACAGAAAGACCACACAGAAAAACCACTGCACACACCCTATAGAGCATTACACCCACATTCAATGCAGCTCAGATAAATTGTGTGGTTTATTTATTTATTGAATGTGTACGGGGTGCAAGGACCTGACGTAACCAGCATAGGAACTAAAACAAACTTATTTAGTAAACAGTTTTGGAATGGTAGGAAGGGAAATCTGCAAAACCAAAGGGGACGACGGACGGAGTGTTGAACATTGCAAGAACTCACCCTCAGTCAACTGATCTGGGTTTAATCCATCATCATTCTTTAGCTCACTTCGCCACCTCAGTTCAGACCAGCCGCGACCCGTGGAGGGAGTTCCGTGGGGCGGTAAGGCGGGGTCGGGGAGGGGCAGGGTGGGGGGTTCTAAAAACCGGAATATGGATAATTGCAGGTAAGTAAACAATTAAATAAATGAAACGAATTTCGTAGCGCGCGCTGCATCGCATTTAATTGTTTACTTAACTGCAATTATCCATATTCCGGTTTTAAGAACCCCCCACCCTGCCCCTCCCCCACCCCGCCTTACCGCCCCACGGAACTCCCTCCACGGGCCGCGGCTGGTTCAGACATGGCCATATGCAAATCAGTCTGACCCTGTGCCTCATGGGAACAGTCCAGCCCAAACTGCCAAGCCATGTCTTCCCTGGACCGGAAACAAGCATCCTGGGACCGGTTTCTGGCTAATCAGCCGTCATCAGCCAGGCTAGCTTGAATCCAGTGGCAAAGTGAGCAAGGGAATTCTACCATTTGAGTCCGAAAAGAAAAATAATGTTCAGCCTAATTGATCTGAGGAACCACACGGTCCCTAGCCATAGAGGATGGAAGAGACCTGGATGGGACATGCATGGAGAAAATTCCCTGTAAAAAGATGGCTTGACGGTTTAAACACAGAATGCATGTTGACGGGAAACCAATTGAGCTTGGCAAGGTGGCCCAAGACAGAAGTCTGATACTGTAGTCAAGCAAATGATGGACTGTCAAGTTCTTTACCACTTGGAGGCGATTAATGAAATAAGTCCATGGCGGAATCAATGACCTCCAAACTTGAAATGGGCATGAAAAAGGCAAGGGTGGGCAAACCTTCATGAGCATCCTAGGGTAACAGAACTAGACAGATGAAACTATCTTCGCCCATAGTAAAAGGGTCAGAGTGGGAATAATCAAATAAAAGCAAAGCTGTGAACAGTTGCCACCAGGAAATTGAGAAGACCAAGGCCAGATGGTCACCATCTGCTCAACCAAAGAGTAGAGGGCCCTCCCATCACAAGAAATTCAGGCTTTGCAGTTGGGAAAGTTGAATTGGAAAGCTTGAAGATGGCTATTCAAACAAAGAATGATTGTGTGTTACCTGCAAAGGCGATGAAAGAAAGTTCGACACGTTGGTTGGTTGGCATATTGTTATCAACAACATCTACCACCATGACCCACCACAAAGAAACAAACCGGAACTGATTAAAGAAAACACTCGAAGCAACTGAACAATTTAGATAAAACATCGTATGCAGAAGTAATGTCTGACATAAATATTGTGTCCTAAATACCATTTACAAAAATATTGTTGCACTGGGTGCTATATTTTCTATTATTAACTCCAGTGCAGCAACATTTTTGTAAATTATGTTTAGGACATGGTATTTTTGCAGGGCTTTAAGTGGGCCGGGTCTTGCCGGTACTGAGCACCGGCAGTTCTAAAAAGCAGGTACTGAGATGGGTCCCTACCGGGCTCTCCATTTCTGCCCTCACCCTCAGGTTGGAAAGGAAAATCTTAACTCTGCAGCAGTACCACTGCACAAAGACTGTGATGTATCTTCAGAGAGACTCGTTTTAGTGCTTTCACAGTCTCCTCATTTCAGAACTGAAGCATTTTCAATATTGTATACAACAAAGCCATAGTCTTTGCTTATTTATTATATGTAACTAACAACCATTGACAAAGCCAATAGCCCTCTCTTGTTGTGGGTGTAATGTTACTTGTTGTATCATATATCTGGATGCAATTACAGAAGCAGAAAAATACCAGTGGGGCGGCACACTCTTCTAAGCACAGATGTTTAGCTTACTGTTTTTAAGCCATGCCCTAAATTACAATGGCCACACCCCTTTGAGAGACCCCCCCCCCCCAGTTTTTTCATCCCACTTAAAGCCCTGTATTTATGTCAGACGAGATTCTGGCAAAAATATTCTGGTACCGTACCAGAGCAACATTTCACCTAAATCTGTAATACCACAGCTATGCCAAATTGCAGTCCACCATGTCACTTCCAGAGGTGCCACTAAGGAGACACCTATCTCCCAGATGAGCAGTATAGAACAGAATAAAACACGCACAGCAAGCACAGCTCCGTCATGCCGCACAGTCACAGACTCAATCCAACGCTGGGCAGTGGACTTTCCGCCAACTTAAAGAGAGACTCCAAATGCTGAAGCTGTCCACTCATCTCCCCCAGTGAAGTCACACACTACCAACTCAATGAAAGACATTGGCACGCAACATGACTACTTGTGATCACCTGTAATTGAACCCAATGCTCAGCTACCATTGCACACAGTGGAACCTACACAGCCCTAGGAGGGCACCATTTCTGAAGCCCCAAACTCCCCATCACTTGATGACTCTGGTATCAGAGACAACTCAAGAATTTGCTAGGCCCAGGCATCCCAGAAAGGCCACAATCCTACAAGGCCATGCAAATGGCAGGTGTGCACTACACAAAGACAGATAGAACAACATAACATATCTGACTTTTGGAGCCCGCACAGTCTTTTCGAATATGAGCACTCTCTAATTTTAGAGAAACAATTTCTATTAATTTATAATTTTTGTTTCTATTGACATAAAAATAATATTCTTGTTTTTACTCGTCTTTTCAGCTTCTTGCAGCATCATGGTAAAATGCATATTGTCAACAGTGAGAAACCTGGACCCTGCTCAGGAGAGGGTCGTTGAACTCTGATTGCTGCACAAAAGCCCTGTCCAAGGTAGCGGCCATTGTAGTCGTCCTATGTGGGCAAGACCAAGCGCCTAATGCTAAGCTTGGTTTAGTGCCCAGCAGACGTTTGACCCAATTTTCATACTCAGATGGATGTTGCACAAGTATGCCAATGCCAATGACTGAGTGTCAAAGAATAAAACATCATCAATTACGGGTCCCAGATTCATCATAGCCCGGCAGGGTGTAGGACATTCACTCGGTATCTCTAGGCCAAAATCCGGGACCCAGTGGGGTTTATTGCTACAAATGAGAACTTCATTCATAATAAATGTCCTACACCAGCTCCATGCACGACTGGCCAGCAGCCAGGCATTTTACACTATTTCCTTGGCTATTCCCCCTTTAGGGAGTAAGAACCCTGCATACAATAGTCCTTATATTGACACTGTTTAGTAGTAGACTGCAGAGCCAGAATTGTGGTACGGAATATCGATGGCAAAACATCGAAGGGTCACATTATCGAGACACAGAGGGAGGTATGGATTTACCACTCTTAACTTCACATCTATGTGCTAAGAACACACACACACACACGCTCATGCATATACATATTACCTAGGTACGCATATGTGGAGTGAGTTAGGCATAGAAAATCTATACAAACTTACTTTCAATATTTTATCCTTCGATATTCTGGTCACGATTCGACATTCTGTCTTCGATATGCCCAACCAACACCGGCGTCAGGGTGTGCAAATGATTAATATATAGGAAAAAAGTATACATTATTTGGAGAATTAGAGCTCCTGACAGCCCTCACTCAGTGACTCCCCCTAAAACTTCACACGTGACAATTCACTCTGGGATTCTCAAGGCACATTCTTTCTGTCCTCTCCTCAGTCAGCTCTAAAGAGCATGTTTTATCACATCCTAAGAGAGACTAGACACGAGTTTGCCATCACCAGTGCTACAATCAATCGTGGACAAGGACTGTAATCTTGGGGGCAGATTTATGTTTCCTGGCGCATCCCTGCAAATCAGCAGGGATGCGCCAGAAAAGATGCGTCACGCAAGTTTACCCTTGCGCCACCACAGATGCGCCGCATTTACAATGCAGCGCATCGTGGCGCAAGGATAAACAGATGCGTGACGCATCTGATGGCATAAGGGCGGCGCATTGCTGGAGTCACGTCGCAACACGACGCAACTCCAGCAATGGTTAGGGGCTGCCCATACATAACATGCTGCGTCATGCCTTACGCCTGCTTCAAGCAGGCGCAAGGTTTTGACGCAGCAGCGTCGGAAAAGTGACTGAGTGAAATCTTGTAGATTTCACTGCGTCACTTTTCCGAGGCTTTTTCCGATGGAACGCCCACCCTGCATACATTAAACCTGACACAGGTTTAATGTAGCGCAGGGCTTTACAACGTGAAGCATCTCCCTAGATGCTTCACGTTGTAAATAAGGCGCAACATGGCGCATGGTTTACGCCGTTGCTGCGTCTCAAAAGTGACGCAACGGCGGCGTAAAAGTGGCGCAAGTCTAACATAAATCTGCCCCATGGTATGGACAGTGGCGTAGCAAGGTCAGGTGGTACCCGGTGCGGAAAATTCCTTGTCACCTCCGCCCACATTGAAATTATTAAAATAAGGAAAAAAAAGATAGTTACAAATATTTTGCCATTTTGTCACTCTCCTCAGTGCCATTTTGTCACCCCCCTCAGTGATGACACCCAGGGGGGCCGCACCCACCGCACCCCCCTTCGTACGCCACTGGGCATTGACTGACTTACTGGAGGTGGCGACCTCCTGATGGCCTGGTCATTGCCTGCCACCTGCACCCCTGCAGCAACACCCGGCATCGGACTTTACATCGTTTGCATTTTGACACCTCTCTGTGAAGCCAAGTCCCGGTGCAACCGCGTTACGTGTAAAGAAATAGTTTCTCATGCCAGTCCTCCGTTGTGCCAAGAGTGTCAGGTTTATTCCAACCAGTGGAACCGGCCCAGGAGCCTGAAGCTGCCCGCTTCACCCCGCCAATGGCTTCCCTCCAAGGCGAGCTTCCCCGTGCCTTGAATTCATCAGTCCCCACCCCCCGCTCTGGCTTCAGTCTCCCCAGAGGTGTAAATCACAACCCCTTTGTCCCCTTTCCTTTTCTCTCAGAGAGCCAGCTTCACCTCAAGAGAAAATGGCAACACTATTTTCAGAGGCCGACAGAAAGCGACGGTGAGTGCACGCGGCTGCGGTGGAAGCAGATGGAAGGCAGGGGACAGGAAGCAGTGCGTAAGTGCAGTCACTCTCTGTACACTGGGCTCTTGTTGGCCTTCAGTGGGCAGATTGCCGCCCACTCTCCAGTCCCCTGGGTGAATCACCGCTTCTGTTCTACTAATGACATTAAAAGGTTCAGTTCGAGGCGCGGCGCTCCTCCTTGGCCGCTTTGTGCATTCGTGGTTGGTTACGAGGTTAGCATCAAACGTTGCATTCTCGCCAACTAACATCAAATAAACTAAACTAGCCATGATAAAGAGTTAAGTAAGTAGGCGCAGATGGGTGTTCTTGTTGGAAAAGGAAGGAGTGGATGATTCAGTCAATGTAAAATCGTCGCTCCTTGTAACACCCCAACCCCTCGTGAATGCTGGTCTGGGCCAGTGAGGCACAGAGTAACCCCCAGATCCTGGGGGCCACATAAGCAGCTTTGGGGAAGCAGCTGACGATTTTGTTAAGCAAATAGTTAATGATGTTTTTAAACTTGAACATGTTGTTTTAATGTAAATAAATAAGCCCTAGGAGTAATTCTCAAAACAAAAAACATGGGGCAGATTTATGAGCCCCTTGCGCCACTTTTGCGTCACTTTTCCCATGTTAAAAGTGACGCAAAAGTGGCGCAAGGGGCTCATAAATCTGCCCCATAGAGTCTCGGGTTGGTAATTGTGTGGTATCTTCCAATTGGGTCCCCACCCGGCTCACAGGGCCCCACCATGTCTATCATGGATGGACCAAAAGATGAAATCATCTGCATCATCACCCTCTCCCTCGGTGTGGCGCCAGGCTCATGCCACACTATGCACGTCAACCCTTGGGACATTCTCAGGATGCCTGCTTTCTTGCAGTAGTGGTCATATAACATCTGTTTGATGACATATGGTGCAGCACAATTCCACCGCCTACACCAACACCTTCAGCCATTCTCAATGTGCCCCTTCTTCTTAGCAACTGTCTTCTGCTGTCTGGAAGATAGGGGGCAGCGGAGGAAAGACACTTTCTATCTCCTATGGCAACCCTTGAACACAGCCAGGGTCTTTTTAGAGTTTCTCACTTGTTTTGCTCACATTTTGGTAATACCATCTGTGAGGTTATTATTTTGTTGTACGGTATGCCAATAAAATGTTCCTTTCCAGTCAAAAAATATTTACCCGGATCAAGTGTCGAAACGAAGTCGCACGACTGCAGGTGAATGGCTCCTGCCTGAATTCTTAGGGCCAGAATATACTAAACATTTTAATGTTTGCAAAAACTCTGATTTAGAGCTGGCGGCCGTTGAAATGCTTTTTTTGTGCATACAAATCTCATTTTAGAAAAGTTTTTCTGACTCTTAAAATGGGATTCCGAATGGCTAGTGATTGAATATCGTGTAGTAGGCGTCCATTTCCAAGTACTAAATCGGTGTCATACGGATCAATGATTTGGACCCAAATCTGATGGAAAAACATTGGATTTTTACTGACACCTCAAAGGACGTGGTAATGCTTTTGTAAACCTTTGTGAATGTTAAAGAAATGTAGAAGAGTAGGCCGCGGTCCTAAGGACCAGTGGCAACTCTTAAACACACTTGTTTTTTTTTTTTTAAATGCAGCCTCCTGTCCTTTGAGGAAAATGGGCTGCATTTTAAAAACAAATTGCGACCGGTATTTTGCGACCTGTAAATGGCGAATTTGGCATTTAATGCCTTGCAATTTTTTCACTTTAATGCACTTACTTTACTTTTCTCACACAAAGCTTCAATCGTGGCTTCTACCGGAGCCCTTCCCATCCAGATGAGGGTCACGCTGGCAATGTATAGCCAGGTCGGACACCATGAGCACGCATTCAGGCACCAATAAGATACATATCCCTGTTTTCTACTTAAGTGGGACTCGTGCAAACTCAGCCTGTGCACGTAGCTAAGACAAGGAATGTACAAGCAGAGAAGAAGAGGCTTCAGATTGATGTACCACATCATCCCTCTACGCTCCACCAGGTCCTGTAAATCATTCATACCCTAGTGCGGTCAAGGGGATGAGGGCACAGCTAGCATCTAGGCGCTGTCTGTGCCTGTGCTCATCCAGGGTGCAGAGGAGTATTGGCTGCATGGGTGGCTGGTGTGCTGCACTCTGGTGTAGCCTGTTAGTGGGTGCAAGATGTCTGTTCTGGCAAGAAGTGCTTAAAGCTTGCGGTAACGCAAGGAAGGATGACCTCCCCAGACACAGCCAGGGCGATGGCATGCAGGCTGCAACTGCAGAGATGGCGTTGAACACCCAGTGCCAACCTGTGGGTAAATTATAAACAACATTATAGGTTGCACTGGTGCTAGGAAATTCTACACCAAGCAACTGGTACGAAATGTGCATGTGCATTGTCCGAATGCAGACACTGCGAGAAGTCATGAGGATACCAAGCCTTCTTAAGTCATGAGAAGCCTGTGTCTGGTGCTGGCCTCTTTAGTATCCTGGGTTAAGGACAAGGATCACAGGTCAGGTCTGAGGGAACAAGAAGAAGGGGGCTGGTGGGGCCTTGTTGTAATCCAGGTAGTAGGCTGCACTCTGAAGAATACACTGGAGATTACAGGTTCTCTAAAGGCTACTTATTAGTAAACAGGTAAGTCTTCTGGGAGTAGATGGATAAGCAGAAGGCAACATACAGCCCTACCAGGAACAGAGCCACAAACTCTACGCAGCCCAGAGCTTCACCGGCTATGCCTGTCCTGGCCTGTCACAACATAGCTACAGAACACCCCCCAGGTGACACTGAGCTCACACAAGCGTGGATGCAAGGGGCTAGTCCTAGCATCCGCATCCACAGACAAAATAACACAGGTACCACTCACCTCTTCCCTTTAATTCAACAATATAAACACACCGATGCACTCTCCTGCCTCCTTCATCACATCGCTACCATCCTTTTTCCTTCAACATACTTACTATGATGCAGATAGGATACCCTTCGCGATATTTCCATACTGCTCTGAAAGAACTCACAGATGTGTCCTTAAGGTTGTCCCTGACACACACACCTCTATAGTGTTTTAGATTTTTCTGCGTGGTTCTGTCTGTGACGCGCACACCTCTAATGTGCCTCCATGTTTTTGCCAAGATGGTTTCGCCATGGCGCGCATAATGCACGCCTCTGAGGTGCCTGAGCTTTTTAGGTCTCGCCTGGTGTTAGCAGCGCGCATGCACTGCTCTCGCCGTTCGAGGGCTTCTTGGAATCAATACGGTTCCAGAAGTCGTGTTTCTGCTCCGCCTGTAATTTTGATTGGTGTGCGTCGTTTGTCATCATTCATTAGGCCGAAAAGAGTTCATTGATTGGACTGGAGGGTTTTTAGTCCCTCCTGATTGCCACCCTGTCCTCTTTAGGCCCCGCCCACCGGGATTGGATGTTTTACTGGCGGCGTGAGACGATGGGCTTAATATTTACTTTCGGCACTTTTTTCTTTACTATTGCATGCGTCTTGCGTGTCTTCAGGTGCGGTGTCTTGCGTGTGTGATGCATTTTCTTTATTATACGCTATCTTGTTAGTATACGCTTGAGGCGCAGTGTCTTGCTTGTGGGCTGCATTTTGTTACTTACTTACTGTTTAACTTTTTTTTTTGATCGTGAGACGGTGAGTTTAACTGCTTGCTTTTCAAGCACAATTTTTTCTTGTGTGTTATTTCTTGTGTGTTAAGCACTTCATGAAGTGCCTGTGTCCTCAAGCAGTCTCCCTCGTGTACTTTTCTCCCTATGCACTTGTGTTGCACTTTGTTGTCTAAGTGCGTCTTCCTGCCAGTTGCTCTCCCTCGTGCTTCTCCTCATTGCCTTTCCACGCATTCCATGTTGTTTCCCTTAACCCCCATTTTGATTCTCCATATCTGTGTTCGTTTCACCTACAGTCCTACTCTCCTCTGTGTTGCTTATGCCCACCTCCCACCCTCCCTGCGTTGCATCCATTTTCCCTGTCTTCCTTTGTGTTGCTTCTAGGTCCTCTGTTGCTTGTGTCCAGATCCTCCCCACCCCCGCTTGATTTGAATAAAAACAAAAACTTTTGCGTGCTTTTTTTTTCTTTCCACAACTTTCATCGGTAACCAAAATGAAAGGAAAAACAAGCATTGAAAATGCAATAGGTATCGCCTTTGATTAGGTTAAAGCCATTTGCTTTGCTAATGGTATTGTATAGCAAAACAAATGGCTTTAACTTAATGAAAGGCAAGACCTATTGCATTTTTAATGCTTGTCATGAGGTTCTCTCGAAAACATGCACACCCTGACTGTGGTCACGATTTTGTGACGATGAACTTTCATTAGCAAAGATACCCATCCTCAGCACTTAATTCACAAAGCATACACCTAATAATACACAAACCCTGCGTGCCTGCCTCATGTTACACATTTGCTGTCAAACACTGAAATAATACAATGGATTGGCGGCCGAAGCAGTCTGATCCAGGAATCACTCAAACTGCATCTCGGCTAAACACACAAGTGCTACTGTTCAAAATAGCAAAACCGGCACACGAAACACTCAAAATAACTGCACATTACACTATGTCGAAGCACAAAACATCCGTAACACTACAGCACCATGTATAAACGTGCATGCATACACTTTCTGCCATGCATCTGTAAAAACGTCTATGCACAGTAACACAAAAGCTCTATGCATTTTCCTAACCACGAATTGCAATTTTACATGCTACTTATTCAACAACAAGTATTACCAGCGAAACTCTGAATGGAACACACGTGGTCTTCTAAATGGCAAAGAAATACGCAATTTCCCAGCACAAATAATTGGCCCTTTCGTCCAGTCTCTGTGAAACAGTTCACTTTTTCTTGCGACACGAGCCTGGCACTCCAAACCGTCATCAGACTGACAACAATACCGGCTCTTTTCACATATGAGTCTGACACTCTTCACTATTGGCAAGACATCCGGGGTTGCTAGGTGATGACGCAACCAATAGGCACGCAGTGCCACGCACTAAGAAGAATGTCTGTCGAACACGGTCTTTTGGACGGGAGCCTCGCTCAGGTGCTACCCAATTCATTTTGAAAACAGGACTCGCGCCAGCCAGATGTTGGTATGCATTGGGCCGTCCAGAAACAAATATACCCAAACAAGCAGCCCTGGCTTCCTGCTTTACTGCTGCTCGCAAAAACAGTCTACCAGCTAATTTTCTTCAGCATCCTGCCTGAAAAATTATGAAACGCAGAGCAGTAGCACCATTCTCCCTTCTTTTCTTCCTTGCTGCAAACAGTGTAAACAGTTTCTCTTACGTACAATGGCATCACTTTTACTGTCATCCAGGGTCAGACAGGGGCAACAAACAGGCCTCGTTGTCCAAAATAAAAAAGGCCCATATTGGCAAATCAGATAGCTAAAAAATGACCCACATTTACCAAGTGGGGCCATTTTGAACTGGAAAAGGCACGCTAGATAGGAGTTTTGCAGGTTATAGGGGACTGCATGTGTTTGTACTTACTGCAGGCAATGTTTGTGTTAATATCAGGGAAATCAACAGTAAAAACTGCCCCACAAGACCTTAAAACCGTCCCACAAACTGCCCTTTCAGACCAGCCCTGTGGGCACTTGCTCCTTTAGGCCACTTGAACTGTGCTGCCGCCGTTATGTCTTGAAAGTGCACAAAGACCGCTTTCTGGTCTGTAATCTTTTCCCGCTCCACAAAGCTCAGATGCCGCCCTTCTCCTTGGGCTGCCAGATGTTGTGATGGCACTGGTGGGGTGTGGTATCTTGTCTTTCTTCATGGTCTTCCATGACAGGTTTTTGGACACTTTAATGTTCTATGTTGGAATCAGTGACATAATGCAAATTATTCGACCGCAGAATATGATTGGCAGCCTTGAGTCCTCCATTTCTCATAGATTTCAGTGGCGTAACAATAGCCCCTGCAGCCCCCACAGTGCAGGATGTCCCCCAAGCTCCAGAGGCCCCCTCCAGCATTGTGCACTGGAGGTGTGTCCCTGACTTGAGAGCTCCTTACTGGGTCCTGAACTTAGGGGGCCCCCTCAGTTACTTTGCAGGGAAGCCCACTCAAGTTAGGTTACACCACTGGATATATCCATTGAACTCTGCAGTGTTACAACACCCCGCTACTTGGGTGAAGTTTGGGTAAAGCTCACAAAAGAGCTGTTACAGTGATTTCTCTCAAAATGTCTTTTGGTTCCTCATTGTTCAGGAGGAATCCATTTCACTGCAAATCCTCCCATGAATACTCAAGACTTTATATAAAGACATAAGTGTGACTAGCTCAGCACTGGAGCAAAAACGTACAACTGGTAATTCTGATCTCTATGCTGAGACGTTGACTCTATAGACACCTACCTTCCACCGTCTCTGCCAGCATCTAGAACAAGAAACGTCGTGCCTGTTGTACTCCCTTCAAAATACTCTGCCTCTCAAATGACAGCTCCATATACTCCTGCTTCAGACTAACTGACAACAATAAAAGACCCACAAACATCTCACATACCTCATCACATCTTCCTTTCTTCATGTTGCTTGCACCATTTTAAGATGTCACAATCATCCAGATATAGTCATGTAGAGATATCCATCAAAGAGATGTTTTTTTACTCCCTCTCTGTGGGATTGGGGCAGTAGAATATGGATTTAATTCTGGCCATGTCATGACGAAGGAATACCTCACTCACTGAAACCAGCTGGTGGTAGCCTGGGATGTGAATTGAGAAGAGTTGGTGGACAGGAAAGGAGCTGCCACAATGTTATTCTTCAGAAAGGCACTGAAACATTTCCCAGATGAGACAATTCTACTGGGGTGACCCTTTCTTTGAATATTTTGTGGATCAAAAGTTGACCTACAACCCTTCTGTTCACAACAGAATTCTAGGAATCATTTACTTTTAATGAGTGCCATCCAGACTGAGGTACAGGACCCTTGTCAACCACGCGCGCTGTGGACAACAGGAGGGAAATAGTGTGGGAGCTAGATTTAAGAGAAAAATACATCAGAGGACTTGAATAAGTCAGTGCACGACTGTGAGATGTCATAGAAGGATGAGAAGAGCTAGTCGGAGGGCTGCACTATTAGTGTGAACCATCACACCCAAAGCAGGGTTATCCAGTGACCTCTTTCTCTGAATACATAGTGAGCTGGAAATGAGCTAGAGTAATGGGACACTATGCAAGCATCAAATGGAGCTGGAATCTAGATGAACCAAGAGCAGGCGATGCTGGAAGTGTATGGACCTCTGGCAGGCAATATTCATTGCTGTCACATTCTTTATATCTCTCTCCACAAAGTAGAGCCACTAACATTTTGGAAGCTCTGTTCACACAAACTCTATTGCCTTGGAGAAGCCTCTACTCATGTGCCCCGTGGTTGCCAGAGTAAGGGATGTACAAATAGCGTTGCCCTAAGGAGGTAAACCTTTACTCATTCATGCTCACCTACAGCTATTCCATTGGCAGCTGTAGCTATGGCCAACACTGTTTTCTTTAATGCTGCATTTCTATAAGGAGGAGTACATGGTGTGGAACCCACGACAGAAGTGAGTTTCCATAGTGGTGGTATTGAATGCGCCCTCCGCGTAGCATAGAGTTTTTCATTCTTTTAGATGTCTCACAACTTTCACCAGACACACACTTGATTCATGGTTGCAACCCATATAGTCATTCCCTGCTTAAATTAGTCAGCAGAGAGGTCTAGAGACAGTTGTGAGGTGCACTCTGTTCCTGCTGCACAAGTTTTTGATCTGTGCTGTTATAACCTGGGTTCTCATTAGCTGCACATGCCAATGTAATTAATATGGTGGTTCTGCCAACATATTTTTTAAGTGCTTGGTCTGTGCTTTTAAGATTCACAAGCAATTTCTACTTTTCATGAACTGGCGTCTAGCACCAATAACTTCAGAATATTCTTAAGACATTAAAATGGGGGACCCCGAAACTTACTAAGTCCTAGTCCAAGAATTTGGTGTCTAACTTGAATTTATTAATTTACCAATATTTCATTCCGCTTGAATGTCTTCTTAAACAAATACATTTTTATTTTATGATAATACCAAAAAACCTCCACGCTCCTTTTTCCCATTGTAACCACTGCAGTGGATGTATCTATTTAGTGCTTTTTCTAAGGGGACACCTTATTTGAAACTGAAGAACACTTGCTGATCGAGACAAAAATCCAGATGGAGACTTGATTCACCAGATTCAGGGGATTTTGTTCTTGTCACAGGCCCAATGTGGGGGTCATCCCATAAGTTGGCTCTTGACAACGATTACTTCCACATTATGGTGTCTGTAAATAGGCTGATTAGACTTATAATTTTGTGAGCTGAAGTGTCATAAGGTACTTCTGTTTACGAGGTCTGAGCCCATTGACAAGCCAGCACTAATGTCCTTTTACTTTGGGTATAACGAGTACACTCCAAAGCCGGCATTCGTGGATTTCCAATCACCTTTGTTATCATCAAAGTGGGCGGTGATCTGGAGTAGGTGTGGGCAGAAGAACACGGTGATCATCTAACATCAATTGAGCATCTTACAGAATGCCACAGGGTGACATTTGGAAAATCTGTCCAAACAAACGCCTTCAGTCAGTCAGTCATTGTGCCTATTTGTACAACAGCCTTCAACATGTCACTATAATTTGCATTTCAGTATTTGTATGACTTTCCTATATAGTTGAGTTGACTGCTTGTAACATCTTGATGGCCATCAGACCTGGCACTTTGCCTACACAGTTGGTCCTTAAAATGTCCATGATCTCCAGAGTTTGAGGCTTTGAAGCCCTGCTTACCCACAGCTGTACTATAAAACACTATAGAGGCTCCACCTGTAAGGCACAGCAGGACTGGAATGACTGAGCTAAATGGAGATTTGCTGCACCGTCCCATAGTCAGTGAAGTTTGCGCTGCTCGCTTGCCATGAAAGGACACCATTGAAATGGAAGAGCTGCCCCAGGCATGTTTGTGAGTGAGAACATTGGCAGGTAAGGCACCCAGGTGATGGAGAGGATGCCGAGGACATCCTGCAACATTCAAAACAAGGATCAACAAAAGCCAAAAGCAGAGGGGGACGTTGAGTAACTTGCATACCATGCTTACTTTCAGAGGATTGGGTGTTACTCTGTCCTTCGCGAACCACGAGTCCCTGCATGAACAGTCTCTGTTATTCAGTCTGTCATAATGGTGACTTCGGTGCACAGCTGCTAACTGCCCTGTTTTTGCCAAGACAGTCCCAGCAAGTTGGAGACTGTCCTGGGTAATTCACTGTCCCGGAACAGTTAGGGAAATTGCACTTCCAGCCCCGTGAAGTGTGACACATCACATGTTACTAACACATTTTAAGTCACTGTACCGCATTACCGCAAGTAAGCCGGACTTGTCTCTCTAGTGAAGAAGTGTGGTGCAGTGGCCAGGGCAGCTGACTTCAGAGCACGGGGTTCACTTTTCGATCCCTGGCTCCGGAGACAGCTCAGCTCAGCACCATGTGACTCTGGGCAATAGCTCACTTAATTTTCACGACGGCTCCCAGCGCCTTGAGACCCATAAGGGTGGGTAGTTTGCGCTTTACAAATATGGATATTTACTATGGTGATTACAAACGCTCAGCCAGGATGTCCCGACCCACAGAATGTTGGAGGGTCATGGGTTTTTGCCTAGCAGTCTCGCCCTCTCTATGATGAACACATTCTCAGACCGGATGTCCGGCGTGGGATTTGGATGTAAACAGGAAGTAGTTCCTTTCGACCAATCAGAAGCCTCACCAGGGAGCTCTGACGGAACCCTGCTCTGCCTTCGTGGGGAGGCGGCGCAGCCTTTGTGCTTCCCAAGTTGGGGGGCGGCAGTGAGCCCCATGGAGCCCTCAGCCCCCTCAGAACTTCATGGCCAAGGTGTGCATCAGAAGCAGGAGCGGTGGCTCTCAGGGACCCGAGATGAACGGATACCCACCAGGTTCCCGCGCCAGCCTGTGAAGGCTGAAGGACAGCCAAACCCCAGATGGCATCAGCTGGGCCTTCACTGCCGGCCAGGGCAATGCCGAACCCGGCCGCAGAGCCACCATCTTGGGTCCCCTGGAGCTTGAGGGCACTGTGAGCCACGAGTGGGATCTGACCTACTTCACGGCCAAGAACCTGCAACTGCGGATACGCTTGAGTGTGCTTCACGGGGCGCTGAAGGGGCTGGACAGTGAGTGAGGGTGGGGAGTGGCCGGTGGGCAGTGGGGTCAGGACAATGCAGAGGGTTAATTGTGCCTGCTGCAAAGCCTCGTGTCTCATGCATATCACAGAACCTATTTTTGCTAAAAGGAGTTAGTTTGGATAAAAATGCATTCTTATTATTAAAGCTAACCCCAACCACTGTGGTTCGTTTTAAACCTGAGTTTCTACTTCTCCATACCAAACACCCTTACAATATACTGCCTCCTAGTATCTGTCACATGTGACTCCTGCACCTTGTAATCCTCATTGTTTTATTTAACATTCCCTAGACTAATTTGTGAGTGAGTAATGTCTGTCACTACGGCTTGAGATAGATAGTTTTGTCCAGTTGGGAAAGTGTTGTTATCGGTCTTGACTGCATGTACGTATGAACTTTAATAGCACATTTCTTATTTTATAATGCAAGTGACAATCCGTGACAGTTTTAGGTAGGCGCAGTTAAATTATGCTAATTATGTGGAATGGGCGGAGCTCTGGGGGCAGTGGGTGAGGTACATTATAAAGTAAGTAATTGATAGCTGTGCTGCAAAGTGTCCCTGGAATTTGTTGTCAAATGTTTGCAACAATGTGGGTGGTTTGCGTTCTGTGTGTGAGGCCCACAACATAATCAATGGTTCTCATCTGTGACTCACCACGGACTTGGTTAGACTGTACACACATCACATGGTTTCCTGAATCACCCGTGAGTTCTAAAGTCTTGAGGCCCGGCCGGGGCTTCCCCACGGTTAGTTCCAACATGTCACAGTTTGACATTTTCTGCAGGGGTATTCCTTCTGCCATCTAAAATAGTCTGGCACTGCGAGGACGGTTCCCTCAGCTGCTTCCTCTCTAACACAGATGTCTGCAATTCTTTCCCCCCTGGGCTGGGAAGAGGAAGTGAGAATAACAGGCTAACGGAAAGCTACGGGGGCGGGGAGAGAGAATTAAGGGCAATGTATTATTTTGTGTTTCCCACACCTACACACTAACGGAGCATGAGCGTACATTCTGTTAATGTGACGTCAGGGCTTTAAGTGGGATGAAAAAACTGGGGGGGGGGGGGGTCTCTCAAAGGGGCGTGGCCAATGTAATTAAGGGTGTGGCTTAAAAACATGTCAACTAGAAATCTGCGCTTAGCACAGTGTGCTGCCCGATTTGTATTTGCTGTTCCTGTCATTGCATCCAGATATATGATACAAACAACATCTTACCTACAAGAAGACAGGACTATTAGCTTTGTCAATGGTTGTTAGTTGCATAAGATAAATTAAGCAGCAACTATGGCTTGTATATAGTATTAAAAAAGCTTCCACTTAAAGCCCTGGTGACACAACACCAATGTTGCTGCACCTGAGTTTCAAAAAGAGAAGGAAAATCCAGAGAGAAAATGACTCTCTTTAAAGGATTGAGTTTCAAAAAGAGAAGGGAATCCGGGGAGAAAATGACTCTCTTTAAAGGATTGAGTTTCAAAAAGAGAAGGGAATCCGGGGAGAAAATGACTCTCTTTAAAGGATTTCCCTTCCCCTACAGCGCTCACCTGGCATGACGTAACTTCTCCACTAGTTTGAATTGAGCAGGGTGAGCACGCGCACATCGATGTGCATGCGGCAAAAAACGGACCGCCTGTGCCAGGGCACAAAACAGAGCCCGATAGAGACCCGTTTCGAGGCCCCCTTTAGAAAACTGCCGGTGCTCAGCACCCAGCCCACTTTAAGACCTGCGTGACCTCGCTTCCTGTTCACGTGAAATTCAATTATGTATGCAAATAAACGAAAGTAGTCGCCTGTACTGAACTGCCTGTCAATCATAGGTGGCTCCTACAGACTCCCACATCAGTAGGCATACATTGTCTGCCGATGGTAGGACGTATATAACCGCACTGTTCAGTGCTCAAAATGACCACTGCACACAATGCTGTCTTTCATCGCGGCTGCATTCAGTAAATTAAAGTTTAGGAAAAATGGAAACATTTATTTCTAATATATTATTATCAGAATTAAATTATTAGAATGATAACTTCTGAACGCTTGTAAGCAGGTGGGTAGGAGCCAATAACAATTTTTCAAGCTATTATATTAATTTTCTCAATCAGTAATAAAGTTCATTTCGATAGTCCGCGGATTGTAAAAAAGAGCGCAGTTTCTTCAAAATCTGAAGAGTCGGATAATCTCAAAATGTTCTTCTGTGAGCTGGTAAGCAACAGATTCTACTGCAGGTTTTGTAAGATGTTTTGTACTACACTTTGAATGCATCATGCATTGCAGTTCGTCAAATAGTCCACTATTATATTTCTTAAAATAATTGAAACGAATATTTGCTAATGTTAAACTACCTTTTTGAATATACTGAGCGATTTTACAAGATTTGAATATTATGGTTAAAAAATGCAAGAAGCCAAACTGATCATTATTTCAATAGTAGCTCCTAGGAAGAGCATTGCCAATGCTCATCTAACCATTCAGCCGCTTGTTTTTCTGTGATACTGTAGGAGCTAGAATCTTCGTAAACACAGGTGAGCTGAAGTATTATAGTCCATTTGCATTTCAAACGTTTATTTACAGAGATAACGTCAATGCCATCCATGCGTTCGCTGGGAGAACTCCAGTTTCACTCTGAGGGGCATATTAACAACAGCATGCGATAATTATCGCAAATCGCGCTTAACGAGTTTTCTAACTTTGCCGTCCATCGCTGGTTGACATCGCCGTGTTAGCGGCGTATTAGCAACACTTTGCACAGAGGTGATGTCAAAACCAGCAATAGATGGCGATAAGAAAAAATATTGTGTGAAATCCTGTAAAGATCATGCATCGCTAATGTAAACCTTGATAATAGGCATGTGTGTACTTAACCATTTAACCTCTTCTGTGCCCATGACGAGATGGTCTCGTCATGGAGCACAGTCGCGCTGTGCCCATGATGAGACTATCTCGTCATGACACCCACACACTAGGGAAATGCCAGGCACAGGAGGGGGAAAAGACCTGGCACCCAAAGGGTTAATCCACCTCCCATTCACAGGATGCCTAAATCAAGTTTTAAACAGGTGTTAGATTCTTGAGTTAAACGCGCTTTGCTCGAGTTTTCCTATCGCTTCGCGGGTCTGGGCCGGCATTGTTGATAGGGCGATGTCGTGTTTGGGACTGTTACCATGAAGTTTAGGTGAGGACCGCCTACTTTGCATGTCACTAGCGATAAATATCGCTGACATGCAAAGTAGAAAAAAAACCCGGCAGGACTCCCAAGGAAGCAAGTGCTAACGCATGTTAGCGAGTCCTTGTAAATAGTGCGATGGAAAATTTGCCGCTAAGCGGCGAGGAATCTCTTGATAATATGCCCCTGAGTGTTTTGATTGCAAGCAGACATGTTTCACTTGTATTAGATTAATTTGCGGCTGAACAAGACAATGTTATCAATCATTTCAAAGGCTCGATATTATAAAACATGTTTCATGGTTTTTCTTATTCCGGATTAACTAGGAAAATCTGTTAACCACAAACCCAATACTTTGTGACAAAGGTGTTTTAACATCTCAAAATCAGTCTCCAATGTCTCCCTCCCACTCATTATTTGAGCTAAGTGGCCATGATGGCCATAAAAAGAGGCCTCACATTTGAGGTTACAGGCGTGTACGATTGGATGTTCCGATTACCCCCAATATTTTGGGTTAAAGGTTGTGTGGGCCTTTGAAATTATTAGCGTGAGGTCACAGACAACTTTTTCATTGTTGGACTGTGAATCTAGGCTTGAGGAGTTTATCCTTGAATGTTTTTTATACATTACCCCCTTTAAATCCTCTATAAATTGGATTAAGATTTTACTGTTTTTGCCTCATGATTAAGAGGCACTGTGTTGTACGACGGTACTTAATTTGAGCCAGTGGTTGTAGGTATGGCCCACCAGCACTCACTCTTAGGTACCAGGACTTATTGTTCATCATCAGTCATTGGCCTGGAACAGGAGAGAGAAAGACAGGAAAGGGGAAACGAACAGTGAAGAGAAAGACAAGGAAACAGTGACCGAGGGAGAAAACAAGGATGAACAAGAACCTGCAGTGTGAGACAAGTAGGACAGTGGTTAAAACAAGCATATGGTGGCATCAGGCCCCAGGCATTCAGCAACGCTGGCCGCAAGCTTCTGAGAGAAACCGCAGGCACCGACGCTTATTCTTTTGCAAAAGAAACCTGTATCCACATTTATCTATCACTGGATTTTCAGTGATAGCCACCAACAATGAATACCTCCAGCCTTGTGCTGAATTCCCAAGCACCTCCACAGGTTAAAAACGTATCTTCTATCTCATCATTTTAAATGCTTATTCACATGTGCCATTAACTAAATGGATTTCATTTTCCTTAAAAAACGTTTGCAAAAAATATTCTCTGGCTTCTAGTTATATTTTGAAAGAAACATGAAAGGAGTGGAGGCAGTTAAACGGTGGGTTCATGGGTGTATCGTTCATTGGTGCAGGAGGCGCAGTGGCACCAGGGCCCATTATATCCTGATTATTGCTGTATTTTACAATTCAAACGACAGCTGGGGGGTGACATTTCCTTCCCTGCACTAGGGCTCATGAAGCACTGGCTATGCCATTGGGTGGGTTCATAGTAAAGAACACTACGTTGTAAACGGCACTTCCACGCTTTCCCAGAGAGAAATATTTGACATTTTTTCGACTTCTTTTGATTTCAATCAACATTGTATGATGTCTATTGATTCTTTCATTCTATTTAACTGAAAAGGACTTCTTTGTAAATAGTTTTTCAGTTTTTTGCCTGCTCATGATCACCAGGCCTTCTTATTTTGTGAGTTGATTTTCCTGTGGGAAGAAGTCATTTGACAATTAGACTTATACACTCTATATGTAACATGTTCTCCTACCAAAGAGAGTTCCTTTCATCCCGAAATGTCCGGAAGAACCCTCTAAGGCACTGAGAGCATCTGTCTTGGTGACAAGATGGAAGGCTCTAGAAGATATTATGCCTCTGAAACAGTCTCAAGGTTGTAGTTTTCAATTCTGCATAGAGGAGGCCTGCTTCTCTGCTGGTTGGAAGATGCAAGCAAGCTCAAAAGGAAACTATTCAGAAAATCAGAATTTTCACAGGGTTTGTCAAGAAATCTAAAACAAAGTATTCTTGGTCTCCCTCCACATCACAATGTCCACAAGGGACATTTATGGTTTGTTAGGGAATAAATACTAGGAGGGAATCCCCTCAGGAATATATCTCTTGGTTAAGTCTATTGGGATGAGACTGCACACACAAGTCATGACCCTTTGTTTCTCCGGTAACTCACGTTTTGGGTCACATGAAGGCAGTGGACCAGAAAATAAGGAAAGTATGGGTTAAGAAAAAAAAGATTTTGGGATCTTAAACCTACTGCGACTCTGACATATATGCCTGGCATGTCAATGTTTTCGGATATGATTTTGATACCAAATGATTGCTTCAAGTGTCTCCCTCTTGCTATAGCATAATGGGCTTCTTAAGTTGCTTTTTCTTTCTCAGGGTCCTATTCTTTCCCTTCTGCTGCAGATGAATTTCTTCACTGAATTTGATCTTCTTATCTTTCTTTTATGCTTGATGGCCATTAATTTTTGTGAGGTATTTGTCAAACAGTCCAGTATGCATCAGATTGGAGCATACCCCTTCAAAGACATTGGGTGTCGATGGTTTCCGCCTTGTTTTCAATAGGAGGGTTCGAGCATTTAATTCATTTTTCTGATATCTCCACGCTCGTGTGAACCAACTGAAATCTCACACCAAATAAAGTACTTTGGGAAAGATTTCTGAGATGACACTCTAATGCCGTGTTCATTTCTTAATTAAGTGACCGGCCCATTGATACTACAGAGTTCTTCAGTTGATTGTGAGCTAACTGCATACCCATTTCACCTGTAAATTCATAACAGTCACACAAGAAAGTAGCCTGTCCTCGAACAAACCACCACCCCCCTGTGTATCATGGGTTGTACTATCTACCTATGTCTGCTTCGTGAACTGCACGTAACAAAGCGCTCTGATGGGGCTGCGAGGTGACATGTTTTGCATTGTATACTTACAAATACAATGACATTATATTTTTTGTAAACTGGATCATTTATAGATTATCTTCCATGCAGTTTATCATTTCCTTTGCTCAATATCAGATTCTCAATTACCATAATCTATGCTTTTTTGACTGAATGTTCTTTGCCTCATTTAAATTACCCCCTTTAGGAGCTCCGGCTATCTCAGTTACTGTTCTTATTCCCTACTTTCCCAAGATTGGAGTTGCCAGTCTCTGTTGGTAGGTGTGTGTGTTTGTTTATCACTTCATGCGTGTACAACCTCTTTTGCTAAGACACTGTGTTAGATCTCCCTTACCTTTACAGTCCTGCCAGCTGAGGCACTGCGTTGGATTTCCCCTACAGATGTGTACAATCTCCGTTGCTAGGACACTGGTTTTCAATTATCTTCCACGCACAATCTATCTGATGATCTTGTGTCGCATTTCCCCAGTGTATGTGTGCAACCACTGTTGCTAGGACACAGCATTGTATTTCCTCTAAGTGTACTATCACATCTGCTGCGTCATTATGCAGGATTCCCCCTACATGCAATTGTAGTCTCTGTTGGTATGACATTGCGTTTGATTTCCCAGCATTATCCTCTTTCTGACAGAATCCCATCTTAATGAGGCTTGGTGACAGACTCACAGAAAGCCATCTTATTTGTTCTGTATCGTCTCTCCCATTCTCTGCGGCTCTTGTCGGCATGGTCATCTCCTCCGCTTCACACCTGCAGGGTGGCATGACTGCAGTCCACCAGATTTCAACAAAAAATCTTCAATTATATCATCTGGATTCAAATGCTTTAGTCTTGTCTTTCTTACCTTGTGCCTTCTCTGCCAACACTACCAACCCTTGCCTCAGAAAGCAATGGCCTGCTGGTTCTCCAACAAGATGGAGCGCCTATGGAAGACAGGAGGAAGTCAGGTTCCAAGATGTGGTCTCAGGGGAATAAGATGACACAGCTCTCCTTCAGAGGAGTCCACTCTGTTTTGTATTTGATGACCGACGGTCTCGCCAATCATATGATACAGCATGCAGTGTGGCACGCTCTCTCCTCCTAATACTAAACTGACCACTGTCCTTTCATAGAATTTGGGGTCGATGGGTTCCAGATACATATGAGTCTAGCTATCCTTGGCCGAGGGAAATTGGTCTCAATCTGATATAAGACTGCCCTGGGCTTCCTAGGAGATGTAGGGGCTTTTTTACAAGCCCCTTGCGCCACCCATGCACCACTTTTTCCCATATTAAAAGTGGCGCACCGGCGGCTCAAGAGGCTCGTAAATAAGCTGGAAGAGTAGGGTCGGCTGGAGAGGGGTTGCGTCAGAACCAGTTTCAGATGACCAGTGGCCTTATCTCCACGTGCAAACCAAGAGGGTCTATTTTAATTACAGGCATAAGTCCTGCACTTCAACTATTTACATCAGATATTCTACTACACAACAGCGCGGCTCATTGTAATGTTTCCAGACTCCTCCAGTCCCTGTATTTGGTGCGGTTTGCCGAAGGCTGACTTTGTGCACTAGTCCTGGAGTTGCTCTGAGGTGTGAGCAGGAGGTAGGCAGGGGTGTCAAAGGCTTGGTTGCTGGTGATATTTGTGGAATCCCTGGGATTCTGAGATTAGCATCACTTGCTTTCTGTATGGCCTACTGTAACATTGCTCTTTGCTGGGGTGGGAAGAGCAGACTCAGTATGAGGACTGGTTGCTTGAGCTCTCCAAATGTTCTGAGCTTGAGGTAGACTGTCTAAAAGAGACTCCCCAGAGATCACACCATACAAACATCTGGGCCCATTTGTGGTCTCCCTACTTGGAAGGACTGATGATGAACAGCCGCGTAACTGAGGGATATGATAGAGGTGGCAATGTTCAATGGTGTCAAGCTGTGAGTTAACGGGTATATAAACAGCCACAGCAGCTGTAAGACAGCTGACTCAGAGCTTTTGTGGTTGCATTGAAACGTAAATTGGACTCTACCGCCTACTCTGGATGAAAAACATGTACACTGAAATTCTAAATATAGAGTTTAAAAAAGAAGTTGGGGTCTACCACCGCTCACCAAGTCTCCACATTCTGTAGACCGGTTCTGGCCTGCTGGTTCTCTGGTTAGTCCATGAGAAGGAGCACTTTAAGATGAGGAGGTGAGCAGGTTCCAAGATGAGATCTCAGAGGCTGCAGGGCCTTCCTTGATAGCTGCCCTCTCTCTACTGTCCACGAGGACTGAGCCCCCATCCGCTCATCTCCTACAGGATTGACTTTGGCAGGTTCTCTCCTACGAGTATAAGACTGACTGCTGCCCTTTCTTAGAAGATAGGGTCGACCATAGAACAAGTTATGATGAAACTAGTCTCAGTACAGAGTAATGTCACATTCTGTGGCTAGGCCATTCTCCAAAACTAGGTGCTCACTTACTAGCATAACTTTGGAAGAAGGGCTATATTTGTGCAGTATAGAAACACTCAATATGGTTAACAATGGAGCTTTCTTCTTGGAGTCACTCTCTTTAGCGTGGGGTAGCTCCCTTTCGCTGCAGTACGTTCATCCTGAAAGCAGCAGGGAAAATGTAAATTCTAGCTATATGCTTCTATCTGATCATTCACACAGAAAGGAGGGAGATTCCTCTTGTCGCAGTCACCAAAAGGCGACTATTGAAAAACAACCCTAAATACTTGATGCGTGAGACAAATGGCCTGCTCTTCTCATGGTGTGAGGATTAGGATGACTAATGAGAGACGGAGATGTAAATTATGGCCATGAGTTGCTGCCGTATTCTTCATACACTCATCAATGTACTTTTGAAGGCGAAATTTTTTTTCAACATTAGGGACATGAGGGGTTTTGCCAAATATTAGAATATGTTCTGCACTACTGTAGCCTCCCAGTTTGTTTTAGATTTCTGTCGTTTAGCTAAGAGGTGTCTTCTCAGTTTTGCTTCTTTTTTGTATCCTTAAATCATGATTACATGGCACATTTGGAAGACTAGATAACACCAGTACTTAATTTGAGCTAGTGGTTGCCAGTGACCCAAAAATTTGGGGACTAAAACGTATTTTTCTTCATCAGATATTAACTGCGAGTGTTAGAGAGAGAAAAACTCTGAAAAGAAAGAGAAAGAAAACGACGGAAAAAAGGGCATAAAGGGAAAAAGTAGAGAACAGCAGGAGTGAAATAAGGGGGCAGCAGTGTCTGGTAGTGAATTAAAGGGCCTGAGATGAATTCAACTCTACGCAGCTTTGGTATTTGGTGAGCCAATTTTTAATGACACTGCCGCAGCAGAGCTTTAGGCACCAGCACTCATTCCTTCATACATTAAGCATTGGAGAACAACACTTGCAGAATTTTTGATCTAGAGTTTTCTGATATAAATTTGGCACAAAGAACACTGTGGTGCTCCACATATTACATCATAATTAATTAGGACCCGAACTCCTTATAGATATGTGGCATAGAAGCACAAATCAGAAAGACTACTTTCTGTAAACTTCATCTCAAGTTTTGGAACTGACCTCCTGGTCAGAATAATAGAAACTGTCAGTCCACAGCTGTACTGATGAGCCTAGTCTGGTCAAGTCGGATCCTTACCTCAGAGTAACACCACATGTCGCTGTTACCCAAAGGGAGGCATGTTGAGGGACAGAATCTTATGTCGCAGAACACAATGACACTTTGCATTCTGAGCAGTAGCTCACTCTAATGATTGGCATGCCTTCCGAGACATTCAACAAGGATGCTAGGAAGGGCCCAATTTGTTAGGAGGTGTTTGTGAAATCCTGATCTCCTATTTCCCGTAAGATCTAAATCCACTTTTCCCCCTGGTTGGTCCATTTGTCTATCCGTGTGTAATTCTGCTTTCTTTGTCATTTGGCAAAAGAGGTATGATTGGTTTAAACCAACTACGCCTTCCTGATAATTGGCTTTGTTGTAGAGTTGCTTATTCTTTTGACATGGAAATCTTCCCTTCGATCCTGGTGTTGAGTCAGTTCTCTGGATCCTGCACAACTAAAGGGCAGATTGGCAGTGGCGTAACGGCCAGTGCAGGTAAAAGTGGGGGGTGTAAGGGGGAAGTTGACAGATGACGATAAATAAAAAATTAAATCATTTACCTTGCGCTCACTGTAACTGCTCACCTCACGTGAAGTGCCGCCACCCAACAAAAAGTGCTGCCCTGGGCTGACTGCCCCCCCCCCCCCTTAGCTACACCACTGCAGATTGGCGATCCTTGTGACAAATATCGCTACTAGCCTTGGGAAACAGAAATCAACCACTATTATGAGCACACTGAAATGCCAAACACCACTGCTGTAGGTCGCAAAGAGGGTAGTAATGTTGAACAATCAAGGCGCACTCTTGGAGTACGTACTGTAGAGTATAACCTTTAGATACAGGCTTCACTAGCATAACCTGTAATTTAAATAATTTCCAAGCAGTGTTATTTGTTTTGTAGAAATATATACAAATATAATTATTTGTTAAGGATATGTCTGTTCACTAACTTTGAAAAGTTTTATTGCATAACGAATTATCTTCTGAATTCGCATTAACAGTTGATTCCGTTTGATTTAAAGTTCTCATTGGGTGGCTGTGTTGGGAGCTGCTCTGCTTGATGGTGAACGGAGAGTTCTTTGCATCTGGTCATGCTCATAGGTATGCCAGGGTGGGGATTTGGGGAGACGTCAGGGCCAGCGGTTCCTGAAAACGGGAACCGGGTTCTTCAGCAATAAGTTTTGGAGGCAATTCATGGCCTAGCATGGGTTCTCAGGTGCAGAAGAAACGCGGCTCAGAGAAGACGTGCCCCATTCAAGCAGTTCAGCATCCAGTCACATGCCCTGAGGATGTTCATACGCAGGAGGGAAGGGAACACCCGCATGGGTACTCAACCCTCCATGTTCCTAAGCTACACATGCATTCAGGATGAATGAGGGGGCCAAGTCATGACATCCTCCTCAGATTTCCAATGGAGCACCAGTAGGCAGTCTTTACGTTGAATTTCAGGTAAAAACGCTTCTACTCACTGGTATAAACCAGCAGTCGTTAGTAGTGTGCTTACCTGCTCATGAGGTGGGAGGGAGAGCACAACATGGACACAGGCGAAGCAAACAGCAACATGGGCCTTGTGAGGGGGCCAAGCAACAACATAGACAGTGAGAGGGGAAAAGCAACACCACTGACTGTCCGGGAGGATAAGATACACCATGGACAGCGTGAAGGGGGGACTAACACAGAGGGTGAAGCAACATGGAGGGCAGGGGGCCCGAAGCAACACAGAGGACGAGTACACAAGAGAGACTGTTGGAAACAACACACACTCTAGTTCAGTGAACCGACAAAAAAAAGGAAAAATCTAGCGCCCTATTAAGGGAGTGGGGGAAGACCACAACAACTTGGGCCATGCTCCAGGCCAGGCACAAACACAACAAGTGGAAGTGAATGCCACACGCCCCAGATTATGAAAAGCAAGCAAATGAGATTGACAATGGAGCCAACCAATGGCAAAAATGGCCAGCCTCTAAACCCCCCGTAAATAAACAAAATGTCTCGCAAAGGGACAGTACATGCCCAGTCTCAGGCTAGACCTAAAAATGGGTTCTTAAAGCTCGGTTTGTCATGTGTTTCAAGTGCTGCCTTCAAGGTCTCCGAGAACAGGAGTAGCAAGGGCACTGTTTGCCAGCAGCTCCAAAGAGCAAGCCAGGGCCTGCAGATGTTACCCAAGGCAACCCCGATTGACGTCCATGGACAGAAGTCGTTTCATATGTATGCGCCGCTTCCCTTGTGCTGATGGACGTGCACTTTATCAGACAGGGCTGCAGACCACCCTCTCCTCCTGCTCACATGCTTATGACACTTTGCTCTGGTGGTTCTTTTTGCAGGTTTGTTTAAGAAGACATTGTTTTAGACACTGGGGTGAACTGCTCAAAAGACAAATGATTGCACATGTGACACGGGCAGGCTGCTTTCCTAGAAAGCCAGTAAGTTAGTGACGTCAATGAATATGCAGATGGCGCAATGCTTAATGCGAAAGATAATTTAGAAAATCAGTTGTGTCAGTAAAAATCATGTTCTCATTGTTAGCAACACCCCTTGAGCAGCGAGAACATTAGTTAGCTTTCTTTACAGTGTCAGTTACTTTAACAGTATATTGTTGATGGCAAAGTCTAGAAGTTTCCAGGACTGTGGTATTTAAGAACGCGCTTAAATTCAGTTTTAAAGACGTCTGGACTTTTTACCTTTCCACGTAGGCGGAAGCAGGCACTGTGCTTGCAGACGCTGTGTTTATTAACAAAGACTTCTGTATAAGAAGCTGGTGTTAAATATGCCCTTTGGCTGCTCCCAGCTCTTAAATGTTTCCTTCTGGCGCAAGTCCTTATTTGGCGTGCTCCACCAGTTTTGTGTCGTGTTTATCTAAATAATTGTATTTTCTTTTTTTTTTTATATGTAATTAGTTTGTGTTTGAGACTGTTTCTCTGTGGTGTGTGGGAACAACGTACCTGTGGGCTTCACCACAGCCTCTGTCTTGGAATCCTGGTCCTGGGAACACTTCCGGCAGCTGGAGGCGTTCCTCTCTTTAGGCTTCTTTGGAGAGTGGCCAAAGGTTCAGTTCCAGGTCAACATGCGGCTTCTCATTGGGGAAGCCAGACAAAGGACAGGCACAATAACTTTTGCGCACTGCTCCTGAAAGTGGGCCAGAAATTCTTGACCCGGAGTAAAGCTGGAATTGACTCGGTCTAGGCTCCCTTGAAAGATCCAGCTGGTCAATGGGAGGGAAGTCAGTGTTGGATTATGGGTAGCTGAAGGCGGTACCGACAAACTTCATGGCCTGCTACATTTAGGGTTACCGCTATTTAAATATTTGACATAAGTAGTAAGGTGTGTGCAGACTCTCCGCAGACGCAGAGGGTTTCGGGTTTCTGTCTGTGATCTCAACCATTTTCCAAGTGCCTGATGTAACCAAGGACACACATGTGCTGGTGTTTTCTCTGACCCGAACAAAGAGGATCTCGGACCACAAAACAACATACAACCCAAGTGGCCCAGTGGCGTAACACAGGCCCCCGCAGCCCCTGCGGTGAGGTGGGGCCCCCTCAGCACACTACTCTGGCCGGAGAGCTCCCTAGTGAGTCCAGAGGTTCCCCCTCCACGTACTTTGCAGGGGGGCCCTCACGTTTTGTTGTGCCAGTGAACAGGCCAGGCATTCTCGCCAACCTGAACAAGGATTTACTCAGTCCCTCATGGAACATAGGTCTTTATGGGACAGGCTCTGCCTCTGAGTCCACCAGATCAACCCAAGCCAAACTGATCACAAAACGTCCTACAAAGATGGCAACACCAGCCAAACCTTCAGTGTAAAACCAAGCAAGCAACACCAGCAAAACACACATGAGGCACTGAAAGAAGCCAAAGAAAGGTGGCTGAATGAATCCTTCACGTAGAGAAGACCCTACTGGATAGGAAGGCAGAGCCATTCGCACTAATAGGCTGATGTTGAGGAGACTCATCTTCAAACACAGGTAACAACATTTTTGACATTCTAGTTCGACTGAAAAGCCCACACCACACGCCTCTTGAACGTTACGTCATCTGTGCAGAACAGCAAGCAATCTTTTTGTATGGAAACCACCAATTGCAGGTCCTCGCTACTACTCTTCATGAAACGATTTCTAAAAGCGGGGTGATTTCCCCAATAAGGGAGTCGCAACAGAAGTATATATGTGACTGTAGTGGTTTTTGGTGAGTGCAAATGTAGCTAGAGGGCAACGGAGCATCACTGCAGGTGAGTGGCTTCTACTTCCATGACTTTAGTCAAGAAACAAAGGATTTAAATTGGTTAGTTATTGGCTACAACACCTTATAGTGCCATAAAGAACCCCAACAAATGTGAGGTGATTCCTGGCGCAGAGGCTTGGGTGAAATCTTGTTTGCAGGAGAATGAGAACAAGCATTTGCAATGCAATAGGTGTCTCATTTACGCGAGTTTAAGCTATTGGCATTGTAAATGACGATGCCTTTTATTTATGTTTGAAAAACGAAAACACAAATAAAAGGCATTGTTATTTGCAATGTGAATAGCTCAAACTCGCGTAAATGTGAGACCTATTGCATTGTAAATGCTTGTTGTTCCTTTCACTGTAGCAGTTACCTGGTTTGTTTTAAAAAAAATAAGACCTTTGGCCTGTTTGTTCATTTGCATCTCACTGATGCTGGGAACAAAGAGATTGCAATCTTTACTGCCGATCTTTACTGCCGTGCGGCCCGCGAAAGTGAAAGCAAACAAGTGCTTTCAGGCCTCCAAATGGTGCGCGCGCCCGGCCGGCGCACATGCACTGTATTTGGAGGCCTGAAAGCACTCATTTGCACTTCCAGATCCCCCATTTACAAAAGCTCTCGCGAGAGCATCGCTAAAGCGCTGTCTCAGGCGAGACCTAAAAATGTTACTGCATAGATCCTTGCTGACAATACTGTCTTGGTGGGATTGGGGGAGTTCTGTGATTTGTGTTGATTGGTGGGTGAATTGGGTTTTGCGTATTTGAAGACTCTGAGAAAAAGAATGTGCTTATGTTGTTTCCGCGGTCCTGTGAGCACGGTGGGTGTCAGTTGAACAATCAGCTATAAACCTCCTCTAAGTCTGTTTGCATTCTCCTATCCTATATTTACTTTTTTAACGACTCTGTTTGCAATGTGACATACTTTCTTTTCAAGAATAGCGACTATACAGCCTTTTTAAACTAAGGGTTGTTTGTCTTCCTGCAGTTAGGACTTTCACCCTGCTGGGTTATGAAAAACAGCCCCATAAAACAAAGACTCAATTACTGCAGCTGTTAGTGCCCAGCGTATGACGCATGACGTCAACGTGTTGCCTCTCCTTTACAAATATGATACATTGACTGACAAATGCACAAACTGCAAAGCAAAAACGTCCAGTGACATTTGCCCTTTTCCGTTCGAAGTAAAACAATCCAGGGTGGTATGGGTCAGTCCGGGCCGGCTTCTAGAAGCGTAAGACCTGGATCTTCGCGTGAGTCCCCCCCCCCCCCGAGGCACGCCTGACACACATAGCCTCACAGCACAACATAACACAACGCAAAACAACACAGCACAACACAACACAACATATCATACATTTATAACGTAACATAAAAGCCTCACACACCTAGCCTCAGATCCACACTTAACATAACATAACAAATCTGTTATAGTACTATTGGCCAGCTTGTGTTACTTTACTTCCCTTACCGAGTACACTTATTGGTGAATGCATTTCACCTTCACAAACCTTTGTATTTACACCCTATAGAGCATGTAGCTCCACAAATCAGTGGCCACCCAGTGTTGAGATGCAAACAGTTCTCTTTACCTACACGCGCACGGCCAACTGTAAACATGTAATTCGTTTTTTTTCTCTGGAAAAAACACAGAGAGAGTAGTGCATCTGGATATCATTAAAAATAAAGTTTGCACATACGCTACTCAGTAACCAATGAGTGGTCGCTTTCTACCAGAACCCAAGAGCACGCAATGCTCCAGCTAACCAGGACAGACCGTTGGTAGTCCCAGATCTCCTCGTGGGCCAATCACTGTTAATGTCTCAAAGATTAAGGGGTGGTCCTATAGTTTGTACACCCACCATAGCATCACAACAGTACCTTTTATGCCCTACAGTGCGGGGACAGGAAATTTGGGTCACAGTGCGAGGCACAAAAGAAATACATGTGTGAAAAAATAAATACATTCCTGGACCAGTGATTTTCAATGTTTTAACAACCCATCCCCATTATATTATAATTTAGCCCTGTCACCCCCAAATGACTATAGTATTTGATCACATTAATTATGTAAAATTTTGAATGTTGCCAGAAAGGTAAAAGTTTACCATAGGTCTTGAGGGTCTTTCCTTTATAAATATAGATATAGAGAAGGAATCGGATACTCAGGAGTGCTTTTACATTCATTCCAATAATTATATGCCATGTAAAACAAAAGCATCTTGAAATTAAGGTCCAAAAGTTATATTCTGTGTTGTTTTTTATATTAGAATAAATACAGGATATGAGATTAAAGTGGGGGAGCCGAAATATCTGAGGCGTGGTAATGGTCCCTCTTAAGCAGAACTCTGCCGCATTCCTCACCAGTCCATTCTGGAGGACAGGTTCAACTGCATGGCAAGTGCCAAGCTGACGCCTGGGGGCGCTGGAGCAGAGGGGGTGCCTGAATGCTCCTAGAGGCATCAAATACAGTGCCAGTAAAGGGGGCATGGAAAGGTCGTTCTACATCAGCTTGTGTGTTAACACCATTGCAAGAGGCTCTATCTAATAATGCGATGCTCGGAGAAGCTGCCCGGGAGCGCCAGCCAGGTCCTCGTCTCCGGCACCATGGTCCTCCCGCCTCCTTTCATCTTCTTCCATGTCCGCCATCTTATGAATCGATACCATGTCCTCCATCTTGTGGGTACATGTTTTGTTTTACCACTTCTTCTACAAGCAGTACCTCAGCTCAGCCCTCATGTGTGAGTTGCCAGTGGAATAAGGCAGAATGATTGGACCCCCTGCAGAATGTGAGGAGGGCCCCTCAGTCTCATACACCTCACAGATATACACTGGCCCTGGGCTGGATGCGGGCCCCCAGGAGGGTATGGCCCCCTGAAGGTCGGGCACCAGAAGGGTTGGAGCCCCTTGAAGGGGTGGTCCCCCCTGCACCACAGGGGTTGCAGGGGTCTACATCACTCCCCTGTGAGTTGCAATGTGTCATCTTCTCATACTGCGTTAGAGCCACTTTGGCCCCTCTTACAGGATGACTGACTCAGTGGAAGTGAAAGTTCTGATCAGAGAGGAAGCGGCTTCAAAACTGCAAGAACAGCCCTGCTCTCCTGTCTGACCTCTCCTCACAGTGTGGCTTTTAACCAAAACCTCCTGCACAACCCCCCCATCTTCAGGACCACCTCATTCTGTGATGTGGATTTCCATTTGACTCAAAGTAAGTGCGCTGATTGCAGGGACCGCAGAGTCTGTATAACTTGACTGTAAGCTTCACTATTTTCTTTGTACTTTTGTTTGATATATTAAAGTTATACGCGTTGTTCCTGTCGCCTTCAGGGTGTCTCAGCAAACAAAGGGATGTGATAACAAACTAAATATAGTTTAATTTCCTCAGAACTTGGAACTTCATCTTCTTTAGACCTGGGCAGTTGACACCATTTTTTGTTATTCAGTTTTTCATTTTAATGATTCTTACACACAAATACAGACAGATAGCAGTGGGCCCTGTTCAGAAAAGAAAACTTAAAAAGTGCAGGCAGAGATTTACATCCCTGCCTGAATGCATTTTTATGTTTTTTTCAGTCACCGACGGGTCGATTCACAAAAGCATTTATGAGTACGATAGGATAGTTAGTCCTCTTCACAATCATACACGTCTTTGTTTGTACCAATTGTATATGAATATTCCCATTTTAGATGTTTTGGTGCCAATTCACAAACACATGACAGTAGTACTACTTTACTTATTCCAAAATGCCTTTGTGAATAGGCCCCCAGGATTCCCAGCTCTACACCTGGAAAGCTGCAGTTTGTGAAGAAATCTGCACAGTGTACTCACTTTTCTTTTTTTTTTAACTTTTTCTTTGCAGGGACAATTATTTTCACTGTGAAGAAAGTCCTTCACCCATGCTGCAGCAAATCTGGGGATGGTCGTCCCTCTTTGTATCCTGAAGGGGTATTTACTCCAGCTTTTAGATGGAGGAACTTTGCACCATTTCCAAGGTGGGAAAGTTGCAAAGGATCAGATAAGTGTTTTGAAATTGCCACAAATGTGCATGTTTGCAGGCTTTCCGATACTTAGCGGACTAACAACATCTTGGAACACTTCCTCATTCCTTGAGCAAGATTTATGAGTGCAGACCTTTTCCACACTTTTGGTGGTAAAATCCACAATTATAAATCCATACATGCCTGCCAGGAATCTCTATGAGAATTCCTGGCATGCGTAAAAAGGGGTATTTTTGTGTCTGGGTGTCAAAGTGTTTGGATTACTTTCCATTCTTCCAGTTATGGCAGCCAGGCCACATCCATGTAGACTGACAGCATGGGAGTTGAAAAGGAGTTAAGATTACCTTTAAAAATGCGGATACATACATGCTTGCATTATTGTATTGTAATTGCATTTATATAGCGCTTACTTTAATGTTTTCATATAGGTGTATTGTTGTAAAATTTGGATCTGCTAATAGTTTTAACATTTGACCAGCATCCAAAGATAAATGAAATGTGGAAAAATGTAGTTGCCACTTAATTTGTTCACAAATTACTACATAGATATTCACAAAGGCAAACAACATAAGCGAAAAATAAATATGGGTAAATACAGATGAAAATGTTAAAAAAAAAAAAAAAAAAACTGGGAGCCCTACTATTCTTTACATTCTGAATTAAATATTCACTCCCTTAAAAATCCACACATCACAAGCCACCTAACCCACCCAAAGCTCCTTTGCAAAGGATTGGCAACTGATGCAACAGTCCTCGTAGAACACTGGTCTCTTTTGAGACTTGCAATTCCGGGCAGATAATGAATATGACAGAAACTGAATAGTTCCTCAATCTTATTTTCATGTTTCAAGTGTTTCATAAAGGTGTGCTGCTTTTAGAAAATATTTGCAGATGATCGATAGAGGGTTCACAGAAGTGAAAGGTTACCAGTCTGGAGCCACCCCAACACCTAGACTTGTCATTATATGTAGAATAGTCCTTCTTGATGCTGTGTCAGGGCAAAGTAAGGCATTCATGGGAGCCTTACTCTGCCTGCTTCAAGCTAAGGTATATATTTTTATGGCGGGGAGAACCCTGCCCTATATTCATCAGGAGCTCTTTTTACACACTACACGAGTCCATATCTTTACCAAGGGCCCTGTAATCATGCATTCTGCTGCTTCTGCACCGCAAATTGTTAGGAGTGTGCGAAATTTGAGTAATTTCCTTTTTCGTAGTCATGTAAAATTGTGGGAAAATTACACAAAACTACGCACAATTGCGTGAACCACAAATCTGGCATATTGCACTATTTTTTTAGCGTGGTGTGTTCTCACATCAAAAATGGAAGGGTGCACATCCCACTAAAAAGTAGAGCAAAGAAAACAAATGCCATGAACAAGAGCTGCTCGCATTCTGTCTGTTCGCGTTGTTCCTGTTTTCCTGCAAGAGGAATTTTACGCCAGCAACCCTTCTATTTTACTATGTGGCGTAACTGCATAATTTCACATAAAAAAATAACATGAAATGCCGGAAATTATGCAAATTGCTGCGTCGAAATTGAAATGATGCCCGCACCTACAATGTTACAGGGGGGCTTTACTACAACAACTAGAACTACACCCAGTGTCATCAGACATTGGGACAATCAAGTTGTGAGAAGCATGGTCGTAATAGTGACCTTTGCCTACTCAGAGAATATTCAAATTCTCCTGCTGGATGGAACTAGAACCTCCACTTTTTCTGAGCACAAATGCATCTTTGAAAGTTTGGGATGCCCATCTACAAGTCTTTGAAATCAAGATCAGAGGAGGTACATCAGGCAAGCTGCCAAGTATAATTGTATTGGAGTGTCTAATAGCACAGCCTGATGTCCGCCATTTCCACTATTGTAAATCTCCTTGTATCTATTTTTAATGACAGATTTAACATCCTTTTATTCTTTTAACTTAGTAGTTTTTAGGGATCCTTCGATCATGTTGCTATGGATAGCCTGTCATGTAAGGATGTAAATGGCTTGTAAATGTATTGTATCTGTGAGTTCTTTTTAAAATGTATGCACTTTTATGGCTTTGCGCCGAAATATAGTTTTTACTGACTGACTGACAAGTCTTGGAAATCAAGATCAAAGGAGGTAACTGCATATAAACATACATACCACATCTGAGGTCCTTTCAATTACCTGTGTAGGCCGTCATGCCCCATGAACCCACAGAAATATGGACAGACAACATGACCCCCATGATTTACTTCTTGAAACAGGGAGAGACAAGGACACCCCTGCCCCTGAAGCTCAACAGACTTGCATCAGTCTATGTCCATTTCAGCATAACATTTCAACATCCATAGAACATCTACCGATCTCTCCGCCTTCCCAGCAGACACCCTCAGCAGGGACAGAAACACATATCACAAGTGAACGATGCAAGATCAACAGTTGCGACAAGAACCGGGGACTCAATATCAAATCCTTCAGGCATGATGTGTTTTTTAGGAACAAATCGCAAAGCAAGTTGAACATTCATACATAATTGCCCCTCATTCAGTCTTTTGGTCCCCACATCTTCTCAGGATCCTTCCTCCAGGGCACAGAAATGTCGGCATCTACTGGACGTTGAAATGTGCTTCGGTTTTGCCCGCTGTAGTAGCAGGGTGTTTGGGAACCTCATCAACTATCTGTCTTCTTCGGCTACTGAAACAAGGAATTTTCCATTTCCATCTGAAAAGCTTTCTTCCTCTACAAAGCAGACCCACTGCTCGCGTGGACAGTTTGTTGACACTCCATCAGGTGGGTGACAGCGATGTAGACAATGTTTGCACCAGCATATAAGCACAAGCTACAATGTGGTAAACAGACATTACATACCACTACATACATTTTACAGTCTGGGAATATTTCATAGATTGCCATGCGACTCTCTCTCCTCCTCTCTGAGGCTTTTAATACATTCCTTCTGCATGTCTGCCAATCCGAGGAAAATGAATGTCTTCCGGGGGAGTGGGGTTCTAAGCCTCTCCATCTTATTGGCTGTGTAGCAGACCAAAACAAAGAGGTAGATGGGCTACAGACAATATTGCGTTAAATGTATGTGTTCCAATACTGATGTGTATTTCATTTTACCCAGGATTCTCGCCCGGACAAGGGGCAATAATTCAAAACGTGAATGTTTGAATGGATCTGAAGTAGGCCTCTTCTAGGGGAGAACAGGAAAAAACGTTTTCGTGAGAGCACAATATGGAACAATACTGACAAAATACCAGTTCATGGGCCCGAATGGGAAACTGAAAATGTTACTGCTCATTTTATATTTGGGGTAGTCCTTATAATTTTCAATTACCTACTTACTCCGGAATTAACTTTTTGTCTGAGTGCCAAACTAGGGAAAGTGCACACCCTTTATTAGGGTTATATATAATATGTCATTCAGTGTTATATAACGCTCATTCTGCAGTTGGTATGACCTTGCAGCTCTAAAGGTGATATTTTGTTTGTCAAAACCTTTGGTAAACCGATTTTCCAAGTAAAAATCACCCCATCGTAGTTCTTGCTTTTGTGTTTATCTTATGCTTGTTTACCTGTGGTAATAGGGTGTCTCTTGGACATTTCTGCAGATGTAAATGCATCAGAGCTAAAGTACTGATTCATAGGACATTTTTGTTGAAACATAAAAACTCAGTTTCTCCACTACAATGCATGAGCAATATAAAGTGTGGAGAAGAAGTCTTTGATATTTGTTTGTCTGTCTCTCTCCTCTTCTTAAGTTTCTGAACAAATACACTAGACATTACAATAAAAACAGAACATCTTGTAGAAGTATAATGTGGTTAGCGCCAATAGCACTTAACTACTCAGGCTGTCTCACTCCCCAGTTCAGTTCTCCCCCTAGTTTTTCTTTAACTGGCACAAACCTGCTACACCACAGACCACATTCATACCGACCAAGATGTAAAAGTAATCTCGATATCACCGATGGTCTACCTTGCTACGTATATGTTACAGTCATTTATGCGCAACATGATAAATGTACGTTTATATTACTAAATGCCAATAAAAAGAATTTTCAAAAAAAAAAAAACTACTCAGGCTGTCTCGCGGTGCAGGTTTGAGATGGCTTGGACACAAATAGCCAAAAAAACGACCCACACACGGTCCTTTCAGACCGGCACACCAGTGGCTGCCAAAGGGCCCCATAGGTCAGTCTGACCCTGTTACCTGTCTAGAAACACTGACCTGTAAGGTATCCTTTTATGTAGCCTTAGACGAGCTCACCTCTGGCTGCAGACGTATGGTGGCCGAATGAGTCAGCCAGGAGTCTGACCAGAGCTTCTTTGGGAAGTCTAGGCAGTCCAATCCTCATCAGATCTCATTCATAAGTGACATAGGAGGGGGTGTACAGTAAATAGTTTGTTTCATGACACACCCAACTTAGATCCCCTATTTCAGAACTGGGTGTTCGTCAGACGGGAAAGATTCTTTTTTATGCGTATCTAAAATGCCAGAATATTACAGGATATTTTAACTCAGCATTTGTGTGAAGCTTTTTTTCACCCATTCTGGTTGTAATGTTATCCCTGTAAAACACAGCTTTGTAAAGTTGTCCCCCTTCGCAGAAGGTTTCAGCGCAGTACTTGGACTACCGAAACAAGCTTGTAGTTACTTGTGTTGTACATGATTTAACACTGCCTGTACAGTACTCGGTCGAAGGATTTTACACTGCCTGTACAGTTCTCTGTTGAAGGTTTTTACAGTGGCTGTATGGGGACAGAATTCACTGTACTTCTTTAATAATTTTAGGGTGGCTGTGGGGTGAATGAGTTGGTGGTAGGTGTGTGACAAATCTTTCCTATCCAGCAGTGCATGCAAGGATCTTTTGCCGCTTTGTGGTAAAGGATTCCATTCACTCTGCGGTGAAGTGTTTCATGGAGGCTCGGTGAGCCAAAGGATCTGCCGTAGATGGGAGGTGGTTGACCCTGCGGTAGCGCCGTCAGGCGGAAGATGCCACAGTCGCTGTGTAAGAGGCA
This sequence comes from Triturus cristatus, assembly GCF_964204655.1. NCBI lineage: Eukaryota > Metazoa > Chordata > Amphibia > Caudata > Salamandridae > Triturus > Triturus cristatus. The sequence continues at coordinate 1,155,930,679 of NC_140585.1, read as the reverse complement.
CATCCTCCCGCAGCAAAGAGGCTGAGGATCCAGCAGTAGACAAGAAATAGAACATCTTGTGGCAGCTCTGCGAGGCAAAGGATCCGCAATAGATGTGAGGTGGATGGACCTGCGGTTGCTCTGTCAGGCGGAAGAGACCACAGTAGCTCTGTCACAGGCGGGATCCTGCTGCAGCAAAGAGGTTGAGAATCCAGCAGTAGACAAGAAATAGAAGATCCAGTGGGCAGTTCTACGAGGCAAAGGATCCGCAGTAGATGGAAGGTGGATGACTCTGATGTAGTTCTGTGGCGAATGATCGGGTGCAGGATCACACAAGCTCTAACAGATATTGTTGCTGATGCACACCTTTAGAAAAGCACCTGTGTGACGTGCCATAAGGAAGTGCGGCTAAAACAAAAATCCCACATCTTGTTAAATCCTGACTTGAACGAGGGGTGCATTAGGGAGAAAAGAGATGCACTTTTTTGTGGCAGCCCTTTCCCCCTTCTGACTAACATCTCGGTAACACTGATGTATATAGTTTTTTATTGTTATTCTCCATTTACAAGAAATCAGGACGTTCTCTGGTTGAGAGCGCTGTAGTCACAACATAAGCATTTCACAACACGTGGGGCTTCTTCAAGGAACACCCCTTTGCTCAACCTCCTGAACGCCTCGTATTTGGCCTTGGGGGGGAAATCAAACTTAGAAAGATCCGTGACGCTGGGGTACTCACCGTGATGTTCCACCAGGTAGGACTTTCTGCATCACTAAGCGGAGCAGGGGTACATTAGATGAATAGTGCCAGCCCCCAAAGTCGCTGTGCATACATTAGTTAAGTGTAAGGGATAATCTGTGGTTAGAAGGCTACCGGTGGCTTACTGGGGTTTCTGTCACAGTTCTTCTGCTCTGAAACTGGTGGCGAGTAGCTCTGGTCTTTCAGTTATTAAACTGTGCATATCTTTTACGGGCTCAAAATAGAAAGGTTCCATGAAGGATGACAAAACCAAACAAAGGCAGAACATTTTGCCTGCTGTAAGCCTTTATCTTTGTATTGATCAGGAGAGCTACTCACATTCACCCGTTGCACACCAAAATGTTATAACAGATCTCAAACAGAAACCCTCTTGAAGTGGTCAGTCAGAACCCTGTCTGAGTGAAAGTCGGTGGGGTATTAGAGTGACTCCCGCCTTGCTCAGTTAAATAGGGAAACAAAGAGGGGTCTGTGGTGCCTCTGCTCCTCGGCGTGGTTGGTGGTTGTCGTGGAGGTTGGTGTGGGCTTGATAGATGTTCTTAGGAGGGTCTTGTGGCATCAATAGTACAGTTTGCTGTACATAACAAGGCTGCGGGTGGACACACCCGAGTGGCACATGGGTACAGCAGGCGTAGAACTAGACAGTGTGGCAGCGTTGCACCGACAGACCACGGCCTTGTCTGCGTGTGTTTGTCAAAGTGACGCTTTTATGAATCTATAGGATCCCCACGGAGTTCTAAGAGCAAAAACAGGAAATGCCTGGATGAACAGTGGTAAACCACCAAGATAAGGTTAATATAGGACAGTTTTATATGATTCTTGCACAAGTTTCTACTAGAAAAACTAGGCACTGCTACCAGTCATCAGGCAGGAGGACAGGACATCAACTTCTAGGAAGTAAATTGCTGAACGATAGAAAAATATTATGGTGAGATAGTAGGACAGTCTTTTATGACTCTTGTCTGAGTTCCTAAGACAAAGAAGCATGAACTCTAGGGATAGTTGTAAGACAGTGGGAAGTGACAGCAACCACTAGAAAACTCTCCACTCTCTTACAGGAAGTGAGCAATCTGGACTTTCACGTTTGAAACCTTCTTGCCAGCGACTCGAAATGGAGCAAGCCCCCTCAGGTCATTCGAGCCATACTTTTCGACACTCATGTATACACAATTTTTTTGTAGTAAACAGTGAAAGTGCAGCAAAAAGTCAAAGAAGGTTAAAATCACGTGTGATAATCACGACATCAGCTGTGCACCTGGATTGGAGTGCAGTATCGCTCCATTTTTGATGTTGCAATTGTTGACGCGAAAAGGGGCAGATCACGTACTCCAGGGAGCACGCATACAACTTAGAGTTTGAAAAAACCCAGCTAAAAAGGAATTGTTAAAACAGGAGTGCACGGCAATCTTTGACAATTAAATTTGATACAACTGCCCCACTTGCAAGTAGCTCCCACAGAGAAGATCTACGGATAATAGATTATTCATGGACACGCGCACACACGTGAGATGCACATCAAAGGAATAGAAGAAACTTGCGAGTGAATGTTTGACTTCAACCAGTTTATAGACACAACTTTTCGTAACATCTTCTTTTTGTAACATCTTTTGAATACCGTACACGTTGTGTTATCAGTAGTATCAAAATTATGAAGTGAATTCTTATATTGGAGTTATGGCGCAATTGAAAACATCGGCAGGGAGGGCGGGGTAGAGTATTGTAATACTTGGGAAATTATAAAATTGGAAAAGGGATACTTAAAGGATCAGCCATAAACATGGAGGATGAAAGATTTAAGAAGAGGTGAATTATGGGTAATGTAGGACGAGCGATTATAACAGTGTTAATTGAAAGGCTGTGATAGGTCAAGTCTAAGAGGTGGGGCAACTTCACAGGAGTTAAAGTAGTGGGAAAACATGGTGTATCGTTAAATGCCGCCAGAGCGAGAGAATTGTTGGTGTAAGAAAGAACGCAAATTAAAGTTGCTTAGGTAAGAGTTTAAGTGGACGCAATCTGGGGAATGGAAAGTTGGTAGCAGGAAGGAGGAGGGTGGAGAAAACTAGCTTTTAAGATTTGGGGTGTCACGTGATGTTAAGGAAGGACAAAAAAGACAGGGTAAAGAGGTTGGTTAGAGGATTTCCCAGGTTCAATTACGGGAGCATACAGCTCCGGGTTTAGAGGGAAAGCGCTGCATATAGGTTAATTTCAAACATAACATGGCGTTGTTGGTATGAAAATGGACAGTGTTGATTACAGTGATCTGAAGTCTGATTTTAATAGCAACGTTCTTTTATTTCGTAGTGAACCCCTGAAGAAGGACTTTTAACAGTCCGAAATGCATTGGGTAATATAAGAACTTGCAACCAAGGATGTTTGATGTTTTTTGCGTGCCCGGAAAAAGGCCTGGATGGGCATATCCGCCGGCATGAGAAGTTGTTAAAACATAAGCAAATCAGTTGCGAAAAGAACAATGAGAATAAAATGGAATTAAGGAAAGTTTTGGATTACATGGAGTAATTATTGCTAAAAGTGACAAAGCTATTGATATTGAATGTGTGATAAGCACAACACCAGCTGTGCACCTGGATTGGAGTGCAGTATCGCTCCAATTTTGATCCTTAAATATGAAACCAACTAAAGTCTGGTTCGCAGTCTTCCATGTCATTGCCTGGTACAAGGAACTCTCTTTTTATCCTCCCCCTTCCCCTCCCGCCTCACATTCCTACACTCACTTCCACAGATACCTGGCCTTCTGCCACGCACCTACCTCTTCCGGTTCCCAGCGCGTACAGTAAGTAATTCCTAGGAAAGGAGATATGGTCTGACGGGCTTGGCGATGCTTGAATTCTGACTTGTAATTCTGGGTTCCCAAACTGTGTGGTCTCCATCATTTAATGAATCTTTTTTTGGTAACGTTTGGTAGCTTTTGGAGACTAGCCAGAATGTAAGTATTAACTTCTGTAAAAACAGCGGCGCACTCAGTGACTCGTCTCACTTTCCCGCTCCTTTTCCTCAGTAACGGTTAGAAAGACGCACGTGGCATTCCTCTCTGCAGTGTGCGCGAGCGCACCCCATAACCTCTGGCATAGTGGGCTGAGGCTCTGCCAGTCTGGAGCGTGACACAGGTCCCTACGGTTCCAATGGCTCAAGGGGGGATAGGGAGGCATCTTTCAGGGGCCCCCATTCAGCCCAAGGTCAGTGAATATCTGCGAGATATGAGAGACTGGGGGCAGAGCTGCAGTGGCGTAACGATAATTGAGGGGGGGCCCCCTGCAAGGTACATGGAGGGGCCCACTCCGGACTCTATCAGGACTGCGAAGTGCAGTGCTGAGGGGGCCCCCTGGAGCTTGCGGCCCCCCCGCACTGCGGGGGATGCGGGGGCCTGTGTTACGCCCCTGCAGAGCTGCATGCATTACACCTCTGCTGCCAGGGTGTGCTGCACTGAGTGCTAGTGGAACAATATTCAGAGTGGGGGTGCTGCCATCAAAGTTACATCACTGAAGTCAGGGACTGTGAAAAGTTCAAGTGTCACACCAAAAAAGTATAGTAAATGAGCCAGACCCATTCAGTCGAAGACTCCTAAGGGCATAGTCCTCGATAGGGTATAGTATGTAGCTGGTGGTACATTTTGGAGCAACCCAACACAACTATATAGCCAAGGCATGGTGTTGTGGCGCACCTTTATTCACAGGCAGCACATTTTCCATTGAAACGGCCACTAGATTTACACAGACATAGGGCATTATTTACTTTTTGTGTCACTTAGGTGGCATAGAAACTGCCCCACACTTTGCCATATTTACAAAGTGACGCATCTAGGCAGATGCGTCACTTTGTTAACCCCTGCACGACATTATACCTGCGACAGGTATAATGTATTTCAGGGTGAGCTTTCCGGCGCAGAAAAGGGTCGTAGAAATGTTGCAGTGAAATGTACGAGATTTCACTGTGACACTTCTACGGTATCTATGTAACGTACAAACGATAAATGTTTTGATTGTTTTAGCTGACGGTAATTTTTATAGGAGTTTTACAGCAGTGACTTGAGACGATATTAGATTTATCTCTTACTTTTAAATTGTAATAATAGCTTTTAATATTTGTTAACTGGAGGACTTAAAAAATATTTATTTTATGTGATCTCAATGTGATTGTAAAACTTTTATGGCTGGGCAGCCAAAATGAAGTTTATATATACAAACGATAATGTGCAGAAAATGGGTTTCAGCAAATATTTATCATTTGTGCATCACCAAGTATTTTGATTTGTTTTGATTCTATTAAAATCTTTGTTTCCATCACACTTCAGAATTAAAGTGTACTTTGTGCTTTCCTTAATGCTGATATATTTTGAAATATTTGTGCAATTCATTTACAGGTATTTAAATGTTGTGTGTTTGAAAAAAATGACATCGTACAGCCTTTTCTATCACACACTCTTTACCCCAACAAGATTGTCCCATACAAAATTCTTTCACTTTGTCTTCAAGAAAGACAAGTAAACACCAAACTACATGATAAAAGAATAAGCATCAATTTGTCAGAAGTCATGACCTGACATTTGACCTTTCTCTTTGAACACACAGGAAATGTGACAAGATAAAAACACATTTCAAAGGCATCTCCATTGCTCATTCACCTTCTTAACTCCAGCATGGTTATATTGGGGTGCTTCAGCACCCCGAACCCATACAGACGCACAGAAGAGGCTTGAGAGAGAAGAGACAAATACACAAACACACTACAGCACACACACTTACACAGGGACGGCTTCAGGCACAGGTGAGCTGGGCCCAGGCCTGGGTCGTCAAGATTTAAAAGTGTGCACACATATAGCGGACTTCACCAGCGTCTTTGAATGTGTGTCCACCAGTGGCATAACAAACCTGAGGTGGCCCTTCCAGCAAAGTACATGCATGGGGGCCCCCCACGCTCCAGACCCAGTCCGTTGCTCTCAGGCTTAGGGCCCTGTCAGTGCCGAAGGGGTCCCTGGAACTCTGGACCCCCCCCCCACTGCACTGCAGGGGCTGCGGGGGGGGCTTCTGTTACGGTACTGGTGTCCAGGGGCTGGTCACTGCTCTGATGCAATTAGCCAGGACATGACCTGTGAGCGCAAAAGGGCCCCCAACGGATATCATCAGTGGGAGGGAGTGAGGGAGAGGTGGAGGAGAAGGAGCAGGAGGACGTGAGGGGGGATTGCCATGGGGATTGCCGGGGTGCTGTCTGAGGAAAGGCCGGCCGGCCCTCCACTCACAGGTACTCCGCTGCAGACATACACTTTGCAGTGGTGGGGGCCGGTTTTGCAGCGGTGCTTCAATATTGGCCCCTAGTAACAAAAGGAGAAATGCTTCACACTTGCCTCCCCGGGGGCTGCTCCGACAAAATTGCCAGGGCTGCTTTGGGTTCCCAGTCTGGCCCTGCTCTCCCCCACCAACTGCATTGCCCCTTAAACATCCCCTATCCACTGATAGACGGCCAGGTGAGGGGTGTCTCTTCTGTTATGTTTCATTCCCTGACCTCTGCCTGTGAGGAGTGGGGGCCCTGGGTACACACCCCTGTGGACTGGGAGCAGGTAGGGGCCTAGCGCACGCAGCGCAATAATCACTCTGCAGCCTGTTGTTCCTTTGGGCGCGAACTGCCTCGCTCGCCCACCCGTTTATTATTTAACTACTCGCTCACGTCCCCGATGTGAGCGCAACCTACGCGTGTCCTCCAGCGCTCTAGCCGAAAAGCTAGAGCGCTAACTGTAACATCCCTTCTCAACTCAGTCCTTGACGACAGTTCGATACTTAGTTCGCCGCATCACTTACTTGGCACGCAAAGTCTCTCAGCCGACTGCTGGGCCTGGGGTTCTCCCTCAGTTCATACCTGGCGGCCCTTCGTGCGCCCGGGGCCTGGGTCTTGGGTGCCACCTCTTGCCTTGGTCCACCACCTGTGCAGTCGGCGCCACCTGGCTCAGACTCTGTGTTGCTCCGTGGGCCGGAGCTGGGTGAACTCGCCGGGACGTCCCCTGAGTCGTGGTCTTCGTTGAGGTCTGTCACCCCTTGGTCGTCTACAGGTCTCCTCACCACCTTGAACCATATGTTCCGGGTGACCAGGTCTCTCCCTCGGCACGCTGTCACCATGGTCCCTCGACAGTCGACCACTCTCCAGTACCCTCTTTCATATCGTGTCTTAAACTTTCCTCCCGGCCGGTGCTCTTTTAGGACCACCGCGTCTCCAGCCTGAACCGCTCGGGTCACAGCCCTCCGTGCCTCACTGACTCTGTTATTTCGCCTTTGGCGCCTCCGGAACGCTTCTTCCTCGCTGAATGCCGGCGCTACCCAGCCTGGGGCTACTGGTAACCCATCCCTGCGAGCTCCGTGGAACATTAGTGCCGAGGGCGCTTGTCGGGTGGAACAATGGGGAGTGCTGCGGTACTCCCCCAGGAATCGCTGTAGCTCATGTTCCGGGTCTAGTTGTTCGGACACGGCGATGCGTAGTATTTTGTTGATGGTGCGCATGAACCACTCCACCTCTCTGTTGGCTTGGGGCCATTGCGGGGTGATGCGCCTGTGTCTGATGCCGTGTGACTATAGGAGTTCTTCGAACCCGTGTCCTTGAAATGGGGGTCCGTTGTCACTCCGCAGCTCCTCGGGGTATCCGAACATTCCAAACACCTTTTCCAGGGCGGGCCCTACGTGCACGAAGGCGGTGGATGGTAAGGCCTCTACTATCGGGTATTTCGAGTAACTGTCGATGATGACTAGTGTGACTCGCCTGTCGGGCAGGCTCCCAAAGTCCACGCTGATCTTCTCCCATGGGCTTCACCCGTGGTCTTCGGTTATGATGGGCGCCGGTGGTTGGGCCTCTCCTGTTAGTTGGCATGACTGGCAGCTGCGGACGGTGTCGTTGACATAGTCGTCCATACCCGGGAACCAAACCTTCTCTCTCATCCGGGCTTTCATCCTCTCCGTCCCCTGGTGCCCCTTGTGGGCTAGCTGTGTCGCTCTTATCGTCAGTGCCGCTGGGACGACGATTCGGGAACCTCTTAGAAGGAGCCCCCCTCTGGTCACGCTCAGCTCGTGGCGTACCCTCCACATGTGTTGAAGGTCCTCTCGGTCTTCACTGGCCCACGACTTCGCTGTTTGCAGAAAATGCTGCCAGGTTCCCTCGAGGATGGTGCTCTTGACCTTGACCATCACGGGGTCTTGGTCGGCTGTCTCTCGGAGCTCTTCAAGCGTTATGGCCTGGGGAAACGTCAGTGCCGCCACCATGTCAAGGTGCTCTTCGGCCTCGTCCTCAGCGTCTTTGGGCTTGGGCTCACTGCAGTGTTCTGGGTGTCGGGACAAGAAATCCGCTGGGTTTTTGGCCCCTGGCCGGTATATTACACTCAGGTGGTACTGTTGCAGGCCGATGGCCCACCGCTCTATGCGTGGGGGCGAGTGTGGCGCCGTTCCCCGGAATAGCGGCACCAGCGGCTGATGGTCGGTCACCACTGTGAACGGATGTCCACATACATACAAATGGAAATGACGGCAGCCCCATAGGATCACCAGTGCTTCCCGCTCGATTTGGGAGTATCGCTTTTCTGTGTCTGTGAGGGCCTTGCTAGCATACGCCAGAGTTGCCCATTGCCCCGGTTCTTGTTCTTGTGTTAAGACTGCCCATAGCCCTACGGGGCTGGCATCCACCAGGATTTCGGTCTTCTTGGTCGGATCAAAATAGACTAGTGTCGTTTGGTCTAGTAGCGCCTCTTTGATCGCCTCAAATGCCTTTTCTTCGGTGTTAGTCCACTGCCATGCCACGTCGGTTTTGGTGAGGCGCCTGAGGGGCTCGGCCAGGGTAGCCAAGTTCGGGACGAACCTTCCGCAGTACGTGGCCATTCCCAAGAAACTGCGTACTTCCGCCACTGCAGCGGGGGCCGCAGCCATTTTGATGGCGTGCGACTTTCGGGGGTCTACTTGGATGCCTTCCTTGGTGAAGATGTAGCCAAAGAATTCAATCTTTTGTTGGAACAGTTGGCACTTCTCTCGGTGTAGGGTGACTCCGTGCTCTTGTAGACGCGCTAGGGTGGCCCGGACACGTCGGTAATGCTCCTCCACTGTTTTGGAGTAGATGAGGATATCATCGCTCACGTTCAGGATGCCAGGGAGTCCGACCAGGATATCTCTAATGGTGTTCTGGAAGATTTCGGCAGCCGATGAGATCCCAAAATTCAGGCGTCTGTACCGCCTCAGCCCTAAGAGTGTGCTAAAGGTGGTAATGTAACGGCTCTACTTTGCTAGGGTGAGTTGGTGGTACCCTGCATTTAAATCCAGTTTTGAGAACCATTGGGCACCGTTTAGATCGGATACAATGTCATCCATGGTCGGCGTGATATGCCTTTCCCTTTTGATGGCTTTGTTTGGGAGGCGCATGTCGATGCACAGCCGGATCTTCCCAGGTTGTCGTGGCTTCTCGGCTATCACCATCGGTGACACCCATGGTGTGAGTCCTGTGATCTTCTCTATTACACCCTGTTCCTCCAACCTTCAGAGCTGCTCCTCCACTAACGGGCGTAAGTGGAACGGAATGCGCCTGTGCCTAAGGGCTGTCGGTTGTACAGCGGGGTCTATGTGGAGCCGTACCGGTGGCCTTTTGATCTTCCCTAGTCCTGAAAATAGGCCTTGAAATGCTTCCAGCAGGTTTTCGACTTGCCTGTCTTGGACCACTCTGAGAAATGTGATCAGTCCTAGATCTTCTGCAGCGTGGCCGCTGAGTAACGTGTCTACTTCCTGGTTGATTACATGAATGTCGATGACGATTTCCGCCTTTTCTGACTGTACTGCCACCGTCATCTTTCCCTTCAGCGGAAGCGGCGTGTCACTTCCATAAGCGAATATCTTGGCCTTCGACGGCCGGAGCTCCGGCCTCGGTCTGAGGCGGTTGTACTGTTGCACGCCCATCACCGTCACCGACGCGCCGGTGTCTATCACGGCGTTCACCTCCGATCCAGCTACTAGTATGTCACATCGTGGCTGTGGTCGCCGGGTGCTTTTGAGAGCTCTGGTGAACGACACAAGGTACGTTTCTTCCCCATCGTCGGACTCAGTGCTTGAGTCTGGATAATCTCTGGTTTGTTCTCTTCTGGGCCTCGGCTGCGACGACAGCGAAGTGTGTAACAGTTGTCGCACCAGTTTCCTCACTGGCTTGTCTCGCTTGTGGCTGCTTCTTTGCGTCCTCCTGGGACAGACCGACGCAAAGTGGTTGTCAATGCCACAGTTGGTGCACGTTTTCCCTCGAGCCGGGCACGTCTTGAGGGGATGTTCGTCGTATCCGCAGTATCCGCATTGCTTGGCTTGATCTGGGGCCCGTCGGTCGCGGGGCCTCTGTGGCCGTTCTTTCCTCCGGACTGCGTCCGTCTTCTCCACCTTCACCTCTACGCTTCTGTCAGCTCCTTTCACCAGGGCCAAATCCATCTCCTCTGCGCGCGCCGCTGACAAATCGTGTGTTCTTGCCAGGACGAGGATTTCGTTCATCGCGATGTTGGGCTTGCGAAGTATCAGGCCTCGTAGCGTCTTGCTCCTGATTCCCAATATCAGCTGCGCCCTGATTTCTTCTTTGGCCCGGTCCCCGACCAGGTGCGTGTCGGCGAGGGCTCTCAGCCTCGCGTGGAACGCGTCAACCGACTCCCCTTTGCGCTGTTTCGCTTGTCGAAGTTTGAAGTGTTCATAATCGGGGTTGACTAGGGGGTCAAAATGTGCATTCAGAGCCGCCACCGCCGCTGCGTAGTCAGTTGGGGTCCTGTGTCGGGCAGGTGTTTAAATAAGAAGTGAATCTCCTCTCCCGCATAGTGGAGGAGTAGGGAGCGTTTCACTGCTCCGTCTGTCTCTCTGGACCCAACGAAATAGTTTTCTAGCCTACCCAGCCATGTTTGCCACCGCGGAGCGGCGGTCGTGGGGTCCGCGGCTTCGCTAAAAGGAGGCAGCACTCCTGATGCGGGGTGATGGGGCAGCGCCCCCGCAGGGTCTGGCGTCTCAGTGTTGCTCATGGTGGTGTCGAAACCACTGACTTGTGAGCAGTGACCGTTGCGCACTCACTTGGCTAGTTGGCAGCTGCACGTGGGCAGGCGCGGTGTGCTGCACCGCTAGGCGAGGCATCCTTGGCTGTGCAGCCGGTGGATGAGTTCCTGGGGTTCAGCAGTTAACCCTCGTCGCCAGTGTTATGTTTCATTGCCTGACCTCTGCCTGTGAGGAGTGGGGGCCCTGGGTACACACCCCTGCGGTCTGGGAGCAGGTAGGGGCCTAGCGCGCGCAGCGCAATAATCAATCTGCAGCCTGTTGCTCCTTTGGGCGCGAACTGCCTCGCTCGCCCGCCCGTTTATTATTTAACTACGCGCTCACGTCCCCGACGTGAGCGCAACCTACGCGTGACCTCCAGCGCTCTAGCCGAAAAGCTAGAGCGCTAACTGTAACATCTTCCATGTGTCCTTATGTTTCTCATGCAGACATAGTAGGTACAACAGTGTCGGGGAGCAGACCAAGCTTCTCTCATTCAGGCGGGAACGGTGTAGCACAGCAGAAGCACTGTTAACACTCGCAGCAGTAACTCCTATTGTATTCACCACTTAGAGGAGGTTGGTATAAAACACTGGGGAGACGGAGGAGAGCAGAGGGAGGGGAGAGCAGGAAGGGCTCTAATTTGATTTCACCGGGGCGCTATGGTACCTAAGGCCGCGCGCGCACACACACACACACACACACACACACACACACACGCACACACGCACGCGCGCGCGCGCTGTAGCCTTAGAAACAAGCACACAATTACCTTCATGGAGTTCCACACAAACACATACCCTGCTATAATGCAACATACAAACACACACACGCTGCACACACCCATTCACACACTGTTGCAATTACCTCACACATCCTGGTGCAGACACACAAGCTCGTGCACACTCTACACAGACACACACAGGCCCAAACTGCATGCACAAACACATTGCTGAAATCAGACTCGCACCATTCATCCACCGTGGCCCACACCCTCGCCTCCCGTCGGACTTCCGCGCAGCCCACGACCCGACTCCACCAGCGCCTGTGTCACCCACTTGGCTCTGCATCCCCCGGTCCCTGCAGCCCTCAGCGGCTGCTTCCTGCCTCCCTGGCCGGCGCGCAGTGCCTGGACCGGAGCCCTGCAGGCCAAGAGCCAAGGCTTTGGCGTGGAGGGAGTAAGAGACGAGGGAACCGCACTGAAGTCTGTCTCCTACCAGCCTCCCCTTGACCCTCCTGTCTGCAGCTCCAGCCCGTCTTCCCTCCCAGGTCTCTTGCAGACCCTCCCGCCCGTCTGTCTGTCACCAGTGTCTCCCCCTTCAGCTGTTTCCCTGCCTCTCTTCCACCACTTTCCTCTGTGTACTCGGCATCTCTGATGACCCAAGCTGCACCCCCTTCCTCTAGCCTTACCAAGTCCGGATGAGATAATTTCCCCCTGTCAGTCTGGCTGATGTAAGGATTACACCACACTGGTGGGGGGTATCAGCTGCGTCTAGAAGCCAGTTTGTGCAACGAAGTTGCTGTCTCTGCCATGGGAGGAGTCACTGGGGTTGAGAGGGGTGCAGGGGGGGAGGGGAGCATCGATGGAAGATCCACTAAAGCACCACACTTTGGAAATGTACTCCTCAGAGAATGGTACATTGCCACTACCCAAATGTCTAGTCTCACATACATTTGCCACGCTTTTGAGGCAGCCTTCCACTGGGCTGGCACAACCAAACTTGATGGCGACCGCTCACCCTAGACCAGGCAGCTGCTTTCCTCCTGTTTTTGACAGGGAATGGTCACTGCTCCACCATGGACCAGATCGCGGTTCGAGAAATGTGTCCACCATGAGGAGCCTTGGCAAGGAGGCCATTGTGATCTGGTGGCTTGACCACTGGAGGCGCAGAGTATGTGCACAGGAGGTAGATACTCGGGTACTGTCCTCTGTTGTCGCCATCTCTGTTTCCTTACATCGTAAACTTTCCCTTGCTCTGAGTTTGCCTCTCTCTGCCTGCCTTTCTGCCTGCCTTTCTCTCTCTCAGCTGTTTTCCCTCTAATGCTGCTTCAAGCTGACAAAGAGAAGGCAAGCAATACAAAATGTACATCTTCTGAATCTCCAAGTATGTTATACAGAGACTCTACTTGTAGATTCTCTAATAGACTCTACAGCATGCTAAGGATTTCACACAGTTTCTTTTCCATCACCCCATCTAGACAAAGACAGAACCCACATCAGCTCTAGTCTCCAGGGAAGCAACGTTGCCTAACTGGAACAACATTTGTAAGGGTAGCAAGTTCTACTGCCTGCCTGAGGGTTATAGTGTGACGCTTGGGACAGTGCACAAACCTGCAGCCCTCAGCATTAGATCCATATCTTCCCTTTCTATTCGAACACTCTTTTTGGCTCTCACGCAGGCAAGGAAGATAAAAAGTGAAACCAAACCCTAACGCCAATGGACAAGAGCAGCTTATCTTCTTCCACCTCCATTGCCATCCCTGGGGAATAACCGTGGGTACTTTTTCAGGGCTCCCAGACAGCCAGGGATCACTGGGTTAAGACCGAGCCTCTCAGAGCTATCTACCACTGGTGTGCAAGAGATTAACCCTACTATTAAAACCAAGAATCTAGAACACCCCTTTAGAACGTAACCCTCAGCGCAAGGAAGTCGAACGGTTCAAGGCTTACTCAGGTGGGAGGTGGAAGGTTAGAATCTCAGAACTCAATAAAATATCTAATACTGTCCAGTCAGAAGAGAAGTACTTTATAGCTAAGACAAGGGAATTAATTACTGTACATACTTGTCAGAAGGCACAAGTGTTATAAGGATAAATCTGGGTGATAGTCCAAGCTGCTCCGTATGGATAGGTCCTATGTGGTATTGCTCAGCACCCCTTAGCCCCCCTTCCCCCGAAAAATGTGATTATGCCCCGCTTCCTTCATGGTTACAATGTCACAGTATTTTTCCCTCCTTTGTTTTAGTTCTGGCAGCCGTGCCTGATGTTCGCCATTGGTTTGCAGCCCTGCCATTCAAGATGGGGTGCACTGCACGCCTGACTGGAATGCCTATTTATCTCACTGGATCAGCCACCGTTGGTTGAAGTCGGTGGTGATGCATCAGCATACGCCTGCTTAGGTGAGCATAGGCAGCTCCAGTATTGGCAGTGAAGCAACAGCGAGGCAGTCATAGTGTGGTGTGATGAGTCCTGCTTCTCAGGCTCTTCCTTGGACCCAAACAGCAGCCCCCGTCCCATGCAAAGCTAGAACTCTGCCCCGGTTGCAGGGGTGAATAGGAAATCAACTGATGCCCTCATCTGTGAGTAGGGGCCGTTCTCCAGCTAGTTGCAAGGTTGAGTAGGGCATCAACAGATGTCCTCATCCGTGAGTGGGGGCGGTCTTCCTTATTCACGCAGTTCAGTCAATGCAACGGCTGATGCCAGTTGTAAGTTGATTAGCACCCCCTGCTTAGATGCGGTAGGTTCTGATAGCGGGGTCACTCTCTGAGCACTTTATTAATGGCCCTCACAAGCGGTGCAGGTTTACTCCAGATACAGTGGCTGTCACAGTTTGTCGCCTCCTCAGCTTCCTTTATTGTCATCCTTTTCTAGGCAGCATCTTTCTCAATCGAAGACCTCCTCAATGTCACTCCTCAGCAATTGATCTCCTTCCTTCCTTCCTTCCTTCCTTCCTTCCTTCCTTCCTTCCTTCCTTCCTTCCTTCCTTCCTTCCTTCCTTCCTTCCTTCCTTCCTTCCTTCCTTCCTTCCTTCCTTCCTTCCTTCCTTCCTTCCTTCCTTCCTTCCTTCCTTCCTTCCTTCCTTCCTTCCTTCCTTCCTTCCTTCCTTCCTTCCTTCCTTCCTTCCTTCCTTCCTTCCTTCCTTCCTTCCTTCCTTCCTTCCTTCCTTCCTTCCTTCCTTCCTTCCTGCTTTTCCTGTCAAACTTTCCCTGGCTCTGATCGTGTTGCTGGTTAGGTGAGTTGGCGATGCACACCCGAGCCATGGAGGTCAGAACAATTGCTCTGGTGCCACTGGTGTGACCATGATCTTTCTTACAAGGTACCAGTAGGAAAGTGGGACAGAGCTGTCTGGGAGTCTCTTGGTAGGAGAGACCTAAATCAAGGGTACAAAACAAAAACAAAGGGAGGCTGGCCCATTTAACTGCTTTTTAAGCACTCGGGGTAGTTCTGCCAGTGAATTGAGAGCCAGGAAATGTCTGGGGAAACTCCCTAAACTTCAAAAGGGCACCCTCCTCCTCGCCTCTGCATCCAAGAGTCTGACCCCCTAACAAAGGATCCCTGAAATTTCCCGAAGGAGCCCTTCAATTCACATCTGTTTTCTGGGCTACCTCGAACCCTCCATTTTAGGTATCACACAGAGATGGAGGGGATACAAAATGGATTCCAGTGTGGCTATGGCCACATTTATCACACAAGCTCTACACACTTTCTCTACACATGTACACAAACATAGACCGTTGACATCCATGCCCAACATGGATGTGGGAAAGATCCAGTTGCTGGGGAAAGACACATTTCAAAAAGGGGGTAGAGGTTCACAGGAAAATCTCTTTCGCAAAAACAGGCAAAAATGATAGCCTGGCCCTATAATCTTTATTGCTGACACCACTGTTAGTTGTCTGAAGCCCAGCAAGCTGATGATAGTCAATGTTGTTATTTAGGGTGCATATGATGTGCCCCTACAGACCGCAGTCCTATATTATGGGTCTCAATCTGGGGTATACACATGTCTCTAGCACACACCCATAATTGTGTGCTGTAGTGGAGGTCAAAAATCTACAATTTGCTTTGATGATCTCAAGTCAGGAGATTTTCTGTCCAAAAATGCATTGTCATATGTAGCCGGCCTGCACAATGGCTTATCCAAGGTGGCAGTAATCTGCAAAACAGCAATAACACATATAGACAAACTTCTCTAAATAGTTCCTTTCGTCTTCATTCACATACTTCTTAATTGCAAAAAAAGTGTGATGACTACCAAAATCTAAAAGGAAGTGCGTTCTTCCTGCCGCGGAACCGCAAGGCCCATAATACTGAACATGGTGTAAACACAAGCAGAAGCAGTTCATGCAGGCAATGAGGAAGAGCCAGCCTAGGGCAGAGGGCGGCTGAGGATGGACGGCTGCCTGGGCACTGGGGCTTCTGAGCCAACTCAATCTAAGATGTTCTAGACATGGGCTGAGCTTTGGGATTCTGCGGATGAATGTTCTCAGTGGTTCTAGATACTGACTGAGATTTAGGTTTGGTGCAATGAATGATGTACGGAGGCCTAGAGAGCGGCTAAACCTCAGAGTCTGTATGATGAATCATCTCTGGGATTCTAGACAAAGGCGTTCTTCAGAGGTTGACCCACTGTTGACGTATACTGAAAGGATTTTAATGTTGCCCATGGAGTTCAGGATACTGGCATTAATGACAGGTTCTAGATAAATACTGGTTCTTTCTGTCCACCCACAACCCACTCCATTGAGACTCATTCTCCCCCTGCTATCATGCCTTGTGTACATAATCTTGTATCTTCTATACACCAAGTTGCACAGCCTCAGTTTCCCTCTAGCTGGGTTAGTGCTCTGTAATTATAAATGCACACCCACATAGAGTTCCCTACTAAAGCTGAGCTCTGAGTCTGAAAACACCTACTGAGGTTCTAGATCATGACTGGCCTCTGCGTCTCCATACTCCAGGGTTCTCTATGTCAGACTCTTGGGTGATGGCTGAACCCTTAATTCTAGGCTTTTTGATTCATCTTGGGTATTGGAATTTTAAATGTGGATCCTGAACTCAGTGGTTCTAGACTCTGAATGAGCTGAGTAGTTCTGAACACAGACTAATGGCTCTGTCCTGTGGCTTCTCCAAGACTCACATTTCCTCAGCAGGGCGTGTAGTTGGTAAGCTTGCCTGCAGTTCACAGCGCTGCTCACTCTCATGCAATCTACGTATTATGATTGGGAGATGTAGCTATGGATCAACAGTTCTGCAATATTCTTCCATCTTGAATAGTCTGAGGTTGCTTATTTGTTAGAGAAACTAGAAAGATGTGACTTCTTCGAGAGACTCAAACAGAACTCCCAACTTCGGTCATCACCAACAATAGGATCCGCCCGTCAGTCTATGCCTAAATGGATTGCCGGGACAGGTAGACAACAAACTGACCATAGCCGGGTAGACATCTGTTGAGGACTGTAGGAAGGTGGATATCTGACTATGGTTACCCCCAACTTTTTGCCTAGTGTCTAGCTGGTTTTTCGACTTAGTTGGCCTGAGATCCTGCCATTCAGGGTCTCAGGCTGTCTGCTCTCTCTTTAAAATGGACTCCATGTACCCTAGGTACATTCCCAATTGGTAAGGATCACCTTATTGGACCCTGTACAGTGTACCCTAGGTACCCAGGGCATAGGTGTACCCTAGGCCTCCCAGGGGCTGCAGCATGTATTATGCCACCCCTGGTCTGGCCTTCCAATCAGACACAACTGGCTGATCACTCAGCTGGGGCAAGGTCGTGTAATCACCCCTTGCTTAGATATAGTATGCCTATATCTGCCCTTATATATAGACACATGTGTACCTATCAGTCACTCCTATGGCAGGCCTTAACAATCCTGGAGGCAGAGTGCTTGGTAACATGTGAGATGGTGCTCTAGCATGAGCTGAGCCTGTCTGCAGCTTTCGGAACCATGTCCTTATAGCTGTTCTATGATATAGCCTACCATATACTCTTAAAGTGCCTTATAATCTTAAACGGTTATGGTAACTATGGTTTGGCTTTATCAAAACATGTCGTGTAAGGTGTCTAACACTTTGGAATAATACCCCCATACCATTTCTGGTGATGAGGATATTATTCCTCCCTTCTAGAGGGAGAGACATGTTAAAATCCTACTTTGCTGTTTATCTCTAACCAAAGCCTCAGCATCACAAAATGGATGCTGCTGCCACAGACAAAAGTCTGACCTCCTGCTGCTGGGAGTGATCCCAGCCAGGGAGGCCTGGACAATAGGTTTCCTGCTTGGGGAGGTGCTAACACCTCCCCAGACAGCCTTTAGTGTATTGGGGCAGGGTGGGCTGAAAGGAATGAGACATGCCTGGGGCACACAAGGTGTTCCTTGCATAGTCCAGTTCAAACCGGCGCTGGGGCACTCCAGCCCCAGCTCTGGCGCGAAACTGGACAAAGGGAAGTGGGTGTAACCACCCCCTCCCAGGTCCCACCCATAAGGCGTGACCTAGCAGGTATCCCAGCCCCCCAGATTAGTATAAGAGTGGGAGTTGGGCCTCAAGACTTTAGATTATCCTGAACCTGCAAAACTGAACAGAAACTCTGGACCTTCGACATTCGACGAAAGAAGAAGACTGAAGAATCTCCCTTGTAGCCAAGGAGTGGCTACCCTGTGCAAACAGGCACCATCAAGAGACTACCCTTTGCTTTGCCCACGTTCTACGAGGAACCGACTGCAGAGCCTGACCAGAGCCTTGACTTCCAGACTTCTCCGACCCTGATCCACCTCTACAGCAGAGCTGAGATCCGTGGAGGCGACGAGCGACGTGGGACCGGCTACCTGGAAAAAGTGGCTAGTAACTTAAAGCGCAGCTTCTGAGGTACCCTCGAAGTTGTGCACCGGGGATTGAGAAGCCCCAACCCCAAGCACCATCTGCACCGAAGATCAGCCCCCCACACTCCACGAGTCCTGCGTGGGGCCCTTCAGCATTTTCCTGCTTGCCGCGTCTGTCCGGTTGCTTGCCCGCTGGCTAGTGGCCTTTGTGACGACGCACCCTGAAATCTTCTGCGCTGGTTTGGCTCCTCCAGACTGGCTCCCGCTTCTCTGCAAAGAAGAAGCACCCCAGACCTTCCTGGTCTGCACCAGAAGCAAGCCCTTCGTTCTTCGTGGGTTCCGCTTGCCAAGGCTTGGTGAGTCCTAGTCCAACTTCGACGCCGCCGACAGCAAGAGCCTTTGTGGGACAGCTCGCCTCCTGGTCCTGGTTGTCCTCGACGCTTCCTGGTCCTCCTGGCTGCAGCGACAAGCTTCACCTTCACCTGCAATCTTCACGACATCGCCTGGTTCCTTCCTGGTTCCACGTGGTCACTGGCTAGTGACCTTGACTCTGTCCCTTCTGCTTGCAGGTTTCTTCTCTACTTGATCCCAGCCTTGGGATCCACCGGACACTCTTCACTGACTGCCTGTCAGCATCTTTCTTCAGGCATCCATAGGAGTCGACGACGAAAACGACGCATCTTCACCCCTATGCACCCGCAGCCTGTGGGCTAGGTAACTTGGGTACTCCGGTGCTCATCAGGATAGTGACTATCCTAGTGTCTAGTTTTCAAGTCTCAACTTCCTAGCTACTCCGGAAGTGTCCTAAATCTACCGTTTCTTAAACTGTACTATTGCTAATGACTTTTACGCATTACGCGTGAGTGTTTCCACTCTGCACACGAATCCCGTGGGCCTCCCACTTCCTAACTAACGCTAGTGTAGTGTAGCCCCAGCGATGGCCTAGGCCTATTCTATTTCCGTGACAGTGGTTCTTATACCACTTACTTAGTATATGGTTTGCGTGGCCCCTAGGGCCTAACTGTATTACTTACCTGTGTGACTTAATGTATGCATAAATAAGACTGTGTTGTACTTACCTCTAATCTCATAAAGAGTGCTGAGGGTTTGCTTAGAATAAATACACTTTATTTTATATATATATCTGTTGTGGTGTCCTTTCATTTGGTATTCAAGGGATTATATATGGTATCACAGCTGGCTTCACATGCCATTCAGAGTTTAGCCTAAGACTGCTCTTGTCCATGCTACCACTAGGATAGCTGGTCTATAAGGTTGACTTTACAACCAATCACCATAAGGGTATTTGGACTGATATAAGGTGTACACTATAACTAGTGACATCATACATCAGGCCAACTTCTCACATTGGTGGCAGCGGTGGGATCTGAGCTTGCTGTTGTAATACCATTGTAATCTTGAGATACTAAATTGAAAGATCACACAGATATTGTCTAGGTACATATAACATAGATTATAATACTTAAGTCCTACTGGACTTTGTAGTTGTAGGTTGAAGGGAGTAACACACCCTGACTACAACTACTAGAGAGGTTTAGTAGAAACAACTAGTGTAGGTAGGTGCACACACCACACCCTCACTAGATCATGCCTCTGGGAGGAGATCAAGTAGATGCTCTCTCAGGAGGGGCAGGTCTGCAGAAGACCCCCTCTAGGTATGATACCTTAACATTCCAGGAGATGAGACATTTGTGTACCTCCAGAGGAATAAAACAGGGTTCCAACCCTACCCTTAGACAGCTAGTGGAGCTTCTGGAGGCCTATGATGCTGAAAGAGCTGCCAGGGATGGTGCCATAGCTGTAGATAAGGGTCTACCCACCACAGATGAGTCAGATGGGACTTCAGAGGAAGAGGTAGACAGCCAGGGCCAAGTAGGAAGACTTAGCCAGGCTAACCTAAGCCTACATGGGAGTGTGCATGGGGTCCCCCCATACAGACCCACAAGTAGGCTTTCACAGAGAAGCAGGAGGGACAGATCCCCTTCAAGGGAATCCATCCACTCCCATGTCTCTAGCATCTCTAATGCTTCCTCTCACAGGGGAATGACTTCACCTGAGAGAAAGGAGCATGAAGCCAGAATGAGGGAAGCTAATCTGAGGATTCAGAGGGAAGAACTTGCCCTTGCCAAGGAGAAGCTTGCTCTGGCTAGAGAGCAAAAATTGTGTGGGTCAGAACCCACTGGTGGCAGCATCATTCCTAGAGATAGGGATAGGTCTTATGACCATAGAAACCTAAGCAAGATAGTCCCCCCATATCAGAATGGGGATGACATCCACAAGTGGATGACTGCTTTGGAGAGGGCCTGCAAAGTACAGCAGGTACCCCAGAGTCAGTGGGCAGCTATCTTGTGGCTCTCCTTTTCTGACAAAGGTAGAGACAAGCTCCTCACAGTCAGTGATGAGGATGCAAACAATTACAAAGTCCTGAAGAGTGCTCTGATAGATGGGTTTGGCTTAACCACTGAGCAATATAGGTTGTTGTTCAGAGACACCCAGAAGACACAGACACAGGACTGGTCTGATTTTGTGGATTGTGCCACTAAGGCTTTGGAAGGTTGGTTAAATGGCAGCAAGGTGCAGGACTATACAGGATTGTACAACTTGATTATGAGGGAGCAGATCCTTAGTAATTGTCAGAACCAGCTTCTCCATCAACACCTGGTAGACTCAGATTTGACCTCTCCCCAAGAATTGGGAAAGAGGGCAGATAAATGGGTCAGGACCAGGATTAGGCCTAAAAATCAGGGTGGTGACCAAAAGAAAGATACCACCAAGCCTCAAGAGAAGGGTGGGGATAAAACAAAAGAGAAATCTTCCTCAGGGCCCCAAAACTCCACACAGGGTGGTGGGTCCCAAGCTCCCTCCTCTACCACAGTTAAAAAGCCTTACTGCCATGTGTGTAAAACACCTGGGCATTGGAAAACTGACAGCAGTTGCCCACAGGCTAAAAACAAAACTGTTCCTCCAACTACTCCTGTCACACCACCTATTACTGTCAGCAGTAATCCCCCAGGTGGTGGGAGTGCCCCCAAAAATTTGGTTGGGTTTTCTTGGGGAACACAGGGGGATCCTGGCTTAGCCAATTCCCCTACAGCAGCTACTCTTGTCTGTGATGGTGGCATGGGGTTTGCCAACTTCACTGCCTGTCCCAACACTTTGGGTAGGTACAGACAGGAACCCTACATCAATGGTAGAAAAGCTGAGGCCTACAGAGACACTGGAGCTAGCATCACTGTGGTGGCCCATAGGCTAGTTCCCTCTGAGCAGCTTTTGCCTGGTTTCTCATACCAGGTAACTAACATTGATGGCAAACAGAACAGTCACCCCATGGCAGAGGTATGTCTCAGCTGGGGAGGGGTCACTGGCCCTAAAAGGGTGGCAGTGTCTCCAACCTTGCCTGTGGACTGCTTACTGGGGAATGACTTAGAACTCTCAGCTTGGGCTGGAGTTGAACAAGACACCCATTCCAAAATGGTAGGCCTTTCACAAAAGGGTAGTGGGGTTGTGCCAGCCACAACCCCTGTCCAAGTAGATTTCCTCCCTGAAAAGGTTGGAAGGGCAGTGGTAGCCACAGCCCAGGCAAAGACAGACTTCCCTGTAGAGACTGGCAGAGCTGTGACAGTCACAGCTCAAACCCAAACTGAGTGCCTCCCTGAAAAGGTTGGCAAGGCTGTAATGGTCTCAGCCTATACTCAGACTGATATAGGTGTAGTGAAGCCTGAAACTATGGATCACTCCACACAAACAGAGAGTAGTGGGGAGGAAGAAAAGTCTCCCTCTCCCCAGACATTAGGAAAAGGTCAGCCTCCTCAGGGATCTGACCTCACCCCTTGTGAAGGAACTGCCCCAGAGGTAGCCAGGCCTGGCCTGGCCGAGCCTCTGATGTCAGTGGCCCCTTCCAAGGTGGGACCCAGTCTGGTGCAGGTAGCCTGCCTCTCTCTACCCTGCCTCAGTCAGCCCAGGGCTGCAGAGGTCAGGGAGGCCAGTGGACCCCACGAGGGCCCCTGTCCACAAGAACCCCCCCATCAAAAGAATGAGGATTGCCTGGCTAGTAGCCCTAGCCAGGTGATGGGTAAAAACATTCCTGAGGGATCCCCTTTACAGGTAGTTAGGGACCTCCCCCAGAGGGATTCTGCTGGGCACAGGCAAACATGGGACCTTAGGGCCCCAAACCTGACCTGTCCCTCCAGTAAGCCCACAAAAGGGACCCAGCCTCCAGCTTTAGGTAGCCAGAGGCTGACCCTGAGAGCACAGTGCAACTCAGTGAAAGAAAGAAAGGCATCCATGGTGGAGGATGATTGGAGGAAGCTGAGGCCTCACTTTGAGGACACTCACTTCAGTACTCCATCTCAACACCAGCCTTTTACTTTGCAAAGACACACCAAAGGTAGTGATTCCCTATGGTGGAGACCCTATGATACCTTTAGGGTGAGGGATTGCTTAGTGGACCATGAGACAGGGGGTAACCATGCCAGTGCTGGTTCTTCCTTATATGGCCACTTAGGCAATAGAGGCTTACCTTGTCAAGGCCAGCCTTATCTCCTTTCTCCTACACAACCCCCCCTCCTTTGGGGGGGGGGTTGTGTAGGAAGGTGGATATCTGACTATGGTTACCCCCAACTTTTTGCCTAGTGTCTAGCTGGTTTTTCGACTTAGTTGGCCTGAGATCCTGCCATTCAGGGTCTCAGGCTGTCTGCTCTCTCTTTAAAATGGACTCCATGTACCCTAGGTACATTCCCAATTGGTAAGGATCACCTTATTGGACCCTGTACAGTGTACCCTAGGTACCCAGGGCATAGGTGTACCCTAGGCCTCCCAGGGGCTGCAGCATGTATTATGCCACCCCTGGTCTGGCCTTCCAATCAGACACAACTGGCTGATCACTCAGCTGGGGCAAGGTCGTGTAATCACCCCTTGCTTAGATATAGTATGCCTATATCTGCCCTTATATATAGACACATGTGTACCTATCAGTCACTCCTATGGCAGGCCTTAACAATCCTGGAGGCAGAGTGCTTGGTAACATGTGAGATGGTGCTCTAGCATGAGCTGAGCCTGTCTGCAGCTTTCGGAACCATGTCCTTATAGCTGTTCTATGATATAGCCTACCATATACTCTTAAAGTGCCTTATAATCTTAAACGGTTATGGTAACTATGGTTTGGCTTTATCAAAACATGTCGTGTAAGGTGTCTAACACTTTGGAATAATACCCCCATACCATTTCTGGTGATGAGGATATTATTCCTCCCTTCTAGAGGGAGAGACATGTTAAAATCCTACTTTGCTGTTTATCTCTAACCAAAGTCTCAGCATCACAAAATGGATGCTGCTGCCACAGACACAAGTCTGACCTCCTGCTGCTGGGAGTGATCCCAGCCAGGGAGGCCTGGACAATAGGTTTCCTGCTTGGGGAGGTGCTAACACCTCCCCAGACAGCCTTTAGTGTATTGGGGCAGGGTGGGCTGAAAGGAATGAGACATGCCTGGGGCACACAAGGTGTTCCTTGCATAGTCCAGTTCAAACCGGCGCTGGGGCACTCCAGCCCCAGCTCTGGCGCGCAACTGGACAAAGGGAAGTGGGTGTAACCACCCCCTCCCAGGTCCCACCCATAAGGCGTGACCTAGCAGGTATCCCAGCCCCCCAGATTAGTATAAGAGTGGGAGTTGGGCCTCAAGACTTTAGATTATCCTGAACCTGCAAAACTGAACAGAAACTCTGGACCTTCGACATTCGACGAAAGAAGAAGACTGAAGAATCTCCCTTGTAGCCAAGGAGTGGCTACCCTGTGCAAACAGGCACCATCAAGAGACTACCCTTTGCTTTGCCCACGTTCTACGAGGAACTGACTGCAGAGCCTGACCAGAGCCTTGACTTCCAGACTTCTCCGACCCTGATCCACCTCTACAGCAGAGCTGAGATCCGTGGAGGCGACGAGCGACGTGGGACCGGCTACCTGGAAAAAGTGGCTAGTAACTTAAAGCGCAGCTTCTGAGGTACCCTCGAAGTTGTGCACCGGGGATTGAGAAGCCCCAACCCCAAGCACCATCTGCACCGAAGATCAGCCCCCCACACTCCACGAGTCCTGCGTGGGGCCCTTCAGCATTTTCCTGCTTGCCGCGTCTGTCCGGTTGCTTGCCCGCTGGCTAGTGGCCTTTGTGACGACGCACCCTGAAATCTTCTGCGCTGGTTTGGCTCCTCCAGACTGGCTCCCGCTTCTCTGCAAAGAAGAAGCACCCCAGACCTTCCTGGTCTGCACCAGAAGCAAGTCCTTCGTTCTTCGTGGGTTCGGCTTGCCAAGGCTTGGTGAGTCCTAGTCCAACTTCGACGCCGCCGACAGCAAGAGCCTTCATGGGACAGCTCGCCTCCTGGTCCTGGTTGTCCTCGACGCTTCCTGGTCCTCCTGGCTGCAGCGACAAGCTTCACCTTCACCTGCAATCTTCACGACATCGCCTGGTTCCTTCCTGGTTCCACGTGGTCACTGGCTAGTGACCTTGACTCTGTCCCTTCTGCTTGCAGGTTTCTTCTCTTCTTGATCCCAGCCTTGGGATCCACCGGACACTCTTCACTGACTGCCTGTCAGCATCTTTCTTCAGGCATCCATAGGAGTCGACGACGAAAACGACGCATCTTCACCCCTATGCACCCGCAGCCTGTGGGCTAGGTAACTTGGGTACTCCGGTGCTCATCAGGATAGTGACTATCCTAGTGTCTAGTTTTCAAGTCTCAACTTCCTAGCTACTCCGGAAGTGTCCTAAATCTACCGTTTCTTAAACTGTACTATTGCTAATGACTTTTACGCATTACGCGTGAGTGTTTCCACTCTGCACACGAATCCCGTGGGCCTCCCACTTCCTAACTAACGCTAGTGTAGTGTAGCCCCAGCGATTCCCTAGGCCTAGGCCTATTCTATTTCCGTGACAGTGGTTCTTATACCACTTACTTAGTATATGGTTTGCGTGGCCCCTAGGGCCTAACTGTATTACTTACCTGTGTGACTTAATGTATGCATAAATAAGACTGTGTTGTACTTACCTCTAATCTCATAAAGAGTGCTGAGGGTTTGCTTAGAATAAATACACTTTATTTTATATATATATCTGTTATGGTGTCCTTTCATTTGGTATTCAAGGGATTATATATGGTATCACAGCTGGCTTCACATGCCATTCAGAGTTTAGCCTAAGACTGCTCTTGTCCATGCTCTTGTCCATGCTACCACTAGGATAGCTGGTCTATAAGGTTGACTTTACAACCAATCACCATAAGGGTATTTGGACTGATATAAGGTGTACACTATAACTAGTGACATCATACATCAGGCCAACTTCTCACAAGGACAATTCTAGAAGCCAAAAATATTCCAGAGTTCCAAGATGTATGATTGAGGTCCTTCACCCACCGCTTCTCACCTTCTCTGCCCCACTTTCTATGAAACTCAGGCTTCTCAGACAATGACTTCCATGCCTTTTAGCAGATCTGCTCCTCTCTGTAGAAAGCAATATTTGGTGGTGTGTGTGAATGGCAGGCATTTTGTAGAAATGGGTTTGCAAAGTTTTGGTTATATTACGAGGTCAAGCTGGCAAACGCGTGTCGTCAGATGATGGGAGAAAACAAAGGTGAGCGGCTCCTATGCCATTGGCTCAATTGATGATATTGCTGCAGAACTGAAGGATCCTATGTAGAAGTTTACAGATGTCATTGCACCAATCACCCTCCATTGGCTGATGACTTGTGTACATGTCCAGAGTAGGGTCCTGACCATCAGCCATAATTCACACTTTAATAACGCACTATAATTTCCAAAGAAGTCTCCTGCCTTTTTACAGACATCGCAGTGGATAAATTGGTGAGTGAATGGGAGTTCTCTTGAATTGAGCACTACAAGCGTAAACAACACTTGGCTGAATCAAGACCGTCAACATAGGAAAATCTATCTGGTGTTGACGTCCATACTTTTCACCATTCACGAACATGTTCTTTTAACAAAAAAAAGTAAGAAACTGTTTTTGAAAAATTTAAAAAAGATTGAGAACCTCTTTCCCAATAGATCTCACCCACTTCAACCACTGTCTGTGGATCACACTTATTTGACTGTGCATGTGTGCTTTGCAAGGGTCTTTGACTGTGCAGGAAGCATTAATGTGGATAAGAGAGGCTTGCTGCAGACATTGAAAAGAAGGGAAGACTAAGGATCAAACCTTTCGTTGACCATAGGGCTCCATAGTTCCAGTCCTGGCCTTTCCTTTTGCCAACCATTGTAATCTAAAATTTCAATCCTATCATTTCAGTCGAATGGAAGCATGACTACACACGCCTTTACATATTAGCTTTTAAAAATGTGGCCAATCAAGAGGTGAAACAACATGCACTGGTGACACAGACACTTATGGTCAAGGCCACTGGAATTATGCGGCAGGAGAGGACCAAATTATGCGGCAGGGGTGAGTGGATCATGCAGCAAGAAAAGGCAAATTATGCGGCATAATGCGGCACATTGTGTATTCATATTACTTCATTATTTAATTATTTTTAAACTTAGTAACATTGTCTCGGCATTGTTTGCACCTCATTAGTACCAGTTTAACATCCAAACATAGCAATAAGCAAGAGAAAGGTCATAAGCCCAGCTTTGCAAAGGGTGTTCCACTGCGCAGCAACACGTGTTGGTGTATTTCGAGTAACTTTTGAACTGTTTGAACTAGAAAAAAAAAACATTGTTCAAATCTGACTGCACAATCACATAATTCCAGTGGCCCTGCTTATGGTCAACCAGCCCCAGCATGACTTTGAGGAACCTTCAGCAAAAGTCGCAAAGCCCATAGGACTGGACTTTTGGCTTTGTCAATGCCTGTTTTGTTGTGGGTTTTGCAAAACTTTATTTTTGAGCCAACTGCTATGTCCTTGCCAATACAAAAAACAATGGCTTAAGCAATTTTGTTATGGTTTCAAAAGGCACACATTGCCATAGCAGGCCTGGCCATGAATTAAACTATTTAGTGTGCGGATAGGCTCCGTGTGAAAAAGCAGAATGCTATCACTCACAATGAGGTTAGCCAGTGGCTTAAGTGGACTGCCCCACTGCCCTATGCCGTATGCTGTAGTGGACAGAAGAAAAACGTGAACGACACAGCAAACCAATGAATGAGGATGGTTGGCTGAAAGTCCCTGCAGGTATAGTGGACATATAATTTGGATAAAATCAAAAGGCCTTGGCTTACACCATACTTAAACACCGTTGCTTCTTATTTTGTTTACATCAGACAAAAAAGCCGGGCCTGGTGGCTTAGTGGACTAATACATCCACTTTAGGGGCCTGTGTTCCACCTCATGGTCACAGGTTCAAATCCCGGCAATTCCACTCAGTCTTTCATCCTTCTGAGGCCGATAAAATGAGTACTGTTGAGTTGGGTAGCAATAAACATCTGTTATTCAGCTCCAAGATACCTATGGGTGAATGTGCTCTTTACAAATACATATGTTATGGTTGAAGCTACTTGCTGGTCAGACCAGAATCCCACCAAACGCTGGAGCTTCTTTTAGTGAATGGTCAGAGGCTGATGTCAGGTCAACACGGTGCTGTGTGTGACTGCTCAGAGTGGTCGGCTGATCAGTGCCTAATTTGAGCCGGTGGATACCGGTGCTCGGCACCAGCACTTATTTGTCAGCACCGGCACTTATGACAGCTGCCACATGGTGGTACTGTTTGTGTAATTTAGAGATGAGAATAACAACACTATTCATTCAGTATGCATTAAAAACAACTAATACCTGTTCGCCAAGCCATTAATATAGCTTTGGGGGCCTCGAACAGTCTACACTTGTAGCAGTGTGATGATTAGTAGTTGTGTAGGTACTGTCATTGGCAGCGCTGACAGTGGCAGTGGGTTTTTCAAGCTGCGGTGACACCCTGACGAGGGCCCTGGCACTTATGTTTTTTACAAATTAAGCACTGCCACCGATAGTGAATCCTAATGTGATTCCAGCCTATGTTTCTGCCATAAATCTGACCGGCAGACCATCACCCTTAGCGTGCTTTTGTTGGCCACCACAATCCTGTCCTTAAGCTTTCAGAGCTGGGAAAGGGCGACAGCTGGCTTGCATTTACCCTCCCCAGAATGTCCCCTTTTCAGACTATTGAAGAATTTATATGGAAGTCACAGTATAGAGTCAGGATTTATGAAACCGTGGAGTTATTGCACTGGCATGCCTTCAGTGCAGCAAAACAGCGGTCCTCAAATTGAAGGGGCAGCCCCCCCCCCGCTCCATGGGGGGCATAAATTGATCTCAGGGGAGGCACCGGGCTCTGCCAAGAGGAGTATTTATCAAGCCCCTGGGAAACAGAGACAAACATCATGCTGAACACAGTTCAGTGTTTTTAGTGAAAGAAAGCAGGGTGGCAGTGAGCCAATCTTTAATGGGCCATCAGTAATGTCCTTTGTCCCCGTGTCCTGGGTGGGAGCAGGTGTCAGTGTGTGGGAGGGAGTGAGGGCTCCAAATAGTCCTCAAAATCCCTCTCCCTCATTTCTGATGAAGGATCATTGTGGATACTTTGATACTTTTAAGGAGCCCTGGCCAATAGTGAATTGGCAATCATATATTTGGTTGTATTTTTAAAAAAAGATAACTGAACATAACTGTAATGTTTGAATTGGTAAATCTGTTCAGACCTGCCAATTTTTATAGAATAATTGTGAGACCATTTTTTTGTTTCCTGGGGGTTGGGGTGTTTACATGGGGGGGGGGGGGGCGCAGCATTACATATTTTGGAGAACACTGGACAACGGCCACTGCAAGTAGCGCACCCCTGCCACCTGAAGGGTATCACATGTGGGGCGATGCCCATGTGTAGGGCGGGAGCTGTTGGCACAGAAGAGCGCTTGGAGACTACAATTTGACAGCAGGTCCCAAGTTATGACCTGTGACATGAAATAACTGTCCTAAATCAACGGATTGGGGAACTGAGAGTCAGTCTGTACAACAGTGACACACTGAAAGAATTATTTCCGCTAATAAGCACATCAGCTATTTGCACTGAGACAGGCACGTTTTATTTACCTAACATGACCCCCTGATAAACATAATGTGCTGTTTTTAAAAGATTTTTATCGCATGCTGCTCGCTTTTCCCAGGCGGCCACCACGCCGCCGCAGGCCTGGTGGCTACACAGTCCCACTGTTTTATCCCTTTTGATTCTAAATGTTCCCACACAGTGATGTTGACTGACCTTAACCCAGATGATATCACCAGAATTGACATCCCTAAAGTTCCATAATAACTGTGTGATTACCATAAAAACACAAGACAAATGCCTCTTTTGTATAGACCCGCACTAGGATGCAGATGTGATCTCTGAAAGGGGTGGGGTAGGATACAATACTTGCCCCAAACTGTGCCGCGTGAAGTAAATGAGAGAGATCTCTTCTGGGTGCTTCGGGGGAGGTTCTCCCCTTGAGAACCTTTTGAGAACCAGCGCCTTGAGACCCTCGCGGGTGAGTAGTGCGCTTTATAAATGCTCTGATTGATTGATTTGAAAAAATGCAGCCAAATAGTGCACTTTAGAGCAAACTTTTCACATTTCCGTTCATGATCGGCCAAGTCAACGAAACTTGACGCCCCCAGGTAGTTGATTCCCTATTTTTCAAAATGTGCTAAGGGTGCCCTTATACGCCAAAATGGACCTTCATTGTGCCAGGGACAGCATTTTGTCATAAGTGCACCTATATGCCAATGGTGCCTTTTATGCCAGCAATTACAAACAATATGCCAGTCCCAGAAACTTGCAATTAAAGTTATCTATATACCATGAGTCCCCTCCACGTCAAAATGTACCTCTGGTGTGTTAGGGCCAGCATTTTGCTAGGGTTGTCGTCCTCCTTTGTTGCACAGCTGTCCTCCTGCATGCCAAGAATCACATCCAGTATGCTGGTGCCGGATATGCCAAATATTACTTGCAGTGTGCCAGTTTCCGTATTTTGTCACAGCTCCCTATCATGTTAAGAATAGCCCATCGTATGGCAGTGGCAGTGTTTGAGATGGGTGCCTCTATAAGCCAAGAATTACCTTCGACAACAAAAGTGAGCATTAATGGAGGCCTTTAGCAAGCGGCAATGGGTTCAAATCACATATTAACCTGGGCCGCAGGCGGAGGTCAGCCTTAAAGTGTGCGAGCAAAGGCTGGTGTCAAGACCTCAGCAAAGACTGATTTCCCTGTGTGTCCAAGGTTCCATTGGGAATGCCCCCACGACAAGACATCAGCTGTCAGACACTGATGCCTTCTTTGTATGTTGGGAGACTACTCAACGAGCCTGATGACTCAAAATTAGGCCTGGGCGGTAAATTCCGTACCGCTTGCGGAATTTGCAGAATTTGGGTAATTTTGAGTTCCGCGGAATTGCCCAAAATTCTGCGTTCCGCAGCTTCGCGGAATTTTTTGCTTGTTCGCGTTCTCAAAATGCGTGTTTGCGAGATATTTCCCCCCGAGCACGCAAACAGCGTTCGCGAACAGGAAAAAAGCATTGTGAACAAGCAATTCCGCATGCTCGCGCAATTCCTGCGTGCTTGCGGAGATTTTTTACTGTTTCGCAGAGCAATGCGTAGCGCGAATACGCAAATTCCGCCCACTCCTACTCAAAATCCAGAGAAGCCAGAGTCCTACCATGCCCCTGATTCTGCCCTAGTCCCTTAGGACCTTCTGAGGCACCGGCCTTAATAGTAATCATCTCATGTCTAAGTAGATCACACCACCTTATGTCACAATCCTTACACACTACTTGATAATAACTTGTTTGTTTACATAGCACTTCATAGCACACCACTGCTGTTTCTAAGCACAATACCTTTAAGGTGTAACTACTGACCAAAATAAGAGTACTCAAGTCATCGAAATCAGAACGACGCAAGTGCGGAGCCGGCCTTTCTAGATTTCGGACCAATAACCTTCGGTTCACTGCACGTCTCTGCTGCAATCGTTTAACTCTCTGGAGTGCCCCGCAGGCGAGCACTTTGCACAACCTTTCAAGCTGCGCCCACTTCACCCACATAACCAAGACTTTTTTTTTAATTTTTTTATTTTTTTTATTTTGTTTATTGAGTTTTGTAAACAAGCATGAACATCAATAACGCAACACAAGGTGGTACATCAGTCAGTGCAAGCGAGGCAGCAGTATAGAGTATCATAATACAAGTTACAATGGACGTAGGCGAGGAGCATGCACAAAGTATGGGAAATCAAATATCCCGAGCTAACAGGAGCAGTTACATTGAGAGAAGGAAGGTACATAACATTATCCAGAGGAATAGCACGTTAAATGTTGGCCACAGACAGTAAATAGGTCGTGAGCGGGGACCAAATATCATTGGGTCGGGAGGTCATTGGCAACTCCTCAGCATAACAGCATAACTGATCCCGGCAATAAGTCAAGTCTTGCAGCCACATAACCAAGACTTAAAGCACTTGCACTTGGCGTCTGTGAAGAGAGCTCCAAGGAGAGATTTTGATCTCTCTGTCTGATGCCCTTTCACATTTCCTGGTTGCTCAAGAGATTGTCTGGATGCCAACAGTCAAGTA
Organism: Triturus cristatus; assembly: GCF_964204655.1. Lineage (NCBI taxonomy): Eukaryota > Metazoa > Chordata > Amphibia > Caudata > Salamandridae > Triturus > Triturus cristatus. The sequence goes on along the minus strand of NC_140585.1, from coordinate 1,155,898,793 downwards.
GAAACAGGCGCAGCTCCAGGAAGTGACATCAATGCGATGTACCTGGAGAGCAAAGTCCGCCCCGAACGCTTCTGGGAGTGCCACCTTGATGATGAGGGTGGGTACATTCGCCAAAACAGGCACATTAACCATTTAAGCAAAGCGCCTACGTGTTTTGGCCTGATATACCAGAACCCAAGCCACTGGACTGGTCAGATGTTCACGTTTTCAGGTTACTGTACCCAATTTTTTATTAAACTGCTTGCCAGAAAGTGCTAGCCCATTGCTTATGCACAGCGCCTTGAAGTCTGAACTCGTCAGGTTCATGGTCAGCAAGACATTGCCCTATATACATGAATGCATATATAATACGGGGGTTCGCCCATAGTTAGGGCCATTGGAGTTTTGCGATTGTGCAGCTGCAACATTTGCTGCATAATTATAGATTTGCCACATTTGCCGCATCATCCATCATCTGCTACATAATCTGCTGATTTTAACAAACAAAATAGTTTCTAGCTCAAACGATTCAAAAGTTACTAAAAACGCAGTAACGCATGTTGCAGCGCAGCGGACGGCCATTTGCAAAGCTTGACTGGTCACCTTACTTTTGCTTATTGCTATATTTGGGAGCGAAACTGGTACTAATGAAGTGCAACCAATGCCCAGACAGTGTTAAGAAACGTAACAATGACCAAATAATGAAGTAATACTATCACAAAAGGTGCTGCAATTTGCCTTTTCTTGCCGCATAATTTGCACAACCCTGCAGCATAATATGGGCCCCATAATAAGGCCCTCCCCTGCTGCATAATTCCACTGGCACTGCCTACAGTGTTGGTGAAAATATATTCTAAGGTGTTCTCTCTCCTACCTTTTAATAAAACTAATGTGGAGCAATGTAGCAGTGGAATGGTGACTGTGGGGTGCGCATACCCTAACCTTAAATAAATGGCTCATGGTGAACATGTCAATAAATCCGAGGGCTAATGGGCAAGCTCCCAAGCAACACAGCAGAAGCATCAAGGCCCAGATAAATGACAACATATAGCACTGGTCAGAAAAAAAAACTTATGTGACACCTAAAAACCATGGCAAAAGGTACCCATTCCCCCTGGGACCAAGCAAAACCATCAAACCATTCATCCTCCAAGAAAGGACCCAGGCAAGCTCCCCAGGCGCTGTGCCTCTTCAGACTAAACTAAGCGACACCCCTTCATATTGCCTCCCCTGCGGCACAAACGGCCCCCATCAAAGTGCCCCCCAAGGACCTGTCACACCTGAAAATACATTCGTGTCACTCCTGCACTGACTCATCTCAGAGGAGGACAAACTGCAGTGCGCTGCAGGTTCGAGGGCTTTGAGTGGGCCCTCCGCTCCTCCTCAGAACCGTCAGGAATTAAACATTGACTTTAAAAAGGGGCCCTAAACCTATATCGCTACCATTACTGGCAAAACGCTGACAAATTCCACATCAGTGACTGTAAAACCCATACGGCAATCCATGCCAGCGGTGCAGCCCCGTTTACATCTCACATTTTGCATCATCATCTTACCTACCCAAAGAATATTTACTTTTCCAGATGTGTTTCTGTATTTTGCTTTATGCGACCTATGACTCATATAGTGCACACTGTGACCTGAGACGCCTCCACGTGTCTGGGTGAGTTCATCTAGTGGGTGGGCATTTATGACGGGCACGATTGAGAACTGCGGCTAGAGGGGGGGGGGGGTGCGAGTTTCTCGCAGTTCCTGTCAGTGGGTCATAAGGTGTTCAGACTACATGCACATCCCATCCTTGGCCTCTCTGCAGAGAGCACGGATCGATGATCATATATGTGCCAATTTGAATTTTCGGTAATGTGTGCTAAGGAGGTGCTCGGGTATTGGAACTGGAAAGCGCCGAAGGGCATGGATATGCAGTGCTTATGAGTGGGTGGGTGGTGTATTGGAGAATGTTGAAATGAGGAGATGAAAGGAACTACATACAGAAGGAGATTTCAAAGACAGCGCTGAAGAGGAAAGAGATGATGTGTGAGATATGCAGATTTCAGAAAGATGTAGGTAGACAAAGGCTGTAAGTGTCTGACAGAGACAGACTGCAGGGGAAAGTGGCTTATTTGGATGATTGAGACACTCTGTAGATCACTACCTCCCCCACAGCCCTTAGTAATGTTTAATTCACAGTCTCATATTTTCAGGAATAAAATATTTTGAAAATTCTAATAATCACAAAAAATTATTGTTGCCACTCATTTATTAGGTCCTGCTAACAGGCATTGGTACATTTTTTTACAGCACAATTTACTGAAGTTATTTGGATCAGGTCATTGAACAATTTACCAAACAATAATAGCAAAGAACAGTCATCCAGCCTTGATCCCCATCCCTCCCGCCTCTCACTCCTCACCCAGCAGTGGTGGATCGCCCTGTCTCGGTTCAAAGAGTTGCCTCCGGCATCCGTGACTTTTGACCCCGGAAGTCCAACCGTTTAGGTGAGTCAATTGTTTCTAGACAAATTCCCTAGTAGTCCGCCCACGCTTGCCAAATTTGTGTACATTTCCTGAGACATGCCCAGTCTGTATATACTGGTTTATCTAAACCCATGCAATGGTCCAATGTCTTCAACCATTCCTTGACTGTTGGGGGTATGGTATCCTTCGATCTGTGTGCACAAATTAAGAGCTACGTAGATCTCTTAGTTGGGTGGCTCCTTCCAAGCCGTACCCACCTTTATGCACCTTTCCCTTGATACTGTCTGGCTCCAGGCAGCCCCAGTGTTAATATGAACTCAGGCTCCTCTCCCCAGATCCCTGGTGTGTAATGCTGATTCAATAATGCCCATTCTGATGTGCCCCCAAACGAAGCCAATATATTGATTCTATAGCTATATTCAGAGGCGCATCCCAGCTCCCTGCAGCCTAGGCGGGGGCCCTACTCTTCACAGGGCCCAAAAACCTTAAAGGTAGCGGCCATGTAAGACCAAGGCCAATTAATAATTGGAAGATAGTGGGAGAATCAGGGACCCCATGACATTCTTTTTTGTTTTTGAGTTTTATATTGCGCAAACTAGACCCGAAGGTATCAGAGCGCTTTACATGAGCACCAGTTGTGTTACAGACGGACACATTCATTTTGTGTAAGTGATTTGCCCAGAATCACAGGATGTTGAGCGTCCCTGCCAAGACAGAACCCCGTTCCCCAGCTCCGAGGTCGACCGCTCTAGACATTAGGCTACATACTCTCCACATCTCCTGCAGGGATAGCCCATTATTTTGTGTTCTGTCACTCGATGCTCCGTTGTCAAGTAAAGACCCGGATAAAACATTGTTTATTATTATATGGCAACCGGTCAACAACTCATCTATCTACACCATGACTTCCATGTGAAGTTGTATTGTCTCTGTCTATGGTAACACCCTCTGACGATTATTAAACCCGTTAGGGAAAATGTAAAGCAATAATAAAAACATTTAGCACACTCCCTTTCCGGGATAGACTCGTGGCACCTTGATGAGGTGTTATTACTACACAGCTTGTAGGCAACAGAGGGCTCGCAGGAACTGGGAGCCCAGAAGTCGCCACCAGTCGGAGTAAAACAATGATAACTTGGCTTACTTTAGCACCTAATAGTCTTGCCCCCAATAGGCAGGGCTACTAAAATTATGCGGCAGAGTTGAATAAATTATGCGGCATAATAAGGTACATTTTTGATACTATTACTTCATTATTTTGCCATTTGTACACATGGCAATACTGTCTGGGCGAAGACCACCTCATTAGTACCAGTTTAACGAACCAAATACATAAATACGCAACTGAAAGGTGACCAGTTAACCTTGGGAATGGTCTTCCAAATCGTGCCAACACACTTCCACACGTTTTTTGTAACTTTTGATCCGTTTGAGCTAGAAAAATTTTCTTTGTTAAAATCTGCAGATTATGCAGCAGATTGTGGATTATGTGGCAAATGTGGCAAATCCCTAATTATGCACAAAACAAAAGCCATGGCTGCGGAATCGCATAGTCTGAGTGGTCCTGCCAATAGTTCAGTGGCAGTGCTAGATTTAGTTTTTCTAGAGCGATTAGCAGCTACTTCGAAGCGCTTGTGTGAGAAAGTGCGGCACAATTAGGATAGTCGAGCAGGACCGGGCTGTCCTCTGTGCATGGCGATGGTCCGTAGGAATGCTGCTGCAGTCTCATGTGGCATTCAGGCTGTTACCCTGCTCAGCGATGCACTTATTATCGGCCTCGGGCAGATGAAAGAATGAGATGACCCCACACCATTCAACCCTGTGAACTGCACACTGATTACTGCAGCCGGCGCCTTGGCCCACTGAGCAATGTAGAAAGGGCACCCCGCATAGAAAGCGCATTGCGACTCGTTGATTTCTGGAGATGCAATGCTCGGGGGCGTCCCCTAGGGTTTCGGATTAAAGGAGCCACACGTGGTTTAGAGGAACGCATTGCCCAGCCCCTCCCTCCCCCCTCCGACCTCACTCACTGCTTCCGACACCCCAAGTGGAGTTTCCCGCAGACTGAGAAATCAGAACCATCCAAGCGTGCATTGGGCACTGAGTTCTTTTTCGCCAAGATCACGTACAACCATGCCCTTACCACACACATTCTGCATTTAGGACTTGCCGCCACCTTTATGACACTTTAAAATAAAAAATGAACTGTGGGGAAAATGTGGTCTTGTGTCAGCCGGACTCAAAACCAAAGTGTATCTTACTTTGTCTTCCGCTTATATAAACAATGTGTGATCTTGGGCAGACCGCTTTAACTCATCGAGCCTGAGCCCCCTCGGTCTGCCTAGTTTCAGCGCGGGCGGGACACACTCCGCGGACCTTATGTTATCATCCGTAGTTGAAAGGCTGAATGTCATTAAGACTATCCCCTCCCACTGGCCAAAGGGTGATTTACTGTCAGCCAGTGCTACAGGGCATCTTTTGTGGAAATCTGGCCCGTAGGCTGCCCATTTACAACCAAGGGAGGAGGGGGGGAGGAGGGGGGGGGAGGGGAGGGGGGGGGGTCAGAACTTGATGACTCCAGTGTCGGGGAACCAGCCACATCTTCCCCTATTTAAGAATGACCCGCCCGTTTATCGCCCCCTCGATGTCACGTTAAATCCCTTGTGCTTTCAAACATCAGCCATTCCCAGTAATTGAAATGCCTTGTGCTGTTCTTGCACAGATGAGGCCCCATCCATTCTGGGGAACTGCTCTGCCCCTACAACCAGAGATGTCCCCGTCGGAGACAAAGGCCTCTTTGTTGCCCAGACGGAAGGCAGCGTCTCCCACCCACACATCCCTGTCTATATAAAACCCCGATCCCACATGGACACTCGTGAATGGGAAGTCAGAGCCCTGGCGAGCCCCCGCGGTCGTACCCCTAAGATCCCATAACACTGCGAGGAATGATTTCTAAATGATTCCTGCGACGTCAAGACAGACCCACCCCTCACAGCTCGTGCCATCCCTTATAACTCGACTCACCCCCCAGGAAACCTGAGGGCACCTCGTCTGCCCTCTCCGGTGTGACCCATTGACTTTTATTTATTTGTATATTTTTATGTAGTGCCGCTCTGCCAGGAGTGGGCTTCGGGGCGCTGAAAGAGCGAGGCAGGTAACAGACTGCGCACGGTGTAACTAGAAAGCAGACACCCGGAGACAGGCTTTGGTTATTACACTACAGCTTCAGCGCCGGCGGCTTTCAGAGAGTGTGTGGGAAAAGGGCATATTTTACATCTGTTAAACACAGCCAGCAGTGCCAATCTGCGGGCAGGGTGGCATCGACACCAGACCCCCGTGCCCAGTCGGTGTGCGCTTGTTGGGGGGCGGGGCCTCACGGAGCTACCGCACCCCCGGACTCTGCTGATGCCCCATTTCCACATGCAGCCCAAAGCAGAGAACCTCTTCCGAGGTCCCCATCCCCATGCCACTGGCGGGGCAGTGTCGTAGGGAGACTGCCACGCGCCTTAATGAAAGCTGAAGATACCACCACCCCTAATGACCCCAATTAGGCGCTGAAATACAGCCACAATATGTGTGCAGAAGGCCCCTTGAACTCCAGAGACCCTTAGATCCGTGGGCCTCGGTGCCACTGTGCCTGCTGCACTATTGATATCTCTTCCCATGGGAGGGAAGCGTTATAAATAGAGTGAGTGACCGCACAGAGAGAGGCTTCGATTCTCTGGACACAGATCCATTTCAGACCGCACAGTGGGGGGTCGGAGAGGGCTGACTGAGATCAGAAAGCCCGACCAAGAGGAATGAATGACAAGCTATTTAATAGCGAGTAACGCGCTGCCACGCGGGTGCTCACAAAAAGAACACAACATTCGAGCTGCTTGCACCTCTATATCCCGAGTTTAAACTGATTTACAGCGCCTAGAAGCGGCAAAATACATCATGTAGCGTAAGAAGAAAAGCGGGGGTCATCGGAGCGTGATGGAAGACGTGTACACAACAGGCAGAAAGTTATAGCTCCGAGAACACAGCGAAGTGCGTAAAACAATCTCTTTGCTTACCCAGAATCAGAAGGCAGCGCGTCGCGTGCATCATTGCCTCTGGACAGACAGACCCTCTGGACAGATCCCGGCTAATGGCAGATAGTTCCTGGGCAGTGGCGCTGTCAGACTGAGGGGCTGTGGGTTGGCAGCGCAGCACAGCCTCGGCTGAGGGCGGTAGCTGCTGTCAGACACTCCCAGGCCAGGGAGGCAGACTCCCCCACGTGCTGTGAGAGAATGACTGCACCTCACGCCCAGCCGGCAGCTGAGGGAGCGGAGCGGGCGTGGAGGAGGAGGGAGAGAGACCCGCTCTGGAAAGCATGAGAAGTACAGTGGGTGTGGGAAGGAGAGAGCCCCGGTCCGTAATGTGCGGAAACCGGAGAGGGAGAGCGTCACGTTCATGACGTGTGCGCAGGGCCGGCCATAGAGCTGTTGGCGCTGGGTGCGACAATCATTCCCCCCCTCTACCTTGTCTAATTCCCTCATGACCCCCGGGCAAAGGAATAGATAATGGGAGTCTGGTGGAAAAAGCAGAATGTCCTAACCTATTTTATGCAGTTAGCACGTAGGTCTTATATGACAGTTTCTAATAGTCACTGTTCTATATTAGGGTTGTATTTTATGAACTGCGGCTACAAATGGATCTCTGTGACAGAAGCAGTAATCCACTCAGCTATCCATATAAAATACAGTTGTGTTATCTGCAGGGTATGCTTTGCAGCAGGCATGTTAACCCTCTGAGCTACTTTATAGCGAGTCAAAACTGCCCCCAGACAAAACTCTGGACTCTCTAGCAGGAACATTAATCACAAGAGTTATCTTGACATTTTGAATGCTGCCTGAGAACTGGATGCACAAGGAACTCTGCTGAAGGTGTTTTTAAATTGTAAGTTATTTTTAAACACCCCTCCCCCCACCGAGGTCAGCGCCCCCTCCCCAGGGCAGTGCCCAGTGCAGCCGCACCTGTAGCACTGCCATTAAGCCAGCCCTGCTTGCGTGTGTGTATCATGACGTGTGTGTGTGTGTGTGTGTGTGTGTGTGTGAGAAAGAGAGAGGGGGCTGGGTGTGAGGCCTGAGTAATGGTTGGAAATTGGGGAGCTTCACAGAGATCTGTGCATGAGAGAGATAATTGGGGGCTGCCACTACACACGACTGAAGAAAAGTTAATGTGAGGAAGGGAGCACACAGGTGAGACGGAAGGTATGTGTGAGTTATGAAATGTGTAAGTATGAGAGAGCCTGCAGCTTGACGGAGAGTGTGTGGGCAGACAGCATGTGTAACAAAAATAATAAAAAATAAAGAAAACAAATTTTGTTGCGCGCGCTGCATCGCATTTCGCGATGCTGCGCGCGCAACGAAATTCGTTTTTTTTTTTGTTGTAACTTACCTGCAATCGGCCGTATGCCGCACATTGCAACCCCCCCACCCTGCCCCTCCTCTGCCCTACGTCACCGCCCCGGTAACACGCCCTATACAGGCCGTCGCTGCTGCCTGGTATGACTCTGACATCTGCCAGGACTGCCTCCTCCTACCCCTAATACCAGCCTGAGCCAGCAGCCACCACAGAGGACGGACTCTCTGGGTCCACAGAGGCTTCACACTGCAAACCTCAACTTCACACTACCTTTGGCCCCTGTCTTCCATTCTATGCATATAAGAACAATTACTCCTGCTAATTGCCGAATAGTATATTTATGAGAGACAAATAAATACCCATTTACTGGCTGATTTGCACAAAGTGAAACTGAAAATATGGGATTCCTCCCTGCTTTCCCCTTAACCAAATTGTGTAATCTTAGGCAAATATTTTATTTCCCCCATTCTCCTTCAAATACATCAATTCAGAATATGAGCTGCACACAGGGCCGGACTGGGAACAGAAACCAGCCCTGGTAAACATCTCGGCAGGCCACAGGGGGTGGGGGTGGGGTGCGGGGGGGGGGTGCGGCTGAGCAGTTTGCCAGGGGGGTTTTCGGCCGATTTTGTTACAGAAGGCTAATATTGCAGGCCCCCGGTAACAAAACCGGCTCCCACCCTGGCGGCCCACCTGGGAAACACACGGTGCCCGCAATGGCCAGTCCGGCCCTGGCTGGACAAAAATGCATTGTGTTTAAATTAACAGCTTGTAATGTTGCTCTATTTATACAAATTCAGGCCACATATAGGGTGCACATGACAACTGAATTGCTGTTTAGTCCACTAATGGTATTGTCACCAGGGTGGGGTTCAGGAATTGTTCTAAGATCGCGCTTAAAACTATCTCTTTTAATAAATATCTTTCAGCGCAACTGATAAAATGTCATAATAATGTCAGATCTTCAGCATGTTAAGGAAATACAGTTTTTAGACCTTAGAAGACTCCATCATATTTTAAGTGATGTATGTTTTACATGGAAACATTTTCAGGGCTCGGCTCTCCAGTACGGGCTCTAAGAGGCAAGCAAGGCTCTTGGGTTGGCTCTCTATTAATTTGTTGGCTCGCCTAGCTCTCCTTACTCTAAACCACGTTGGATCACTATCCGTCATGTGCAATGGGGGCATGTCTAGAGGGTAAGAGTTTGTCCTATGAACTCGATGCCCGCGGGTGTGCCTGGATGTCTATATAAGTGTGCACGGTTTTTGGTATATATAAATGAACATAGGTGTTTCTCTGCATGGCTACGAGTATTTTTTTTTTACAGTTTCTTATAGACTCAGTATAAATGGATCTATATGCACATATGGAATCCATATACTGAGTTTGTAGGCACATCCCCCTTGGGTCTAAGATTTTTGCCCAACCACTTTTAAAGTCCACCAGCCACCAAATGACCTGTACACGTGCAGCAGTTCGGAAAGAAAAAAATGGAGCACATTTTTTTTGTAATTCTGAAGTGCGATGGAATCAAATAGTAGGATCAAAACAAATCAAGGCACTTTTCCTTGGTGATGCACGAATGATAAATATTTTTCAACCTAATTTTCACACATTATCATTGTGTACAATAGTGTTATGAGTAAAACTGTATTGCCATTTCAACTGAAAATGTGCTGTCTCTAAAGACAGTGCGCTACCACACAATGTTTTACTTACATTAAAAAAATCAACTGCCTTATGGCCATTAAAGCTAGGTGGGTCGCAAAAGTTTGTTGGGCTAAAAAGCGGGACGTGGTTCTAAAAGTTTGGGAAGCACTATTGTAGAAACTACAGATGTAGTGAACGAGTTAACTCATATAAATGAAGGGGTGTGCATTGAGAATGTATTTCTGTCAACAAGAGGTTTCATGCTGCAAAAACACTAGGCCAGAAAGAGACTGAATACCACCAGCCTTAGTAACCTTACCATCCAAGTGTAACCTCCAGCGACTCACCATCGAGCACCTTGCTGGTGTGACAGCACTTTCGAGCTCTCCACAATAACATGTTGCTTTTAGAATCAGAGTCGTTTTAAGGCATGGGCAACGTGGCCTTTGGCCCAGGGCCCCGCCCTTTCATGGTGCCCCCCTGATCGAGCCAGCTCTGACCTGCAGATAGTCTTATCCTTGTGACCTTGAATAATTTTTAATCAGAATTTCAAAAATAATGTTTTCCTTTAATGTATTTTTAATGTGGGTGTTGTGTGAGTCTATTACAAACATTTTGCAGAGAAATCTTGTGTTTATGTTTAATACAGCGTCCATAAATAAAGTTTCTTTCAGATTAAAACAGGACCTCACATATGCGAAACAGGAGGGTGCCACAGAGATTATTTGCAGCAATATTACACGTCACAATCCCTGAATATTAGATGTAAACACATTTAAAATGTGGATGTGTGTTCCTGTGCACTGTCCCTGACCTGGCCACAGAGTGCATGAAAGAGCTCAAATTAGGTAATAAATAAAATACTTTTGGCCCAGGGCCCCCATAATCCTTTAGATGTATGTCTGTGTTTAGAATGTGATTGTGAAAGTGGTTAAAGCTGCACTGGAGACAGCTTGTGGCTGGAGTTTCTCTATCTGGAATAAACCTAATTTGCCTTTCTGGATTCCACGGTGTCAAGTTCCATCTTTCACCATGGGAGTTTTGCTCCCACAGGTTGACTGTGGTATTTCCTGCTGGCTTAGCACTACTGACTGGGATTGGGTTGGACTTCTGCTGCCAGCTGGGTGACTCCACATGCTATTCATTGGTTCCACTATACCCAGGAGACTGCATGACCGTTTGCATGACTGCATGCCTGACCTCTTGCATGTCTGTGCGCATTGCTTAGTTAGTAAAACAAAAAGTGCAAGGGCCTTCATCAGGAGTCCACTTCAGCTCGCACCACCCATTACCCCTGTCAGCGCTGCCAATGACAGAACCAACACAACTACTAACCATCCCACTCCTACAAGTGTGACAATCCAGACTATTCCAAACCCAAAATACTATTAGAATGGATTGGACGGCATGTATTAGTAATTTTTAATGTATATTAAATTATTAATTGGTGTTGTGCTCATATCTAAATTCCACGAACAGCGCCACCATGTGGCAGACCATCGTAAGTGCTAATGTTAGCAATTAAGTGCTGGTGCTGAGCACTGGAAACCACCGGCTCATATTGAGCATGGGTGTGCTATGCCTCACTCATTTTACGTCTAGCTCCTGCACAGGTACAACAGCAACTACATGAGGTTACCATTCTGGTTCTCAAGCACAGCATCACCGCCTCCCATATACACCACACTACAGATTCACTCTTCGACCCAAGGCACTCGGATAGAATAGCATGCAACCCATCCACGATGCACTTTAGGGTCCCTTCATAGGCCAGAAGGGCTATATATAAATTCAGTACAACACTTGAACAAGTCTGGTGGCCCTGATTACACACACACACATGGCCTCTGCATGAGCATTTCCATAACTCTTTTATGACCGGTTGAATGGTCACTCATGACGCCATGCACAATCACCTTGATTTCTCCGCCATGACAGATTGCATAATCTCTTGAGGACATATTGCAAAACCAATTGCATGACAATTTGTGAGACTTCTATGTAACATGTTGTCCGTGCGTGACAACTGCTTACAAATGGGTTTGACAACTGGGTGAAAACATTACAGATGTTTCTAATGTATGCATCACATGGAGTAGGGTGCTACCCATCTACTAAGCAGTAGCACTTCAATAGCTGGTGAGGGTTCGAAAGCACTGAAGAAGTGCTGAAACACTTCAACACAAAACAATGATAAGCCAAGTAAACACCTCCCTCTCCCCAGCTTGGAGAGAAAATTAATGGAAAGGCAAGACAGTACAAAGCAGACAACTGAAGGTAACAGTGTTGGTGAAGCTAAACTACCATTCTGTTAAAACAGCTAAGTTGGTTAGACAAGTGTGGACCATTTCAAGACAACTAGCAGTTAGGAAAACAGAGGGACACATGTAAACAGTGCCAAATTATTCAAATGTTGAAGGGGAAATCTATTAGATGCAGAAAATATATCAGCAGGGCGATGGGTCTTTTTCCCTCTCAGAACGTGATTAGGATGGTAATGGTACCCGAGAGAGGATTCTGCTCTCATCCGGCCCCTGAATAAAACATGCTGAAAATGTATCTGTTTGATGAAATTGGGACTTCTCATGGGGTTGTGAGAAAGCTGACTACCGATGCTGGTATTCTGAGTTCTAGAACTCAGTCATTTGACAGCTTGCAAGATTTCTAGTGCCTTTTGTACCCAACCTCATGGGACCCTTGATGAAGCTGTGTCTTTAACCAGCCCCCATCAGAGTTACAAATAATAGTCAAGAAAATACTTCAGAATTGCCCAATCAAACCACCTCATTCTTGGTGGAAGCCATCTTGCAGATTCTATAATGAAATCCGCTGTCTGCAGGAGGTACCATGCTGCTTCATCGTGGTCATGGGACCTTCCATACACATATTGTCTGCACAGATAGTTTTGGAAAGAAGGCATGGGAGACAGAAGCTACATCCCCTCAGAAGCAAGATCCAGCGCCTTCCTGGATGACCATGACCATGACCATGACCATGTCATAAGAGAACTCATTGTTGAAATTTACAGATACATGGGCAAGCTGGTGAGAACCTGCCAGTAGCTCCTCTGGTGGTGCGGACGTGACATACTTTCTCATTTCCCTACACTTTTCTGCACCTTTCTGTCTGTGTGATATATATATATATAGACCCATATGTTGATTGGTGCGGGTTGAGTGAACTGTCTGCTGACTGGTACTTCTCCCTACTGTGGAATAAAAAAAAAAATATTTAGTAAGGCACGGGGGATTAGGTCAGAGTTCATGATATAGAACTACTGATTTCGGGAATAGATAAATATATTGCCCTATAGGCAATACTACGTATTCATACATACAATTTGGTAAAAGTGCCTATCAATGCCAGGTCCTTGTTGTTGAATCCAGGTAAACAGTAAAAAAAACAGCAGCCCATCTACCAACCCCACCCTGTACACAGAATCCTCATATTGTAAACTTTACTTCTCCAGAGCCAGCCCGTGGTACTCCATGTTTTTGCAGACAGCCTTCCACTGCATAAATTGGTGCCTCCTATTGGACACACCAGTCCACTCCTGCATGCCATTCAGCCATTGTAGAATAGATCATTGAGTTCTATTAAAGGGCAATGTCTCACCTGGCGACTAGCATTGCGACCCGAGGAACGTATGTTTCAGTCTTGGACCCTCGGCATCCTCCAGCATCCCCAGGAGGGCCATCTTAGAAGTAAGTTCTAGTGATCAGCCAAGTACATCAACAGGTCTTGTTCTATTTTTCGCCAGTCGCTGTCCACCACGGGGCAGGACCAGACAACGTGAAAGAAGTCCATATCTTCTGCTGTCCAGTTTGCCCACCCAAGACTCCCTTTTCTGTTTCAACTTAGCAAAATGGTTTGGGGCATTAATAACTAGAGAATGAAATACCTGTGAGATGACCCCTCTGCTCAGCCTCCCAGTCAGTAATTTGGCCTCAAGAGGGCTATACTTGGGGATCATGGAGTTGGGAGAAATATGAGCGGCAAAAGCATATCGCAGCTATAGGTATTTATGAAACTGAATGTGAGGGAGCTAGTATATGTCTTAAATCTCTTGGAATGTTCGTAAGTGGGACCTACCCAGATGTCCCTCAAGTAGGTGATATCAATCCTGTCCCATTTCAGGAACCCCTCCAGCCATGGTGTGTGGAGTAGCCATGTCTTGTGCCAAAGTGGAGCGAGCCCTGTTAATGTCCGATCCCAGTTTGTGAGACGGAGAGATGCCCTCCATGATCGGAAGACTTCCTGCATGATGCCCGGTAGGGATTGGGGGGCTGGGGCCTCATAGAGGGTACCAAATATATTGTCAAGGCCCAGCATTGTCAGTTCTATCCGGTAGGCTGGATCATCCCAACCTCTGCTAGGCCAGTCATTGATCATGATTAACTGTGAGTCTATTTAGTAGCAGTACAAAACCGCTGTATCCAAGCCACTGTCATAGGGAGAAGTTGACAGTGAGTCAGGGCGATCTATGAGCATCCACCTGCCCATGGAAAGTTATGGATAACCGAGTTAAGGGCACAAAACCATTGCCTAGAGAGTGGGAGTGGATAGTTCTGGAAGACGTACGAGAACCAAGGAATCACCATCATTTAAAAAAAGGCTACTCGCCCTAGGACGTGGAGGAGAAGATGCTTCCATTTCCAGAGGTCCTATTGCATTTTGGCCAATAGTGGAGACTTATTAAGGCTCCATGGCAGTTCTGGGCGCACCACAATATGAAGGCCCAGGTGTTTCAATGACAGACGGCGTGTCAGGATGTTAGCCTTCTGCAAGTACGCACTCGCATCACACTTAAGCGGGAACAGTAGGGACTTTGCTTTATTGTCTCGGAGCCCCAAGGCCTCCTCATAGCTGTCAAGAGTTTCCAAACATTTGGACCCGAGGTCTGCAGGTTTGCTAAGAAGAGTAATATATCTGCCTACTGCGCAATACGTTCCTCAGGCCCAGAGTTCCATGCCCATACCTGTACCGAGCGTCACTTCATATGAGCCGTGTATGAGGTTTGATCACCAATGCAAATAAGAGAGGCGAGAGGGGGCAGCCCTGTCTGGTTACAATGCAAATCGGGCGGGGGGGAGGTGCCTGTTGATCTGGACCTGATATGAGGGGTGGGACTACGAAAGTGCCAGGAGCTTGCGAAAGTGAGTTTGAGAACTGTGCTCCAGTATTGTGCTCCAGAATTGTGCTCAGGAAGGACCAATTAAAGGTGTTGAATGTCTTTTTGAAATCTATCAAAAGCAGGGCTGATGGATGTTGGAGTCGGTTCACCTGAGAGAGGGACACCTGGACCCTCCAGGTGCAGTGTCGAGGGCCCCAGGCTGGCATAAACCTGTATTGGTCGGGGTGGACCAGATAAGGTAAAGTCCTCCATAGCTGATTGGCCAGCACCTTGGGGAACACCTTGTATTCCAAATTAATCAGGAAGATGGGCTTGTACAAGGCACAATTATCTGGCGGTGGCCCTGGCGTGGGGATCATCACAGTTGTGGCCATATCCATTTCAGGCAGGATGCAACCAGCCTCTGCTGCCACTGTATACAAGGGTAACGGAAGATCCCGGAATGCCCAGTAGTATTCAACCTGAAACCAATCTGGGCCTGCAGTTTTACCCGGGCGCATCTCTGATATTGCCTCAGTAATTTTGTCAGCTGTGAGCGGCTCATCTAATTAGCAAAATAGCAATGGGGGATCGATGGCAGTGGGATATCGAGTAGCAGTGGGTGGGCCCAGTCTCTGGAGGGTCGGAGTCTGTGGGTCTATAACTTCTGGTAATATTCCGCAAACACCCGCATGATCACAGAATTGAGAGCCCTCACTCGTCCCTCTACATCTATGATCTGTGGTATCTCCCTGGAAGCAATCTCTCTGATGGCCAGCCAATAAAGTAGCTTCACCTATTAGTCAATGACCTCCAACACAGCTGAAACTCCTCCAGCAAAATCAGTTTCACTGATGCCCTCCCTGCCGCTAGCCATTGATCGAGCTCTTAGGAAGGTTCAGACAAAACTTGTAGTTAAAGGTCGAGGATTTGGGTTTCTTGAAACATGATTTGTGCACGTTTCTGCTTCTCCTGCCCCCAAATATACCCATTAGCAAGGCCTTGGAGTGTGGCTTTGCCGACTACCCTGAGGGTACTAGACGAGTGGACGGTAGCCACGTTCTCCTCTAAATAGATGTGAATATTGTACTAAGTGCAGCCTTGGTCAGTCAGATGCCATACATGGAGACGCTAGATCGCTTGAAGAGCTGCCTCTGGGAATCCCAGGTCTACCATGAGTGTCGCATGGTCCTAGATTCCCTTCAGCAGGATGGTCACCTTGATCAACTGGAGGACGTCCACAGCTGGGAGCCAGAGGAGATCAATGCAAAATCTAGTCTTGTGTGCCGCTGTGTGAGTGTGTGCAACATCTTTTGGGTGCTGTGGTAATGAAGCAGGATACAGTAGTTGTCTTGAGTAGATTTGTTTATTGGTTACATGGATGAGGAGTCAGCTTGAGAGCAGCCAGCTCCAACAGACACAAACTCAAGAATCCCAGATATACATTCTACTGTATCTAAGCAGCAATAGAACCTCTTTAAGGAAACATAGTAATACAAGCTAAGTAGATATAACAAACTCAACATAACAGACTAAAACAAGTTACTAAATTTCCCTTCCCTTCTTCCAACAACAAAAAAAACGAAGAACGAGAAAAAGAAGAAAGAAAAATAAAGAAAATAAAATTTCATTCCCTAAACCATGCCGGTTTAATCATAGTCCGGGAACTTCTCCTGGCATTACCGGGGACAAAATCCTTACTAGGAGGTAATTTACTATCGGAATTGGAGGGCAGGTGTCGGGTAGTGCATTGGACTTTAGCTACCTTGCTCAAGTTCCACCAACAACCACCTTCAATTTGAATAGCATTTCCGACAATCTTGACCACCTTATCAGGTGGACCATATTTACTTTCACCTTTGTTAACATGAATTGATTCCTTAATCTTAACAGTGTATCCAACCTTCAGAAAAGACATTTTTGATCCCTTTTTTGAGTCAAAGTTAACTTTCTGTTTAGCTTGGGTAAGGGAAACATTATCTTTTACAAACTACAACAATTTACGTACATCTGACTCACTATTGATCCACTTGGACATCCACCCTGGACGAAAAGAAGTATTTGGCTTCCTTCCCCTCATTAACTCGAAAGGAAACACTTTAGTGGAAGAATGTGGGGTGGTTCTATAAAACCATATCATGCTGTTAAGTGATTTGACAACAACTTGATTGCTGTTTTAAGCCCATTTCACACAGTCCCCAACCACCCGATTCATCCTCTCCACAAGTCCATTTCCTTGAGGGTGATAAAGCGAACTCTTCATGTGTTTTACACCAGAGGTGGACAAAAACGATTCAAACTCCTTACTGATAAACTGTTTCCCATTGTCCGAAACAAATATTTCAGGGAACCCTTCTCTAGACCAGACTTCACTTAAAAAACAAATGATAGACTTAGTATCAGCTTCCCTAACTAACTTGTATTCAGGCCCTTTTGATGCATAGTCCACCAAAACTAAAATAAATCTAGAATTACCACTAAGAGTCAAATAAGGTCCCATGACATCTACACCAATCTTCGCCCAGGGACGGTCAGGACACTCAACAGGAATGAGGGGAGGAACAAAAGTCTTAAGGGACTTATCAGTAGACTTACATACACAACAATCCATCACAAATTACTCAATTTCTGAGTCCATCCCTGGCCACCAAAATGTGTCGCGAATGCAACGCTTAGTAAAAGAAGCTCCTAACTGTCCTTCATGAGCCCTAATAAGAATGCCCTTCCTGAATGAATGTGGCGGAATTAGTTTCATTCCGCAACAAAATTCCATCCTCCAAGGAAATTTCATCTTCAACTTTAGCAAATGGTTGAATGGAAGGGGAAAGGACCTTCCGCCTAGGCCACCCACTCCTTACAAACTTACAAACATCCTGGAGAACACAATCATTAGCAAAAGATTCCCTCCATTCATCCTCAGTACAGAATTTCAATTCCGGAATATCCACCCCGGCCACAAGGCAATCTTCACAATCCTCATCAATAAATTCAGAAAAGGAAAGGTCATCATCATCATGGAGATTTACACAAGGAAAACGAGAAAGAAAATCCGCTCTCCCATTTTTCCCTCCAGAAATATGTCTGATGTCAAACTGATATTGAAGCAATTTGGTAACCATTCTCATTATTCTGGGAGTACAACATTTAGTGAGGTTACCACCCAAAATATTGACCAGTGGTTTATGATCTGTCTGAAGCATAAACCGTTTTCCCCACACATAAGACCGGAATTTCTCAATAGCCCATGCGCAAGCCAGTAATTCCCTTTCGATAACTGAGTATTGCAATTCAGGTGATCTTAGTACTCTAGAAGCAAACCCAATTGTTCTTTCAACTCCATCCTCCGCCTGTGTCAAAGTAGCACCTAAACCTACTTGACTGGCGTCAACTGTCAAGCAACATGGTAGGCTTGGGTCAAAAGGTTTACGGACCGAGCTCTTCTCTAAAAGGTTCTTAACTTCTTGGAAAGCCACCACACATTAGTCGCTCCACACGAACTTAGTCCCCTTTCTGAGAAGATTACTGATGGGACGGACAATCGTAGCATAGTGAGGAATAAACCTCGAATAATACTCACAAAGCCCCAGCAGTGATTTAACTCCTGTTTTATCAGTGGGGACAGCAGCATTGGAAATAGCTTTCAGTAGCCCAGGTCTGGGTTTGACACCATCTTGACCATTCGACTTCTGTACAAAAGAACTTACACTTTTCTAATTTTAAAACAACACCATGTTCTTGAAACAAACCTAATACTTTGTGTAAAATGAGTTTATGGGAAGAGGAATCCTTTGCAAAGATGAGCACGTCGTCTTTGAAAACCAATACTCCATCAACCCCTCTAAGGATGTTACTCATGACTCTTTGAAATACAGACGCAGCCGAAGCTAAGCCAAAGGGCATGCGTCGCTATTGAAACGTACTTAAAGGGGAGACGAAAGCCGTGAGATGACGTGACTCAGAATGCAACTCGACCTGGTGATACGCGCTCGCCAAATCAAGTTTGGTGAAAAAGTTTGCACCTTTAGTTGATGCAAACAGATCATTGCTTTTCGGAAGAGCGTGTGAGTCAACCCAGATCTCTTTATTTAGGGATCTCAAGTCAACACACACTCTGAGTTGACCACACCTCTTCCTAGCAACAACCAAAGGTGAAAGCCAAAGAGAAGACTCTACAGGCTCGATAACTCCCTTCTCACACAGCTGCAATAACTCCTTTTCTAAATCCTCCCTAACACTGTAGGGTACACCCCTGAGTTTGTGCTTTACAGGCAAAGACCCCTCTTTGACTATAATTCTATGCTTGAATCCCTTAATTTTGCCTAAGGTAGAGCCGAAAACAGATGGACATTTTTCCTTAAGAATTTGTACTTCATCAGGGCACCCAACAACAAGGACTTGCTCTTTAGTTCCTGGTTTAAGAATCATTCCAAAAAGTCCTTGACGGAACCACCCTAAGATATTGAGCCCTTTAACAGCAACATAAATCTTTCCTCTTATTCTTCTACCTTTGAAGCACATCTCCTCTTCAAAAAAACCCCAAAAGATCAATTTTACGTCCTTCGTAAGATACTGGTGAACGGTCAGGAGGAAGGAGAGGTAAAGTACCTTCCCATGTCTCCTCAAACAGTTTTTGGGTGATCATAGTTATTTTAGCACCAGAGTCAACTAAAAGTTTGAGGCACTTACTTCCAACATGAATATCAACGACTGGATCTACACAAGATTTAGGATCTCCTTCTATGACTTCACCACATTCAAGATCAGAGACCACAGAAACAACTTCAGAATCAGAAGAGGATTCTGAATCAATCATTCATACTGTAGGTTTCTTAAAATCCTTTTGACCTTTTAACTTCAAACAAACATTTGCAAAATGCCCCACTTTTTTGCAATAGTTGCAGGTAACATTTGATGCAGGACAACGTGAACCCTTTGGATGAAGTGAATAACCACATCTCATACATAACGTAGAATCGGTTTTACTTGGTCCACTGTATTTGGTCGATTTTACCAAATTAGTAGTACTGCTTTTAGAAGATTTCTTCAATGACTTAATGGATGAATTATTAGAATTAAGATTGATAGCATTGACAGGTGTGTCTTTTGAAGGGTCAAGGAGACAAAATGTCTCAAATGGCTGTAACTTCAGTTACGAGGAGACAGGAGACAGCAGACTTGAGGCTTGACTAGTGTTGATTGTAGAAACTTCTTGAAATCATGCACGCAGAGTTGTCCATGTAATCAAAATTGTCGCCAGTAAAATGTGGTAATGAAGCAGGATACAGTAGTTGTCTTGAGTAGATTTGTTTATTGGTTACATGGATGAGGACCCAGCTTGAGAGCAGCCAGCTCCAACAGGCACCAACTCAAGAATTCCAGATACACATTCTACTGTATCTAAGCAGCAATAGAACCTCTTTAAGGAAACATAGTAATACAAGCTAAGTAGATATAACAAACTCAACATAACAGACTAAAACAAGTTACTACAGGTGCCATACCCAAAATGTATCACAGAGCCCAGAGGAAGCCCACCAGGTGGCAAGTAAGTGGGAGAGGTGTCCCTGTCCCTGGACCTGTCGAATCGGTCTCCGGGTTGGGGACTTATTATGGCGCTTTACAGGAGCATCAGCAGCAGGGTAACCTGTGAATCTAGTGTGCCGGAGAGGAACTATTTTGGGACATAGACCAACACAAAAAGCTATTGTAGGTGCATTTAATTGAAATGATCCAACATTAAACATATATATGGTGAAATTTCTGATACCGGCTGAAAATAAAATAATGGTATAATTATTGTGCATAGACTATTGGGTGGCTCTGTCCTGGCTATTGGAAGGAAAATCCGTTGAAGAACAATCTTAATATATGGAAACTACTGAGTAGATGAGTTTTTAAAAAAACATATACAATTAAGCGTGGTCACTTTATATCGGCTTTTAACGTTTTCATCTAAAACATGCTATGCTTTAAGTAACTAGGAATAAATTAAGAATATTTGAGTATGTGTACATGTTTTCCGCATCCCGGTAGCATTTAGGATATTACAGAGAGTGCTGATGAAGATACTTATGCAGCCCCTTGTGTAATGCAGCCACACATTTTGTGCAGGTGCAATCTCAAGGGTCTGTTACCTCGTTTGCATGAGTGTGTGTGTCCCCATGTAGAAGAAGGGACACTTTGCCTCCCCATCCGTGGTGCATTAAGTGCAGGTGCAGAAGTGAAGGAGTTGTCGGAAGACGCACTGGCTGTGTCACAAAGAGGTGGCGCACAGTCAGTCCGCCTCCAGTCCCAAGGTGACCCTTGAAAGGGAGACAAGGGGGTCCCGTGGGCACCCAGACATTCCTCTGCAGGCGAGTGAAGGTACTCACGGCATCTCCTTGCAGGGGGATCCGGCCCCCGTTGAATGGCAAGACGCATTTCCGGCTGCAAAGTGAAAAGACGGACCAGCTGCTACAAACAGGTGGTCTGTCTTTCACTAATGCTAGGGCAGGTGCGAGCAGTCACTGTCACAGGGTGCACTGAGCAGGGCTGCGCCCGGTGAACACATTAAAGTAGGCACGGCGCCATTTGTATTTCTTGAAAGCAATGCAGTGGGGGCTCAGTGAAAGGAGTGCAGGTTCATGCCTTTCCATTGCCACTGCATGCTTTGTGAGTGAAGGTGTGGGTGTGAGGGTAGTGATGCTTCTACCTATGTGTAGGTGTGACGCCCCTCCCACAATACAATAATGTTTGGTGCTGGCTTTGGCACTGGGTAGACTCAGCCACTATGAAGTTGAACATCTTGTTCTAGCATGAGCAGTGCCTCTGAGTGACCTTGCATGCCTGAATATGTATGCTTGCCCTTTGACATGGTGCCTAATTTTAAAGTGACGTCAGGTTTCTGTTTTGCATATTGTCCTACTTCCATCAAGCATTGGTCAAGAGGAGAAAGGCTTATGGCCGTGCTTTTATTTGAGCACTTCTAACAACCTGCTACAGAGAGATAACAGTAAATCGTGAGGCTAATTTTGATATTAGTAATAGCAACCAGAGGACAAGAGCAGACCTGTGATAAGTGACTACAGTAAGGTAAGTACTCGTGTGGGACCGTGAGGTGCCTTACGGGTGTGCTACTACTGAACGCATGAGGTTCGGGTTATGCCCCAAGGGTATATGGATGGACTTGATATTTTGAGAAGTGCTAACAACAACACTTACCACTAAGAAACAACACACACAAGACATCCTTCTCAGCACAATGGACAGAGCACATCAGAAAGAGCCCATCACACATCCACAACCACACTAATGCTCCATTTCGTTGGAAATTGCCATGTCCCTGTGGCATGCACCTACACCAACCAACCACATAACACTTTAAACAGATCTTCTCATGTCCCCCCAATAAAGCCCTGGTAGGCCAATAAATGGAGAACAGCGTTTACCAACACTACAGCACTACCTGCAAGTATTCCACTCACATGTCTACCGACCAGTCAATGCGCAAGCTCCAGATCGCACATAAGCTTCACGTTGAGACTGCAGTCACAACCGTCAAACGTTATAAACTATCAAATTACCAAGGATAAAACACGTCAACTACCAACAATAACAGAACCACAACTAAATAGAAGCTTCCAACACCTAAACAAAACCAGAATCTGGCCTGTGATGAAACCCTTGGAACCAGGGTTTGAAAAAGTACCGGATGCTGTTAGCACTAGGAGGCTAAGTAATCAATCCCAATATGTGTAACATAGCATAACATATGTTTCCAGTGAATTAGTGCTTTGATGGAAAATAACACTGGGTGTGGGAATGTGTATTATGAAAAAATAGATGAATGGCAGAGCACCGAGGATCCTAATCACACAGAGCACACAAAATGAATCAAGGGACCACTGCTTCTGCACTGCAGTCTGCGGAGCTCATTGGCTGCCCAAAGATACCAGCTCTTCTTCCTCAAATGTATGCTTGTGTAAACTCATCCCTTTAATTTATTCTGTTTCGTGAAGGGGGAAATGATGAGAGTGTGGTCAAAGTTCCATTTGTTTTAAACCAATTAAAAAAAATTCTATGGGAGTTTGACGTGTGTTTATATGTTTTTATTCTAAGACCAAAAACATTAAACCACTGCTGCCTTTAGATAACAGTTCTTTACCTGGGAATATTTTTTCCCGCAGTTGAGAAAGTGTAGGGGATGCCACTTATAGACAGAGATAGTCAGCGTTTATTAATTTAATGAGATTGGTTACCCATTATAGAGAACCAGTGTTACAGGTAACTAACTGATACTTGTGATTCGATAAGGTAGAGAAAATATAATATACCTGGGAACTTTGGAGTTCCCAGCAGTCCGGAGGTGTGGGGGAAGGGTGCATTCATCCTGGGGTTGTTTGTGTATGTCATCTGTACTTTACGTCTGCAAGTGAAGAACCAGGGTCAGCAGGGGAGCGGCTTCCACCATTTGGGAATTATTGAGTTGATGGTTAAGGCGAGTAGAGCGTTTGACAGAATCTATGATTATTTTAAAACCTTGGGATGTAATTGGCTTGAAGTGTCCTGATAAAAGATTGGGGATTCTTAAAAATCTTTACATTATTGCATGCAATGCCTTGTTCTTTCAGGGGCCTTATTCCTCTTATAGTGTAGATTATTACGTCATTCTTCAAAGAAAAATATGGCTTTATCGCTTCATAAACTGAGATTCACAATTTGTGAGGTATGCAGGATAAAGAGCAAACATTCATAGAGGAAGGATTCATATTTTAAAGAAACATGCACACAATTCTCGCATACTGGTTTGTGTTTAGTATTTCTCAAATGTATTAATGCGGCAGCATGTTGAATTGAAGTAACTAGTTGCTCCTAAAATGATATCATTAGATTTGGGCCCAGGCTGGTGGAGGGCCGCTGAGCCCTGGCCTGCTAGTTTAAGGGCTCTTTCTGTCTGCAAGGAGCGCCCCTCAGAGATGGGACCCCAGCCTCAGCCTGGCACCAACCGAGCAGCACCCACAGAGACCATGGAGGAGCGCGTGAACCAAAGCAGCTGAACCCGGGGCCGGGGTACTGCCAATCAAATCGCCAACTGCGACGATAGCTGCCTGCCTACAGCCAGAGAAGTGACCCCGACATGCTTATTTAGCCCACAGAATTGTTCCACCATGCCGGGCGAGTCATGAATGAGACCTTACTGACAGCCTCCAAGTGTGTAAGGATACCACTGGGTTCCTTTCTGCCCAGGAGCACACCTGCTCAGCATGGGTTATTTTGAGCCGGGGCCAAGAGTTGTACTTGGCAGGGTACACTCATACAGCCTTGACTGTCACAAATGTGTGGAAGATGCAACGAAGAGCAGCACTTGTAAACAAGCATTGGCATAGCCAATAGGTCTCGCCTTTGGGGCGTTCTAAGTGTTTAGACAGAGCTATTGTCTTTATTAACATTTTTAATATGTGTTGTGGAGCATTGTTAATGTTGTGCAGCACACACAGCTGTGCATTGTGCAGAGATGTCAAACGTAGCACGCACCACAGCTGCGCAGAGATGTGAAAGGAAACGCGCACCACGGCGCTGAAAAAACGCGAATGTTAAAAGGTGCGGTCAATTTTTAAGCTGTGTACTGTGCAATGGGGGAAGGAAGCACGCATCACAGCTGTGCACTGTGCAGAGATGTGAAAGGTAACACGCACCACAGCTGCGCAGAGGCATTATTTAGCAGCCAGTGCCAGCAAGCACGCACAAAAAGCAAGTGCTAATAATTAAGTGCCCATGTGCGCACCTGCAGACACTGGCTCAAATTAAGCCCCCAGCAAGGGCCTGCGTTATGCCCCTGGATCGAGCGAGCACCAAAAGCAATGCGGGGAAAGGAAACACACACCACAGCTGTGCACTATGCAGAGATGTCTAAAGTAGCACGCACCACAGCTGCGCAGAGATGTAAAAGGATGCACCCACCACGGTGATGAAAAAACACTAATGTTAAAAGGTGCGGTCAATTTTTAGATGGTACCAAAACAAAGGCGACTATAGAGGCCAACTACAGAGTACAGCAAATGTCTTGACAATAACATACTTATACAAAGATAACGGTGCAGGAAGAGAGTGCTGACATAGATGAAAGGCGAATGCTGGAAAAAGAAGCGTGCACCCTTGTGGTGGTGGGGCCTGTCCCGTGGCCGGGGTGGAGGGGACGCGCCTTGTACGGAAAGCGGCAAGGTATTGAAATGAAACATGATCCACAACAGATGGTACGCTGCGCGCCGCTGCTCGCTCCCGACAGCTAAACGCTGTGGGAGTAAACATTTTCAGAAAAGGTGGGACATGCACCCGCCTTTGGCCAATTGCGTTCTTTCATTTTTGAAAGCCACGGCAAAGGGCAATAGCATGTGTGGAAAATCGAACCCCACATGCACGAGTTTGCAGAAAGTCTGAAGTGATTACAAGAGGCCTTCTCCTAGAGCAGTGCATGCGCGCTGCACTAGGCTCGACCTAAAAATCAGGTGCTTAGGAAGATTCCTTTCCTCTCTTAGGAGTCGAAGGTTGCCTGGCCTCCTGCAGCACCTCCCCAGGACAGAGAGCCTGCAGAGGCGGGAGCAAGAAGAACTCTCGACCGTGACAGGCAGATTCAAGATAAAGGCGTGTTTACGCTCTAGTGCTCTCAAGCGTGATAAGAAGTCGCCAAAGTATGGTTCGATGCCTGTGCCGGAACAAAGGCCCCACGGTGTGGGGAGGGCAGGCTCCTCCATTCTGATGGAGGCGTCACCCCCCCTCTGCACTTTTGATGATCCTGAAAACAACAGCTCACGGAAGCCTCTGTGCTTTCCAAATAGCTGGCTCTCCAAAAAATGTCAACATGATTGCTTTAATGTTTCTGATGTTGCTGCTTCTCCAGAGCCATGACAAACATTTTGTGTAGCATTAGTGAGGATGGTTCCTGATCTCTGGAGCTCGGCTCCGAAGCAGGACCCCAGCTCCAGTCTCCAATCTTTTCTGTAAAAATAACTACTTACGTTCAATGAAATTCCTCCCCAGCTATTAATAATATTAGTGATGCAACAGCAGTGGTAATTTGTGAACAAATAAGTACTGGGCCTCTCGTCAGGAGGCAGCTTGCACCAGCCCATTGCTCCTATTAGCATCGCCTATAACAGAACTAACTTTTAACCACAAACCCTACAAGTGGGGAGAGGATGTGGCGTAACAGCCAGAGCTGCCACCTTTGCAGCTGGGGAACAAGGTGTGAGTCTCAGAGTAGGCTCAACATTGTGTGATTCTGGGCAAAACAACATAGGGCCATATTACGACTAAGGCGGTCCATGGGACTGCCGTAGTCATGGTGACGGTCCGACCACCGCCACACTGCGGGACTGCCTGCAGTATTTGAAGTGTGGCGGTCGGACCGTCACTGAACCGTTGCTACCGCCACGAATCAAGGATCCTGCGGCCGTCTGGCAGTGGTTCAAGGCCAAAATATGCTGCTGGAGCCACAGCGGCACTGCCAAGCATATTTTGAGTTGCCTCTCCACCGCCCTATTGATGGCATTCGCACTGCCATGAAAAGGTTGGCGGTGAGGCAACAAAACGGGCCCTACAGTGCTCTCTCTTGCCCCTATGCACAGGGGTGCATGCAGGGGGGCACATGTTGTGACCCCCTGTAGTTTTGCACCTCCAGTTTCTACACGGGAAGTGATGCACAACATGGTGTATTTCTTCCTGTGCAGGAACGTGCGTGAGGGGTCCCAAGGCGGTGTTGTTTAAGGCTAACAATGAGCCTTTAAACAGCACTGCCATGGAAAAACCATGCCGCCCGCCAATCAGACCACAACATTTCTTGTAATCGGGTGGGTAGGCGGCAGCGACTGTTGGCGGTGGGGGGGGGGCGCAACGGTGTCATGTCCCTTGCTCCCGCACTGCCAAAAGTCCTAATCAGGCCCTTAATCTCCCTGTGCCTAGAAAAAATTAATGTGTCTTTAACGGGTGCTCATGAGATGCACTCCAATACCTTTGGGTCGAGTTCATGCTATAAACGCCGGTGTTGAATATAAAGTCCTGGTGCTGAGCACCGGAAACTGCAGGCTCAAATTAAGCACTGTACAACAGTAACCACAGCAGAGGAGATTACATTAGTGGCCACTATATGCAAGATTACCTGCAGCCATCTCCTCAGTGATCAGGCATGGTTGCCAGCAGTAATGTAAAGAATGCTTTGTCAATGTGGAATACCTCTACCTGCAATGACCCTAGCACCACATTAATATTAGTAGCAGTCTCCGCAGCACCATTTGATTTTTATCACTCAAATATCAGCTTTAAATATATTTTGTCAATTCAACCATTTTTCTCCAAAAACCTGCTTATGAACTCTGAAAATATACCTATTTATGTCTCAAATACAAGCTTTTCAGTTTGTTATAGCTAAAATTATTCAGCCAAACAAAAGTTTCTAATTGAGTTTAGTAAGCTGCACACAGGTTAGCTACTCACATGTCGTTGGAGAGCTAACAGTAGCTTGCAAGCTACTCGTTGGAGAAGCCTGCCCTAGCTGCTCAGAAGTCTCTTGAGAGACAGGGCTGGAGAGCCCCCTTCACTGCTACTTGTGACCTCTCAGGGAAAGCATAGGGTCATCTCCAAGGTTTGGTCCTATTAGCACTGCATTCTGATCAGTAGCACCAGCAGTATGCATGATGGCACCAGGCTTACAGGGGCCCTTGTGGCCTAGTCCAATGAAAAACACAGAGACAGCGAGTAGGCTAGTCACAGATTCCGGCGCAGGTGATCTCCCTGACGCTGTCTGCCTATCCCAGTATTTATTAGACATCGCCCATGTGACCCAAAGACTACATTATCACACCTACAACACAGGTACCAATCCAACCCCCCCCTGCATACATATTTTGGTCCACGGGGCCTTGTACCAGTTTCTTTATGGGTACAACACAAAATTCTCCTTTATTTTGAAACAAATGCAGACCCAGCATATAGAAACATAACAACTTGTTATATGAGATGATAATCAAAACATCACAGTACAGATAGCAGTGACTTCACTATCAGATGAAACAGAATACATGGAAAACTTGGGTTATCTTGTGTCGGAGTGCATACTGTCACCCCAAATATTCTTGCAACCGGGTCGAGGGCACCGGGTTGCTGCATGATTCATACCTGGTGTGAGTGTTACAGCTTGCCAGATTGTCTAGTTGCGAGAGTTCTGTTCCTCCCGCTGAGACTCTAGGGGGCTGGCCTCACTTGATCCACTACTCACTTGTTCAGGGACCGTGGATGGTCTTCTTTCTGTCGCAGGTGTGTCTTCCGGATCACCCAGGTCGGTGTCCACTTCTTCTGGTTCTCCTTCTGGGAATGTTGAGGGATGAAACAGTTAGAAGTGTGATATGTTCCTCGTATCTTCTACCCCTCCGACACTCTGTCACCTTGGTACCATAAATGCAAACAATTGTCTATGGGCGTTGTTCAAAGGGCAATCTAAACTTGCTCCCAGGAGACCACTAGATCCCCTGTTTTGAGATGGGGCAGATCTGCATTCCGGTGCCAGTTGGTGTGCGCATTGGTGGCACGGCTCTTGTCAAAACTGTCTTGTCATCAATGGGATTAGAATTCCGCACAGGGTGGTGAGGGATGGAGTCCAGAACCACCTGTGCCATGGAGAGATACCCTAGAGCCTGTCCTGTGGTAGAGTGTTGTTGTGTAGTTCCCATAAACCTATATAGGATCTGTATGTTTAGACAACCTAGACTGCAGGATTGGTGTCCAGACTGATTCTAGACACCACCCACTGGATATGTTTGCCTGTATACCAGCTAGGTCACAGTGCCATTGTAAACTCCTCTTACCAAGGAGAGAATAGTTCTTGGCAACTATCGAACATGACAACCCTGTCCCATCAGGGATCATGGAAACAGTAAAGTACTTTTCGCTCAGTCACTTTGTCTCAGAGAGAGAGATACACAATATAAGCGCTGGGGACGTTTTTCAATAAGTATTTATTAAACCAGTGTTGTCATGTCTTTTAGGATAGTCCTATCATGTATACCCTGTTTTAGATACATTGTCCCATCCACACAACAATAACAATTCTAAACAGGTGACCTTTTACCTAGTAGCTTGCTCCTGTCTCCTCAACACCAGGCTCTAAATATTCTATCTTAATCCCTGTACCTGACGTAAATAAACATGTCCCCAGGCACGGCAGATTGATTCTGTATAAGGGTCACCACTTTTTTTCATCCTTGACCAACAGCCAGCCGTACATGATCACACTTGTTTAGAAGAGCATCGGTGACTGTTTTAAAACAATTTATTATTGTTTGAAAAACATCCTTGGTTGTTTTAAAAACATATCGATTCTAGCAGGGGCGGCTCCTCCATTAGGGCGTAGGAGTGTCGCCCCACTGCTTTCTCGCAGTGCGAGAAGCAGAAACAAAAAATTGTATTTTAAATACCATTTTATGTTTCTGCTTCTCGCACTGCGAGGAAGCAGAACAGTATGCCTAGTTGGGGAGGGCGGGTGGGCAGGTCAGGGAGGAGTGGCTTGCCCAATGCTGTGGGTTCTAACTGTTTGGTTGGCCCTCTAGTCATGTGCACTCTGGAGTTTGTCTATGTAGGCTGCATGCAGCCTACATAGAGAAAATGGCCTCCCCATAGGCGCCTGGCTGGGTGCTGTCCTCATCAATCACAACGCTGCCATTGCAGCCTTGTGATTGGGTTAGGGGAGGGGAGGGAGGCTGCCTTCTTCCTGTCCCTGCCAGAGGCAGGAGAGCAGAAAAGCAGCAGGAAAACGCGGGACACGGCCAGGAGCAGAGGCGGCGCGGGACCCGGTAAGGTAGGTTTTTATTTTTATTTTTAAATCCCCCTGCCCGTGTGAACCCCCACATGAACCCCCTCGTGACCTAAATACACACCCGCTCCCCCACCCGGGAGTCATGCCAGCTGTGACTGGATTTTAGAAAAAACTCTGTAGTGGCCACTTTAGTATAAAAGACCCTCACTCCCCCCTACAAATTAGAGGAGAATTCCTTCCAAGCTGAGACTGATGTCCTGCATGCTGAATCTCCGACAAGCAGCTGTCTGACATCCCTTGCGGGTTGTCATCCTCGACGCAGTGATGGGGTCCTTCATACTGAACATCAGGTGAGGGGGCTGGTTGATCCCTAGGGGTTTCTTGGTTGCCCTTACATACACCTACACATCCAGGTTAGGCTGAGTACATTTTAGCAAATTACTTAGGATGTGCATTTTAGGAATATGCAAGTGCTACTGTTTTTATCTGAACTGTTTCTGTTCATCTTCTTAGCACTTTGGAAGAAATGTATCTACTGTTCACTATATTAGTACTAGCAATCTCTTTTGTATGCTTCTGTCTCCTGATTGTTGCAGCACATATGTTTTACACCAGGCTGTCGCTGGACCAATACGTTCTTATTGAAAAGTCCGAATTGCCATCCTGTGTGTTTTCTGAGCAAAGAGTGTCTGAGCTAAACATACTGTACAGTTTTCCACAGTCCAGTTAAGGACAATGTGGGTATAACGGGAGCTTTATAATTTGTCATGCCCGTCCGTTACGAGTATAGTAGTGTAGTAACTCAGGTGCCCGCGGTTGGTCGCTCAGTAGAGACATTCTTGTACGCTCACAGCACTTTAAATCCGGAGTCAACAAGAGTTCATTTACCAAAGTAGTGTAAATAAAAAATCTCCTTGATATAGCTGCTCCCCAAAACCTACTGACCGCATAACAGTTGTCTTAATAGTGTTACCTGACCCGCCCTTTTACGAACAGCAATGAATGGATAGAGACGAGGTTCACCCATTTTAGATCCAGCATTTAACTGTCTTAACAAAATATGAAATAGATACCAGAGTTCATATAAAATATGACGGGGTCTGTTTTCACCTAATCTCTTTTCTTGTTTCCAGTGGGGAAGCGAAAATTTTACAGAACACTTACAATTGATAAGTGAAATGCCGGACTTGAAAATGCTGTAAACCATGGGCGGGATAGGAGACGTGTCTAATAATAAGGATTGAACTACAGTCCAACTACACCTGATAAATAGACTAAGCCAGTTTTGTTTTACTCGTGTAAATATATGATAATTGTAACATAGCTCTCACACTCAGTTATCCTTTAACATTCTTTACCTATAGGATTGAGTGCCATTTTTCAGGTGTTTATTGGCACCTATGCTAAAAGACGGTTTCTTCAAGAAACAGATTTTCTTGTTGCAGGTATATCAGAGTCACTATTGCCTGATCTCAACTCTTCCTTTAACTTTCCATTTCGTGGTTGTGGAACTTTTCTGTTACTCGGTTCTTTGCTTCAAATTACTGTGCTACATTGTTGCATGAATTGGCAGGTTTTTCTTCCTAATAATTTCTGTTCTTGATCACTTTCACGGTCACGGTCTTTTGTGCACTGTAAATGGCTACATGTCCATGTTTCTAAACACGAACGCTGTAGGTAAGAGGCATCTTGGCCCCACGGGTTGATCGTGTAGCTCTAAATAGCTCAATAATTCTATGAAAGATTAACGCTTGCTGATACCCGCCAATTATATAAACTTCATGTTTTGATTATCCCGCAGACAACCTTTATGAATTTGAGATTCTTTCATTACATCTTGGTCCTGAGGAAGGTGGCGTTGCCACTGAAACGCGCGTAGACCAACATTACCCCTGAGCAGTGGTTCGTGAGAGACAACTCCATCAGAAGCTGTGTCTGTAGGCAACTACAAATACTGATCTCTCAAATACAATGTGGTACCCCTCAGAGGGCTGAATCTCTAGTGACATGTATTTATAGTATGACTGTAGACAGAATGAGTGTGAGTGTGTGATAAGAATGAACAAATTATAGGTTGCTGCGGGTCTAAGAATTTTGATACCTAAAGTAATTAGGCTTGAGTAAGCCATGAATTTTGATGCAACTGTTTGAAGAGATTATCACTGTATTGTATATATATATATATATATGTATTTTCCGTATTTAAAATGTATACAAAAAGTCAAAAATAAGTAATGTAAACTGAAAAAAGATTTTTAATGTACAATGAAAAAATGTTAATAATACAATAAAATATAGAACAAAACATTGTTTGTCTTAACCTTGGAGGTGTTGCATTATATTGGTGGGCTTATTGGCATAGCGGAACCTGATCAGGTCACACAAAAAGCAATATAGGTCAGGAAAGAGGTATTTTGTGCTAGGTGCCCAATGGCAGGGTGCATTGTAAGTATAAGGTAGGACATGCCCTGGTGTGTGTGGCATGTCCTAATTGTGATTTACAGCCATTTTCGTTTTTTCACTATTGCAAGGCTACCAGTCCCCATAGGCCAGAATGGGCAGTTTGATTATAACATCTTATAATCCTTACTGACCCAGGGAACATGGTGGAAATTCGAGTTAAGTATGCCTGAACTCAGAATTATAAAATACATCTTTTAGTAAAGTTGGTTTTAACATTCTGTGTTTGAAAATACCACTTTAAGAAAGTAGGTATTTTCTTACCTAACAATCCAGCCTGCCTCTGCTAGCTTGTGTATTGGGTGTCTGTTTTTGTGAGTGACAGGGGCTGGGGAATTCCAGGAGACAGGGCGAGTCAGCACAGGGCTGAATAGACCTATCTGCATGTGGAGTGGTGGTGGGAGGAGTATCACCTGGGTCTGAATAGGGCTGTGACTGCCTTTCACAATGCTGGCTCCACCCCCTGTGGCGTGTCTGATGTTCCTGGCCCACCCTGCCAAGGGAAAGAAGGAGTCCTGTAAACAAAGTGCTCCAGAACTACACAGAACTGGTTTGGACTAGGTACAGGCCCCTCTGCCTTCAGAGGACAAAGGATTTAGTAGTATAAATATGGGGACCAAGACCCCAAGACTTTAGATCACTTCTGGAACAACAAGACAAACCTCTGCCAAGGAGAAGAGCCAAGGAAGCTGTAGGAGTTGGACTGCCACAGTGCCAGTGTGCTGTGTTGCTGGGGGATTGGCCTACAGTGGTGTCTTCTGTGCCAAGGAGAGGAGAAGGAACTTTCAAAGAACTTTCATCATCTTGCATAATATTACTCCAAGGGCTTGAACTTGTGCTTGCCTCCTGCTGAAGTCTCAGGGACAAAAGACTTCACCACCACCTCCCCTCTGAATATCCTTGCTGGGAATTATGTCTGCAGAAACCTGCATGTTGCTAGGAGCTAGAGGCGCGACTCAACCAGAACAAGCTTGTTGCAGTCGCAGCTGTTGTCGTCTCATCGGCGGAGAAGCGTGTCGCCGCCAGAGAGGTCGCCGCCGCTGCATCACCAGAGAAGCATGCCTTCGTCAAAGCTCTTATCCGACGCATCACCGGAGAAGCGTGTCGCTGCCGCAGAGGTCGCTGTCGCATCACCGGAGAAGAGTGTCGCAGGGCTGTTGCGGCTCCAAAGTTAGAGTACGCCACACGGCCACCAGGCGTGCATGCATCGTCTTCACATCGTCGCATCAAGGGAGCCATGTTAACGCATTGCACCGGATTGTCGCATCTCATCGAGGCGACATCTTGTCGCATCGTAACTGAAACACAGTACGAGAATCAACTCATCACCTCTACTCCGGTAAGGACCAAGACGCATCCCCTACTCTGCCCAAGCATTGAGGCGCGACGCATCGTCTCCCCTGAAGCAAAAAACTGACGCATCTCCATTCCTGCAAACCTTTGGTTTGTTTTGCGTTACGCATCCAGGTACTTTTGTGAGAACTGTGTCGCATTTACCATCAACTTGAACTAAGTGACTTCTATCATCTTTAAGTCTCTTTTGAGTACAGTATTGTGGATTTTTGTCTTTTGAGGTCTTGTGTTAAGTTTATATAAAGAATACTTATTTTTATAAAACCTGTGTGATGTGCATCTGTATTGTTTTCACTGTATTACTGTATATAGTTCACAAATTCTTAACACACTGCCTCTGAGATAAGCATGTCTACTCGTGCCAAGCTACAAAGGGGGTGAGCAGGGGTTATCCAGTAGTGTAATCCCCTTTCCCTGACTTAGAAGCAAGGGTCCCTTTTGGTGAAAGGTACCTACCTCTGCCAACTAGAGACCCCCAGTTCTAATAGTGATGTGTGTCCCGACTATTTTAAAAGGATAAATGAAATATCATATGATATGATATGGCTTAATGCGGTGAATTTACTATTGTACCACAAGGCAGAATGAATCCTTTTCACAATTCTTTATGACAGGTAAAGTCTCGCATAATCTATGAATGACTCCATCTGCAATATTGTCCAAAGAATGTATCTTTTATGTTGGCGGGCTAGAAAGTCAGATACCGCTAACCAGGGAATCAGGTAGTTCTTATTGTCTATCCTCTTCCTTTAGAGCTGCTGTTCTACTTCACCTGCGGTTTTGTTCCCACACCTGGATAGTGTCGTTCTGGTATGTAGGAACAGACCCATATGATACGGGTGTCGGTAGTTTATCCAGTTCAAGGGGAAAACTTTTTCTTTCTAATGCTTAGTAGTGCCCTGATCCCTTTGGTTGTAGGGCCACCTCTCTAGTATAAATACTACTAGGTTCTTATATAAACAGTGAAAATCTGAGTAGTTCAGTCATGCTTTCTCTGAAAGCCCTACTCACACCTTATCAGGGACGTCTGAAGTGGGAAGGGAAAATCCGCCTCATGAGCAGATATACTCTGTGTATTGGCTGAAGGTTTAGCAAGCTTGTAAGGATAAAGGGTTCCCCACATTGTGCAAAACCCTTAGTTATTCTTCT
This sequence comes from Triturus cristatus, assembly GCF_964204655.1. Classification (NCBI taxonomy): domain Eukaryota; kingdom Metazoa; phylum Chordata; class Amphibia; order Caudata; family Salamandridae; genus Triturus; species Triturus cristatus. The sequence continues at coordinate 1,155,864,442 of NC_140585.1, read as the reverse complement.
CCTTTCGAGAATGCCTGACAACGCAAGTGGTTCAGGCTCGGGGGAAAACGCAGCTGCAAACGCTCTTAACATCACAGAAAACTGCAGACATACAGTTACTATGAAATTGTTAGAACACGGCGTACCAGCAACTGGTGGCTGTGTTACCTTTGTGATCGAGGCACACAAGGTGTTCGGATCAGAGGTATTCTATTCCTGGGTTCAGTTCCTACCTGCAGAACTGGTAACTAAATTGTTCCACACATACATTGCAGCAGACCCACTGGAAGAATACATTCCATACGAAGACATTGAAGTCCTGTTAACTTACCAGCAGCATAAAAGTTGGTTTAAAGATGCCCTTCCACATACAGCATCTGTCGTGATACTTGGTCCACTCAGCATAGAAGGAGCAACCTGGCCGGTCTTAGCGACATACACTCTAGACACACTACCAGAGGATGAAGTACGTAACATATACAAAGACATAATCAGGCTACAGAGACACATTGTGCAGTTCGTCATGCGAACATTAACAGTCCAGCCTTCGAGAAATGCCAAGCTGGTCCACATTAGACCACACCTACAATTAAACCACAGACACTCAAATCAGTAATAGGGATAATTCCTTCCAAATGGGAGCTAATTCCATTATGGATAGTACAAAAAATTGCACAGCTGGAAGCAGTATTTCCCAATAAGGGTCCGCAGGAAAAACATAGAATGTTAACCATTTGCTTGCCAATGGGGATGGTTCCCACGATTGAGGATTGTACCACTTGGGGAACAATCTTTGCTGCGTTTACGTCAGAATACACAGTACTCCTCCCTTAGCAGTTGCTCCAGAAGTATTGAAACAAATACCGATTGAATACGGGGCAGGACCTGGCCTGGATTTGGGAATGAAATTGATGGGTGATTTTGCCCAAGTCTCGGCAATAATGCTGAGCAACATAAAAGGGGAGGCAGCAGTGGTGGCTATACACAGCCGCCTAAGGGAAATAGCACCTAAAATAGGTAGAGATAATTTGGGAGCCAAAGCAGGGAAGCCCCAAACGACAGGTATTCCCGGCAAAGACAACTCAAAGCAAGCACTCACTACTTCTGAAAATAAATGGGAAAACAAAACATTTTCAAATAATGATTCAGAAAAGAATTCATGATCTAGCAGTGGGTTTCCCCAACAGGAGTCCTCTGAAAAGAGGTACAACCTTAGGAATTGTGACAACATTAGAAAACCTGATAGGTATCAGGACACTGATACAAGTTCCTTTTGTTACTTTCAGGATTCATCAGTAAACTAGGAGAGGGACGGGCGATCAGAACAAAAAAGACTGAAGATCGACCCAAGACAAAATGGGAAACACATCACGCTTCAGATTATATTATCGAACAGGAAGAGCAACCTAAAGCAAAGTCTCAATTCAAAAGGAAGACAGTAGCTGGCTTAAAAATTAGAAATGCCCAGGTTATTGAGGACTCAGCTTCTGAATAGGGAATGGGCTTGATGATGCTAGACAGTCAGGCAGAAGCATAGACTGTATGAAAGTATACTTAAATAGAGGGGGCATCTCAAGAAAGGTTAAAGATCTCTTTTGAGGGAACTTAACATATGGATATGACATACTGCTAGCAGAAAGGGATTGGCCGCATGACTTTGTGATGGATTGCCTAAAGGGGAAATGCGTCATCTTGCCTGCTTTTTCTGACCTCGTTCCAGAATCTTTAAAACATCCATACGCGCAGGAGTGGGTGCTAGCACTAGCTCCGGCATTATACCGCAACCATGTAGGGTGTGACGTGGAGTCAATCACCACGAAGTCCCATTAAAATCTACTCCAAATCCACAGAGACAGTACGCTATTAGAAATAATGCAAAAAGACAGGTCAAAGAAATCTTAGACCAATTCGAATATCAAGGTGTGATTGAGACTTTCACTCTCCGATGAATAATCCTTTGTTTCCAGTAATGAAACCTGACAACACATATCATCTAATTTTAGATTACTGACATTTGAACACATGCACACAAACATTTGCAGTTCAAAATGCACATAGTGCCGCATTAATGAATAACATTGTGAGGAAGAAATACAAAACAACATTAGATATTTCAAATGGATTCTTCTGCCAGAATATAGCTCCAGAAAGCAGATATTTGACAGCGTTTTCTGCGATCAGCACTCAGGAAAAGTTTTGTCGGTTGCCTCCAGGGTATGAAAAAAGCCTGGGGCTATTCTCGGCAAGAGTGTCATAAATATTACAAACTTGCGATGAGGAGGCTGTGTCCTATGTAGATAACATCTACCCAATGGACGATGAATTACTTGAACACTTGAGTAGGGTGAACAACATAATTGTTGGATCGGCCAATTTGGGCTACAAATGTAATTTCAAGAAATCTAAAATTGCCAATCTCAATGTCCTGTTTTTGGGATATGAGCTATCAAGTGAAAGCAAGAGCCTGGCAGCCAACTTTTTTTAAAAAAGTGTACGCAGATCCAACCTCCCAAAAATCTAGAGGGTTTGCAATCCATTTTAGGATTTCTAAGTTTTGGCAGAACATACATTCTAGATTACGCAGAAAGAGTAAAACCCTTCTACGACTTAATCAGACCTGATTTCACACCACATCAGTGGACACAGCAATACACAGATACTCTCCGTTCAGTTCAGGCTGACGTGATAGCATCTAAACACTTGCACACATGTGTAAATTCTACAAACTTGGTGATCCGGTTCATCCCCGGTTTATCAGAATATACTTATCGCACTTTCAATGAAGGGGAGACAATTCCAATTGCATACAAATCACATTTATACACAAATGCTGAAATGCGATTTGCAGCAACAGAAAAAAATACTGACCGGAGTACAGACTGCTGTAATGAGAGAAAGAGCACGGGGGAAACTCATTATCGTTGTAACCCTGGTACCAACTTTAGAAGCTTTTACAAAAGCGAGCATTCCAAATGCGGAAGCATTACATCCATGATGGATACAATGGGCTAATTCTCTCACTGCAACGGATGTAGATTACAGATACAATTATACATTAAAAACACAAACAATCCTGCAGTACGAACATAAATATCCTCTCCCGAATGAAATCTAGCCTCTAGAGAAACATGAATACATCATTTACACTGATGGATCTGCTCATCCTGCCATAGAAAGTAAACAACAGTATAGCGCTGCGTGTGCTATAGTGAAGGGACGTATGCAGGGTGGTAAATTCCATCCCAGCAATACGACTACACAATCTCTAGGAGATTGTACAGCACAGTTGGCAGAGCTGAAATCCCTGATATTGGCACTACAGTACACAAATTGGGAATTCCCCACACTGATAGTGTGTGATTTGTTTTACTGTGTGAAGTCTTACAATGAATATCTTCATTACTGGGACCAGAATGGGTTTAGAGATTCCAAGGGTTGCACAATTAAATATAAATTGTTATAGGAACAAGTAGCAAAGCTGAAAGCATGTCTGCCACTGGCTCAAGTTATTCACACCCTGAGTCACCAGCGTGTTGGCATACAAGTTGAAGGGAATTCATTGACTGGTGAAGCCACTAAGGAGACAGTGCAATCTGCTGTCATTTCTTCAATCACTCATTCTAGCACGAGGATAGACGGAGATATACTGATAGCTGTAAACGCCTCAAAGAACGGCTCTGCTGTCCGAAAGGCTTTCCACTCAAATATTCCTATAAATTGGATGCGCAAAACACACAGTGTGCTCAAATTCCAGGAGTAGGAAATTGAGTTAAACCAAACACTGACTGGAGGGTCCCTTCCATGATGACAGCCCTTGCTTTGGAGAGCTCTTTGGATTGGCCAAAACGGAGTAAGTCCTCCATGCTTATTCCGGGGGTTTGTAGTATCTGTTCTCTTAGCTTTGCCGAGGAGCAGTCCATATGAATTGTGCCCTGATCTCATCCAGCTGGTGTGGGTGGGTGCATGCACTTGCGAGTTCCTTGAGCCCGGCATGAAATTCATCTACAGACTCCTCTGGCGCCTGTCAGGCTTTGCGGAGTCGGAACCACTCATAGTCTGGGTTGACTATGGGGTTGAAGTGTGCAGCCAGAGCAGCTTTGAGAGTGGAGTAGGTATGTATGGGGAGGAGTGAGGGTTTCCACCACTGTTTTTGAGAGCTTATGGATCGAGGCGCCTCCTAGGTGTAGCAGCAGTGGGCGGGGGCGTTCTGCCTCCAGTCCTATGGCCTCGAAGTATGTCTCCAACCTGTCTATGCACACAGCCCAGTTAACTGCTTATGAAAAGGACGCCACAAATGGTTCCAGGGCTTCGATGGATACCATCCCATAGCGTTAGCGTCTGCCAGGTGCAGCGTGCCTTAAGACTCTAGAGGGTGCCAGGTGGCAGGATGGACCAGCAGGCGATGGGTCGTAGGCCTCAATTGTAGGTGAGTGGCAGCCAGGTGGCTGGGCTTTGGTCTGCTGCGCTACGGTCCTCTAGCTGTTGATGCAGCGCAGCACTTACTTGCAGGACCTGCAGCTGGTTTGGGGCAACGAGAGATGGTAGCTGGAATTGGTGACTGGGGTGGGCCTTCTAAATTTCTACTGGTAGGGTGCCATCCTTCCTTACGCCAGGCATCTCCTTGTTCTCCTGGTGCAGTGGGCTGGTGGTGTGCACAATTATCAAGGCCAAACTTCTGGGGGTGTGGCCTATCGACGCTCTGGCACTAGGGCCCCAGTAGAGTCTTATGCAGGTAGCGCCATTGACCGGCCTGAGTGTGTCGAAGCAAGTTTGAGGTTCCGTCCCATCGGGCTTGACCGTGAGGTCGGGGAGGGGGCCCTCTGGGGCTCGTGCTGGGTGATAGGTGTGGTTGCCGTCGGTCAGCCCAGTGAGTCCACGTGACCAAGCAAGGCATTGGGAGGGACAGAGGAATGGTGTGGCTGCCGTGGAGCGGGAGAGTGCGTTGGGTGATCTCTCCTTCGTTGCTACGTTGTTGTGTCTCCTGCTGCACCCGTGAAGGGTTCATAGGCCTCAAGGGTAGTGCGACAAACAGAGGCTCACATATCTTTACAATTGGGTGCTAAACTAACTGTTCACGGCTCCCCTCGTTTGTTTTATGTCCCGCGTCCACATGACTGCGTCACTGCGAGTTCAACAAAAAAAACCTCATGCTGGAGTGGCCAACAGAAACACCGCTGCTCTGGAACATGACAATGCTCACAGAGTCTCAAAGACTGTCTCCAGGGCCTGCCCTGGGTGTCTCTATTGACCCCGCCTGGCTTTATCGAGATACCCATCTTACTAACTTCTAACTCTACCTAAATCGGGCCCTATATTTTTGTATGCCCTTCTGTCACTATGGGCATGCTTCTCTTTCGGAAGCCATTTCACTAAAACTCATGCTGTTTCTGTTTGTGTGGTTTGCAGAAGTGATGAACTTGAACACAGCGGGTGGCAGGGGTCTAAAAGGCGGGTGTGGGCCATCACGGCAGCTCTCAGGGGGACCCCTGGGGATTGTTACACCATTGTCCTGTGCCAGCGAACTCTGAGGCTGCCCACGCAGGGAGCCCCATAGGAGGGTGGCCACCTGAATGCCACATGATGGCACATACCCCTCTGGTCTAGTGTTTGGACCCTCTTTAGGTCCAGCACATCACACATCATTTCCGGTGCGACTGTGGGCGGGGAGCCAGGTATATATACCTCTCCCGTCTACCTGGCGATCCTTTATTTTGGTGAGACGTCATGTGGTCTGGACGCCCTGTCAGGTCTGGTCCAAGCTGCGGACTTCATCGGGCAAATTCGGCCCCATACCCCCACTCTACAACTCCCCTAGCAACCAAGCCTCCATCCCCTACACCGTTCCAGGCACCCCTCTCTGGAGGATGGCCTGTAACCCCGGGGCTCTATTCATGGCCCGTCTCATAGAGCGGCCCCCAGCCCGACCTTGAGGCTGCCCGTGGGTCCTGGGGGCATTGCGGCTCTGGGCTGGGGCAGGGCAGTGGTCGTCCGCCGCTCCAGGTCCGCGACCGCTGGTGGCATGCTGAGTTTGTGTTTTCACAAAGAGCAACTGCTGATATCTATTTCCAAAGATTGTTCAATAGATTCCTGGAATGAATTTTTGAATTAGTCCCGATTAGTCCTATGTAACAGATGTTATCCTGAAATATAACCATTCTAGATGTTAGAATATCCACAGATATTGGAGAAGACGCCTCACTCACTAATAGTGACATGCTTCATCATAGGCGTCTTTCCACACCCAGGTAAGATGGTACTACCTGGGCGGACTCAACCAAAGGATGTTATGGGAGTTCTTATATAAATTGTTTTCTGGTTATGCAGGGAACCAGTTTGGTAATACATTTAAAAATACCTTCAGGTATACCCCAATGCTTTGCTTTATTCGTGGGGTACCTGGGGTATCAGATAAAAAAACGTATGTTTTGATGGGGTTATTTTGATCTATTTGATTCAAATGTACCCACTTTCAGGTGCCAACATGTTTCGGCCCACACCATGAGCCCTTTCGGGTCTGGGGCCTTCTTCAGGGCTATACTATCTAATCTATGGTTGCCCTGGCTGTTGTTTAACAGTATACTTCGTGTAAACAACGACTAAAATGAGGCCTATTGCACTCACCTATTTTTTGAATTCCAGTAGATTATCTACTAGTCAGTGCTATTTTGCACCATGCGGGTCTCGTGACTCAGGGTGCCGTCTTGTAGTCACACATTCGTCAAAGATCGGTCACCGTATCTCCACCTAGGTTTATCACTGCCCGCCGCTGTCCATAGCACCTGAAAGTGGGTACATTTGAATCAAATAGATCAAAATAATCCCATCAAAACATACGTTTTTTTATCTGATACCCCAGGTACCCCACGAATAAAGCAAAGCATTGGGGTATACCTGAAGGTATTTTTATATTTATTACCAAACTGGTTCCCTGTATAACCAGAATTTTTTTTGTATAAGAACTCCCACAACATCCTTTGGTTGAGTCCGCCCAGGTAGTACCATCTTCCCTGGGTGTGGAAAGACGCCTATGATGAAGCATGTCACTATTAGTGAGTGAGGCGTCTTCTCCAATATCTGTGGATATTCTAACATCTAGAATGGTTATGTTTCAGGATAACATCTGTTACATAGGACTAATCGGGACTAATTTAAAAATTGATTCCGGGAATCTATTGAACAACCTTTGGAAATAGATATCAGCAGTTGCTCTTTGTGAAAACATATATATTTGGGAGATTGCACCTGTACTGCTTCTCTCACTCTCTCTAGTGATATAAAGTGCTGAGTTTGTGGTCTGGTCCTCCAGGATTGTGCCGGAGATCCTGTGGGCAACGTTCGGCAAGGTAGAGAGGGGGTGTAGGAGTCCGCTGGCTCCTGGTGCTTGTAGGCTGTTCCGCCCCAGCATGCATGCCTCCGCCATAGCATGGATTGCAGCGGTCCCTCCCCGGCGCAAGAAGAGTTAGGCTGCCCCCACCCCAGAAAATTCACGTTGAGGCAGCAAAGTGGGATGTGGGGGTGGCCCGATGCGTGGGTCTCTTTGTGTGAATGCTTAGGCACGGGGAGTGTGCTACAAGAGCACGTGGGCCCTCCCCGGTGAGACAAGAGTCAGGCTGCCCCCCAATTCGAAGTAGGGTGATGTGCAACATCGTGGGCCATAGTTAGCGGGACTTTTTGAGCGGGAAGGTGCCCCTAGAGCATGCGGGCCCTCCCCGACGCGGGAAGTGTTAGGTTTGAAAATCCCATTCCTGCAATGCACTCGTTTCATGATATAATAGGTTAGCAGTGTGTGGCTAAGTAGACACCATTTGTATTCATCTTATGCAACCCAATAAGTTATCCTCGTAATGTGCAGGCTTCAGTTAGCGAGTGTGACTCCATTTTGTATTTTGTAATCCCTATTAGGCTGTGCCTGAACTAGGCCTCGTTTTTCAGTATTGCTTGCCTTAGCAGAACACTGTACTTCGTTATTATTTTCTCTTCTGTTCAAGGCTGCTTCCCGACTTACTAATGAATAGGCCATTCTGCCCTCACATACCTATCTGAGTGTGTAGTTCTGCTCCCACGTTAGGAGACGCTGAGACTCAGCTCTGTAGCCTTGAATTGTAGATAGCATGTACCCATCTTGCAGGTGGTAGCTCATCCTTCTGTGCCTTCTTTGTTCATGTTTGGCCCAGGCCAGTAACTTTCCATTTTGGGCATGGTTGGAGGCTCTTGGGAAGAATCATTACGTGTTGCAGACTGTTGGGGGGTCAGCCCCTCAGCAGACATCTCAGGGTGCAGGTCAGATTGGACTCCTCTGCAGAGTATTGCTAATAAAACTTGATTGTATTCGCAACTGTCTGACTGACTCTTCATTCTTGGGAAAGGCATAGCAGGTGTTTGTAAGTAACCCGGGTGGCTTCTAAGGGCCACTTCCTTCAGTTGGCAGGGAGCCCCCAAGGTGATCCGACTCACCCATAATCGGGTTGCAGGGTCGGCGTGCGTTTGGTCAGTCGGGCGGATCGGGGTATCCCACACGATCGAACTTGGTTCTCGCAGCTGCCCCGCCCGGCTGATCCGGCGTCTCCTTGTCTAGTGGTCACCGGCTGGAGTCCTGAGAAGGCGTAACCTTGCAGTTGACTGTTTGGTCCGAAGAGTTGGCAGTGGAGATTAATTTGACTCGACCTGTGTGCACCAGGTGAGTGATTTGATTCTTGGAAAAATTGTGCCGTTCTTGAACAGCACGCGTCTACGGGCTGTGTCTTGGTACAGTCTTCAGACTGTCTTGGTGCCGTTTTCGGACAGCCTTGCTTGAACGGCATGAGCCGACGGGCTGTGTCTTAGTACGGTGTTTGGGCTGTCTTGGTTTGAATTTGGTGGGTTTGCGGACCCTTTTAAAAGACACAGAGGGGCTCATTTATGAGCCCCTGCGTCACTTTTGCGCCACCGGTGCGTCACTTTTTGTGACGCACCAGTGGCGTAAAACATGCGCCATGATGCGCCATATTTACAAAGTGACGCATCTACCTAGATGCGTCACTTTGTAAACCCCTGCGCTACATTATACCTGCGTCAGGTATAATGTATGCAGGGTGGGCGTTCCCACGTAAGTAAGCATCGTAGAAGTGACGCAGTGAAATCTATGAGATTTCACTGCGCCACTTCTAGGGTGCAAATGCGTCAATATCTTACGCCTGCCTCACAGCAGGCGTAAGACTGACGCAGGCCCTTTCACATGGGGCTTGCCCCATGTGAAAGGACACATTGCTGGAGTTGCGTCACTTTTGTGACACACTCCAGCAATGCGTCACTATTGCGCCTACAGATACGTCAGAAATACTGACGTATCTGTGACTCCTTGCGACATGATGCGTCATACTGTAAATATGACGCATCATTGGAGTCGCAGGGAGGGCGCAGTGAAAAGTGACGCATCACTGTTTTCACGCAGTGATGCGTCACTTTTCATAAATGAGGCCCAGAGTGTTTGTGAACAGTCTACCAGGCCAACTGGAAATTTGGCCCGCGCTTGAAAAGGCCTGAGGCTGTTTTCGAACAATCTGCCAGGCCAACCGGAAATTTGGTCTGTGCTTGAAAAGGTCTGGGTCTAGAGCCTGTCTTATTGAACTTGGTACAGTCTCCGGACTGCAGGGAGCGGTTTCCAGACCGTTGTGGTTTGGTTCTTGAACAAATTCCTATTATTTATCTTTCCTTTTATTGTTTTTGCAAGTGTTATACATGTCCGTTGGGGACAGCGTGTGTGTCTTATATTAAGATGCCTTGTTTAAGTAAGTTAGGATGTTTTGGATGTCGAAGTTGTTCCACATATGCTCGACTGGAAGAGAGCCAGCCTGCCCCCGGAGGGTTTTCACAAATTTCGACGTATACATCAAGCATGGTATTCCCGTATTAAGTTTCGGACATTGTGGAATAAATATACGAGGGACAATGCTGAATTACAATGGTCACTCAATGGCTCGTTTGATGATCAAAAATCTAATTTCTTGCAGGACAAATTGTTCGCTTAAAAGAGCAGGCAGTGGATGTTTGATTTTCTAAGAGTATGGCAGAAGGAGGCGTAGCAACGGCGTATGAGAGCAGAGAAAGAGGCTCGAAGGAGACAGACGCAAACTATAACGCAGAAAGCAGTGGCCTATGAAAGGGAAAAGATAGAGAAAGGCATAGAATGTGCAGATAGAAAGTTTTGATTGCAGACTGATAAATGCTATGTTACTAGAGAGGAAGGTGATGTTTTCGTTGAAGAGCTATTGGATTCTCGCCCTCCTCTACATTATGCTCCTGAGCGAATATACCCACAGGTTCCAACATCTCAGACCTCGGCCCCTGATGCTGCTCTCCCAAGTACTTCTGCTTCTAGCCAGACTGCTTAGGCCCCAGCTGTCAGCTCTCCTGTTCTGTCTACTGACTCCGCATCTGCTGCTACACTCCCTTTCACTCCTACGACACTGTCTCCTTTCATGATGATACCTGTCTCATGGTCTGCTTTTTCTCCCTCAAGTATGACACCCCAAACACTGTAGAATGGCGACACCCCTGTACGTGGGATATATGAAGGGAATTGGGTGACTGCACGAGATCGCATGGAGAAAGTGTTGGTGCATTCTGCCATGGGTGAAGAGGAAAAGAAAATGGTGGCGAATCAAGCAGCTCAGTGGGCTCGGAACCCGATCTATAATGTGGAAGATGTGTGGAGTGTGATGAAAGATTATGAGCCCTTAGTATAGCAGCACGCTCTCAAGCATATGTCAGCCACGTTAATAGGACTGTGGGAGAAGTGTTTTCAGGGTGTTGCACCGCAGATCATCTATGACATACGGGACAGGGTGTATGCTACAGGTATGGCTCCCAACAAGGTTTTTAGCAATGGAACAACTTTAGTGGGTTACAGGGGCAGATTTCTCCAAAAGGTTCAGGCGATAGGGACACAACATCCGATGAGGGAGGTCCATCCCATTTACCATCCTGAAATACCAGAACTGCACAACTCCACGGACACTGTAATCAGACCATGAGCCGACGCTCTGTTTAAGGAACAGTGGATCTACACTACTTGGAAGAGGAGTGAGGTCCTATCCCTAAAGAGCCAGTTGCTGGACCCCCGGAAAAACCTGACTGCATATTATAAAGAATTGACATCCTCCACAGTGATGACATTAGCTGATATAGAGTTATTTTTCAGTCTGCCGGTACCGGTAGATATATGGCAGCAGGTTCATACACAGGATCAGGCATTGGAATTGGGTGGCACATGGGACAAGATCAGGGCTTGGGATAAGGGGCGTAAGCCCGGCGAGAAACCGAAAGTGGTGCTCCTAGCTTTGCTGGGGCATATTATCACTTACATGCACTCTCTTATCCCGCCAAGGCGAGTGTATTGGGTTAAGTTGACTGCGTGTCGACAGAAGAAGGATGAAAGTGTGTCTGATTTCTTTACCAGGTTTGAAGGGGTGTTTTTAGACTTTTGTGGTCAGGACCTGTCACAGGAGGGTTGTGTTAGTTTGTTTGTTAACAGATTTGTAACTAACTTGCTTCCCAAGATTGCAACTAGGTTGCAGACTTTGGAAAGCACTTGGACGACCTTATCCCCATCAGTGATTTTGAGTATGGCACAGTACTACAAGCATAGAGAGAATGAGGACAAAGAAAAAGTGGAGAAAAAGTCAAAGGATTTGAAGACAAGGGTGTTGATGCAGCAAGTTGCGAGGGGAAGTGGAAGAGGAAGAGGTTCTGGTTCGGCCCAATGGCTGACCCGGACCGGCAGGGGTGGTACTTCGAATGCACCGCTTGGGCTCAACCAATGTGCATATTGCAAGCTGGAGGGACATTGACGAAATGAGTGCCCGGAGTTATTGCAGAAAGGTGAGGCCCCGATAGGTCGGGGTTTTAGAGGATGTGGAAGAGGGGGAGGAGGCCATGGGGAGATGTGATCTGAGAATATATCGTCTAATCGACAGAGCAGGATTATTTTGACGATCGCCGAGGGAGGGGATCATGATGACTATGACATGGACGAAGTGACGGGGATGTCCCACAGCTAGGACAGCCAGGGACAGGGCAAGGGACCAGTTCCGGTGCCTGTAGACCAGCGCGGACCCTATGTCACTGCGGGTTTACAAGATACGACCGAGACATTTTTAGTTGATACAAGGCCTATGAATATCTCTGTTTCCAGTTCACTGGCCCCGGGGGCAGCTCTGTCTGGCCAAAACACTGTTTCGGTGGGTTTCTCAGGTGTGCCAGTTGTTATCCCCATTTCCAAACCTCTTGCTTTGACTATTGGCCCCTTTAAGGTTGATTCACCATTTCTATTATCGTCAAATTGTGGGGAGAATTTGTTGGGATTGGATTTGTTAAAAAGGTTGCTTGCAACAATTTTTTGTTCCCCAGATGACGTGTACATGAAAATTGGACCGCAGATAGCCCATGCCAAACAATGCCTCGCTCAGGATGCCCCCCTCCCCGCTGAATTTAAAGATGTGCCACGCACACTATGGGCTACAGGGGACACGGGTGTGGGGTTACTCCAGATCCCACCGGTCTCAATACAGATTAAGGACAATGCTGTATTGCCACGTATTCCCCAGTACAAGATATCCCAGGCAGGAGAAAAGGCCTTATTTCAAATAATAATACAGGATTTGATTAAGTCTGGTGTCGTTGAGGAGACAGTGGCGAATGTGTGTAATAGCCCTATTCTTCCCATTCTTAAAAAGACACCCCTGGATTCTTCTGATGCTCACCCTGATGTTTACCACTTTGTAATAGACCTTAGAGAGGTAAACAAAATAGTGGTTCCCCAGTACCCTGTGGTTCCAGATATTACCACGATCTTGACAATGATTCCCCCGTCAGCAAAATTATTTTCTGTGATCGATTTGAAGAATCCATTTTTCAGCTTTCCGATCCATACAGATAGCAGATATCTGTTTGGATTTTCAATAGCCGTAAGGAGCTTTAGATTCTGCCATGCTCCACAAGGCTATTCAGAACGTCCCAGTATCTATAGCCAAGCTTTGAAAACTCAATTGGATTCTTTGGAACTTTCCCCTGGTAAGGTGCTGTTGCAGTACGTTAAAGACCTCCTTGTGGCTTCGGACACTGAAGATGGTTGTAAAGAGGCCACAGTTAAATTACTGTTGCATTTGGCACGCCATGGACACAAGGTGTCCCTTTCGAAATGTCAATATTGTCGACAGGAGGTCACCTATTTAGGTCACCTACTGTCGAAGGAGGGTCACAGACTAACACCTGAACGCATAGCTGCTATTACTGATATGCCCGTTCCTAAGACCCAACGCGAGGTATGCACGTTCATTGGTATAGCTTCTTATTGTCCGCACGAGATCCCTAATTACTCCCTACTAACCAAACCCCTCCTTTACCTGACCACAAAAGACGTGCATGAACTCTTGCCTTGGACATCTGCATGCCAGCAAGCTTTCAAGCAATTAAAGGTTGCGCTTTGCTCTGCTCCTGTGCTTGGCATGCCTTATTACCAGAAGCCTTTTGTGCTCTACGTACGCAAGGCGGATGGTTGCGTGCTTTCTGTTCTAACGCAGGGTTTCGGTGATAAGCAGAGACCCTGCGCTTATTTCTCTGCTATTCTTGATAACGTCGCCAGAGCTCTACCGAGCTGCCTGAGAGCTGCCGCGTCGGTGGCAGTTTCTATCAGGCAATCGGGAGGGCTCGTCCTTGATACTGATCACACAGTAATGGTAACGCATGCTGTGGATACGCTATTGAATAAGACAAAGACGCAGCACTTTGCTAGTGCGCGTCTGACTAGATATGAATTAACTTTGTTTGCTGCACACATTACCATCAAACGATGTTCTACTCTGAACCCAGCCACGTTACTGCCCCTCCCTTTGGAGGAAATGGACAGTGATGTCCATGATTGTTTATTTCGGACTGAGGAAGAAACGAAGGGATGGGTAGGCCTGACTGATGTTCCCTTATCTGACCCCGAAGGGGAACTATATGTCGATGGCTCTTGTTTCAAACTACCAGATGGCACTACCACTACAGCTTATGCAATCACAACGTTACACACTGTAGTTGAGACATCCTGTATCCCATACCAATTGGCCCAAGCAGCAGAGTTGGTTGCCCTCCTTAGGGTTTGTGAGTTGAGTGAGGGGCTGACTGTCAATGTCTACACCGACAGCCAGTACGTCTTTGGGGTGGCCCATAATTTCGGGCGCCTCTGGCCAGAGAGAGGATTCTTAACCTTGCATGAGTTGCGAATACAAAATGGTCCATTGATACATAGACTGTTGTCAGCATTGACACTTCCTGATAAATTGGCATTAATAAAATGTAGTGCTCATAAAGCAGTGACAAATGACGTTGGAAGGGGAAATGCGTTTGCAGATCAGACAGCTAAGGAGACAGCTAGATCAAAAATGAAAAAGATGTTCGTGGCAGGTCCCGCTAGGTGGGTTCCAGACAACGGAATGTTCTAGGACACATTAGAAAATGTCAGGGAAATACAGAGTGAGGCGACCGTAAATGAACTGGCAATATGGGAGGAGAGGACAGGGCATTTGTACGAGGATGGGTGCTGGACTGAATTATCTGGGAAGCAGAGATGGTTGCTGCCCAACGCCTACGTGTTCCCTGTTGTCAGCATGGCCCATGGCGCAGCACACATTAGTGCCAAAGGAATATGTAAGCTACTGGACCCAGTATGGCAGAACGATAATATCTCTAAGGTAGCCACACACCTAGTGAAACACTGCATTAGCTGTTTGAGACATAATCCTGGGAAAGGTACTCCTACACCCGCAGGTAACTTTGCACCGCCTTCCTTCCCTTTCGAGGTTCTCCAGATGGATTTCATTGAAATGGAATGAGTTAACAATCTGAAGTATGTGCTAGTAGTGATTTGTGCATTCAATAAATGGATTGAAGCTTACCCCACTAAGGAGAATACAGCTATGGCGACGGTGAAGGCACTCTTAAAAATTTCTTCCCGCACTATGGATTGCCACGTGTGATCTGGAGTGACAACGAAATCCACCTCAATTCAAAAGTCATTGAATTGGTGTACAAAGGCTTGCATATTAAGCAGACGTTCATGCAGCAACCCCCCCCCCCCCCAGTCAGCAGGCCTGGTTGAGAAGTACAATGGTACTCTCAAACTGAAGTTAGCGAAGATTCAAGAAAGCACAGGTTTGCGATGCCCAGATGCTCTACCTTTGGCTTTGTTAACTACCAGAGCGACAGCGCATTCTAGAACAGGGATGTCCACGTATGAGGTGGTCTTTGGGCGCCCTGCCAATGTCTGGGGGGTCCCAAGACCCAAGTGCTTCTCCGAGGTAGAGTACCCCCTGCTTGTGGACTATTTGTATGAGTTAACTAAAGATCCACCAACAGATTCACGCCATGCTGCAACCAGTATCAGAGGGGCCCGGGCATCAGCTACAGCCCGGGGATTTTGTGTTGATCAAGAATTTTCAACGGAAGAACTGCCTGGAGCAGAGGTGGAAGGGGCCATTCCTTGTCCTGCTCGCCACTCACACCGCAGTGAAGATGGAAGGCCGGAAGCATTGGGTGCATGGCTCGCACGTCAAACGGATACCTCTGCCACTTCTGTATGATCGGTGGGTCCTCGACGGCATAGCTGACCAGGAAGGAGAGCAACTGCCCCAGTTCGTTCCCTTCTCTGACGCCCGATTGAGGTGGGCGCAGACAGATGAAGAAAGTGATGCGGCCTTGTTTGAGGCGGTTCTCCCAGAAATAAGGGCCGCCCCGGATACTCCCGCACCTAGTGCACAAGAGTCCAAGTCCCAATACGCACCTTACCCTGAGTTTCTCCCCCTTTTGTCGACGAGACAGTGCCTGGAGTCACCAGATATAACCTGTGGCCCCGAAAGAAGGACGGTGCATCAGTAGGACAGTCCAGAAGTTAGGGAAGGACTCGAGCTTAGGGCATAGGTGCCATGCCTAAGGTGCCTGCATTAGATTAGAGTGAGCTACACTGATGCACTGCCCTGGACACTGGACAGGATCATTGAGGGGATTTGCCTAGGAGGGAGGGTGCCCTATCCTGAAAGAAGAGGATTTGTTTTCCAGCAAGGGCCGTGATCGCGCAGCTCCTCCGTGGGAGTGCTTCATAGCACCATCGTTGATGAACAATAGGAGCCTACCAGTGAGGCTCTGAAGGACACTGGGTGATTTATTTGTACCCCTCTGGTTGGTTTAATTTTTGTGGCTCCAATTTCTAAGGTTTCTTTCTATGTACCCATTTGGCCGTACAGTCATGAAGGAGGAACAGCCCCTGGTGGCCCCTCCACTACAGCAGAATGGTCCTGTGTGGTCTAGTTGGTCCACGGGGAGTAGGGTAGTAGTCATAATCACAGTAACGCTAACACTATTTGGGGTGGTCTGTTATTTAGAAGAACAGCATCCTGTGCACACCTTGATAGGGACTACCCCGGCTCCACCTGAGCACCTATTTGTTACACTGGCCCCGCATAAGGAGAGACATAGGCAGACCTATGTTGAGAATACTTTCCTCCAGATGCTTCATCAGGTACACAGTACCACCAATGCCACAAATTGTTGGGTGTGTGGGCTACTCCCCTCAGTTATGCACAAGAACGATTTGCTGGTGTAATTGCCCCAGTCCTATTTAGGTAGCTGTGAGGCCTGGTTTCAGTTGCTTTCCATGGCATGCATGCACTATCATGCTGACGCTATGAAAATGGTACAGGCTGATTACGAAGCAGTCTTGGAGTATATAGTGGTACACCAAGGATATACACCTGGGGCAGATGGTAAGGAGGGTACCCTACACCCAGATGCTTGCATGAATTTTTTTTAGGCTAATGAAAATTTCATTTGGCTGCAAAATGAAATGCTAGATTTTGAAGGATTTAATGTTACAGAATACTTTAAATGTTTCCAGGAACAAAATATCACTGAAGACAAAGTCATGCCCGTCTCTGTGATCAATGCAACAGCTAGTTTCTGTGTTGAAGGCTCAGGAACGTTCCAGTAGGACAGAGCACTTGTAACTACACATACCGATTAAACACTACTAGTAGCCCACCTTTGCTTACACCTCTGAATGTATACTTCATCTGTGGGGAACGGGCTTATACATGACTTCCCAGGGGATGGGCTGGCCAGTGTTATGTCTCTTTTCTTTTACCCCCCCATTTACATTGCACCATCTAATTATCACAAGGCTCATAGGCTACTGCGTAAGGATCTCCATTTGCATTGAGTTAAAAGAGTTGTCAATCCAGAAAATATTGATCAGACAGATACCTCCTTACAGCAATTTACTGACATAATGAAGGGCAATCTGCCGTTCTGGGGTCCCATGTTCAATAGTCGTAATATTCGTCTCCTTGCCAGGGTAGTTTAGGGAGTTATTAATACTGCTGCAGGTATTCTGACTGATATTACAGTCGAGCTTCAGGCTACGAGGCTTGTTGCTCTTCAAAACCGGATGGTTTTAGATGTCATTCTTGCTGATAGGGGTGGAGCCTGCCGCGTCATTGGCAGCAGCTGTTCTGTGTACATTCCTGATAACGCCCCTAATGTGTACTCCGCAATACAGAAATTTCACAGACTTGCTTCAGATATCCATCAGGATAATGGTTCATGGTCCCTCACAGGGTGGCTCTGGGGTCTACTGACATCATGGGGTTGGAAGATACTACTTGTCCAAATAGCTATCGCAGGTGTCAACTGTACATGTTGCTTATGTATTTAATTTCCTTCCAGCCTGTTGCACCTATTGTGTGCGTAAGCACACCCCTACCCCTAAATTGTCAAGACATGTTAACAAGGTTTCTACTATGATGATGCAGGATATCCAAAACATGATGCTCATCGACGAGGGCATTTTTGAATATTAAGTGGATTTTGATACTCATGTGTTGCTTTATTCTTCCTTGTAACTTGAGTGACTATGCATTTTCTTTATCCCCACTTAGAATTGTAAAGACCCTACTGGATAGCCTCAATAAAGCATTTAGCCACCCATGCCAAAAGAAGGGTCTGTTAGGTTTGAAAATCCCATTCCTGCAATGCACTCGTTTCATGCTATGTTAGGTCAGCATTGTGTGGCTAAATAGACGCCATTGGTATTCACGTTATGCAACCCAATGAGTTATCCTCGTAATGTGCAGACTTCAGTTGGCGAGTGTGACTCCATTTGAATTTCGTAATCCCTATGAGGCTGCTTAGGCTGTGCCCGAACTAGGCCTCGTAATTCAGTCTTGCTTGCCTCAGCAGAACATTGTACTTCGTTATTATTTTCTCTTCTGTTCAAGGCTGCTTCCCGACTTACTAATGAATAGGCCATTCTGCCCTCGCATACCTATCCGTGTGTGTAGTTCTGCTCCCACGTTAGGAGACGTTGAGACTCAGCACTGTAGCCTTGACTTGCAGATAGCATGTACCCATCTGGCAGGTGGTAGCTCATCCTTCTTTGCCTCCTTTGTTCATGTTCGGCCCAGGCCGGTAACTTTCCATTGTAGGCATGGTTGGAGGTTCTTGGGAAGAAACATTATGTGTTGCAGACTGTTGTGGGGTCAGTCCCTCGGCAGACATCTTAGGGTGCAAGTCAGATTGGACTCCTCTGCAGAGTATTGCTAATAAAACTTGATTGTATTCTCTACTGTCTTACCGACTCTTCATTCTTGAGAAAGCATTGCAGGTGGTTGTAAGTAACCCGGGTGGCCCCTAAGGACCACTTCCTTCAGAGGAGCCAAGCTGCCTCTGCCCCAGCAACAAGCACGCTGGAACGGCAACTTTTATAGGTTGCGCGATGCCCTGGTTAGCGGGACAGCAGGTGCCGGGAGGGTGCCACGAGAGCTCTCGGTCCCTTCCCGGCGTGTCATGGGCCAGGCTTCCTCCGTCCCCGCTGTAGCACGCGGGGGCGGCGACCGGTGGCCTTGAGGTGGGGTGAGCAGGTGGGGGAGGTCATCACAAGGCACGTGGCCCCTCCCTGGTGCAGCAGTGTGACTAGGCTGCCTCCGCCCCAGCTCGTAACCGCGGGGGCAACAACGAATAATGCGGGGGTGCTGCTATGCAAGTCCTCCTCCCCTCCCCTCTTAGCCATGCAACAGGCACGAGGAGGGATCACAAGGACCGAGGGCCCGTGCAAGGATCAGCTGTGTTCTTGGGTGAAATGTATATACCCGGCAATAAAGGACATGTTATTTAAGCATTCATTGGTGGCACCAGGGATCATCCAAGCTTGAGGGACATATGTTTTTTACAGTATGGGGGCCTCGCTGCAGGGGACATAGTGTGGGCCTGAGGGTGGACACTCTGGGGAGGCCTTTGAGCAGGGCGTTTCCCCATCCTCGCCGTCTTTCCACAGGACTTTAATTGTCAGTCCAGGGTGTGGTACCCACCGCACACAATGGGCCCCCACCGCAGCTGGAGCTAAGTCACCGATGACCAGCTAGTCACTACCCTCGCCCAAAACCCACCAACAGACACTACCGACACCGACTCCGCCACCCTCAACCTCAGGCAATGGTTAGATGACTGCACCAACAATCTCGCCCCGATCAAGAAACCCTCGAACAGAAAAGCCATCTGGTTCACCGGCGACCTCCAGGCATCCAAGAAGGCCTGCCGTAGCCTCGAGAAGAAGTGGCACCACGAACAAACACCAGACAGCAACACAGCAACACAGCCTACAAGAGCGCCATACTCAGACACCACCAACTCATCCGAACCGCCAAAAGGACCTCCTTCAAAGAACGCATTGACAACAACGCACACAACAGCAAAGAGCTCTTCAACATCGTGAAGGAACTCTCCAACCCCAGCTCCATCTCCAACACCATCCCGCCATCACAAGACCTCTGCGACTCCCTAGCCACCTTCTTCCACCGCAAGATCACAGACATCCACGACAGCTTCAGCAAGCAAGCCCCCCCGACAGACACAGACACCTCAGACTCACCGCCCCCCAGCCCCATCGACATTGACCCGCTGCTGTTCTGGACCAACATCAACGACGAAGACACCATCAAAACCATGAACACCATCCACTCCGGTTCACCATCCGACCCCTGCCCGCACCACATATTCAACAAAGCAAGCTCCACCATCGCACCCCATCTCCGCAAGATCATCAACAGTTCTTTCGAGACCGCCACCTTCCCGGAGAGTTGGAAACACGCCGAGATCAACGCCCTACTCAAGAAACCCAAAGCTGACCCCAAGGACCTCAAGAACTTCCGGCCAATCTTCCTCCTCCCGTTCCCGGCGAAAGTCATCGAGAAGATCGTCAACAAGCAACTGACCTCCTTCCTCGAAAAGAACAACATCCTGGACCCGTCCCATTCCGGATTCCACAGCAACCACAGCACCGAAACAGACCTTATCGCCGCAACCGACGACATCAGGGCCATGATGGACAACGGAGAAACCACTGCCCTCATCCTCCTGGATCTCTCGGCCGCCTTCGACACTGTCTGCCACCACACCCTCGGCACACGCCTCCACAACGCAGGGATCCACGACAGAGCACTGGACTGGACCACTTCCTTCCTCACCAGTAGAACCCAGAGTATCCGCCTCCCCTTGTCCACTCTAAAGACACCAAGATCATCTGCGGCGTACCCCAAAGATCGTCCCTCAGACCGACACTCTTCAACATCTACATGGCACCGCTCGCTGACATCGCCAGATCGCACGACCTCAACAGCGTCTCATACGCCAACGACACCCAGCTGATCCTCTCCCTCACCAAGGCCCCCACCACCATCAAATTCAACGTCCACGAAGGAATGAAGGCTATCGCCAAATGGAAGATGCTCAGCCGCCTGAAACTGAACTCGGACAAGACGGAGGTTCTCATCATTGGATCCAGCCCCTCCGCCTGGGACAGCTCATGGTGGCCGACCGCACTGGGAGCTGCACCGTCACCCACTAACCACGCATGCAACCTGGGAGTCATCCTGGACTCCGCACTGTCAATGACCCAACAAGTGAACGCCATCTCCTCCTCCTGCTTCAACACCCTCCGCATGCTCCGCAAGATCTACAGATGGATCCCCAAAGGTACCAGAAGGACGGTCACCCAGGCCCTCGTCAGCAGCAGACTGGACTACGGCAACGCTCTCTACGCAGGAACATCAGCCAAACTCCAGAAACGACTACAACGCATACAGAACGCCTCAGCACGCCTCATCCTCGACATCCCCCGCCACATCACAGCCCACCTGAAACACCTACACTGGCTCTAAGTCAACAAGAGGATCACCTACAAGCTCCTCACCCACGCTCACAAAGCTCTCCACAACACCGGACCAGCGTACCTCAATGAACGACTCACCTTCTACACCCGAACCGCCAGCTTTGCTCCGCTGACCTTGCCTTCGCCACCGTCCCCCGCATCTGTTGAGCGACCGCCGGCGGCAGATCATTCTCTCACCTCGCCGCAAAAACCTGGAACACCCTCCCCATCAGCCTACAACCGACTCTGGACCTGCTGGCCTTCAGGAGACTCCTCAAGACCTGGCTGTTCGAGCAGTAGCAGCTCCCCCCCCTCTAGTGCCTTGAGACACTCACGGGTGAGTTGTGCACTCTACAAATGTTCTGATTGATTGATTGATTGGGACGAGGGGGAAAAGGCAAATTATCATCACCAGGGATTGCCCCTGCACAGGGCGTGGTCTCTCGACTCCCTCCCCAGTAAGCAGTTAGGCACGGGGAGGGGTGCAGAGGGGGCACAGCTCCTCCCTGCGCAGAAGCTGGAGGAAGGTGCATGATATCTGGGGCAACATGCGCGATGGAGGGTGAGTTGAGCATTAACGTTTATCTTTGTGTCCTCAGCTAGCTGCACAGTCCCGGGACTAGCAAGAACGGCGACAGTGTGAGTGTGCACAAATGGACCAGGTTGCCCACAGCAGGTATAGGTGGAGCCCGTTGACGATGACAGCAGCTGAGGAGGAAGCAACACGGGTCGGGCAAAGGAACTTGAGGGAAGTTAGTAATGAAATAATCTATTACAGGAGCAGCACGTATCTAGGAGGAGTGAGCTGGGATTAGGCGGCCGTCTTGCAGGAGAGAGGATTCACAGGGGCTTTTCCAGGTATGCGTACGCAGGCGCGCAAGACTGAGGGGGCAGTGAGCGAGCACCTATACCGGAACACCTACTGGGAGGATTGTAGGGCGCGGCGGGTGAAATCAGGGATTTAGGAACGCTGTTAGACCAATGCAGAGTGGCTGCATATGAGTAGGGATACAGTGGCTAATGTGTTCTTTCCATCTTTGCATTCAGAATAATTGTCGATCTTTCGGTAGGGCAAATGCCAGCATCAGGTTACGACAAGGTCAATACTCGGAATAAATAAGTACGGGGAAGGAGGGTATGGAGTGAGGACGTGGTGGAGACATGGGGCGCACTTTGGGCCAGTCTGAAGCAGTTGTGCAGATGTGGGGTCTTGTCTTGCAGTTTTTTCTCCCTCAGATCGGTCGCGCGGTGGCCTTCGTCCCAAAGAGCGGCATGGATAGCCAGGGCTCCCCTCTATTTTTCCAGATGTCCCCGGTGGAGGATTCACAGGATGCGCAATGGGCTGCTTTCATGCAGATGGACAAGACCAAGGGGTTGGCGTGGGCTAAGGTAATCTTGGACTCGCACGAGCCAGAAGATTCGTGGGTTGTCATCGACGATTCCGTGCCTGAGCAGCAGACGAACACAGACGCAGGACCTTCTAGGCCAAAACGGGCACGCAGACCTACCAACAAAGACTTCCCTGCCAAACCGCCGGCACCGAGAGGTAGAGCACAGTCGACCTCTCGGGAAGTCGTCCCATCGATGTCAACCCTCCCATGCTCAGCGCCCGGGGCAGGGGCCAGGACTGACAGTGGCACAGCTTCAGCAAAATACAGATTGTATGGACAAAACGGGTACGCTCATGGACACAATAATCAGTTTCATGTCAGAATTTAAATCCGGCATTGCAGGACACGGACGGCTGCCGTCCCACAGCAGCCTTATCAGCGGAAGGGAGGTGGGACAAGCATTTGCAAAAGTGTGAGGGACACAGCCAAGCGAAACACAAACATACAGCATGGCCCCCGCAGCTGACATGCCGACAACTTCTGCTGAGGTGGGGAAGCAAACGGGGCCAGAGCTGACAACAGTTGTTGCAGCACCAATAATTAGCCTGCCAGTGTCCTGTTCCTCTCCGTCAACTAGGCCCTCCCCTACTAAGCCAGTTGCATTTGTGGTTACGCTAGCCCCTCCCCTCACAGCGGTGCCTGTGACACCCCACAGGCCCCTGTCACCCCGGCCGTCAGCGTTGACTCCAAGCTGGTACCACCGTTGGCACCAGCCCTGCAGTCTCCAATTACTGTTGCCCCCCCTGCTATCTGGTTGTTGCTCCCTAGCGTGGCAGGTCCCCCTGGTGGCCAAGGAGGGGATATGGCGACAGGAGTTTATTGACATCGTCACACTCCTTATGCATGGGCTGGATGGTCTAGACACGAGGAAGATGGGCAGAAAGGAGGATGAGAAAAAGGTTAAATATCAAGCCTGGCTGGAGAAGACAATCAAAAACTGGCTTGAGGCTTTCTCCATATTGTCTGCAGTAATATTGGAAAAACACCCTGACTTGGGCCCAGGTTTATTCGAGTAGACAATGAGGGTCTCAAGTGGGGAGGCATTGGTTGGTATAATTACGATAGGAAGTTTAGGAAAAAGATGGCCATGTGCCCCCAGATGGGTTGGGACCAGAAGGAAGTGCAATTATGGATGGAACATATGGATAAGCACACTCCGCTGAACAAGGAATACAAACCCAAATACCAGGGTGGGCACTCGGCAAGAAGGGGTTCTTTTCATTCTGAGAGGTGCAACTTTAAACAACCCTTTCGAGGCGCACAGGGGGGGAGTGAGCCAGAGGGGAGGTTTCAAACGCACATTCTCAGGGACTTGCAGGCTGTTCAACACTGGATCCTGCTACTGGGGCAAGTCGTGTAAATTTGCACACACTTGCAACAAGTGCGGGCCTCCCCACCCGGCAGTGGCCTGTTTCAGCAAACACAAGCAGTAGCCCCCCGGCACGAGCAAGCAGGACAGTTGAGAGGGAACAGGACGCCACCGCCCCCTCGCCCCCGGCGCCACAGCACAGCTCGCCCCTTTTTATCCCTGCTCCC
Organism: Triturus cristatus; assembly: GCF_964204655.1. Classification (NCBI taxonomy): domain Eukaryota; kingdom Metazoa; phylum Chordata; class Amphibia; order Caudata; family Salamandridae; genus Triturus; species Triturus cristatus. The sequence goes on along the minus strand of NC_140585.1, from coordinate 1,155,840,319 downwards.
CTACCATATGATGGCCCCCGACCTCAGTGGGACTGCATCTCAGCTCCCGAGTGCGCAGTCAAGGGCCTGTCTCCAGTAGCCCTTGAGCACCTCATCCCATTGCTCAGCCATTACCCCAACAGGCAGGACGGTCAGCTGCTGTCGTCAGGCTTTACCCATGGATTTAAGATCCCATATGTCGGCACCCTGGCAAGTCGAGAGGCAGACAACCTTAGATCAGCGAAGGAGTGTCCAGCAGTGGTGCAGGCCTAGGTTGAAAAAGAACGGGCGTTGGGTAGAGTGGCGGGATCCTTCCCCCACCCCCGCTGGACAACTTTGTTGTCTCCCCTCTGGGGGTGTTCCCTAAGAAGGATCCAGGGGCATTCTGGCTGATACACCATCTGTCCCACCCTGAGGGAGACTCAGTGAATCATGGGCTGGAGGAGGGTACCTTCTCTGTATCATATTGCACCGTCGATGTAGCGGTAGATTTGGTCAGGAAGGTGGGGAAGGGGGCCTGGCTACCGAAAGCAGATATCGAATCGGCGTTCTGCTTGCTGCCTGTCCACCAGAGTAGTCAACATTTACTAGGTTTCAAACTAGACAGCATGTTTTGCTATGACAGATGCATGCTCATGGGTCTTGCAGTCTCTCGTGCGTATTTTGAAGCTTTCAGCTGCTTCTTGCAATGGGCGGTACAGGAGATTTACGGTGTGGAAAGGGCTGCCCACTACCTTGATGACTTCCTGTTCATTGGGGAGGATGGCACACAGGACTGCAGGAAAGCTCTCTTGGATTTTGGTAGGTTAGCCAACCATTTGGGGGTCCCACTGGCCCCAGGTAAGACTGAGGGCCCAGCGCAGGTCTTGACTTTCCTAGGGATTGAACTGGACACTATTGTGGGTGAATCAAGATTGCCGACAGACAAGGTGCAGGCGTTAGCCCAGGATTTGTGAAACGTTTGAGATAGATATCCATTTGAGGTGAAGAATTTAACTGTGCTATTAACCCAAGAAAACATCACAAATAACAAATTCCTTATAAGAGCAATGTTTCTGACTGGACTTTGACCTGCACTGTTTGGGTTACACCGAGTTTCTGGTACAACTTTCCATCCCGCTCCCTTGAGTCCAGCCTTTGCTGCTCAATCATAGCTACTCTTGGAGAGTTAAGGATGTTGTGTCTCGATATCGATTTTGACAATATTGCCCTACAATGATATCATAGTCACTTTTTCGACCTACCGCTACATTGTAAAGTATATAACTACCATTTCATTATAGGGCCTATCAGGCTGACTGTAACCTAAGGGCTAATATGAAATACAGAGCTTAGCCCTACCTGTATGGCTCCTGACTCTTGTATGACGACCCTGCCCTCCAACTACAGCGCTTTTCCTTCAGGCTTTTTCTATGTTTGCAAGACCTGGAAGGATGTTCTCTTGATAATGCTACATACGAAAAGACTGCATAGGTGAAGGTGTGTTCATGAAACATGTAATGCAATGCTTTAGGTCATGGTTTTATTTATTGATTCAATGTAGAGGTAAGATGGAGCCATGTGCCTGAATTAGATCTTGGCGGACGGGTAACTCCATCACAACGGTGACGGGTATCCTGTCCTCCGAAATAGGAATCTCATAGGATATAATGGGATTTATATTTTGGCGGATGGAATATCCGTCCACCAAGATCTAAATCAGCCCCCATAATTAGCTGGACTGCATTTTCTGTAAGTTTATTGATATATTTAAAAAAATATTTTTAGAATTTGTACCAACTCAGAATATAATTTGTCCATTTTTGATTTCATTTTCATGGCAGTGCAGTTGGCGTTTATCCAAAATGTTCAGTTAATATTGTGGTGAGCACTTCATGAAACTGAAACTTCATGAGAATCTGAAGTTTTAAAAATTGTGGGGCATATTATCAAGACAGGCGATTAAATTATCGCCGCTTTAGCGGCAGCAAACTGCCGCTAAAACAGCGATAATGGGCTTGATAATATGCTCTATGGAATTCCAATTGAAGCTCAGGTTAGATGTCCTTCACATCTAACATGGGCTTCAATTGGAATTCCATAGAGCATATTATCAAGCCCATTATCGCTGTTTTAGGGGCAGTTCTCTGCCGCTACAGCGGCGATAATTGTATCGCCTGTCTTGATAATATGCCCCTAAGTTCTTCTACAAAGGTGATTCGATCCCTGATCTTTCCGGGCCATTGCTGACTTTCCTTCACAGTGTATGGCCACGCCAGTATGTGTCTTCTGATAACTACTGTGCACAGGAAGGTTTTCATAAGGTTAGAGCAAAAATGCTACCTCCTTCTTCCACCTTTTTTCAACACCTATTTCATCTTCTGAACCTCAGGTCACCCAGTAGGAGTAACTCCCAAGCAGACTGCCACTTGCTGCTTCAAGAATCTTATCCATGCGACAGAAGCAAAATCTGACGCCAACTCTGGTGCTCTAGAGGCGGCAACGTACTCCTGCCTTCCCTCCAGATCTTACCACCCTTCCCGCCAATTGCAGCCTGTGCATATATGTGATGAAGTCAATTTCTGAGCATGCGGTTAAGCAGCTGTTCTTTTTTCATCGTCAGCTGTTCCAGGTTCGGGGTATCTTGGGGACAGCCTGAGTGAAGTTGAAGAAGGAAAGTCTATACCTCTCAGTCCTTTTCACAAAGTGTTTAATGAGTTTCCGTATTAATAGATTGGGTCACTTTTGTCGTAGCATCGATTTGAGTGGGGGGCGACCCGATCTTATTTCCCCCTGGAGCTCCTTGTTGATTTGACATCCTGACTGACCCATTATGAACTGTAGAGAAGAACAAAATTGCGATTGGGCGGGGATGTGTTTGGGGCGGGCAGATCACAGCACCTCCGTTGCCTACAACATCAGGGCCAAAATGGTCGCCAGAAACCTGCCTCTACAGTTATAACATGGTCCGCTCCAAAGCATGCAAGGTAGTACAACCCTTGATTAGGTAGATATAAGGAAGAAAGCTGTACCCCAGCGAGACCCACAACTCTTGTCTGATACAAGCACCTCCAGTGACGAATAAATCACACAGTGGGGAATGGGGTTCAAGTCCCAGTGTTGACTCATCCTTTTCAATCATTTGATTATGCGCACTATGCGGGTACAATATTTGAACTATCCTTTGCTTATATCATTTTTATAAGCTCTACTCATAGTGATGATCCACAGTGCTGGTTGTTGTTAAATGCCTTAATGTTATAGTCATTATTTGAACAGATTCCCCTGTTTTTAACTGTAAGTGTACCGTCACTTGGCAGCGGGGAGTGGCACTGGTTGTGCACCCCCTTCACTTCTAAGCATGCATGTTTGCACCCCCTTTTTAATAACCACCGATTCATTTTTGTTCCTCTTTTTCAATGCAGCATCTTTTGGAATGTATACAGGTATTAGAGATATTGCCCTCTTTAGGATTTAAACACAAAAGCCTTTTTTATTATTTTTGGGAGTGTTGCAGTAATACATTATTCTCCTTTTCCAGCCGTTCCTCATTTTCCTTTCCTTCTCCCTTCCCTTTTCTCCTGGTCCTTTATATACACCAGTACGACTTTCTGTGCTCCTCTTTTCACCTGATAATGACCTGTTAAATAGTGCAAGGTCGAAACACCATTGACAGTCCTCTGCTTGAAAAATATACTTATTGTGCAATGACACACATATGAACTTATGACCCATTACTTTATTAATTCACAATATTGGGTCATATTGCCTTTTCGCAGCTTTTAATATTATTTAGTATATCATTTTGGGCCATCAAGAAGAAGTTTATAAGCACTGTGTGCTCACTTTGCACAATGAGCACTCGGTTTCCAAATAATGTGTGATGCTGTTGTAAATTGGATATACATAAATTAAATAATTGTTTTTGGTCGTATCTCTCTGTACATTTCATTTGAATAGACATTACATTGATGTCAAGTATTGTATGATTCATGACACTGCTTTTCTTTTCTATATGTTGTTAGATATGACTATTACCCTGGCCCCTCCTGGGTTGACTCCTGTTGTATGTGTTGGTGTGTAATCTATTATGGTGCTCCTGTAAAAAACTGATGCCTTTGGACCACCTGCCCCCCCCCCCCCCCCAAAATAAACTACAGTACCTAAATAATTGTATTGAAAACATATAGCTACCAGAAACATGTTATGTGCTAAAATCTACGTGGTACTCTAAAGTAACTGCACATCTGATTCATATGTAGTACACTCAAGCCTGCATAAGCCTGTCTCAGGGGGAGATTGTCGAGCATGACATTTTAGGTGAGTGGCAGGCTATGTATATCCAAGATGGAGCCATGAAATACCTGTCTTAGGAGTAAACAGATAGACCTTCTCCCAGACACCTAACCATATTTCACTAAAGATCCTCACAAGGAAGTGGGAAATTAATCAAGCCGGCCCATCAATGCCAAGGAATGATAAGAAAATATTATGCTGATTGCCCCCCCTGCTTCTCTACCCTCACAAGAATAGAAAGGCTCACCCTGAGACTTTCCTTTTTTCCTCTCTTTGTACCACCTTTACTTCCTCTTCTCTACCAGCCAACTAATGTCATTGTGTCCTCCATTGCTCCTGTATACAGAGCTCAGACTCACTCTTAATGCCCAGCTCTATACTTAAAGATACATCAGCATTTCACACCACCTATGTCAATGCATCTTCTGCAGAGCTCATTCCTTCCTAGGGATTGCCGACCCCTCCGCTAGCGCCTCTGATCCTTTCTGCCAGTGCGCTGTAAAGCCTCGCCTTGTGCAGTCGCTCCTCTTTCACACGTATGTCTCATATGTTTGAGTATACCCAATGCTGTCAATGCTTTACTTCAAGCCAGGAGTGGTACTACCACTAATGAACCAGCCACAGGTGACCTTGCTTCTCATAACTGCAACCAGCTCATTTTGGGCCTACTTCTCTTTTCTAAGATTCTTGATCAGCCGGTGTTCAGGAGTCGTGGATCCCCGCCAGTACGTCTCTCGATCAACGGAGACTGATCCACCACATTTCCTCTTCTCAATCACCTGAGCCCTATAAGATCACCTGTGCTCTTCAGTCATTGGACTGGATTTTTCAGCTATGTTAGATAATGTGGTGTGACACATGTGAATATCAAGGACTCCCTGTAGAACAATGTAGTTCCTGGGACAGGGCAAAAACACAATGGAAAACATAGTTCCCAGGCAACTTAAATTCACATAAATACAATATCGTATAAGAAATGAGTTCAATAAATGAATTTCTAAAAAGCAATGGTATTTAATCAAAAAGCAAATATATAAAAAATTACATCAAATTCTTAACATTATTCAATTCATATTGCACAAAATGTCTGTAATAATTAAAAACAATGAGTGGCAGAGATAAATTCTTCAACAATGAGTGGCAGAGCTAAATTCTTCGACGCGTGTTTCGGCACACTGAGTGCCTTCGTCAGGAAATTCCACCAATGACCCTAAAAATTGATTTAAAAAAAGGGTGGCATTTAGAACTCATTCGTGATAATTACATTCTTGTACTTTGTATTATCAATATAGGGCTGTGTTACAATCTGCTTATACAATTGTTATACAATAACAAATAACAGCATTTAATTAAAATGTTATTTTTTTAGAAGATTAAAAAGAGGCAGAAGAGAAAAAACAGATAATGTGGTGTGTTCATCTCTGATTGACAGCCTTACCTCTGTATCAGGAGCACCAGCCATGAATGGATCTGATTGAACCTATTGCCGTCTCCTCGTGCTCATCTTTGTGCATATCCACGCTCTCCGTGTAGGGGTCTGCCGAGGATCAGTCCTGGGTCTGATGTTAAGTTTGTTTTACGCTCCTTGGGTGGATGCTAATATTTTCTCCTTTGATTTCTCATGATAGTTATACGCTGATGATATGCAAATGTTAGTCCCCTTCGTTTCAATGTTGAAAAATATTCCTCTTCAGGCATCCCAGCAGCCTAACTCTGGATTTCCTTGCATTCCCTCATGCTCATCTCCTCCAAAACTGAAGGTATCTACATCCCTCCTCCATTTAAACCCCCCTTTTGACTCATTCTCTTTGTCGCTCATTCTCTCTCTCAATCCACGACGGCCAAAAAGCCTTGATGTGCTTTTCAGCTCACGCTGGTGACTGAACTCCTGCAGAGCCCTATGGTAACCAGCTAGCAGTATTACATCTCAGCAGGCTCCGTCTTCGCTTCTGGGTTACCCCAGCCAAGTCCATCCTTAACTCCTTTGCCAGGATCAGACTTGACTACCGCCCCACACCAGCACCTTTGCCACTCCTCATTGTCCTCTTTCCGCTGACGTCATCCCACCTGCCTGAAGCACAGATGCGCTGTTGCTGTCGGCTAACAGTAGAACATACTTTGTGCTCCTCACAATGGCGTTTAAGACCATCGAATGTCATTCCCTGTGTGTGGCTGAGCCCGCTACCTAGAAACCCCCCACAAGAGCTCTACAACCCGCACCCCTCTACCTTGTGCTTAATGTGTAAAAGAATAAGCGCAGTCGCCAAAGGGTTGCTGAAAAGCCCTCGGCCGGTGCTACCGAATCAGGGTTGTTGAATATCAAAGCTGTCTAGTGTTGATCCCACCTCATGCCTGTTCCATGCACCACCAGACACTCCCTGCCATTTGCCTCTCTCCAGAAAGTTCTTTTTCATCCCTGCTTTCTCACTTTGTCACAGTTTTTCGATCTTTCACTACCGGTTTCTCTCCACTTTTGTGTTTTTTCTCTCTTCCTCTGGTTCTTTCTGGGTCAAAGTCTGATGAGGAAAAATAAGTGCAGGTTCCCAAAAAACGAGTGCCAGTGGCCCCTATTTGCCACCACCTGCTCAATTTAAGCACTGCCCTTACCATCGCACTGTGCCCCAAGCCGCCCCCTGCGCCCTGTCTCAATCGTCCATTTCACCTGCTAGGTCTCTTCAGGGAGACTCCCACACTTGGAGTATCCTGCCATATAGCCTCATTGAATACATTTACATTTGCAATGAAGACCCAGCTTCTTGAGATTGAATGTCCGGAGCATGTATAATTCTGGCCACCTCCAGATGAATCCACAGATGAATTTCAGATGCCCCTTTGACCAGAGGGGGTTTCCAGTCAGATGCTTAATGATCGATCATTGTTCCTATCTGTTTATCCATCAATCACAACTCTCCATAATGTTAGGCCTATAAAACATTTCTGTTTAGAAATCTTTTATTGTGTTATGAGCAGATAAATAAATAACTCATTTTGTCATTAGTGTTTTATAACCCTGCCTAGAAGTTTGTGCAACAATTTCCTGACAAGGGCTCAATACTTGGGGATTTCCAACTGCAGTTATTTTACAGGCCTAAGTGGCAAGCTGGGAAGCAGCAGCTGTTCATCTAATTGGACTATTTTGTTCTTTCACTTTATCAGGTCATCCCAAAAGGTTGTGTACAGTTTGCAAAAAAGGGCCCATTCAAGCCCCATCCATCTCATTTGGAAGTGGTGCAAAGCTGGCTTCACAATGGTTCTCAGCGCAAGGTTCTCGTAGAGTTCTCAGCGCCTAGATACCGTCATATGCTCTACAAATCCCGATTGATGGATTGATTGACCATGGTGAGTTGATCACTCAGAAGTAGTACATAAATCTGTCGGATGCCCTTAACATCCAAGAACCAAGAGCTTACTTGGGGGAGATATTATAAATCCATGTTAGAGCCCTGTGAACACAAGCTCGAAGCATCAACTTTGTGATATCACTCCATGCATTAAAAAGTACCGGCCTATAGGCTGGACTTCCTATTAGTAACAATATTTAGGCACAATGTACAAAAGTGTTCGAGGCTGTAAAATACAGAGCTCCAACCAACAAATGGCCACATCTTAACACATTGTAAAGTACACGTTTGCAACTCTTTGTGAATCAGAAACTGGAGAGGGTGTGTGAGGGGGGCTACCCTCCTACCTCTGAGTCGCAGTGGAATGGTCCAATAATTTCAGACCGTTCTTCAAATAATGAGCTGTTAATGCACTTGACAGCAATTTGCAAAATGGGAGGTGTTGGAGAAAAACAGCTTTCGCTTTTCGATCACAGTTGTGGGAATCTGGGGAAGCAGACGGTGGCCCAGAGGACCCCTCCATGCTATCCCTGATGACCCCTTGCAGCATACCATTCCTTTTTAGGTCTCGGCTGCGAAGGCTGCGCTTGCGCAGTCTCGCTCCGAGATTTAATGACTTGGAGAAGAGGGGCTTGAACCTGCCCCTCTTCTCCCCTGTTCTCCATTTGCTGGCCTCTTGAATGCTGGCCAGCCATTGGAGAAGAGGTCAGTCATTCAGATTACGCCCCGTCCTTTTCGGATCGGGGGGCGTGTTTTTTGCAAGAAGTCTCAAGGAGGAGAAAACAGCAAAACACGCCCCCGAATCCGAAAACGATGCTGCCTTTCTCCGAGGCATTTCTGCTCTGTCTCGGAGAAAGGCGGTGGTGTCTTCCGGTGCCCTCGGCTTCTTCCTCTTTACTTGTTGCTTTTCTTTCTGCTCCGCTCTCAAGGCTTCGTGGTTCTGGGCAGGATCAAGGCGGACATAACAATACGCGAATACGGCAACACAGTTCGACTCATCTGGGGTTTTGGGAGTGCTGGAACATGTCCCTTCTATGAATTCAAGCCTGTTCAGCCCGTCCTTTTCCATAGAGCTAGCCAGGCATAGTGCCGAGTTGCACACTGTTTTTTGAATCCATACCAACGGCCCGGATTCTTTCCTCCCAATGCTGTGAAAAGCACGCGTGTAAACTGGGGCACAACGATAATAAACTCGTCACATTGTCCGTTTTGTTTTTCGTGGTGTTTTTGCACAATATCCAGATGTCTCATGCGTACACATTCAATGCTACTTGTAGATAATGCACGATGAATAATAAGCTCTACGACTTGCTTAATGTGGGCATTTTTTAATTGCGAGCTGAATGGCGTTCTTGTCGGTGTTCGTGTCAACTAGTTTATTTTGTGGGTTTACCTGAAGGGAGATAAAATATCCACAGATTTGGGTGAGATGTCGTTTAGTGAGCGCTGAGTGATTTGGGATGAGATTTGAGCTTGGTGAACAAGTACCAACTACATGGCCGCGCTTGATCTTGCCGCCTTAAGTAGCGGGCTCAGCTGCTTAATGTGGTTGTAGTTCCCCACCCACCTGCAATGCTGGGAGCTACAGCTCGGTTTACATGTGAGCAGCGGCGCGCGGGTCTGCAGCTCGGTGCACGCGGCTGGAGAGGCGCGATGCCCGTCCGTACCACTTGGAACAAGCATTTACAATGCAATGGTCTCGGCATTGGTAAAGTTAGAGCTATTGGCATTGCTCATGACATTATTTTTGTTTATGTTTTTGTTTTTAAAACATTTAACCCCTTCAGTGCCCATGACGAGCTGGACTCGTCATGGGCTGCGGTGGCGCTGAGCCCATGACGAGTCCAGCTCGTCATGAACTCCGCCCGCTAATGGAAGGCGCGGCACTGGGCGGGGAAAGGGGCGGGCATGCAAGGGGTTAAAGAAACGGCATTGTCATGAGCAATGCCAATAGCTCTAACTTTAACAATGCCGAGACCGTTGCATTGTAAATGCTTGTTCTGAGTGGAGCCCCTGCCTCTTTAAGGGCAGAGAAGGATACACTCAGAAACAAGAAGCACTGCAGAAGCAAAGCCAAAGCTTCGGCTGACTGGCATTTTGCTTTGTGTATGCTCGTGTTGTTTTGCCATGTTTTTTGCAAAATGTTTTTTTGGGAAAGTTGTTGGGTCCTCGTCAATCTAAAAAAACACATTGGCTGAAAGCAAACATATTTTGTTGTTTCAAAGCGCACACATTGCCTTAGTATTTTGGGGTATTGAACGGAACTGCTTTCTGTATCGATGTTCTGTTTGTGAAAGGGTGAAGTGCTGTCATTCATTGTGAAATCAGCCAATGCAAAAGTCAGCTAATCCTTTGCCCCTTGCTGCAGAGGATGCATACAAATGTTATTTAAAATAACAGACCAATGGATGAAGAGAGCTGTATGAAATACCATTCAAGTAAGTACATTATAAATGTACATTTTGTAAACTCAAAAAAATCTTGGCTAACGCCTGACCTAAGGTGCATTGGCAAAGCCAATAGGTATCTCCTACGTGAGATCTACTGGCTTTCTTGGAGTGAAGTGGAGTAGAGTGGCGTGGAGCGGTGTGGAATTTACTGACATTGTTTGGCATGGAGCAGCATTGTGTGACATGGAGTGGAGTGCCATTGTGTGGCATGGAGTTGAGTTAATTGGCGTTGTATTGCATAGAGAGGCATTGCGTGGAATGGAGTAGAGTGGCATGGGTTCGAGTGGAGTGGCATTGTGTGGTGTGGAGTGCAGTGGCACTGTTTGTCATAGAATGGAGTGGCATTGAGTGGTGTAGAGTGGAGTGACATTGTGAGGCTTGGAGTGACATTGTATGGTGTACGTATGGTGTGGAGTGGCACAGTGTGTACTGGAGTGGAGCAGAGTGACATTGTGTAGCGTGGAGAGGTTGGTATTGTGTGGAGTGGAGTGGCATTGAACAGAGTGGAGTGGCGTGTGTGATGTAGAGGAGAGTGTTGTGTAATGAAATGGAATGGTACTGTGTGGAGTGGAGTGGTGGCATTGATTGAAGTGTAGTGGCATTGTGTGAAGTGGAGTGGCATTATATGGCATGGACTGGAATAGAGTGACATTGTGCGATGCTTAATGGCATTGTGTGGAGTGGAGTGGCATTGAGTGGAGTGGGGTGCAGTGGCTGCTGGCAGGGAACGGAGGTGGCGGGCTGTTTGAAAAAAATAATTAAATAAACCACTTACCTTTTAAACGGCCGCCGTCTCTACCTCACGTTGCCACTCTTCTTGGCAGGTCCGAACCAGGAAGCACCCAGGATCCCCTTAGCCAATCACAACACTGCAAATGCAGCGTTGTGTTGTGATTGGCTCCTCATAGCCAAGCACAATGCTGCAATGCAGTGTTGTGATTGGTCTGAGTGCCGCGAATCGGCACTCAGTCAGGGACAGGGAGCCTGTGCATGTTCCTCACCAGGCTGTGCATAACAGCCTGGTGGGGAAGATGCACAGTGCGCATGAGTGAGTGGCCGGCCTGAGACAGCCGGCCAAGCAGTCATGCACACTTGGAGTGTGAAAACCCCTCCTACCCCAGTGACCCCAGCCCTGTCCTGCCCTAACCCAGCCCCTTAGCAAAGAAAAAGAAAATGATAATAACAAAGTTATTATCATTTTTTTTTTCCTGCGACGCTCCTCTGCCTTAGCGGAGGAGCTGCTCCTGGTAGGGTGGCATTGAGTGGAGTTGAGTTGTGGGGCGTGGATATAAGTGGAGTGGAGTAGAATTGTGTGGCATAGAGTAACATTGTGTGGAGTGGAGTGAAATGGCATTGTGTGGCATGGAGAAGCATTGCATGGATTGGGGTGGAGTGGCATTGTGTGGGATGGAGCAGACTGGCATTGTGTGGCATAGAGTGTAACAGACATGCTCAGTACTCAATCATGATAGAGAATGATAATTAACAATCAGTTTGCTGTGAGAAGAGACAAGCAGAATAGACTTTTGGAGGTTTAAACCAAAGAAATTTCAGATTTTCAAATCGATGACCTCTATGATGACACTCAGACGTTGGGATGGGGTTGCGGGTGGGACGGGAAAAAACAACATGGAGAAGGGGGTTGGAGGGGAAGAAGAATTAGTACCTCATACACAGTGTGAGCAAAGGTCGAACAATAATTAAAATGAATCAATCGGTGCAGGGTCCATGCTCCAAAGAAAGAAAAGGAAGTGTCACCTGGTATACGCTGGCCAATTATGATGCAGCATAGAAAAGCGACAATAATGCCAATGAATGGGTGGGCTCTAAGACCTTTATAGTAAACAATACCTCTCACAGAGACAGCACATACACTGTCGACAGGCCAGACCTAAAAATGACATCTTGAGACATGGCATGCATGGATGGAGGTCTAGTGTTCCTGGGAGGACTCCATCCCTGCATTCACATGCATTCAGTAGGATATGAAAAACAGAACTGATGGGACAGCGTTCTGCATTTCCTACAGAATGCTCATGTTGCACTGTGACAGATTTGTATATTGGTTGTGGTGTAAATTGTAGGTAAGGTTGCAAAACAGTTGATGAGCAAAACCACCGACTGCTTTTTGAGCAGGCCAATCATACAGCAAACCCTAAATGATTTTCATTCTTCTGTAACATCTCCAAATTGTTCTATTTCTACTTGCAGGTCATTATGCAAACAATTCTTGTTACTTCTGAGCCTGGGCATGCATTTAGTAGGTTCTGCACCACAAGTTGCAGAACTCCTGCTCCTTTTAACCATCCTGCAGCAGGTGAACTTCTCAGCCTCTGGCTTTGTTACCTGGACTTTTTTATCCTCTAACTGTTATTATATGATATTTACCCTCTTGAAAAATACATTGGGTTTATTTATTATTTACTGTTAAGTTTTTACCAACATGAAAGCACCTCATCCCTTTTCTATCTTCACACTTTATGCAGTCAGTTCCCTGGTACCATACTTACTGCAAATTATCTTATTTTTGTTGAGAGTTCATAACTTGCTTGAGTGTGTGATTGAATAAGTTAGACAATATCTCCAGAAACTGGAGTCCCCTTAGTCTTACTTCTTCTCCTCTTCCTTTGTTCCTGAGCTCTTACTGAAGTGGCAAGGAGAGTCATTATCCCTTCATCGGCCTTGCTTTTCCCAGTTCTTACTTCTCCAAGAGACTTAATCACCCCAACCTTGGATGAAGGCTGGGATGAATGTTGTTTATCAGTCCGATTACATATCTTGAGACTTTCTTCCCTTTTTATTCCTAGGCCGACATCGTCCACCTAACAATCTCCAACTCCGAGCACACCACCTAAATATATCAAGCACCATACACTACAAAGAGTTGTTTTACTAAGGGGGTACCGAGAGAAACAACAGAGAATGAAGGCAGACGTAACAGCCAAACACTTGTACCCTGCAGTAGCCTTCAAGTCCTCTCTGGTGCGTCTGCTGGCTATTGAAAGTGGCTACTGTATAGTGGCTACTGATAGTGTGAGTCTGTTCCAGATGCAATGGCTCAACTTAAATAAAAAAAGGGAGAGGTAGAAGAGATAGACAAAAGAACTCATCCTTCTATTAACCGTACTGTAAACCAAGAGAGCCCATCTGTCTCTTGGGACTTCCTATGCACCCCAGGTTTTTGGAAAACAGAAAGTTTTCTTTAGATAACCCTCACCCACCAGGGGTTCCCCTTGGTGGCATGCTTCATCATTGGGTTCTTCCCAATCTGCAATGCAAAGGCCCAACTCTCCTGTAAAAAAAAACTGTAAACTTGGTACTTGTATAGCGCACGACTCACCACTGAGGCATCTCGGCGCTGTACTCATACCACTGTAGGAACCCTTCCTGGCTTTCCCTGTGAAGTGTTCACTCCTGGGCACCCCCAAGGTGAAGCCAAGCATCCCAGCGCTGTTGGGGCCGTTGTGGAGATTAAGCAAGCTATTGCCCAGAGTTGCAGCGTGGGACCCATGATTAGAATAGGCACTGAGGCGAGAATATCAGGTCAGAGGAATAATTTAGCCCGAGACCCCACCGAGGCGGGAATCGAACCCAGGTCCCGGACCAGAGCTCTGCATCAAGGTCTGCCGCTTTAACCATTGAGCTACACTTCTCCATAGTTTACAGTTGCAGATCTCCACTGAGACTCCCCCACCCTCTTCACCCAGACCAGACATGGTGTAGACTGTAGACCCTACCTTGTGTAGGGACAGACAAGCACTTAAAGGTAGACTGAGACTAGGCATGGGGAGACGTTATGAGAAGGTTGAGAAGGCAAACGCTATGTCCTGTGGCGAGAACACCTATAGGTATACAGATACACATGGTCATCAGTCCCAGAGACTAAGATATACACAGGGACCCATTAAACAAACAAGCATGGCCCCTCTTGGCTATGGCTCAAATGCGTGAAGGCTAACACAGCCAGAACTAAATGGCACCCAAGTGCTCAGAACCACACGTGAGCATGAGCCAGACAGGGCAAGATCCACTTGTGTGCTGACACATAGTCAAGCAGCGAGAGACAACAGTCCCTTTTTGTCCTGGACACACAAAGGTGCAGGATGGTGTTTGGCAAAGAGATGACAGAGCTTCTATGTGTGCAGGGACACACACATGGGCATGCTGGGAGAAGACTGATGTATGTGGGACACACAACGCAGCTCAGGGAAAAAGAGAGCAGAACCTATATGACTACAGGACAGAAACACATACATGTGGAAGGACACAAACAAGCACAAAGATGACTAAAACAAGTACAAGGACACTGTCACAACATGAAAAGAGTGTGCAGGGCTCCTGTGTATTTCTAGAAACACAGGTATGTGATGAAAGAGCATGTACGGATGTGCAGAGACACCAATGCACATGGAAAGACAGTTCACTGTATTTTTACATGCAGGACCTCACAGAGGGACATAGTGGGAAAAGACAGAGCACATGTGTGCAGGGACATATGCACAATGACAAACACGTCCCTATTTTTAACCAGGCCTTAAAACTCAAAACGAAAACCCCTGAGACTAGAATGACTGTCACTGACAATAATGACTCCTTCGATAACCCCCGGTCATTTACTCAGGAAGCCCCCAAAGGGGGACCCACGGTGTAACTGAACTATACTTTACCATCACGAAGCATGGATCTTTGTCAACAAAAATCAAGGGGATAGCCTTTCAAGGCCAAAGTCTGGACAGGCAAGACATCATAGCTCAGCCTTTAAGGGAAGCCCCAAACACATGGAACGGCCCAAACAAGTGCTCGGAAAATGGAAACCATACCACCGTCGTTTCCCAAATCACAACAGATGGTGGACTGATGGGCCCTTCTCCATGTTAAAATTGTTGAAGAGAGAGGAAGCGCACTCTAGTTCAAACAAGGTAATTCAAGTAGAGCAAAGTATGGGTGCAGACGAGTAGATCCCCCTGAGTAGGGATGGAAATCATATAGAAGCACGTTCTAACCAAGAGCGTGTCGCTCGAGTTGCACTCCGGTGAAGAAATTAATCAAGCGAGGGTGAATTCTGTAGTTCGTTAGTTTATTCAAGTACATAAATTCTGTAACTCCTTTGAAAAGTATAATTTTCACAAAATTCCAACATCACAAACGAGTATATTAAAGTTCATAACTCTATGTAGCCCAATGCATTTCGGGCCAGTGTGGCCCTTCGTCAGGGGCGGCACTGTAATAGGAGGATACAAGGAAGCAGCTTTAATCAATGCAATTATATCATGAGTAAATCAGTTCAAAAAGCAGTGAGAGAACACATGGGTCAATACATTCCAAGTATTCCTTCTCCATGTTACCCATCAGGTGACCCAACCAAAACTCTTCGGGACTACCCTACACAAATGCAGAAGCCTTCTCAGTCTCAATTGACACACGCCTTGGGAGGGCAAAGTCAATTGGTGGGGAATCATCATCTATCTGAAGTTACACCCCTATCCCTTCAGACCCCTTTGCCTCCGCCTGAAACGGTTGGGAGACAAATACCAAAGTCTGGAAAAAGATGCAGAGCTTGTTTTTTTTTTTCTCTTTGCACACAAGGGCCCGCACAACACTCTTAATAGAAACAACCTCATCCGCTTATTCTAGAATGTCCCAGCGCTTTCTGGGATTACTTCTTCTGATCTTACATCAGTCAAGTTTGCCTTAACCTCTTCAGTGCCCATGACGAGATAGTCTCGTCATGGAGCACGGTTGCGCTGTGCCCATGACGAGACTATCTCGTCATGAACCCCGCCCGCTAATGTAACGCCCGGCACAGGGCGGGGAAAGGGCGTGGCACTGAAGGGGTTAATACCAGGCAAAGGGGCTTCGGAAGCAACTGTTACAACGTGGTCACGAGAATCCCAAAGAGATTACATTTTTGGTGAAGCCAGCTTCTTTGGAGACTGGGGTATAGAACTCTGGGTACCCCCCAACAAAAATGTCCCCACGTTCTTCTTCAGGATGATACAGTGAGGCCGTACATCAGCGTTCTTAAGGGGACGCAGGTAGCAACCCATGTTTGGCTGCCAGACGCTTCAAAAGCGGATAACCTCATAAACATTTCATATAATAACAATCAACGCTTGGTGACCTGTACACCTAGTCTCTCTGTCTCCCATAATACTTACAGCCGCCATGGGTACTCCCATCGAGAGCCTCCAACCGCATGCTCCCAGCAGTATCCTTCCGAACAGCTCAGCCAAGCGGTCAGATTCCAAACTGACCATCTCCTCTTGGAAAGCGGCTGGGTTAAAGTCAACGCTTTTATCTAAATTAGCAGGGGATTATCTGAGCAAAAGTGACATTATTTGTTTTCAAGAGACCTGGTCTCTGTCTCCATCGGCTCTCCATGGCTACTATGAACGCTTTCAATCAGCATCCCAGCCTAACTCCTATGGAAGACCTTCTGGGCACCTCTCCATTTTCATCAAACATAGGTGCAAGATCTCAGCTACCCCCCTTTATCGGAACTTAACGGCAGGGCAAATTGTACTAATTACCGGTCTTTCAACTTCATCCAGGGCCTTCCCTTTGCTTTTAATCAACTGTTACCACAACACAGCTAAAATATCAAAAACACTGGCAACAGCCCTATTGGTTAAACATCTGGAAGAGCTTTTATTGGAATTCACCTCTGCAGAAGTCTTGTTATTAGGCAATTTTAACAACGGAGATCTGGGATCCAATTCTCATTTAGGGCCTCATGTAGGTAAATAAATTTTACCGGTTCTTAAATACCGAGCCGTACCGAATCGGTAAATTAGAATCGGTAAGTTATATGTAGGTAAAAATTCGGTAACAGTTACCGATTCGGTAACATTCGGTAAATACGAATCGGAATTCACCGATTCGGTAAATACCGAGGTGATAATTACCGAATCGGAAAATACCGAGGTGGTATCTACCGATTCGGAAAATACCGAGGTGGTATCTACCGATTCGGAAAATACCGAGGTGGTATCTACCGAATCGGAAAATACCGAATCGGTATGTACGGATTCGGTAAATAACATCACATGACTTGACGAAACAGCTAATCCTGTGCAACGACAGCCCACCCAACCAGGAACTGCCCACACCCAGGCAGGTGTACACAATTAGCCGACGTGGCCACACCCAGGCAGGTGTACATAATTAGCCGACCCTGGAGAGGCTTGGAGTGCAGAGGAGAGGCAGGGAGCAGTTGCATGTGCGAGCGGGAAACGAACAGCATGTCCAGCCAGAGAACACAGAAAGACGGAGGGGAAAGGAGGAGGAAGCTCAAATTCAGCCCCAAGGAACTCCAGGTGCTGGTGGAGGAGGTGGTGAAGCAGCACCAGAAGCTGTTTGGGAGGCAATCCCTGCAAGTGCCTGAGGCCGAAAAGCGCAACATATGGCTGGCCATCCAGGCGCAGGTCAATGCTGTGGGAGTGACCCACAGGGACATTGAGGTCCTCAAAAAGCGCTGGTATGACCTGAGGATTGTGACCAAGAGGAAGATGGGCGACATCCAGAAGGAGGCCAGCCAGACCGGAGGTGGAACCAACAGGGCACCTGCCCTCACCGAACTGGAGGAGCTGGTGGCGGCCACAATCGAGCAAGAGAGCGTCGTGGGTCTTGGGGACGCCGACAGCTCTGCCAGAGCCACAACACACCAAGGTAAGACGAAAGCACAGCAATGTAGCCTCCCCTACCCCTATCCCACATCCCCCATTGTGAAACGAGAATCACACTGCAGTCCACACGTGTCAGTGCAGACAGGCAATGCATTCCGGGAGATGTAGTCAAGGCAACACTAACCATGACGTAAATGTCACAGGGCAACAAGGCATGTCACGCACTCGAGGCACAAGGAGACAGAGGACAGATTGGAATGTGAAATGATTTATTGTGACGCTTGCAATGCAGCCCTTCGGGGACACTGAGCCAATGTTGTTTTTCTGTCCACAGATGTGACATCATGCAGTACAGGGCATGCTGCAGGGGAGACGGCACACCGGCCACAAAAATCACCTCTAGCCAGCACGAGTTCAGACCAGGGAGCAGGCCCACTGGCAGCCGAACCACCAACACAGCCAGCCTCGCCGCACACAGAGCCAGCATCACCTCACCGAGAGCCAGCATCACCACAACCACAGCCAGCATCGCCACTCATGTTCGAATCACCGGCCACATCTCCGCTTGCAGGTGTGAGAATGAGGAGGCGTCCAGCAGCCAGGCTACGAGCCTTCGACACCTCGTCAGACGACAGCATGGGCCCAGAAGACCGCACCGGGCACCAGGAAGGGAGCCATCCCACTGTGCCCCACACCTCACAGGCAGCACAGACGGGAGCAAGAGGGCGCCGCAGGTCGCGTGTCCAGAGTCCACCAGCACCCACTGACGGCCATGGTGTCTTCTTGGGGCTCGAGGGCCAAATGTTGAAGCAACAGCGCCTGCAATCAAAGGCAGTTATGTCAGTCCAGAGGCACATGCGGGTGATGAAGACAAGCTTAGTCAACATGGACACAAACATTGGCGGCATGGCTGCGGGCATTCGGGACATGTCCCAGTCAATCCAGCAGTTGTGCAGCAAATTAGATGCTGACATCGAAGCACGGCGCCGGGAACGCCAGAGAAGGGACACTACCAGCAGGGCACTCAACCGTCTGGCAACTGCGACTTCCCTACTTTGCCGGCGCTCTGTGACGATGCAGGAGGGCCTAACACAGTGCTGCAGCGACCTGTCTCGGGGGATGGTGCAGGTGACAAGTGCACTAGGGGTGCTATTGACTAGTCAGGCGTCGACAACTGCTGCAGGGGATGCTGCGGAGAGCATCGACACCAGCAGCAGCATCACACCCCCCGTCCCCGAAGCACGCAGGAGCAGCAGGCGGCTTGGGGTTGGCTCTAGTGAGGATGCACAGGCCGTGCAATCCACCACTGCAGCGCGTATGCGCAAACATTGATGTGGCCCTGCTTAGCCACTTCCCATTGGGTGACGTAACCCTGGACATACTCCTTGTATAGATGGTATATTGCCAGATTGGCCTGTTCATGTGTTCATGACTTCTCACAACTCGCTGTGTCCCCTCACTTACTCAGAAATAGTTGCATGTGATCTCTGCCCGTCTCTCTCTCCCATCGATTGCAGTTGGCACTCTAGCTGCGCTGCCCTCTGGCTGGCCTGACTCATCCTCGTTGTCCTCAAAATATGTTAGTTCCACATCTGTACCTTTTTTCGTGGCAAGGTTGTGCAGCATTGCACAAGTGGCAATAATCTTGCAGCAGGTGATGGGTTTGTACTGGCGTGCGCCTCCGCTCTTGTGGAGGCAGCGGAACCTGCTCTTCAGTAGTCCAAACGTGCGCTCCACCACATTGCGTGTTGTTTTGTGGGCCACGTTGTATCGTCTCTCACTCTGGGTTGCTGGGTGTAGGTAGGGAGTGAGGATGAATGAACGGCATGCATATGCACTGTCGCCTGGATGAGTAAAAGGGAACCATCAGTTACATGCCTCTATACACTCTGATTTGCAGGTTTCAAGGGGCGTCACTGTTACTTACCCAGCAGGTATCCCTCTCCGAATTCGCCGGCACTCAGTCGTGTGTAGATCCCACTATTCTGGAAGATGTAAGAGTCGTGGGTGCTCCCAGGAAACTTTGCAACAATATCTGTGATGATGTTCCCTGCATCACAGATCACCTGCACATTGATGGAGTGGGTGGACTTCCTGTTCCTGTAGATGTGCTCTGTATCAGCTGGTGGACAGATTGGGATGTGTGTACCATCAATACAGCCGATGACATGGGGGAACTGTGCCATGTGATAAAAGTCTGTTTTTGTTTTCTGCAGTGCAGCCTGTGTGTTTGGGAAGCTTATGTAGTGGTGCATTCTCTGCATCATGGCATCCAGGAACTTCCTGAAGAAACGGGACAGGCAACTCTGGGATACACCACCCACCGCAGCTATCACCACCTGATAACTGCCGGATGCCAGTAGATGTAGGCTGCAGAGCACCTGCACATGTGGTGGTATGGCGTGCGCCCTTCTTGTTGGCTGGTCCAGGAGTGGGTGCAGGTCCCTTATCAGGTCCATGATGGTTTCGGGGTGTAGCCTGTACCTCTCATGTATCTCTGCATCAGTCAGCTGTAATAGTGTGATGCGCTGTCTGTAGATTTGTTCCTCCCGTCGCCACACCCTCAGTCCTGCTGCCTGTAGACGTAGGCGCCTTGCAATGACGTACATGGCGGCCATGTTGTCCACGCTGTTGCATTTTGGGATTGCTTATGTGCATTGTTGATGGTTACCACCTGCTTTCAATCCGTGTTAATTACCGACTCTTATTTACCAATTTTCCTGGATTTCTTAATTACCGACTGCTCCTACATGTCATTTTAAATTTTTACCACTTCATATTTACCACTTCATATTTACCGATTCGTTAATTATGTATTCGGTAAATATGAATCGGTATTTTAGAATTCGGTAACTTTGAATCGGTATTTACCGCCTCATATTTACCGAAGAGTGGTTTTTGGACTCCTACATCTCACTTGTCTGAATACCGGTCGGTAACGGCATATTTACCGAAAATCGGCCGTTACCGACCGGTATTTCGCTACCTACATGAGGCCCTTAGTCACCAAAACTAAAGAGCAAATAGTCATGATCACTTTTTCAACCAATTACAATTTACGTTCTGTGAAGCAAATTGCATTGGAACAGGATCCTGGTGCCCATCTGTCTCCAACATTTAAGAATCTCTCGACCATTGACTGCATTTTTCTATCTCCATCTCTAGCAAGTAAGTTAATCATGATGGAAATCCCCACTTGTACAGAGAGCGACCATAACCCTTTGACCGTAACAATGGACCTGCAAGTTCCTATCTCTGCCGAAATAACTGAAGTGGGGCATTTAACGCAGGTCGAACTCCACACTCTAGTCAGACGAATTAAATAGGACGCTTTGGGTGCCCATAAGGTGGGCACTTGGCTCATGGGAACAACTCCAAATTTCACTCACTATCCTCCCACAGACTACCATCATTGGTGGGACAATGCCATTGCTAAACTACAAGACCTTTTAATAGGCCCTGAAGTTCATCACAGACTCCCCAGGCCTCGCCCGCAGAGGATTTTTGATCTGGTGTTAGTCACCCAAAGAAGAGCCCTAAGGAGGGCTGAGCACCTGCACAAATCGAAAGGCACAGAGCTTTCTGCTAATAATATGGCCTTACTACGCAAAACCTATTAAAAATCAACATGGGAAGCTAAGAAACGAAAAGAACAGAATGACTGGCAAAAAATATTTGCCCTGTTAAAGGAAAAAAACCTGACCCACTTTAGGAACCATCTAAATAAACTTCGTTCCTCCAACAAGAGCAGGGGGAACGCGGTTCGTCAAGAAGTCTGGTCCCAGTATGTGACTCAACAATACTGCTGTGATACCCCGGACCCTGCGGAGGGCGAAATTAGAGATCCTGCTGATACTACGCGGATAGAAAACCCATGAGCTGACTAATCCGGCCGAGGTCTGCAAGTGTTTGAAATCCATGAAAAACGATGGTGCTCCCAGGCCCAACGGTCTTCCATCTGCTGTATTCAAATGTGCGCTGGAAGATTGGGCTAAGGTATTAGTTCCCTTATACAACTACGCTTTTACTACCCATCAGTTACCAGACTAATGGAAAGGCTCGATCTTATGACCAATTTTTAAGAAAGGAGATCCTTCCCTTCCAGCTAATTACTGACTCATTTCCCTATTAGATCTCGAGGCTAAGGTATATGCCTGGTGTCTTCTCAGGTCTCTAGAAAAATGGGTAGCGGAAAATAACATTTTACCATACTTTCAAACTGGGTTCCGATCTTCAGCCTCCACAATAGATAACATCACCGCCTTAGCCATCCTGAGTCAACAAGCAGCGCAAAAAAATCAACTACCCCTCTATTGCTGCTTTATAGACTACAGCGCCGCCTTTGACAAAGTGTCTCGTAACACTTTATGAAGGAAATTGGACATGTGGGGGATTCCACAGAGTCTGCTAGGAGCCCTTAACTCCTTGCATAAGAATCCATGGGTATGAGTCAGAACTGGCCCAACGACAGTCTGCAAAAATTCCAACTTCAGACGGCCTAAAGCAAGGATGCGTTCTTGCTCCCCTCTTGTTCATCCTTTACGCGACCGACCTGGGAAGATTCCTGGAGAAAAGCAGTCTCCTTCTGCCAAAACTGGGCCTCACAAAAACGAATCTGCACATTCTGCAATACGCTGATGATATTGTTATAATGGACCAGGCAAAATCTGGCCTCCAAAGAGCCTTGAGTACGCTCCACAAATACAACACTGCTAACGCTCTTAAAAATGAACCAGGATAAGACCAAGGTCTTGATTTTCGGCCGTTGCAAGAAAAAGAAAAGTTTAACGTGGAACATTGGGCCAGCAAAGATCAAATCAACATCAAAATACAATTACCTGGGGGTCTGGTTTGGCGAGTCTTCCAGATCATCAGTCCACTTGGCCGCCTTAAAGAAGAGAGCTGGAGCAACTACATACAGCCTGACTCGACTCAACCAGTCCCTGAGTAGTCCTTCTGCCAAACCCATTCTGAAGGTGATTAAAGCCACTTTTCCCCCTGCCTTAAGTTATGGGCACCAGGCCTTTCCTGGCGCATGCTCGGCTAGTCTCGACCACGCCCAGGTTTCCATTTATTAAAAAATCTTCCATCTCCCGAATTACATCCACAGGGCAAGACTACGACTGGAGCTGGGCCTTCAAAGACAATCGATTTTTCTGTGAGGTTGACACTCTGAAATACTATATAAGGGCATTAAAAGTAGTAGATAACACGCTTAAAGCCCAGTTAAAAGAAACTCTTGCCAGCCCTGGGAATTCATGGAACCTGTCAAATTGTAAAAGCCTTAAGAACGCTACATATCAATTACTAACTGCAGACTATATTCCATACACAATCTGGAAAAGGGTTATTAACAAGCAGGTTAGAAACATTTCCTACCAGATGGACATTCAGGTCCTAAAAACAACAATTGTCTTGCTTCCCTTGTTCGACTCATGCCTCCCTGGGGTACCTCAACCTTACCTTCTGGATAGTCTGAACGCAGTGGCCCGTAAAAATATAATGTTCATGCGTCTCCTAGGTTTGCGTTCCACTGCCTTCAACCGATGGGCTCCAACAAGTAAGGAGGGGGCTTGCAGACTGTGCAACTGCAGGTCTGAATCATGGTTGCATCTTCTGTGCTGTTGTCCCGCCCTTGACGCTCCCAGAAGACTTCTCTTAAAACCCTCATATTTAAAAAGGGGCATCAGTACATGTTGGGAGGCATCTGCTCTCTGCTTTACTTCCCCAGATATTCAAGTGCTTGCAAGGTCTGGAAAATATGTGAGACTCTTGGACAATCTGCTTTCACCCTCTCCTGCCCTACCAGTTCCTCCCCCCAAAAAACTTATCACAGACTTTTTTAGCACTTTGCCCTAGCGTTTCTGTACCAAATAATTTTATCCTTGGTTTTGGAAACCTGTCACATGATTACAATAGTAACTACAAGACTGCCTCGTCAGTAATATGTGTATGAATTTAAATTTGATGTTTTGCTTCGTTTTTGCTTTTTAACGTGGTAACAGCGCTATGATGACATTTTATTGCAATGGTTTTAATTAACTGTGCTAATTTAATAAACTAAACTAAACAATGACAAACACACAGCCCATGATGTAATTGGGGGGAACCCTATGTGTGCCGGGAGACACATGGGCACTGGTGAGAGGGTGTGGCCACCTGTCAAGCATTCCTTCCTTTTCACATGGGACTGCTGTCCAGGTACCACTGTGTAAGCCCTATCGGTAGTGGCAGCGCACTGTCTTTGAATCTTTAATACCAGAGAAGACTTTTCCCATATGGAGGGAGAATCCTACCGGACTCACTCTCGAAAGTTCCTCAGAAGGGCCACAATGACTAGGGGGCATATGTATCAACCGATTTTTTAATCGCAAACGCTGCGAATCGCAAAAAACAGCGTTTGCGATAAAAAATTCGCAAAACGGGATGTATGAGGCAAAATCTCCTCGCAAAATTAAGGAATCGCTAATTTAGCAATTTCTTCATTTTGCGTAAGCATTTAAGAAATCGCAAATTACGATTTCTTAAATGATATGTAACATGCACCAAAGCATTGCGAATTATCCTTAAGAAATCGCAAATTACCACCAACTTCTAGTTGGTGGTAATTTGCGATTTCTATTAAAAATTCACTTTTTGGAATTTTACAAAGTGCCACGTGGCGCACATACATGCCCTTAGGGCATGTATGTGCGCCATATGCACACACTCATTTCAGGGGTGCATCATCGTGTCATTATGACACCCTTGCACCTTTGAAATTATTCTCAAATTGCGATTAGCAAATTGCGAATCGCAATTTCAGAATTACTTCCCATTCATTCCTATGGGTCTCCTGGCCCATAGAAATGAATGGGAAGGTATTCCTTAATTGCGATTTCGCACTTTGCTAATCGCAATTAAGGAATTTTAAGAAATCGCAAAAGTTTTGCGATTTTTTAAATACATCCCGTTTTGCAATTCTCAAATAACGATTCTTTAAAAATCGCTATTTGAGAATCGCAAATGGTGATGTTGATACATATGCCCCTTGGTCCTTTGTTGACAACCTGAATATATAGTATGTGTGCAAGGCGTTCAAGGTGAGTGGCCTTCTGAATCTACATGCCATGGGGGCCAGTGGGATTCGATTTGGGCAGGATGGTAGTATGGTATGGGTTTGGGGGAGGGTGAGGGCGGGATGTAAAGTTGTGTTTTAGCCTGCAAAGGTTTGCTCAGTTGAAGATTTAAGCCTTTGTCACACATTTCGATCTCTGTTACCACCAACCCGACCCAAACATCCTCCAGCCCGCCCCCGGCCTCACCAGCCCACCAATGACATTTTATTTGGGCACGCACACTTCCTTGCTTTTTGGGGCATTTCTGATTAATATCACTCACTAAGATATTCCCTCGGCGTACTGCGCTTTTTACAAGCAAGCGAAATAATCGAACACTTACAGACACACCCACATAGGCCAAGCATCCTTGGCAAAGTCACAATTCCAGAGAGGCGGGAGCAGAAGCGAAGCCAAACAAGCGACAACAACACATGATCGAACCTGTGCAACAATTTGGATTACGTAAGCGACTTTACATGTTTTCTCCATGTTTCTATTTTTTAAATAAAATAACACTGAATCCTTTGCAACTTGAAAGCGATAGGCTGCTGGAAATGTAAGCATATTTCTTGTTTTGACTGGGAATTCCTCAGACGCGAATAAACATGCTTTGTGCTAACTTCACAAAACAATTCACCCCTCCAGTATGGCGTGCTGTTCCATGCTTCTAATCAAGTTCTAGCTCATTCGGTGTTGTTGTATAGAAGGAATGTAATATTTGTTTTCCTCATTTGAAACTGTTTAGTCAATTTTGTGGGAATAATTCCCTCCCTCTTCACAGTTCTTTAGCTCTTCTCTGTTTTAGTGTTATGAAAACCATGTATAGTTCTTATCATCTCACATTTTTAGAGTTTGCACATAATCCCATGAGCAGTACCGTGGGAGCGGGCAAGGGGGTTTAGTTACCATGGACGCAACCTATTTTGCACCTTTTGCTGCTACAATGGATTTGTCCTCCTCTGATGTCATTTCCTTTTTCTAGGGGTTCAAGGCAGTTCACAAAATGGATGTCAGTAACAGTAAGGAAAACGTATATAAACATTTTTCACCATTAAAGTAAGTTAGAATTTTTAGAACGGCAAATCTGCCAGGCAATTGAGATTTATAGTAAAGAATTAGATGTTTGATTTAAGAAATATCTTTTGTTTCGTAACTTTTTAGTAAAAAACATGCTTTGGGCCTAATTCTGAGTGGCGCATTAAATTCTGTGCTGTGCGTAAATGACCGTTTATGCACGGGATGGAATTACAAGTTTGGTTTTAACACATGCGATAATTATCAGATGCATTAAATAACCCAACATTTCTTACATTTCAGCAGGTCGAACCTGCTAAAATTCAAAAGGGGAGAACATATGGTATTTACCATATCATCCCACTCCTCGACCAAGGCCACACCGCTGCCCTCATCCTACTAGATCTCTCTGCAGTCATCAACACCATCTCCCACCACACCCTCACCGCAGTAGAGGCCCGTGGAGTAAGTGCTGCCGGGCGGGGGGGGGGGGGGCGGAGCAGGGTGGGGAGTAGTAAACTATGGAATACAGCCGAACGGAGGTCAGTAAACAAATAAATAAATAAAACGAATTTTATTGTGCACGCTGAATTGTCAAATGCGATGCAGCGCGCGCAACGAAATTCATTTTATTTATTTATTTGTTTACTTACCTCAGTTTGGCCGTGTTCTGTAGTTTACTACCCTCCCACCCTGCTCCTCCCCCGCACCGCCCCACCACCCTGCAGCACTCCCTCCATGGGTCGCTACTGCCTCACCGCCAGATGGTGCAGGAACAGAATATTGAGTCATAAATATCGAGTTTCACAAATATCGAGGCATAAATATCGTGGGTCAGAAATATCGACAGCAAGAATATCGTGGTCAAGAATGTCGATTTAAGGTAAGTAATATCGATTTAAAAGAATATTGAAGTGTTTTAATATCATTTGCAAAAATATAGATGTTCAATATCATATTTATTATTGTTATGGTTTGTAGTGTATAATTTATATGTATATGATGTGTGGTTTTTTTCACAAGAATTGATTGTATTTTCATATATGTGTTAAATTTTTAGTAGTTATTTTTTGTGTGGGGAATTTTGCGCTTTTAGTTCTGTAGCGGGTTGTAGGTTTATAGGGGAATAGGGTGGGAAGTAATTTAATTATATTAAATGCATTGATTAATTTGTATTTATTAATATTTATTAATTTAATGTATTAATATTTGTTTAATTGAGATGGTGTAGTGTTGATTGTGTAAATTAAATAATTATTAATTGATTAGTAATTGGTTGCTAATTAATTTTAATTAATTAATTGGCAATTAATTATGGTAATTGTGTAATTATGTTTAGGTGTGTTTGTGGTGTTTATAGGTGTAAAGTGTTGGAAGTAATTTATTTTTAATTCATTAAATAATAATTGGTTGTTAATCAATTTTAATTAACTAGTTGGTTATACATTTTGGTAATTGTGTGATTAATTTTAGGTGTGTGTTGTGATTTTTATAGGTGTAAAGGGTGGGAAGTGTGAGAAGTAATTTATTTGTAATTGATGAATTAATAATTGGTTGTTAATGTTAATTATTTGATATTTATTTGGGGTAATTGTTTATTTTTGTGTGTGTTTTTACTTTTAAAGGGTTAAAGGGTGGGTATTACATCACATTTAATTATTTAATTATTAGTTGTGAATAGTAATAGTTTTACATTTTAAAATACGTTTTAATTGTGTTTTATTATTTTATAGTGTTATTTAGGTGTGTAATGTGGATATTATAGTGTTAAAGTTTGTGTAGTTAATTAATGTTTATTGGTTTTTTTATTAATAATATTTTTTAATCGAATATTAATTATGTTCATTATGTAAATAAGTTTAATTAAAAATGTTGAAGTGTTTTGTTATTGGTGTGGTATTATAGGGTAGGAAATAAAATAAATACATTTATGTTTTAATACATTTTTTTGTTTGTAAATATTTTCTAGTTTAAAATAATTTTTTGTTGTAAATGTATTTATTATTTTATTTTATATGATATTTCCAGGTTTTTGTTATATGTAATTAATATTTAATATGTGTTCTTTTTATATATTTTATATTTTTTATATTTATTTTTTAAATATTGTTCTTTTTAAAAAAATGTAATATATTTTTTGTTTAAGTGTTTGAGTGTGAATAGTAATTTTCTTTTCTCTGCTATCCAACACTTTCCTCACTGTTTCATTCACTGGAGTGGGAATAGTAAGTGTTACCCCTCCACTACCCAACACTTTCCCTACTGTTGCACTCACTGGAGTGGGAATAATAATTTTTACCTCTCCGCTCTCCAATACTTATTCTACTGTTGCACTCAGTGGAGTGGGAATAGTCATTTTTACCTCTCCGCTATCCAACACTTTCCCTACTGTTGCTCTCACTGGAGTGGGAATAGTAATTTTTACCCTTCCGCTATCCAACACTTTCCCTACTGTTGCAGTCTTTGGAGTGGGAATAGTAATTTTTGCCCCTCCGCTATCCAACACTTTCCCTACTGTTGCTCTCACTGGATTTGGAGTAGTACATTTTACCCCTCCACTATCCAACACTTTCCCTACTGTTGCACTCACTGGAGTTGGAATAGTAATTTTTTTCCCTCCGCTATCCAGCACTTTCCCTACTGTTGCACTCACTGGAGTGGGAATAGTCATTTTTATCTCTCCGCTATCCTATACTTATTCTACTGTTGCAATCAGTGGAGTGGGAATAGTAAGTTTTGCCACTCTGCTATCCAACACTTTCCCTACTGTTGCACTCACCGGAGTGGGAATAGTAATTTTTACCTCTCCGCTATCCAATATTTATTCTACTGTTGCACTCAGTGGAGTGGGAATAATCATTTTTACCCTTCTGCTATCCAACACTTTCTCTACTGTTGCTGTTACTGGAGTGGGAATAGTAATTTTTACCCCTCCGCTATCCAACACTTTCCCTACTGTTGCACTTACTGGAGTAGGAATAGTAATTTTTTCCCCTTCGCTATCTAACACTTTCTCTACTGTTGTACTCGCTGGAGTGGGAATGGTAATTTCTACCCTCCCGCTATCCAACACTTTCCCTATTGTTGTTCTCTTTGAAGTGGGAATAGTAATTTTTAAATCATTGCTATCCAACACTTTCCCTACTGTTGTTTTCACTGGAGTGGAAATAATAATTTTTAACCCTCCGCTATCCAACGCTTTCCTTACTGTTGCACTCACTGGAGTGGGAATAGTAATTTTTACCCCTCCGCTATCCAATACTTTCCCTACTGTTGCAATTTTTGGAGTGTGAATAGTAATTTTTACATCTTCGCTATCCTATACTTTCCCTACTGTTGCACTCACTGGAGCTGGAATAGTACATTTCATTATTTTGCTATCCAAAACTTTCTCTACTGTTGCACGTATTGTATTGGGCAATTTAAGTATAATTTTCTTTTTATAGTTTAATGTTTTAATTTATTCTAGATTTTTTTTATATTTTAAATTATATATATATTATTTTTATATCATTTTAACATTTTTAAATAAATGAAAGATAGTAGTTTCTTAATTATTTTAAATTAAATATATATAGATGTATAAATTATTATGTTTGTGTGTTTATATTTTTAAATTAAGTTTATTTGTTATAGTTAGCCAAAATGTATATTAAATTGAATTTATTTTGTTAAAATTAATATTAATATTTAATATATCTAATATATATTATTTTATCCTATGTTTATTTAAATCAATATTTTTACATCTATATTTTTTACATCGATATTTTTGATTAGATATTTTTGTACTTACCTGTTTAGGTATAGAAGTCGATATTTTTGTATTCTATATTTTTTTCTGATATTTAGAACATCGATATTTTTGACATTGATATTCTATCAGTGAACACCGCCAGACTCCATGACGCCGGCATACAGGAAACTCCCCTCGACTGGGTCCGCTCCTTCCTCACCTGCAGAACCCAAAGAATCAGACTCCTGTCCTTCCTCTCCAAACCCACAGAGATCAACTGCGGAGTACCCCAAGGATCATCGCTCAGCCCCACGCCCTTCAACATCTACATGGCCCCCTTCGCTGCCATTGTCAGACAGCACTGACTCAGCATAGTATCCTACGCCAATGACACCCAGCTCATCCTCTCCATTACAATGGACCCCCACACCACCAGACTCAGCTTTCAGGAAGGAATGAAAGATGTTGCATCCTGAATGAGCAGCAGCTGCCTGAAGCTCAACTCGGAGAAGACAAAAGTCCTATTCCTCAGACCCACCCCCTCAGCATGGGACAACACCTGGTGGCCCACCACCCTCTGCAACCCCCTCACTCCCACGGGCCATGCCCGAAACCTCAGAATCATACTCGACTCCTCCCTCACCATGACCCGACAGATCCACGCGTTCACCTCCATCATCTTCAACACCCTCCGCATCCTTCGCAAGAACTTCAAATATATCCCCCCAAAATCCAGAAAGACTATTTCCCATGCACTCATAGCAGGCAGACTGGACTACGGAAACACCCTCTATGCAGGAATCAACAAGTCCCTGCTCCACAAACTCCAGACCATCCAGAACACCGCAGCCAGACTCGTCCTTGGCATCCCACGACAGGAACACATCACCCAAGATCTATGTGACCTCTACTGGCTCCCCGTCGAGAAGAGAGTAACCTTCAAGCTCCTCACCCACGCCCACAAATCCCTCCACAACACTGGACCCTAATACCTCAATGAGAGAGTCTCCTTCCACGTACCCAAGAGAATAACAATAACGAAAACCTCTCCCTAACCATTAATTAATACATAGGTAATACATCCTAAATAGGAGACAGCAACATTGTCCCACAAAACAACTGTTTATACATTTTTATTGTATCAAAAAGTCTCATTTTTTAAAATTTATATGTAAATTTATTTATATAAAAAACTTTGCTGTACAGAATTCAAATAGAGCAACCCCAAAACATAGCAATAAAAAAAATATACAACAACAACATGACACCACAAACCACACGGACATCAATCATACCATACATAACCCAAATGAGAAAAACATAGATTGTACACAACACACTGTATTACAAAAACACAGTTACAATACACAAAATACAAGAATGATTTCAAGACTAAGAAAAGCGCCGACGCGCGTTTCGGAGTGGAACCTTTGCCAACAATTTCTTCGTCAGGGCGGAGCAGATACAATTCACTTTGTTGTCAGATTTCATCTGTAGATGATGAACAATTTATATAGCATGGTTAGAGGGGCTCTGTATCACATTACATTCATGTGTATATACATAATCTGTGGGAAACAATGGAACAGAGTATAAATGATGATATTCAAATTAGCAATTCATAAGGGGCTGTGGAGAAGGTGAGGCTAAAAAAGACCGAATACAGAGTGCAAATAGGACCAAATAAAGGGTGCACAGTAGCTGGACAGATCAACCCAGTGATAAAAAAACAGAAATGTGCAGATTACTGTAGGTCCCAAGTACCAAAGAGTAGGAAATTGAGCAGATAACCAGTCAAGAAAAAATATAGGAAGAAATATTAAAATCCTACAATGAACCTAATACATAAATACAGCCGTGAGGATGCTCAACCGCCTATGGGGTCAAAGGGTCGAAATAGCATCAGTCAAAGAGGGAAATCTGTTGGTATGGACACAGCGATCTGCAAGTAGAAAAAATAGCCACTAAATGCTATGTTAATAGCTACTTTAAGGTATAACCACTACCTAAGGTTCCACCTATTGCCCTACTACTGATGCCTCAAAGGGAGTTAACAGCGCTAGGTCTATGTGAAGTTAACTGAGAAGGCCGTATAAAGAGAGAATGCTAGCAGTTTAAAAAGAGTGTCTACATTAGGGTGCCATTATGTGAAAAACGGGACCCTGAGCAGAGCTGTCATTATTATAACAACAGCATTCTGCACAAAGCTCCCTAGGCAAGAGAGAAGACCGCTAGAAAGAACAACTACCGAATGCTGGAGAGGGAAGATAGACTTACCCCAGGGTGTTTTAATGCTATATGATAGCGAGGGAGCAACCGAAGAGATGGCTTCTGGATAAAATATGGGTAATTCTTAATATTCCACAGACGTGATTACTGGTGGATCTAAAATCCTGTATAGTAGCACCAATGCAAAAAATATATTCCCTTAAGTATCGAGTTAGACTAAGTTGAAGACAGTTTCAGACAGGCATGCGAAGAGAATATCCTGCATACTTACATAGGGATGTGCAGGGGATGATGTGGAATATAAAGCGCAGAGAAAACTTGGCTACTGATACTATGGAAGTCCTGAACAAATCATGGCCAGAACTAGTAAAGAAAAACAATACGGGGTGAGATTTCTAACAATATGGATCTCCACCTGAGGGAGTAATCCTTAGTAGGCCATCTCCTACAGAATGTACATACCTTATAGAACTTTCTGGGCCGCAGAATAGGGGGTCTCTGCCTCCATCGGGGTCAGCAGTAGGAACCAAGAAGCATCTCGGATTATATAGGCTGAACGCAACTACTGCAATTAGAACTCAAATCACCTGAAATACTTCCTGCTGAGGAAGTATAGAGCGGCGGTCGCAGTACGGCGGTATGGGTGAAAATGGGCACCATGTTGGCGGTGGTAAAAGTATAAACACCGGCCGCCATCTTTGAATGTTTGCGAATTGACAGAGCCTGCAAAAGCAAGGTTATAACGCAAAGAACCACGTCGTAGTTGTGGTAATAGACCACATATAAAAGAATAACAAGATCATAAAGAAAACATATCAGCTCCTGGGTACTACAATTTACAAATGAATAGCGGTACTATAATGTGAAAGTGTATACAAGAGAACGTTACAAATATAGGATAGGCGGGAAGGAAGCCACCAGTTGACACAAGTTAGCAACACAGGTGCCAAGAGAACCTAGGCAGCTGCAGATAGAGAGCATCTGGTGTGAAAAACTGACGGACCCATTCTCAAAAGAGAATACATAGGACAAAGAGTCATAGCACATGGTCTAAGAAGCCGGAGAGGCAAATACCAGATACATAGTTAAAGTCCATAGGTAAAGGGCAGCATTGACGGTAGATAGGTCATAGCAATGCATTTTGCCATGGTAAATGTTCATTGTGTCCTGTAGTAGCAGTCTGGAGAGTGTACATCCAGTACACTTCTCTCTTGCCTCTCAGGCCATTAATATTGTTATCCTTGGGATATGTGTACTTTTTCCAGGATAATCCATCTGATGTCAGAATCTGAGTGTTGCTTTTCTTGCCAATGTTCCACAAGAGGAGCCCCTCTCCATTTGTTCTTAATGGCAGATTTATGCTCACTGAGCCTAATTCTGAATTCTCTGCTAGTCTCGCCTACATAGCCCTTATTGCAAGGGCACAGTATTAAATAAATTACATTGGCAGATCTACAGTTCGTCATTTCCTTAAAAAAGATTTTTCTTTTACCCCATTGCAACTCGGCTGATACTATGGCCGAACTACAAGCGTGGCAATTGCCACATTTGTGTGTGCCACTGATGGGGTGACTTCCCGTAATGGATTTCTGGAGAAATTGCCGGGTAGAGTCAAACTTAGATTTGACCAGTAGGTTACGGAGGTTTCTATTCCTACGGAATGCAAAAACAGGTCTGGGCATAAAGTTTGACTGTTCACCTGAGTACAAAATATGCCATTCTGAGCATATAATTTGATGCAGTTGGTTGTTAAAATTAGAATGACATGTTACACACACTAATTTGGACTCCTCAGTAGTGTTCCTGTCTTGGAATAGGTCATATCTATTATAATACTTAGTCCTCTTATAGGCCTCCTTGATAAGTCTATGTGGATATCCTCGGTTGAGGAGTTTACTTCGAAGTTGTTCAGCATGTATCTCAAAGTTTCTAATACTGGTACAGTTACTGGGCAGCCGTAAAAATTGACTGAATTTTATACTGTCTTTTTGGCTGCGTGGGTGGAAACTTTGGTACTGAAGCAGAGTGTTTCTCGCGGTGGGTTTGGTGTAAAGTAAAGTGAGACCATCCAGAACACCGCAGCCAGACTCGTCCTCGGCATCCCGCGACAGGAACACATCACCCAAGACCTGCGTGACCTCTACTGGCTCCCCATCGAGAAGAGAGTAACCTTCAAGCTACTCATCCACGCCTACAAGTCCCTCCACAACACTGGACCCCAATACCTCAATGAGAGAGACTCCTTCCACGTACCCAAGAGAAACCTCTGCTCCGCCGACCTCGCCCTTGCCGAAACCCCACTCATCTGCAGACCCAGAACGGGTGGAAAAGCCTTCTCCTGCCTTCTCCTGCATTGCGGCAAAGAACTGGAACGACCTGTCGATCGACATCAGACGCTCGCCCACTCTCCACACCTTCAGGAAGACCCTCAAGACCTGCCTCTTCGGCTGACTCGGAGCTGCACCCCCTCCCCCTCTCAGCGCCTTGAGACCCTCACGGGTGAGTACGCGCTACACAATTCCCTGATTGATTGATTGATCAGGATTTTGGTTCATTAAACAACAAAATCCATATGTTATTCCCCATATGCTTATAACAGGTGCTGTTATTTATCACACCCAATAAATAACATACCACATGTTATTGTTACTTCAAGGGCGATAAATACCGCCTCAACTCATAATCAAGCCCCTAAGTTTCTTTTCATTTTTACATTGCTGTGTTAAATTATTTACGATAATTCTATTCCATGTCCCATTTTATCCACCCCTTGTATCTATTTTTCATCTTCATCAAACCACTGCCTAATTAAAATTTTCTTTCTTGCTCAAGCTTTCAACAAATTGTTTGCTTGGTAATAAGACGGTATTAACGAGCTAAAGAGAGACTAGTCTAAAAATATATGAATGGTCTGGTCTGTGAGGAGCTAGGCACTATGTGGTCAAGTTATGTGAACATCGAGGTCCCACTTAAAAAAAAAAAGCACGTTTCGTTTCAGTTCTGGTTTACCGCATACTGTACAGTTACTGAGTAAAAAGGAAAGTACTCTGAAAAGGTTGATTTTTATTTATAGTTTTTTTGTAATGAATTATCAGTGCTGGGCTTTGTGGACATGTTGTGCGCGTTTATGTCTGTACACTGAGTGAGGCCCCTCTTTGGTTGTTAGGGAAAATTATATTTGTAGATTTTTACTAAAAAACAGTAATGTCTTGTGATAATCAGTTTGGAGTAGGCAGGGTCATTTTGATCACGCCAAGACAACTTGTGTGTGTTTTAGCGTTTGCATTTATTATCAGGAGCGGCGTTCACATTTCACTTGCCCTTTCTTAAGGCACAGATCCCATACAGATGGACTGGACTGGGCATGGCTGTGGCCATGCTTTTTGGAGCACTAAGCCCACTTGGCTAGCATGCACTCTCTTAGGAATGGCTTGAGGAGCTTGACACTTTTCATAGCCACAGAGAGTCTAAGCAAGAGCATGGCCGGCTCTTGCAGAGTGGCTTTGCGTCGCCTCATAGATATGATTGAAAGGCTTACGCCACTGGAGCATAAAAAAAATGATGCTCCAGCGGCAAAAACCTCTCATAAAAAAGTCCCGCTTTAAGTATATCTTTTGTTTCATAACCTTTTAGGGAAACGAAACATCTTTTGGGCCTAATTATGAGATGCTCATTAAGTTCCGTTCCGTGCGTGCTGTTTACGCACAGGATCTAATTACAAATTTTGTTTTACTCATACGATAAGGATCAGATGCGTTAAATAACCCAACATTTTTTACATTTCCTCAGATTAAACCTGCTAACATTTAAAAGGGGAAAACGTATGGTATTTCCCGTACCATGCAGATTTTGGTGCCTTGAGCATCAAAATCTGTATGTTATTCGGCATATGCTCACAATAGGTGTTGCTGTTCATCGCACCCAATAAACAATTTATCAGGTGGTTTCATTTTTTTATGCAGGGGCTATAATCATTGCCTCAACTCATAATCAGGCCCTAAATTGTTTTCTTTTTTTTTACCTTGCTGTGTTCAATTATTGACTATAATTCCATCCCATGTGCCATTTTATTATCTTCATCGAAACACTGCCTGATTTCTATTTTCTTTCTTTCTCAAGAAGTTTTCTCCTAATTGCTTACTTGGCAATAAAACGGTATTAACGAGCCAAATTGAAACTAGTCTAAAAATATAAGAATGTTCTAGTTTGTGAGGAGTTAGGCACTTTGGGGCAGATTTACAAGCCTCTTTCGACACATTTGGGCCGCTGTTGCATCACTTCTGTGACGCAGCGGCGGCGTAAACCATGCGCCACATGGCAACTTATTTACAACATGACGCATCTAGGCAGATGCGTCATGTTGTAAAGCACTGCGTCACATGAAACCTGCGTCAGGTTTCATGTGGGCGTTCCGTCGGAGGAAAGCCTCGTAAAACTGACGCAGTGAAATCTACAAGATTTCCCTGAGTCAGTTTTACGACGCCGCTGCTTCAAACCCTTACGCCTGCTTGAAGCAGGCGTAAGGAGTGACGCACCACGTTAAGTATGGGCGGCCCCTGTGAATTGCTGGAGTTGCGTCGTGCTTGCTACGCAACTCTAGCAATGCGCCGTCCTTACGCCACAAGATGCAACACACATCTGCCTATCCTTACGCCATGGTGCGCCGCATTATAAATGCGACAGCTCCGTGGTGGCGCAAGGGGAGACTTGCGTGTCGCATCTGTTCTGGCGCATCCCTGCTGACTTGCAGAGATGCGCCAGACATTGTAAATATGCCCCTATGTGGTCAAGCTAAGTAAACAGAGAGGTCCCATTTAAAAAAAAAAAAGTTTTGTTTCAGTTCTGGTTTTATACTGTACAGTTACTGAGTGAGAAGAAAAGTACTCTGAAAAGGTTATTTTTTATTTATAGCTCTTTTGTAAATAAATATCAGTGCTAGGCTTTGTGTAGTGAGGGTTTCTGTTTGTACCCTTGAGTGAGGCCCCTCCCTGGTTGTTATATATATAATTATATTTGCAGATTTTGTAAAATAAACAAAAAAACAAGTAATGTCTCGTGATAATAGGTTTGGAGTATGCAGGGTCAATTAGATCACACAAAGACAACTTGAGTGTGTTTTAAGGGTTGCATCTGTTATCAGGAGCGGTGTTCACATTTCACTTGCCCTTTTCTAAGGCACTGATCCCATAGAGATGGACTGGGCATGGCTGTGGACACGCTTTTTGGAGCACAAAGTCCACTTGGCTAGCTTGCACTTCCTTTTTAAGATCGAGGAATGACTTGAGTAGTTTGACACTTTTCAAGGCAACAGAGAGTGTGGGCAGGAGCATGGCCGGGTCTTGAGGAGTGCAAAAACCACATGGCAAGAGGTGTACACACTCCAGATTGTCTGGCCTTTTGAAGACATCTGCAGTGATCTGTGAATTTAGGAGGTGTCAGGAAATTTAAGTACCCCCCCAAGTTCTATCACACATCGAATCGCCTCAAGCATGCCAAGCAAACAAGCCCCACCTTGCTCAAAATAATTCAGTTCACCCTTTCACTTTCTTTCTACCCACCCATCCTTTCACTCTTCCATCCGCCCATTCATTATTCACAACCATCCTACCAATCCAGTCCCTTTTCTGTCCACCACCATCAATCTTGATATACCTCCTTCCATTAACCCATCCTTTCAACTCCCATCCTTTCTTCTTCCATATATACATCCATTCTTTCATCCATTCACTCTATCACCCTTCCATCCATCCATCATCCTTTCACCCTTCCATTTATTCATCCATCTACCTATCCACCCATCTTCTTCTCCCTTCCCATCCATCCAGCCCACCCTTCCACCTACACATGTATACTTTCTTCTTCCATCCATCCATTTGTTCACCCTTCCATCCAGCCTACCTTTCCCCTTTCTTTATACACGTTCACCCATCCATTATTTCAGACACCCACCCTTCTCTATACCCATATATCATTATTTATCCTTCACCTGTCCTTCTGTCCATCCTTTCATCTATTCATCCATCCATGTTTACACCCTTTGTGCCACCCTTTCAACCATTGTTCCACCCCTCCTTCCTAGCAACTATGATTTCTTTCTTTCCACATTTCTTTCCGTCCACCCTTTGTTCCCTATTCTCTCCTTCCTATTTCTTTCTACCTATCATTCTTTTTTCCAGACTTAATTGTTCTTTCTTATTATTCTGTCACCCACTCTCTGTTCTAGGTTGCCTCGCTCTGACTTTTGTCCACTTTTGTGTTCATTCACTTTCTTTTTATTTACAAATCATTTTTATTGAGTAAACAAAAAACGAAGAAGACCAAAACAATAAGGGACAAAGTGCAGTGCAATTCCCATAGTTTACAACAATTCCCATGCATTGGCATATTATTCGACATAACGTTATATTGGAGCAATACTTCAAACAAGTGTCTCATACAATACTTAGTGATATAGACATTATTCCCCCACCTGGTCCGCCAACTGTGGGGAGTTATCGCTGAAGGGTGTGCATATCATCCCCCCACTCACATTCCATGCCTCCCAGATTCTCGTTCATTTTTGTGGGCATCCTCTACTTTCGTATACCACCCTTTCTGCCTGCATGCACCAGTTCATATCGGACTCCCAGTCACGAAACTTGGGTTTAAGTATGCCCTTCCATGTTCTAGCTATGTTGCGTTTCGCAACCATACAGCCGAGGGAGACCCACACTCTCTCAGTTATCGACAGATCAGTTGCCTCCCAGATATTGAGGAGGCACAAGCGGGGTGAGACCTTAAAAGTTATGTGGCAGGTTAAAGACAGTGCTGATGTGACCCTCCCCCAATATGTCTGAAGAATCAGGCACTCCCACCATTGATGCAGGTATGTACCGGTATGGCCACTTCCTCTGGGCAGCAGCAGAGCTCAGGGCACCCATTTCTACAAGCACCGAACTAGTGTAGTAAGCTCTGTGTAGGAGTTTGAGTTGGATGAGTTTAAACCGGGATTGGATCGCCACCTCCCGGGGGAAAGCCAACGCCTCCTGCCATTCTTCATTATCAATATCCCCGATGTCCTCCACCCACCGTGCACAAACTCTCCCTAGTGTGTCCGGTGTATTGTTGAGTATTTTACGGTATGTCAATGAAATAGCTTTTTTCTGAAGGTAATCGTCCAGAAGTCTATGCTCAAGGGGTGAGGATGCCAGGAGTTCCATGC
Organism: Triturus cristatus; assembly: GCF_964204655.1. Classification (NCBI taxonomy): domain Eukaryota; kingdom Metazoa; phylum Chordata; class Amphibia; order Caudata; family Salamandridae; genus Triturus; species Triturus cristatus. Next base: position 1,155,801,369 of record NC_140585.1, on the reverse strand, counting down.
CCTTGGGTATCGCCATTTGTAGCGCATTCCGGGCTTGGAGGTATCTAAAAGTTTCTCCGCTCTGCAATCGGTAATCCTGTTGGAGATCACTGAAAGGGACCACCCTGCCCCTCGCCCACAGGTCGCCAACACTTGAGAGACCTATGAAGTCCCACTTGTCGAAGCCAGGATGCTTCAATAACATTCCAAGGTGGTGTGTGTCGAGCAATGGAGTGACTTGTTTAATTCTAGCTTTTCACCCCAAAGCGGTTGTCGCGGTGTGCCATCTGTCAATTTGTGGTGGAAGTTGGGGTGCATTTAGGTGCATGGTTCCTCCCCCCATAGATTGCCCTGGGATAATTATTCTAGGGACCATATTGTGTCTATCCATCTTATAAGCGGGATCTGTCCCTGGTCGATGCACCCAGTGATTAACGACCACCAGCTGGGAGGCCCAGTAATAACCTTTGATCGTGGGCAGGGCAATACCTCCGTCGTAACAGCTTTTCATGAGTTTAGTCAATGCTATTCGGGCGGCCCGTTGTTTCAAAGCAAAGAGTGTACCTCCACTTCAATGGTAATGAAATATTGCGCTGGGACCAAATAGGGTGTGTTTTGCAGGGCATGGATAAAGCAGTGGAGCGCCATCATTTTATAAAGGGCAGCTCTGCCCAATAGGGTAAGGGACAGGGTTTTCCAAAGTTGGCCGTCGGCTTGAAAGCGGCGCAGAGGAGGAGCCAAATTATGGTCCTAAAAACTGCGGGGTTGGTTGTGGCATAAATTCCCAAATATAAAAAAACGTCCGTAACTATCTTAGCCCCACAGTCCCTAGGCAGGGTTGGGTGGGCCCCACTTAGAACGTAAACAAGAGACTTTTCCCAGTTAATGGTATAACCAGAAAACTTCCGAAAAAGAGCAAAAATGTGCAGGACACGGTGAAAAGTAAGGTCTGGCAAAGTAGAGCAGAATTTTGTCAGTGTAAAGGGAGATTTTATCCATCCAATCAGCTGACCAATTGAGGCCCCTAATGAGGGCATCCCCCTGACCTATATCGCTAGGGGCTCCAGGGCCAAAGCAAAGAGCAAGGGAGAAAGGAGACATCCCTGCCTCGTTCCCTTCTGCAGTATGAATGTTGCCGATCGACCCCCATTAACTGTAATTCGGGCTAACGGCTCTGAATAAAGAAGTCGTACCCAGGATAAAAATCTCTTCCTGAACCCGTATCTTTCAAGTGCGGCAAATAAAAAGGGCCACTCGATCATGTCAGATGCCATCTTGGCGTCCAGAGACATAATCACTGCCTCTTTCCCGAATTGTAGCCGCCCTGCCCAGAACATCATGGAGGCGTCGAAGGCTCAGAGCGGTGTTTCTTGCTGGCATAAAACTGGATTGGTCTGGGTGGATCAGTTTATGTAGATGAGGTGAGAGACGGCGTGCCAGGATTTTAGCTAATATTTTGACTTCTGGGTCTAGGAGGGAGATAGGCCTGTATGAGCCACAACGCTCGGGGGGCTTACCCATTTTGTGAATGACGACTATGTTGGCCAATCTCTGTTGCGGACAGAATCTCCTTGTGCACATTTTCCTCATACATTTGTATGAGGTATAGTGCAATCTAGGATGCGTTTGATTTATAGAGTTCAATAGGGAGGCCACTGGGGCCTATGGCTTTTCCGGACTTCAGGGCGATGATCACATGGAGACCTTTTCATTGGTCAAGACGGAGTCCAAGTCCTCTACATCTTGAGGATCAAGTACATGGAGTCCCAGGGTGTCCAGTAGTTCTTTCGCTGCCGCCTGGGTGGAGGCCTGAGTGGAAGTATAGACCTGTTTGAAGTGATCAGCGAACGCCACCGCAATCCCAGCTCTATTGTTTATTCTTGTACCATCCTGGCCTACAATCTCAGCCACCCATCTGCTGGCTGTATCCCTTTTGTCTAGCCAGGCTAATAATTTGATCGCCTTGTCGCCAATATCATATATGCGATGCTGGGTGGCCCAGTGTTGGGCCCTCGCTGCATCTTCAGCAACATTTCTATATTCCTGCTGTTTCATAAGCAGTTTGTGTTTGGTGTCTGGAGTGTCTGACGCCACTAGTTCCTGCTCAAGAAGGGCAATTTCGCTCTCTATCATCTATAAGTGCTTTCTCTTCTCTGTCCTATGCCCTACTATTGCTGCTACCCCGCTACCTCTCACCACCGTCTTGTATGCCTCCCACAATACGATGTCTGAATCTACGGATCCCTCGTTTTCAAGAAAGTAAGTGGGTGGTCGTCTCTTTAAGTTTATCTCTAATTGACGGCACTCTAAGGTACCAAGGATTGAGAACCATTTTGTGACATGTGGGGGAAGGGGCACTGCCACAGATCGCTACCAACGGGGAATGATCAGAGATTCCCCTGGGAAGAAAAGAGACCTCCCTGAACCTGGGGAGCTGAGGGCTTTGCAGATGATATACTCAATTCTAGACAAACTACCATGGACTCCAGAAAGAAAAGTGTATTGTCTTGTCGCAGGGTGACACACCTTCCAGGTATCTATCAGACCCATTGCCCGAGGAAATCCATTAGCATCTTCCCGGTCTCTTCGTCCCGTCTGGGTGGCTGCCTATCTACGTCACCATTAAGGGCTGCGTTACAATCCCCACCAAGGAGTAAGTCACCCTCAGGCAGATTCAATATGTGGGAGCAGAGCAGCCAGTGTCGTAGAGTGCAGTCTGGGGGCACATATAGTGAGGTTATATTAAGGGATTTACCCTCCCATAGGCCCGCTACAGTGACAAATCTTCCAATTGGGTCATGAGCAATCATTTGGACCTGGAAAGGGAAGGAGGTGCGCATGAGGATGCCCGCCCCTCGAGAGTCGACCCCCTCGCGTCGCCCGAGTGGGCCACCATTTTATATCCCCATCTATTGAGTGCACAATAAGAGGACCCCTGGATGTGAGTCTCTTGCAGAAGCACCACCTCGGGGGCCTGTCGCTTCAAATATTGCAAAACTATTCCATGTTTAATTCGGTCCCCCAGGCCATTTACATCCCACAAGAGTAATTTAAAGCGACTCAAGAGTGGAGCCAATTCACATTTATCGCTCATTTAGGTGTTGTGAATGGGGCCATCTGCAACACAAGCCAACAAGACAGGGACACATCCTCCTACAACCGCATGGTGACCACACCTCAGACACTTCGAACATTGTACATATTGATCTATCGTTTGACTGGATGTCAATCCTCAATGCACTGGGAAGAATGCTATTTTCAAAGCTGCACCATAACATAAAATTCACAATAAAACGATCCCATTGAAAACACACCAAAACCTCCCCTCTCCCTGCCTCCTTGCAACATGGACTCAAAACTGCCCACCCCCCAATTTTGCAGAGTGCCTGTGAACTCTTAACTAATAACCTTTTTGAGGGGAAATGCTACACAGCTGAACAACCCCAACCAGAAGATCAAGTTCCCCCTTATTCTTGACCATATAAGCCCATAATACAACATTTAGCGAACTTTTACTCCGTGACTGATATCGAACTTAGGAAACATTGTTTGAGTGTCCCACCTCCCTTGGTGGCACATGAAGCTGGACAATGTGTCTTATCGACGTCCGGCCTAAATCCACCAAATATACATACTTGACGATACACTCACGTGTCCACTATCTAGCATGGCGTAGTTACCCAGCTCTCGTCAGGACAGACCTACATTTTTCGCACCTCCGTCCGTCACTGGCATCTCAAAGTTCGGGGGGGGGGCTCCCCAGCCAACATTATAGCATAACCATTGTAACAGATCAAACACACTCCTCCCATTCTGAGCTTTCTTGGCAATTTTCGTGACCTTGGAGGCACCTCGAAGAGTTATTTCTCTGAGCACCAGGAGTTCTCCATCCCTCTAACCATTCCCAGACTTCCTCCGGGGTCTGGAAAAACCAGGATTTCCCCTCCGCCAGCACGCGCAACGTGGCTGGAAAAAGCATTGCGTATTTCAAGTTTTTGTCCCGGAGTGCCCGTTTCACTTCCAGAAAGGACATGCACATCATTTGCACCTTCAGTGTGAAGTCTGGAAAGAATGTGATCGTCGAATTTTCAAACTTGAGTGGGGGGGTGGTGCGTGCTGTTTGGAGGATAACGTCTTTGTCCCAGTAATTAACGATTCTCGCCAAGATGGGACGCGGAAGAGCGCCTAGTTTCGTCGGTCTTCCAGGCACTCTATGAGCGCGTCCAACTGATAAAAAGTGTGACAAGGACCGGGGCTGTAAGTGTTTTTGAATTAACTCTTCAATGAAGAGGTCTGCAGTCTGCCCCTCGGCTCTCTCGGGAACCCCCAAAATGCGCACATAATTTCTGCGGGCGCGCCCTTCAGAGTCTTCAAGTTTAGCCTCCAGGTCCGAAGCCTTTTGACGGTTGTTTCCAGTCTTTTTGTAGATTTTTGGAGAGTCGACACTGATTCTTCAGTCGCCTTGACCCTTCCCCCAAATTACGTAGGTCTGCATGCATGAGGGTAACTTCGGCCATTACCGTGTCAATTTTCTGTTCAAGTGCAGTGCGTACCCCTTGGATAGCTTCCATTACATCCGCCAGGGTTGGGGGCCCTTCCTGCGATTGCAGCTTCGCACCGTGTGGTGCTGCTCTTTCCTCTGCGCCATCCATCCTGGACTGTGCGAATTTGTCAAGCTTCGTCTGGTGGGTCTGCTTGGGCCCCCTAGCTGTGAACATCTCTGCGGCGTCTTCCCTTTACAGTTGACCCAACAGTACTCAAGGTGCCTGGGCCGCCAGTGTGCGAATCGGGCGCAGTTGCAGGGTGAAAGTAAGTGGTAGCTCCCAGCCTACCACCAAACTGCGTTGGTGGTCGGCCACGCCGTTTGAACAAGTTACAAAAAAGAAAAGAATGCCAGGCCCTGCCGCACTGTTGTAGGCCTCGCAGGTCCCAGGCGTCATCGCATGCACCCCCAGCGCCAGGCCACAGTCAGAAGTAGTAATCAATCTCCGGATCTCCAGCCCCTACGTCCACACAGTCAAGAGTCAAAGTTGGCAATCTGGCAGTTGTGTTCATTCACTTTCTTGGACTCCTGCACTGACTCCTCACTTCTGCCCTGGTAATCTCTAATATTGATAAGCATTGTGTCTGCATACAGAAGGGGCCCATAAGCAACTTATCATCTCTGTAATGGGTCCCACTTTACCAGCCCATCTGGCCCAGTGACATTCACCACGCTTTAGTTGCTAGTGAGGGGTTCAGGACTCAATTGTGCACTTTATATCAAGGATTGTGTTTTCCTTCTGGCATCTGGCAAATATGCTTGGTCAGGGACATAACAGTGGCCCCTACAGCCCCTCTAGTGCGGGGGCACCCAGGGTTTGTTGTTTTGGAGCCCCCCACCCTCTAAGCCATACCATTGCATGCTTTGCAGAATGTGTGCAAGGCGTGGAATAAGAAATAGTTAAACTCTAGGGAAAGCCCCTCTGCTTTACTGAGCAGACCCCTGCAGTATAGGGGGGTCGGGACGCACCATTCAGGGGCCCCCATTGAGCTCCTTCTTCAGGGGGGCATCATTATGTGTTATGCCACTGCCTGCGGTTGTGACTGTTTGGCATGAAGCATGCTGCAGCCAGTGTTGTTAGGGTTCACCAGACATCTGATTAGTAGCACCTCCTCCATCTGCATGAACCCCCCATAAATTGGCTTCTGTGTGAGACTCATCGGAGTCATATCTTTATTCTTAGTAGAGTCCAGACATTTTGTATGCATTTGCTATTGCTTTATATTTTTGTTTGCAGTGTGCATAAATATAACACAAAAAGCAGGATCTCTGGAATTGAGTGATTTTGCAGTCATGGCGTTTTCTGCCTAACTACGGATTTGCTGCATAACCCGGAATGGCCGTAGTGCGCACCGGGCAGTTCCCCAGTGGGCCGCCAGGGTGCAATATCGGCCGCTGTAACAAAATCGGCCGAAACCCATCCTGGCAAACAGCTCGGCTTCGCCCCCAAACCCCTGGGGGGCCGGTTCTGGCTCCCAGCCCGGTCCTACACATAATCCATCATCCGCTGGACAATCTGCAGATTTTAACTAAAAATAATTTGTTTGTAGCTCATACGGACAAAAAGTTACTAAAAACGCAGCGACACATATTGCCACGAAGTGGAGGGACTTTCACAAAGATTGACTGGCCACCTTTCTGCTGTTTATTGCTGTATTTGTGTCTTGAACTGGCACTAATGAGATGAAACCTTTACCCAGTGTAAGTATGCAATAAAATGGCAAAAGAATTAAGTCATAATATCACGAAATGTACTGCACATCACACCACATAAATTGTCTTTTCTTTCTGCATAATTTAGTCAGCCTGATGCATAATTTGGTCCTCGCCCTGCAGCATAATTCCAGTGGCCCTAACTACAAGGTAGCAGGCAACTGAATCATGCCATGGTCGAACCTGATTACCACCTTTGTGAAACCGACTACAATGAGCACGAGTATAAAGTGTAATTTACTGTGACGATAAATAAATTCCTATATAATAGTAACTAAGGGGCATATTTACAAGCAGGCGATAAAAAATTATCGCCGCTTTTGCGGCCGTTTTCGGCCGAAAAGCGGCGATAATTTTATCGCCTAATTAGCAAGGCCACGCTAACGCGTGAAACCTTGCTTTAGTGTCGGGATTCTTTACGCCCAGCTTTGCATCTCTAATGAGATGCAAAGTGGCCGTTCCTGACCTAACATGACAGGAGAAATGTCGCTAAGCGACATTTCTCCTATCATCAAGCCCCACGCTATGAAGCATAACGTCAGGAAAAGTAGCGATAACCCCTGTTATCGCTACTTTCCTTACGCCTGCTTCAGGACTGATATAGCCATGATATCCTATGGAAGGTGGATATCATGGCGAAGTTTGTGAGTCCCTATCAGCAAGCTAACGCCACATTGCGTCAGATTCTCGCTGGGTTTCCAGCGATAATCCCATGTTAGGCAGTTAGCGTGAGGATTTTTATTGCTGAGGAGATAAGCGTTGCTAATAGCACGCTATCTCAGCGTTAAAAATCAACGTTACCCGGCGATAATTATCCTCACGCTAAGAGCGCTGAGCGATAATTATTGCCGGGTGTTGCTGATATGCCCCTAAGGAACTTACTCCACACTGGCTGTATAATGGGGTGTCCTGGGTAATCCTCAGAGTTGTGGGCTAATTATGTAGAAAAGGAACAATGGTAACTCTAGTGGTATAAATCTAGTCTCTTTAGTCAACAATAGCACATGAATTATTGTTGGACATAAACATAATTTATACAGTACATTGATGAAACGTATATATGCAGGTGCCTCCTTTTGTGTTACTACACACAAGTCATTATGCAGATACTTCTTACAAACAAAGGGGCATATTATCAAGGAGGCCGTTAAAATTATCGCCGGTAATGGGCTTGATAATATGCCCTGGAGAATTCCAATAGAAGCCCGTGTTCACACCAGAACATGGGCTTCTATGGACATTCTCTGCGGCATATTATCAAGCCCATTATCGCCGCTTTAGCGGCAGTTTTCTGCCGCTAAACCGGCGAAAATGTTTAACGCCGTCCTTGATAATATGCCCCAAAGTTACTAAGGGGCATATTATCAAGCACAGTGTTAAAATTATCGCCGCTTTAGCGGCAGAAAACTGCCGCTAAAGCGGTGATAATGGGCTTGATTATATGCCGCAGAGAATTCCCACAGAAGCCCATGTTGACACCAGAACATGGGCTTCTATGGGAATTCTCAAGGGCATATTATTAAGCTCATTATCGCTGCTTTAGCAGCAGTTTTCTGCCGCTAAAGCGGCGATAATTTTAACGCCGTTTCTTGATAATATGCCCCAACGTCTTTAGGACGTCAATCACACTATCTTTGTATGCAAATAAACAGTTGTAGCATGCGACGGCACACTGTGCGTTTTCAAGTGGGTTCCATCAAAAGAGAGTTCACTCTATCTGTAGTGTTTGCCCAAGCATATGTGCAGGACATGGAATGAGATTAAGACGTCAGTCCGTAAATTAATTTCTCTTTTCCAACCCTCAGTGTGGACCTCTGTTAATATGTAGTCAACTTGAGTATCTACATAATAAATTGTTTGTGTATACTACCACAAAGGGAGGCTACTGTATAAAAAAAGTGTAATCAAGGCACTGTATAAATAATGTTTCAGTCCAATAATAATTCATGTGCTATTGTTGACTAAAGAGACCATATTCATGCCGCAAGAGGTACTGTTGTTCCTTTTCTAGATATTTGTGCCATAGTTGGTACAATCCAAGTTTAACATGTTGCGCGTTATCCACTTGGCTCTTTCAGTCCTGGGAATTTAGGACAACAATCCTGATGTGTGTCACATCGCTATGAATTTTGCCTAATGCTTGTGTTCGAGGATTTTGTAAAGAGAGATCATTTCCATCTGTTTTAGCAAAGTTTTTCACCTCACCTGAGCCAGCCTCTTGTATACACAGCAAATGAGAGTGGATTTCACTGTAGTGAAGGGATTGAGCAGAAATCATTTTCAAGAATCAAGTCGAGCCAGTACTCCTAGCAAAACTACTATCTCAACAAGCATAGGCATAGCCAATAGGTCCTGCCTTTGGGACATTATAAGTGTTCAGCCATGCAACAGTTGATGTTGCACCAGGGATATTGTGCTGCAGAATTAAATACTTATAAGGTCCCAAAGGCGAGACCTATTGGCTATGCCAATGCTTGTTTTAAATGGGAGAAATTTGAAGTGGAAAAAAATGCTCGATCAAGTGCAGAAAAATGTTCCTTATTATGAACATTTGTGCAGAACATTTTTCTGCACTTCAAATTTCTCCCATTAAAAGAAAATGGTTGCATGTTTGTGTTGTACATGTAACTGTGCCACATTTGGCAAAAGGTACGTCCTGTGCCACAAGACTATATGACACAGGCTCTCAGTCACCCATACAAATATATCCCATCAATTCACACACATGTTCATACATCCCCACAGACCATGTACTCACAGATGCACATGGCAGCCCTATCATAGTACCCCTATTGACAGTACTTTGTTCAAACCATAGTATCGGGCTCTGTGGACATTAGGTGTAAAGTCAATGAAGCTGGGCGCGAGTTACTTGGCCTTCAGTAGCTCACAAGGATTTTCACTGATCAGAAGTAGCTCTCATTACAGAAAAGGTCAGAGACCCCTGTTATACAGTAAGATTATAGTCTATTAGATCAAACACAATAGGTTTTGTACAACTGGTATCCTGATCTCACGAATTTGAAAGTGTTTTTTTACAGGAAAATCAAGAAAATTGAATTTTGGTGAAATACAGTATTTGCCTAGGATCACACAATTTAAGTGGGTAAGCAGTGATGTATTCAGGTTTTCTGATTTTTATTTGTTTAAATCAGCCACTAAATCAGTATCTGTCTCTTCTTTGTTGTAACCACTTTGTGCATTTTTCTGCAGTTTTAATATAGTGCGAACTTCACCGGAAGGTATTGGAGCACAGGAAGATTACGTGATTTGCCCAGAATCACAGGATGTTGTGCTGGGGCTGAGACACAAACCTGATTCCCCATTTCCAAAGTTTGCAGCTCTGGCCATAATGCCACATTTTGTGTAAAGTTAACAAGCCGGAGCCACTCGAATGTGCGTTGTGGGCTTAAGGTTCCAACAGGACTTCGAGCTGAGACAGAACCAGGCTTCAGGATCGAGCTTGACTCGGGCTTTCAGTTGCTCGCCCACCTCTACCTTCCTCTTTCACTTGTATCATGTCGGAAGCATCGCAAATGCACTGCAAATAACACAGATGAACAGCCCGCTGCACAGGTTGTACTTCCACCCCCTGACGAGGGTATAAGAAAACACGTCCTTCACCATGAACATCCTGTGGACAGTCCATTTATGGTCAGCCCAAAAAATGTCAAGTTTGCCGCCATATGACATGAGGCTTACTTTCAAAACAGTCTTCTGTTCCAGTCCAAACATACCAAACAGAAGTGGCAGGGCCAAAAGGTAAGGGCATGGGCAGCTATTTAGTGTCAGTGAACTCATTGAGGGTAGGTTGGAGAGTGGCATAGCTATCAAATGTGCATGCAGCAGGTGCAGTAACACTAGGGCGTAGCCGACGGAAGGCCCCGTTGAACCCCAATTGTTGATTTATTTTACTACCCAACTAATGTTCACGGAACACTTGCTTTACTTGCATTAGGGCCCATGGCTGGCTAGATATGCCACTGGGGTCCAGTTGCTTTAGCCCCGCAGCTCCATATGGGGTTAGTTTCCTTTAGAATATTGTGTACATTAACTCTCTGAATAGCGATCTGGTACAGTGTGTGCGATTTAACCAGATCTTAGCAAATCCTATCATATATGTTTAACTGACACGCACAGGAGCCTCCTTTATTAGTGAGAACTACAAACCCAAGAGGCAATCTCAGCAGGCGTTTTGCTATATTGATTGATCACCATATGTGCAACTGGATAATTTCAATGCACTCTTAGATACCTACATGCATGTGGGTTTGCACAACGCAAAACTAGCATAAAATCAATGAAACACTGTACAATATATTGCAGGGAGAGAGAGCAACAACAGAGGATAGTGTAGGGTCTAGGCAAGAGGCGAGATATAGAAGGAGAGGGGAAGGGGGGCTTTTAATGTGAGGCACTTCTAAAAGGACAAGAGACAAGTACAATCCCCAAAGAATGTTAACCAACAAACTTCCAGTTTCTAAAGGTCCATGCAGCTGGGTAATTTGCACTGACAATCACAGTCAGGGCTTTCTCTAGGTTCAAGGGATCCAGCCAGTCAGATGGGGCTTGACGTTTCCCTGCTAAAAGAGGAGATCTGGGAAAGTTGTCTGCCCAGAAAGCATTGCATGGATTGGTACCAATATGCATAAGACCAGACATCCAAAAAGCAGTGCTTAATTTGAGCTGGTGGTTTCCATGCTCAGCACCAGCACTTAATTGCCAACACTGCCCCTTATGACAGTCTGTTGAATGGTGGCGCTATTTGTCTAATTTGGAAAGCAGCACAACATGTTTTTTAATTCTAAATATATTAAAAATGACTAAAGCCTACTGCCAAAGCCATTCTTATAGGTTTGGGGGCTGGAATAGTCAGAATAGGCACACTTGTATGAGTGGGATGGTTAGTAGTTTGGTTGTTACTGTAGTTGGCAGAATTGACAGCGGCAATGGGTGGTACAAGCAGAAGTGGCCTCCTGAGGAGGGCCCTGGCACTCATTCTTTTTACAAATTAACCACTGCCTAAAGACAACGAATGGTAGGGGAAGAAGTGATGGGAGGCATTATACTCATCTGTGGGCAGCATCAACCCTCCATCTAACACGTAAGGTTCTTAAAAAAATATAAATGTTTGCAATGATCCAAGGCTAACCGTAGCAAGAGATGCTAAACTCAAACCATCAAACGATTCTGGTTAAAGTGCCTCTTGCTGCCTCCAAGCTCCTGATAATTATAAACTTACAAAATTCACCTAAAGACTGTTGCAGTCCATGGTCTTCGAAAGCATAGCCCAGAAAAGGCGTCGCTCCTACTCAAAACACTCACACATTGATAGGCGAGATACTTCCGGCTTTGGTACTTTATTTAGGTCGACGCCTTTCTCGTGCTCTGCCCTCTGGTGCACACATTACAGCCAGCTGGTTTCCCACAAAGAACGGTCAAGTGTTGTCTCGAGCCGCCCTGTGCCCTTCAGCTCCCGGGTTTGAAACTGGAATCTCTCCTTCCATCCTGGAGAGGTGAGTGGTGCCCATGGCAGCGGTCCGGGGGAGCAGCAATGTCGATTCTGTTTACATTCAGCCACATACAGTGACTGAGCGATGGACAGAGGCCTGCCCAGGGAGGTGGGAGATAGCAGGCTCGGATCGTCCATTGGGCGTTGGGGCGTAGCCCCCCCCGCCCCCGCGCACCCGCCCGTGCCCGCAGCTCCCTCGGTGTCTCTGAACTTAGTTTACTTAAGTTCAGAGACGCCGAGGGTGGGGAGAACTAACTGACAATGCATGTCAGTCAGCATGACGTCGGACCGTGGGCGGTCCGGCGTCATGTTGACTGACATGCATTGTCACAAGCCAGGGAAAGGCAGCACAAGTGCGCATGAGTGGGCATGGATATTAATTTTTAGTCCGTGCCCAGTCATGCGTACTTGTGTTTTTACTGCCTTGCGCATGCCCATTAGGAGCCCCTCGGTCTCCTAATGGGCAGGCGGCGGGCGTAGCGTAAGCTGCGCCCTCAGCCAATCCTGGCGCTGCTGGCAGTGCCAGGATTGGCTGAGAGGGGTTGGCAGGCCCCTCCAGTACCGTTAGTAAAGGCGCCCAGGGGATCAGAGGTCTGAGAGGTGGCGTGGACCCGTGGACCGGCTGTGAGGTAAGTTTTTAAAAAAATATTTCATTCCCCCCCGTGCGTGACCCCCCCCCCCCGCGAGCCGCGACTGTACACATCTTTTAGTATTGGCAGATTTAGGGAGTTACAGAGGTCGTCCTTCAGATTATCCAATTAATAGCAGACCATTAATTTGGGATATCGCCCCATTTTCCCAACTGTAGCTACACCATAAACCTATAAGCACATCACAATAAAATTCCCAGTGAAAGGAAAAGTGGGAGGCGTAGCGGGAGGAAATGACTGCTTACCGAACTCATCGCTTTCGTATCATTATCTATTTTCGGCGCAGGCTTCGAGGCACGTCCCACAGAGGCAGCCAGACTTGGCTAATTGTGTTTTCATGTTGTGCTGAGGCTGCATGTCGCCTTGTGCTTGACGTTTGACCTGCCCTTGGTTGTCTGTGGACATGTAGTTTTGATTGCATAGTCTTCGCCGCTGTGACAGCCGTGGGTGCACCGAGGCCGCAACTATTTTCCTCCCTCGTTCTTGTTGGTGAGACAGGTGCTGTAAACAATTTACGAAAAAAAGCAGAGGGAGCCTGGCATTCACAGACAGTGTGTAATTCATTTACTGAACTGGAGACGCAAAGTCAGGCTCTTAGTTTGACATATTTCTTTTCTTTTCATGTTATAGTTTTTGTTCGGTGCATTAGAGGCGTCCAAGCTTCAGGCAACACATTGTGAAATGCAAACATAAGTTTTGCTGGGTGAGGGGACAGCGCACACTTTCACATATTCCTGTATATTACGACAATACTTAACACTGCTGACATTTGGTACAGTCAAATCTGCATGTTTTTCTATGTGACAGTCTACTACTGTTTGCCGTTTTTAGTGCTGTAAATTACAGAGCTTCTATTACATAATAATCAGTATGCGCCCTCCCCCCCTCACTACGCTCGCTCGTTGCGCAGCATTAGGACAATAATTTTACGCCCTACCACTTTCAAATGTCACCAGCCGCCACTGGGAGATAGCAGCGTGCAGTGAGTGATAAGAGCGGTGGGTGAGAATGGCGGCAAAGAACCGACTCTTAACTGCATATCCTGTTGGCAACGAAACAGCAGCGTGAATTGTGCGTGACTAACAAACACACTAAAACGGTAATGAAGGGCCATGGGCACAGAATGCACTCACGCGAGCACATGCCTGAGGCAGAAACAGTGCCATTGCTGCACGTGACTGGGGCTTTTAAGAGTGTGTATGGTAGCAAACATTTCTAAGTAAATCACGTCATATACGAACACCAGTGCTGGAAATTAAATCAAGAAGAAACACAAAAGGGGGACTCACCCATCTTCAGTCATGTTTTAAGTGCACACGATTTTAGATGTTCGAAAGACGTGAACCTGAGGCGAACACTGATCCCATGGTCTGCACACTAATTATGTCACATTTTAGCGGCGAGCGTGTAACTCCGTGAAATGTCCAACTAGCTATGAAGAAACAGATGGCCGTGAAAAGTATCTACACGAAATATGACTTTTCAGCAATTTAACCCTGTTCAGTTGCGACAGCAATTTAGGAGATATGCTATTAGAGGCTGAAACAGGACGCTGTGGCAGGTAGGGAGGTGGGTGTGGAGGTGTTGGACACCTAAGTCCCAAACAAATAACACTTGGCTGCTGCAAACAATTATAAAAATATATATGCCTATTGGCTATTGGTCAACCATCACTATCCTCTCAATCTTCAAACACACTCATATTGCACACTTTACTCTCCCCCTAACTGTTGGGTCTGTAAGAAGCACTTATGATGAAACGAAATAGATAAAAAATCTGTATTTTAATAATCAATATAAATTCATCATTGATGTATTATATAAAACATAATAAATCATACACATAAAGATCGTATCCAGTTAAAATAATAAAAGCACCACACACTTTATCACAATTGTTTCAAAACATTTTCCATGCCATAAAAAGGAGAACAGTAATTGACAAGCAATGTGTCATACATCTGTCAATTTGGATTTGTTGAAGGCAGTGTCAGACATAAGTTACTGATCCCTGTCTTTCCCTAACTGTACCAAATTTAACACTTAAAAAACAACAGGCGTCGACGCGTTTCGGTGGTGAAACCTTCACATAGAACCACCTTCCTCAGGACTCAAGCTATTTTCTCCTTGTATATATAGGTGTTCAATTATGATGTCGAATTCACCGGTATAATTGTACTGCGGCAAAAGTGTCTCCAAAAATGGAGTACTTGTAGATATCTTGACGGAACGTTGGAAACTTGCAGAGATTGCTCAATTTTTCTCAAAGGACGAAAAGACGGGGTAGGCTTCAATTCAAGTTCAATTTGTTTGCCGGAAATGGTCTCGGTCACTTTCTTTTCTGGAGCTTTATTTATTCCAGGTGGATGTTAATCCCTCTCTTGTGTTCTCTTGTTGTTCAGAAAGGGGCGAGCATATAGTTTGTCATCTCCCTTGATTTTCGTGTATCAGGGTCGTGTATGTATTCCTCCGTCTTTCGTCTATTCTTCCACTTTCTGCTGCAAACAATAACAATGATTGTGCATGGCGAACGGGAGGGGTGTGGGGGAGGGGAGCTGTCACGAGATAATCCCACGTCGTCGAGAACGACATTTGAAGTCCGTATTTACTTTAAACAAATCCATTCTGGGAGTGGGGGGTCTTGGTTCACTACTATTGAATGTACACAGATGAGTTGAAAGGAAGATGGTGCCCCGGCTGCAAACGGAGTCACCTTGTAACTTTACACTGACCCAGGCCCGCTGCAGTAGTCTCCAGGAACAGACTGCCATTTTCCCCCAGCCCCACTCGTATTCCCGAACCCCCTAGGGTCACCCGCCAGGCAACCCTGGGACTGGAGTGGGAGTGAACTGACCTGGAGCTCTCCGGTGCGAAACCACCGACGGACGATGCAGGAGAACAGGGGCCTGAAGCCTGATAAACCCAGGGTTCAAATCAGGAGACGGTGTTTGCAGGTCGGAGAGTCTTCAATGAGCGGGCGCCGCCACACAGGAAGGTCAAATCAGGAGGTAAGTTACGGGGCGGAATCATGAGACTCTGTGGAAGCACAATGCCGTGGTCATTAAAAGACACCCATATGCAAATGTGCGGCCGCGGCTCGTTGGGCAGCATGAAGCGCTAAATGAACAAGCACTGGCCGCACGTTTGAAACAACAGATGCGTTCCCATCCTTCGGTGATAATCGCTGGTGGGGGCACAGCAGGGCTGTCAAAAAGTCAATAACAATATATTAAATGAAGAGAAGTTTCAAACGTGGCATTCTTTAGGGTGGGACACTTCTTTTGGCTTGCGGTTTTGGTTGGACTGTGGTTGGTGTTTTTAAAGCGACCTGCAGAAGACAGAAAAACGGGCTCACTAAAAGGTATTTAAAGCCCAGAGACGCACAATTCACTCGCCATGACTCACAATGCTGAAGAATACAGCAAGGAGATAGACGAGTTGCCAGGCGTGAGAAAAAGACGGGACAGTAAGCAAGAAAAACAAGCATTGGCCGCAGCAAAGCGGTCGCCAAAGTGAAAGTGATTGCGATCGCAATCAAGCGTGGCGAGCGATGCGCTTAATGAGCATGACGAGGAAAGCCCTATGGTGCCTCTGCTCGAAAGGGCGTGCCCGTGCACATGCATTCAAGCTCTGGGCCGGCCATGGCAGCATTTTTTGAAGCCCTCACTAAAAGTCTCGCCAGACCAGCGCATGCGCTGGGTCACACGAGACCTAAAAAGGAGCCTTCTGCAGTATGGCACTCCTCCTTAAAGACCTTTCTTATGCAGAGTTTGGGCTTCCTAGCAGAACGAGCTTTGTCAAAGCCTACAGGCCTGTCCTTAAGCTGAGTCTGTTGGCTTAGTCGACTAACGCGTCCACTGTAGGGGCCGGTGTTTGACCTCATTGTCACAGGTTTAAATTCTGATGGGTCCACTCAGCCTTTCATCCTTCTGAGGTCAATAAAATGAATACCATTGAGTTGGGTAACAATACACATCTGTTATTCAGCACTGAGATACCGTTCTGGGTGAATGTGTACAAATACACATTATGTTACCAACCATGCTTTTTTAAAGTTATGAATTTGTTTGCAAACATGCAATATGGAAACATTTTTCTAACCATATACAAAACGAAACAACCATAACAACACAGGCGTGGAAGTGCCATGCGATCAGAAAAAGTAGAATATTCACAGTGTAAGAGAGTAAGTGGATGTACTTGGGCTGACTCGTTGCCTCACTCTGTATTCAGTGATGGGAGGAAGCAACAGATGACTGGCACTTGAACTTACCAATGGATGACAAGGGCTTAGCATATCCACATACGTATGTATTTTTATTATGAATTTTTGGAAAACATGAAGCTGCTGAGTCTAGATGGAACCGAAGAAGCTAACCACACTTCTTCTGTTCCCTTCCAAAACATCTTTGTGCCCACTGGTAGCCTCGTCTCCTTAGAGATCGCAGACCTTGATTTCTCAAATGATACTGTTAGCGACTCAATAGATGAGTAGAATTGACGCTCTTTTGGATTAAATCATGCCAGTAAGTATCCAGACTCTGAGGGTGCTGGAACAAGGTGGCATGTACCCACTCTTGGATGATGGCGCTGACAACAGCAGGTAGCAAGTTCTCTAAAGCACGACTTCAAGTAGGAAGTCCTGGATGCAGCCCACGACCGTCACTCTGACTCCTTGGAAGAAACACTTTCTTCAGAGCAATAGATTGACCCCTTTAAACAGGCTGCTGAGGAGTTTTGCTTAGCACCACACGCCATTGTAATCACTTCAGGTCACTAGGAAGAAAAACAAGCATTTGGAATGCAATAGGTCTCGCATTACTGAGAGTTTGAGCTATTGGCGTGGCAATAATAATGGAACACCAATAGCTCAAACTTTCAGTGATGTGATACTTATTGCATTGCAATTGCTTGTTGTTTTAAAAACTGGCATTAGAGTGAAACAGAATACAATGATCCAATGGTAATTACTAGTTGAAGGCAAATCGCATATAGAACACTAGGTACTATACACTGCAATTATTTACATTGATTCTGACGGCCCATGGCTGCATTCAGCAGATGAATATGACATATCAGTCTCTTCCGTGAGAAAAAAATACCTTACATCCTAGCTAAACAGCTGTTTTAACTGAATGCTCCCGACATAAAAAAAGGGATGCCTAAAATGTTGGCAGGGAGGCAGCATCTTGAATCTAGGCCGTATGAATGCTACTTCATTGTGTAACTGGAAGAAAAAAGCTCAACTATAATCAACTCCTAGTCATCAATGCAACAACATTCTGCCAGCGAAGCAAGCGGAGGAAGAAGGGATGCAACTACTGCAAATGTATAGAAAATAAAGGATACCCTAAAGTGTACCATCGGTACGCTACATAATGATTAACCCTGGGCGTAGTGGGCGTAGTGGGGCTACGTGGAGCATCGCGTAGTGTGGCCAAATCTACGCACACTCACGCGCTCCGCGTAGCCCCGCTACGCGCCGCCCGCCTCCCGCCCGCCCTCATTTAAAAATAATTTTAACTATTTTAGAGTATGAAAATTCCTTACTGCAGGCATCCGCGCATGCGCATTTGCGAGGAAGAAGTTGCGGTTGCACCAGGAAGAGGGAGCCCCGGGACGCCGACCTCAGGTAAGGAATTTTCATACTTTAAAATAGTTACAATTATTTTAAAATGAGGGCAGGCGGGTGGCGGGCAGCTCTGCTCCGCCGCGCCATGTGCGTAGTGCTGCCTGCTACGCCTACTTTGTGGAGCACGAAGCAGGCAGCACTACGTACACTCCGTGGGCGGAGCGGAGCACTCCGCCCACCCTTAATAAGGATACGGAACTGAAATGTTGTTGCTTTATGTAACGAGAAACGTTTTATTGCAGTGATGCACAGTAAACAGACAATGTCCAAAAGTGAAAGGCAATTTCAAATGACCCAGTGTTCTGCGTGCATTCTAACAACATTTCAGCATCTGGCTACAACGTGTAACGATACCAGCGGCGGGATATAAAGGTAACTGCTATAAAAGCCTTTAGACTCCAAGAACCATCAACCTCACCGATGCATTATTATAATAATGCCTCACTTTGCTCCCAGTCACTGATCAATACAATGAAATACTTCTCACATTAAGTATTTCAACTTTCTTGTAATGCAATCTGGGTATTTCGATTAGCAAGTGGGGACAGTCTTGTATTAAATGTTATTAGTGAACACAGTGCATCTGCAATGTGGCACTTCTATTATAACAAGCAATTAGATCCGGCCAGCAGTCACCATAAATATACATAGAATTTATCGCTTATACCAGAGTACTTTCATTTCGTGCAAAGTCAGGCTGAAGCTACTAAGGGGTCTATTGTAGACCTGCTTTGATTATTTTAACTGCACTTTCCCCTGCTAGCATGATACAGCATGGGGCTGCGGTATGGTAGTTTATACGGCAGAGCACGGTAAGCTAGATATTGACCTTTAATGCACTATCTCTCTAGGACCTGTGCAGGCAAGTTTCTAGCAATAGTCGTACAGTAGACCGGCTCAACCCCTCACTATACATTAAGCAGAATGAAAGTCCGCTATAACCCTCATCATATGGACAGACCACTGCAAACAAGCAGTTAATGCGGCACTGGTTGCAGCGGAGCAGTTGATAATGCTCAGAAATGGCTCTAGCACGCTGAATTTAGTTATTTCAAAATGCATATCGTCGCTAACACTTAAATACCTCGTTTGAAGACGTCGGTAATCTGGTGCACATTGAGTAAACTATTCTTACAGCTAATCTAAAACAAGTGGTACGCTTGCGCGCCCCACACCGCTGCCATGTGGTTTCAACTATCGCGCACGTGTCTGGGCACGATAATTGAAACCACATGGTGGCGGTGCGCGTAACAGACACCAATAGGCCATGGGCGGAGCAATGCACCCGCCTTTGGCCAAATGCGTGCTGTCTTGGATGAAAAGACGCACGCAAAGGCCAATAGCGTGGCCCAAAAGGAAAAGCACACTCACAAGCGTGTGCGATTCCTAACCTCCTAACCCCCTACAAGAGGTCTCTCGCTGTGCGAGCAGTGCTATGCACTGCAACGCTAGGCGCGAGACCTAAAAAGGTGTCAGAATGAACAGAGACACAAGAAGAAGGGGGGTTAGCGTTTAGTCAATGTCCAACATTTTTCAGTCCCCTCCCCCACCTTGATGAGGCAGATGCCTAATGGAAGCTTTGATGAATATCTCCCATTTCAAAGTTTGCTAAATTGAAGATAATTGGAAACAGATCAGAGCTCTGGGCTAAGAGTGTTCCAGTGTCTGGGGCCCTGGCGCCCCAGAGATGTGCAGATAGCTCTGTACCATAAAGCAAAGAGTGCATGTCCAGAGGCAAGAATCTGAGTGGCAACTACACAGCGGTCAACTGCACCACCCCGTTCCCGCTCCTCAGTGTAACCCACAAGAATGGTAGACAAGACACATGTACCAAAAATCTTAAAATAAAGTTGATGGATCAGGAACATCAAACCAACTGACCCAGTTCCCCTGTGGACAGAAAGAAACCACAGTCAGGCCCCAGGGAACAAGGACCCCCAAAGTGCATAAAAGAATCTAGGGTAACCCACTTAGAGAATGTGCTTTTGAGGAAGCTAGGAGGGGCTAGAGCCCTTAGGTATCCTTGATATTCTCAGTGCTTTCAATAGGGTGGGATATGGACAGCTGGGTTCCCGATATCTACCCACACAACCAAAGCAATGACAACTGATTCACGTGTGTCAGTTCATTACATGGATCGCTTTTTATTATTGTCCAAGAAAATATATGCAGCAAAATAAAAGAACATTATTAATTCTTTTAATAATACCGAAAAAAATATCTGCAAAACTTACAATACATATAGACCAGATACAGGATACTAAGGTTCTGGCCTACACGGTCATTCCTTCCATTCAAACACAGACGAAACCAACTGCATGACGACCGATGGGGGACGATCCTGGGCCACTGCCCAGCCAGACGCGAAACCCAAACCTGCCGCCATCTCTAGGGACTGAAGGACCCGGCGGCCATCTTAAGAGTTAAAGCCCCATGCCCTACACAGCTGCACAATATTTCTATCCTTCACACGCACCTAAGCCAGGGCAAGATTCTTCACAGAATGAAAAAGTGCTGAACCCAGTCTTCAGTGTTTTCAAGCCTTGAAAAAGCCCTACAAGGCTTGTTCATATGTTTCCGTTCCCGCCAAATGCCACCAAGGTCCGCTTCCCCCTGACCTCCAGAGCAATCAAGATTGCTAATTATCTCGCTGGTGAATTTGTCTGTGGTGCATAGTTGCCAAGTTTTTACTCTGCCTATGTGTGTCATTTCCATGTTATCAAGGTACATACGTGTAACATTTCAATAAATGATGTGTGACACTTTGAGTGACATTTTATAGTGTGTAGAACAAAACAATGACGTTCATGTAATAGGATCAATATCAGACATTGCCTCTTTTGTTTTTGGGACTATACTCACTCCTATGATTCTGTATGATCTTCAATTAATGTTGTTTAGAATTATTATACATACTTATATATTTCTCTGGTTTTGAATCCTTGGTTTTTCCTACCCCCTCCTTTCCCCCTCCCCCCCTTCCCCTTGTTCCTTTCCCACATTTTGTTATTTCATAATGATTTTCAAAAAGAGAAAAAAGGGCTTTTTTGCATTTAAGCATTTTTTTTACTATTGCATGGCTCATATTTCACTTTGGTTTTCAAGAGTTTACTGACATACTATATTCTCTACTATTTCAATGAATTGAGTGTTATGTATTATGCTTGGGATCTTAATAAAGCCTTTTTGAAAGTAAGAAGTTACCCCTTTAGAGGTGTCTGTGGCTCTAAAAAGTACATTAAACATCTCTAACAATCCCGAAGTGCAAGTTAACAAACCTGTTCCTTTTTAACGTGGCACGGGCCACTTGACCAACACGAGTGGCACTTAAAATGATCCAGAGCTTCCAAATCCCTCGAATTCCCTATACCGGGGACAAGTACCTCATAGGTTGGTGAAAATCCAGCTCAGTATGAGATGGACCCTGAGGGTCAACTAAGAAATGAGGAATAACGGGGAGAATCACTACTTCCAGGAGCGATTCCCGTGGAACTGTTCCCTTGTATTTTCACCATCAGATTTCCGTGTGAAAAGAAAGTGATCTGCCGTGTGCGCTGTTCCAGCAGCTCTCCTAACTCCTATGGGATGGTAAAAGATTTACGCCACGGAGACACCTTTGCACCATGGTGCTAGAGTGTCTCCATGAGTCTAGCATAGGTTTTGTACTGGATGGGTACCTTTCCAGTACAAAATACTATGCACAGACGCTAGGCATTTTCCCACTTTGTATGCGTGCTGTACAGTGCAGCACCCATGCAAAGTCGGAAAAGGAAGGAGAAATGAATGCATTTCTCCTTCCTTGTACCTACTTGAAAAGGGTGAAGTTTCCTCAAGCTAAACCCAATCTACTATATTTAGTAAATTGGGTTTAGCGTGAGAAACATTGGATGGTTGCATGGGAGCCCCCATGCACCACTCTTGATGCACCCCCTATGGCGCAAAGTAATGCAAACCAGCGGTATGCGCTGCTTCGCATTACTTTTCAGTCATTTCCAGCGCTAAACAGGTTTAGCGCTGGAAAGTAAATTGTGAAAAAAAGATTTTGCGCCGATTTGCATAACTTTCGTGAGCCAAACACGGCGCAAAACTTAGTAGATCTCCCCCTTGGTGTCCATAGAATCATCACCACCTCTTCGACCTGCGCACTTCCTGGGCATCTGGGAGTAGCAGACTGACAGCTACTGCTGAATGTCTGTGGGAACCTAAAGGAAGGAAGGGGCTCTAATTGAGCGACTAATGACTTTCAGAGGGGTGATGCGGGGACAAGCACTGAAAAAAGCGTTAGTCTAACTCTTGATGCATGCTACTTAGCAGGGCTAATGCTGGCAACTCGTTCGGGTAGAGCTAGTAAAAGGCAGAGGTGAGCATGTTTGACCCGTATAAAGTTATTGCCTCGCAGCATAAGGCCTGGCCGTGACATCAGCCATCTTGGGGAACACTTACCAATGCAAAGGCCCGCTTTCTCCCAGGAGACATAAGGGACCCTCCAGTGAAGAAAGAGCCACTGACCTGAGCCTGTGCAGAGGTTCAGGGTGACAAGGTGGCAGCTGGGCCGAATCACTGATATAGTGGAGGAGGCCGGGGGTGTTCTTCCCCGCAGCTGGTAGCACTCAAGATGGTGGCTTTCACTCTCAAGATGGTGGCTTTATGGGCCTGGCCTGGGTTGGCTTCAAGGAGCGGGCCCTGCACTGCGGTGGGTCAGGGCGGGGGGGGGGGGCAGGGGTCAGGCATGGACAAAACAGATCCCATCACTCATCACTCCCTCCCCTACCTCCTCCCTCCCTCACTCTTTCTACCTCCCTTATTCCTTTCCTCTCTCCCCTGAATTTAATCCTCAGTGAACTTAATATTTGTTTATATAGAACTCTAACCACTAGTATATGTAGTAGACCTTTGTGCTACCATTCCTATGTGATTTTAGAGTTTCCCGTTTGTATCTCTTCCTTGAGTGACTTTACAACTTGTACATTTGCAATTTTTTCTTGTTTATATCTCGTATGTACCTCATGTAATCCAAAGTGCTTATGTAAGGCAACTGGTTCTTCCCAGCCCCCTGCCCCACCCCCCTCCCTTCCCTCTTTCCTCTCCTGGGGACTTGTTTCTTCTTCATTGGACTTTTACAACTCTAACTTCTGTAACCATGTGCCCTTTACCAAAGCACTCCTTCTCCCCTTGTTGGGGGGGGGATCCAGCATTTATACCCTGGAGTCTCAGAGACCCCTCTGAGAGAGTCCACAGCATCAATGGGAGCCACACAGCGAAGGTGTGAGAATAGCGCCCCTTGCCAAAGCACTCCCTCTCCCCTTGTTGGGAGGGATCCAGTATGTATGCCCTGGAGCCTCAGAGACCCCTCTGAGAGAGTCCACAGCGTTAAGGGAGCCACACAAAACGGAGGCAAGGGAATGACACCACTGGGATCACAGCACACTGGACGTTGGACACTGTTTTTCCTCATCTCCCGGTTGTGTTTCTTTCACCCTCCCCCATCCCTCTTTCATTCTTGTCTACCTCCCCTGCTCCTATCCCCTCTCCCTGAATCTCTCACCGTACCTGCTTTTTCCCTTATGTATATGTTTTTAACGCTTGTAACTACGCTCCAGCAACTTGTAACTATGCTCTGAAACTGTGTAATTTGTAACTATGGGGCATATTATCAAGCCAGACGATAAAATTATCGCCGCTTTAGCAGCAGAAAACTGACGGCGATAATGGGCTTGATAATATGCTCTATGGAATTCCAATTGAAGCCCATGTTAGATGTCCTTCACATCTGGCAAAAATGCTCTAATCAGCCTTACTGCCTTAGGGGCATATTATCAAGAACGGTGTTAAAAATTATCGCCGGTTTAGCTGCAGAAAACTGCAGCGAAAGCGGCGATAATGGGCATGATAATATGCCCTTGAGAATTCCAATAGAAGTCCATGTTCTGATGTGAACTGCCATGTATTCTTTGCAAAACAATGACACAGCAATCAGCCTGTGGACTGGACTCTTTCCCTTCCGAGTATAAACCAGGTCTATAAACCAGCGATAATTTTAACGCCGTCCTTGATAATATGCCCCTAAGTCTCCTCGCTCTCTGTCTTTCCATCCATTCTCTCTCGCTCCCCTCTCTCTTCTCCATCTCTGATCACTCTCTCTCCATCTTCCACCTCCCTCTCTCTCTGTCTTGAGGCCTCCTAGGCCTGCTGTAATTAACTACAGTGAGCCAGTTAAAGTGACAGACGCACCAGAAGTGGCCGTGGGCTTTCCAGAGACAGACTCCAAGGTCTCAATTCCACCGGGGAAATGCCTAGTGGAATTAAAGGCCTGGTCCCTGGTTTGAAGCCTGTTCCTTGTGTCTGATGTAGACTTCCTCTGCGCTGCAGGCAGAATTTACCTCTCCAGCCTGTGGATGCCACTACTGCTTGACGGTTAGGCATGCGAAAAATACATATTTTTTTAAACGTACCTGAATGCAAGGCGTGGTCCTCCAGTCCTCTTAAAACATTGATAGGTAGAATGCATACCTATTTTATCATTTTATTCATTTTACTCAGTTGTAACTGTATAGTGCGTGCATACCAGGAACGTGGACAACCATCCATCCACGTGAGACAAAATCCATCATCAGTTAAAGGGAACGTGGTATCGCTCCCATACCGGAAGCACAGCTAGTTAGGATTTTGTCTTAAGTCTGTCTTAAGTCTGTCTTAGGTCTGTCTTAAGTTTGTCTTAAGTCTGTCTTAAGTCTGTCTTAAGTCTGTCTTAAGACAAACTTAAGACAAAATCCTAACTTCTGTGAATATCAAAAGTAGTAAGTTTAGGATTTTGTCTTAAGTTAGTTCTGTGAATCGGCCCCTTAGACTTTATGTTTTTAAAAACTCATTTCATGCCAATAAAAACATTACTCATTACATAAAAATGTTTTGAAATTCAATGTCTTAATCGGCGTTTCCCCTCTAGTGCTCTTCTCACTAATGGAACTGGAAGTAGCCATTCCCTTGACCAATCAGGGCACTGCTCTCATGCAGCAAGAGAGCAGTGCCCTGATTGGAGGGAGCGGCCCTACTCGGCGCTCCACAGCGCTCTGGAAGCTTTGGCTAGCTCTAACCCGACAGCTGGGTTAGTGTTGTCTAAAGTGCCCATGTGTGGCTGGCCTTCTCAAGAATAGAATAGAATTGGCAGTTGTGTGTGTGTATGTGTGTGTGTGTGTCTATGCACATGATGAGCTTTTCTTAATTATATGCACGCCCTCCATTTAAATTTTAGAAAATAAAGTGAAATGAAAATAAATGGTTCCTCCTTCAATGAAACAGCATCAATAATTTCAGTGAGTGCTCGTATTAAAGCATGACAGATGCCAGGAGTAAGTCATTTTCTGTATTCCTTGCATTTTGGTCCTTTTGGTAGGTCGCCGTATACCATTTTAGATCCAGGACCTCAGGTACCAATATGCAATGGTTGGATGAAGCTGTACTGGGTGAACTGTTCACTCCTGAACGATGTTAAAGTTTCCGCGTAAAGGTCCAGTGAAGGATGTCTTGGGCACATTAGGGACTTGTGACCCTTCCCATTCCTTGTGTGTTATGTTTCAATTTTCCTATTATTAGTTCCCAACACAGGAATATACCACAGCATTCGTAATTCTACCTTTTCTAGGCTTTTAAAATAGGAAATGCCTCTCTGTATGATGACGTTGCCTTTGGATTCATAGCAATGCAAGGGTCAGCGGCCTTCAGGGAGAGGACTGTGCCCATAGTTTTGCTGGGTAGCTGAGGGTGGCAAGCAGGCATCAGGGGGATATTACTGGCAGCAGAGTCCTGATGCTGTGAGGGTCAACAATGAGGTCACTGTGTTCAGCTTGGATAATTCCTTCCGGTGTTAAAGCCAGTCGACTTCTATGGGGCAGTAGCGATAGCTCTGAGGGAAACTCCTGGTACTGGTGAGTAAAAAATTCTCTGCTGGGTTAAACGAATAAGTATGCCATAAAGTGTCACTCACAGAGTCACACTAGACCAGGGCATGTCACACATCAGCACACCTCAAACATGCACATGTCACGCCTAAGCCGACTAGAAGCGTGGACTGCTCTCTTCCAGGCTCAGCGTTGACCTTGGACACAGCATCTGGGGGGAACAGTCGTGTCCTCTCCAGCCTCCTATGAGCCATGTTTCCAGAGAAGCAGAGATATCCCAGCTGTGGCGTCCGATAAATATTTGGTTCCCCTGCCTGGGTTGGGGGGGAACTGGGATGGGGGGGTGTGATAGGCCAGCTGTCTGTCTGACAGATGAGGCCTTTCTGCTGACTGTGGGGGAAGCCCAGCTCCTGACCTGGAGCACGGCTGGGACTTCCAGGAGCTGGTGGCCTGTTTATGGTGCTGGGTAAACACTGCAGCCTAAGTGAAAGGCAGATGTGGCACAGGGCCAGATGGTCGCCATGGATACCCTATAAGTGTTAACAGCACTATCTGACTGCTGTGTACTCAGTATGTATATGGAGGTGCAAAAATATTTTCCAACGCTAGTATTAACACTATAACAGATGTCAGTGCGATCAACGAGTCTCCTCAGCCACTGAGTCAATGTGCCGGACAGACTGTCTCCTTACAGAAACAACCCTTCATGTCTCTTCCTGCGTAGACAATGCGTCAAAGACAAGGACCAGCTGTTGGAACCTCCTCGGGAGTATGACGTGCCCTAATGATGATTGTGTGGGGGAAAGCACACAAAGGAGAGAGCAACACAGAGTCCAGGGGGTGGTGTAAGCACAAGATGTAGAGACCACCACAGATTGCAGGGGGTGCAGCGGGGAAAAACATGTGGGAGAGAGCAATACTGAGTGTGGGCAGCTGGCATCAGGTGGAGAGATGCACACAAGGAAGAGAGCAACACGCAGCATGGGGAGGAGGGGAGTTGGCAGGGAGGGAAAGTACACAAGGTAGAGCGCAAAAGAGCAACACAGAGTGGGGAGTGTTTTTCGGGTGGAAGAAGTACATGAGCGAGAGAGAGAGAGAGAGAGAGATAGAAAGCAAAATTGAGTGTGAGACATAGGGAGGAAGCATAACAGAGAGAGGGCATCACAGAGCATGAACGTTTTATTGGGAAAAGCACATAAGGGAGAGAGAAACACCTAGTGATGGGGCAGAGTGGTTTTGGGGAAGCAGAGAGCAACTCAGAGAGTTAGGGTTTTGCAGCAGGAAGCA
The DNA here is from genome assembly GCF_964204655.1 of Triturus cristatus. Classification (NCBI taxonomy): domain Eukaryota; kingdom Metazoa; phylum Chordata; class Amphibia; order Caudata; family Salamandridae; genus Triturus; species Triturus cristatus. Next base: position 1,155,774,155 of record NC_140585.1, on the reverse strand, counting down.
CATGATGACAAGAGCAAAACAGTGCACTAGGGCGATTTACAGGGGAGAGGCACATGACATGAGCACATGATGGAGAGAGTAACATGAAGCTAGGGTTTTTTTTTTGTGAAGAGAAGAAGGACTCAATTGAGAGATCAACAAGGAGAGAAAATGGCCTCCTGCAACTGGGTATGAGTTCCTCTAGTCAGGGAAATGCAATCAGCGAACAGAAACCTAAGGACATTCAAATGTACTAATATGGGCCAAATTTCCGAAAATACATATATGGCAAGGTGAAAAAAGGCATCAGGAAAAATATGCTAGAGAATAAATATTAGTATAACAGTTGTGTTTATTCAGATTTCAATATAAATATATGTATGATGATGAATTCCAAAGGAAAAATAACAATTCCATAGTTTCACATCCACAATACATTCACGTCCACAATCACAATAATCCTATCCAACCTATAAAAGCCAGGTACACAAAGTATTATTGTTTGAAAAATGCACCATGGAATCTGGTGCTTCTAGGCATTGAATACAATAATATTTCTATATGAAAGACAATTTGTGGCTTAAAAGATGGCTATCTTCAGTCATTGCACCACAAAATCTTCTAGGCATTGGATACAACAATATTCCTATCTGGTGTGGCGAACCACAAGAACTGCAAAAATGTTTATGACACGCACTACCAGGATACTTCAAATTTTGAAAGGGTGTAGTGTGCTACTGGGGATTCACTTTCTAATCCAAAAAGTGTTAAACGTGTAAACAACCAAGTTGCATCTCCTGGTTAGGAGATGTCCCCCTGTGCACAACTATTGATCCCAAATGAATGGGTAAAGGTTTGATCAAGATAAATAGTCCTCCAATTAACCAATTTGCTCTTTTCTGTGATCTTTATTTACATCAATATACGATGTTTCTTCATATCAAATTTCGTGCCTTTTTTGGGGCGAAAGTCCATACACTTTTTAATACATCAATCCGATGCATTTCGGGCAACCCAGTGCCCTTCATCAGGGTAAACATCTGTAATGAAACAAATAAACAGCGCTTACTTGAAGAAAAACACCCCAAGGGGGTGTATGACAATACAATGAGAATGTAATATCTTATCTCCCACATCTGCAAAAAGAAATAACAAAAAGACAGAAACATCTAGACGAGTGGTTAAAACCATAAATGTGTACGTGCCGAAAAAGAAGTTCTAAGACTGTTAAGAAAAACGGTGCATGTGCGGGCGTAGTGAAATCAGAGTGAACCAGTGGACCTCAAAACATTAAACCAGAAGCTCGAGTGATGAGACTTAACGGTAGTTGTACATCACAGTAAACGTGTGTTGGTAAAAAGAAGTTTAACGTATAAACAAACGTGTGTATCACTACGCCTACACTCATCTAGATGTTTCCGACTTTTTGTTAGGATAGGATAAACAACGAGCATTCACCTGTACTCTAATAGATGAGGTAATTGGAGTGTTCTCCATCTGTAACTTAACACAGGCTCAATTATTCAATATAGTCTTCTATCGTTTTCTGAAACAAAATCGTGTACAGTAATTGGTGAAATCACCTTCTTCAAGCTACTAAATGGTGAATTAGTCATATTTGACTTCTACTGTAATGCAAGGTAAAACAATGAGGGGCATATTCTCAATGACTTATCGCAGCCAAAGTGGCGATTAATTTATCGTCCTATTCACAAGCTGGTGCTAACAGCCGATATCACAAGTTTTACTGCGATAGCAGCCGCAAAAACATCGCCACAGATGACACCGGCAACTAATTAATGAGATGCAGAGTAGGCGTTCCCGTGCAAAAAGCTGCAACAACACCACTTTGCAACATTCTCAATGACCAGCCAGATCGGCAATAAGATCACAAAACATGCGATAAGGTGGGTTAGCAGCAGGGATTTAACACCTGCCCCTACCTGGTGTTAAGTTGGATGACAACCTGCACCATGAAAAGGGAGCCCAGCCCAGAGCCACACCTGAAGAACAGATGCCATGGAGCACATAATCATGCAGCTTGGAGCCCCAAGAGGGCCACAACACCCACCACCACCACACCCAAGCCTGCCAACCCCCCCCCCCTTCCCTGACTACCACAGAGGCAGCACAGAGAAAGACAGCGGACCTTCAGAAAACGCACCAGCCTCACAGAGACTTAGCACCAGAGGATGTCATTGCCCACTACAGGCTCAAAAGGACTACCATCCTACACATCCTGACCATCATTGCCCACATGCTGATGGTACCAACACAGTGGACAACCAACATCCCTCCGCAGACGAAGCTGCTGGCTGTGCTGCACCTGTTGGCCTCTGGGACCTTCCAACCAACAACTGCCAGAGTCGGAGGATTCTCACAGCCAGTCCTATCCAAGTTCCTTACACCTGTCTTGTATGCCATCATCAGCTTGGTACCCCAGTACCTCCACTTCCCACACACTGCGCAGGAACAGCTGGAGATCAAGCAAGGCTTCTACGCCATAGCTGGATCCCCGCACGTGTTGGGGGCAATCGAGTGCACACATGTACTCCACTTGCCCCCTGCCACCACCGCACACAATTACCGCAACAGGAAGCAGACGCATTCCATCAATGTGCAGGCAATAGTGGACCACCAGGGACTCTTCACCAATGTCATCGCCAACTACCCAGGCAGTGTGCATGATTCCTTCATCTTCCGACAGTCCATCATCAACCAGCGCTTTGAGGCTGGCACCTATGGGAATGCATTGCTCGTTGGTAAGTAACAAATGAACACACCACACACCTCAACTCCACAATCATGCAACTCACAACTCTGGGAATGCACACATTTCAAACTCACATACAACATGCCAAACAACATGCCCACCTACCAGACACGACAGCACAACTTACTGTGGTAACCTGGGCTAGCCATGTACACAAGCCAGCAACGGCATGGCACCTCAGCCACACAATAGCAGAATGTGGGGAGAAGTGGGAACCAGGCATGTGCGAAGGAGGCAAGTGACACATGAATGAGAATGTACACAGTGACAAGTGAGGCGTGGATGTGTTAGCCAGACTGCAGTATGCAGACCCCAGACATGCCCATGTCGACATATACTGCTGGTGTTTGGAGTGTAGTGAACAGTGGACGCAACCATGTTACCCCAGTCAGTGGGGAAGATCACGGAAATGTAGCTTGTTATGTCCCCCCCCTGTAAGGGTGAGCGGAGTGGAGGGTGGCGTCTCCCAGCCCGCCACGAGGCCGACACCGTGAGCGGCGGTGCCTGCGATCATGTGCGCCTGCTGCACCCCAGGCTGCAGGTCCCCAGACCCGTCTTGGCTGCCCCTGCGCAACCAGGCCACACTGCTCACCTCCCAACACCGGTGTGTGTCAAAGAGGGCCCACCCTGTGCCTGTGCAATCTCCAAGCCAGAGGCCCGCGATCTTGTCAGCCTCCTCAGACCATCACGGCCTCTGCGACACAGGCCTCCAGCACTCCTTTCTTGTTGACGTACTCCACCAGTCTACACTGTGATCAAGTAGGTCACACATTTGGAACTGAGTCTTGATGATACAATGGCAGAGTACATCTTTTATGGCAGAGTTTAAATCACTGTACTCCCTTCGATGTGGTGCCACCAACTCTGTGCATAGCATTCCAACGACACATGTGTGTGAGCCCTTGCTGACTACTGCCTTCAGCCTACACTGCGGTCCAGCACCACGTGGTCACCTGTGTACTGCCTACACTGCGGTCCAGCAGGCCTCACACTAATCCAATCCAGTCCGTACCAGGCAGGACACGGCATCGTCGCAGGCTGCACACACGCTCAGCTCTGGTGCTTCTACCTCCGTAAACCACAAATCATCGCCACATGCCATTTCAACGTCGTTGAGTTGAGTTGAGTTGAGTTTGAGGAGGAGCTGGCTGAACAGCGGTTGGCCCACGCTGACCGCTGTCTCCGGCCTACAATGCGGTCTAGTAGGTCACAAATTTGGAACTGAGTCTTGATTTTCTAATGGCCGAGTTCATTTGTTAATGGCAGCATTTATATCACTGTACTCCCTTTGATGTGGTGCCACCAACTCTGTGCATAGCATTCCAACAACCCCTGTATGTGGTCCCTTGATGACGACTGCCTTCGGCCTACACTCCGGTGAGTAGGTCACACATTTGGAACTGAGTCTTGATTTCTTTATAGCAGAGTTCATATCATTGTACGCAAGGAGAGGAGTAAGGGGAAGACGCGGTTCAGTCCGGAGGAAAAAAAGACCATCGTTACGGAGGTGATCGAACACTACCAACAACTGCTCTGGTGCCACTAACTCTGTGCATCGCAAGCCAACGACACATGGCTGTGGGCCCCTGCTGACCGCTGCCTTCGGCCTACACTGCGGTCGAGTAGGTCACACATTTGGAACTGAGCCGTGATTTTTTTATGGCAGAGTTAATATCATTGTACAGGCCTCATCGCAGACTCCATCCCCTTCCAGCTCTGGTGCCATAAACTCTGTGCCCCGAAATTCATGGACACTCTCTGGTTGAACTTTAGTGGCATCTGAGTATATGGCCCCGGGGTTGTCTTCATAATCATGTAGCTGATACTGACTTGGTGTTAATAACAAGTCTGTAGCATTCATCTCCTCCATATTGTCTGTTTCTGCTTGGTTCTGCCCTCTGCATCATGCCCTGGAAGAACACCTTCCACTGTCCCCCGAAACACTCCGCGACATTCACCTGGGACATCGACGAGGACCCGCTCAGCTCTCGTGGCCCTACCTTAGTGCACTGCAAATCACAGTCCCGTGGCGGTGTGCCTGTGCCGGCCGCAGTGCATCCGGGGCCACTAACTCTGTGCAGCTCAAGTCATGGACCCTTGCTGTTTGAATTTTGAACTTGGCTTACACTCACCCCACACCCATCCAGCACAGGCGTCACTGGACATGTGACCCTGCAAAAAAAGGAGCTGGGCGCACGTGCCTGTAGCAAGTTCCACAAACTGTCTGAGTGTGTCTCTGTGGTCATTAAATATGCATGAGGGCCCCGGGCCCTACCACATAACGTTGTGCTGTGTACAGCGGACACAACCATGTAACCTCAGGCAGTGGGGTAGACCTGGGACATATAGCTGTGTCGTACCCCTCTGTGAGCGTAAGCGGAGTGGACTGGCGTACGACAGTCCAGTGTAGGGGTGTGGTTCATCAACCCTGGGCTCTGGGCGTGGTTAAGTTTTGGCCTTGCCAAGGCAGTAACTAATGCGTGTGTCTCTGTTGTAGTGTCGGCGACACCCGTCCCGCAATGGACAATGTTGCAATGTAGCATGCCCCGGAGTGCGGGCTCGGCTGAAGGGCTAAATGAGGGAGCGCAAGCCCGCTCTGGGTCCGGGATTATACATGCCAACTGTTGTGTGTGTCGCTATTACCCCAGCATAAGCCAAAGGTCTACCCTCAACCGCATCACAAGTTCAGCCAGCCATGAACTCTACATCTGTGTCCGCCCCATCCTTACCATTGGCCTACACACATGTGGCTGCCCACCTTCAACGCACAGCATCACAGTGTCGTTTTCAGGCTTGTGGACATGCGCAGACAGGCATGACAATGGTGTGCCCTAGGAGTGCAAGTGATGCAACCGTGCTGCGCGTAATAGTAAATAGGCTCGGGGGAGGGAGGAGCAGCAGTGAGGCTACATAATACACATTGATGCCACTCATTTGCTACAAGCAGTACATGTCAAACAGGAATCACTAAGTCACATATCACACACCAATGAACCAGTGAGCCTGCCAACACATCATGCAGAACCAACTCTTGACTCATGTCTCTCTGCACTGTCACAGGTGACCAAGGATATGCACTCTGCTCTAGGATGATGACACCCCTCCGAGCCCTGAACACACAGGCCCAGAGGTAGTACAATGCGGCCCACAAATGCACCAGGGGCATCGTGGAATGCACATTTGGCGTGTTGAAGTCACGTTTCAGTTGCCTGGACATTACAGGTGGAAGGATCCTGTACAGCCCAGACATTGTGTGCAAGATGATCGTTGCATGTTGTGTGTTGCACAACATATGTGTACACACCAATGACCCATGGCTACAAGCGCCAGATGCACCGGACGATGATGAGGAAGATGAGGCAGGTGGACCACACCCCACTGCAGCTGCAGCAGGAATAGCCCGTAGCAACACCATCATTGACAATTTCTTCACATGAGCACGCCAGATCCATATTTCCTCCTGAGGCGGAAGCCGGGAGTTTGTGTGTGCTCTTTTTAAATCATTGTGTGTCACAATTACTGTGTTTTTTAACTGCTGCACATACTTCAATCCCTGGCATCTTTCAGGACTTCACCCTTGACTCGACCGCGCAGCGGAGCTAACGCTGCTGCGGTATCGCAGAATTTGAAAAATATCTTGCCGCCATTGACGGCGTGCGACGAGGCCACGCCCACTTCGAGGCCACGCCCCCCGCCCACTGGTATAAAACGCTGACTGAGAGCGCCTTGTACCCAGATCCATATTTCCTCCTGAGGCGGAAGCCGGGAGTTCGTGTGTGCTCTTTTTAAATCATTGTGTGTCACAATTACTGTGTTTTTTAACTGCTGCACTTACTTCAATCCCTGGCATCTTTCAGGACTTCACCCTTGACTCGACCGCGCAGCGGAGCTAACGCTGCTGCGGTATCGCAGAATTTGAAAAATATCTTGCCGCCATTGACGGCGTGCGACGAGGCCACGCCCACTTCGAGGCCACGCCCCCCGCCTACTTCTCACTCCCTGATAAACATGTGTATTCACCGGACGCGCAGCGGACGGGCGCAGCGGGCGCGCCGTTTGCGCGCCGAAGGCGCGCCTAAGGCAAGCCCGTCTTCGCCCGTCATCGCCCGTCATCGCCAAGACATCGCCTCTCGCCGGTCCCCCTGCTCAAACCACTCGAACGGCACACCACTATGATAAAAACTGCCTCCTTGCACTAAACCCGGGCCAACGCTGCGATAAGCTACTGGGCTGCATTGGACAGACCGGCCTACATTGTAAGTCCTGTACATTTGTCACACCTAGGCCGTGCCTACCCGGACACAAAGCCAGTACATTAAAACACACCCCGCTCACGATTCTTCAGCTCAATGTCAGATCTCTGGTAAAGCACCATCCTGAGGTCAACACTCTATTGACCGATGAGAACCCAGACATACTATTTCTGTGCGAAACCTGGCTGAAGGATGAGCTTACCAGCATTCCTAATCTTACGCTGCCGGATGGATTCTCTATGATATCCATCAATAGAGACTCTAGGGGAGGTGGCATAGCTGTTATTTACAGAACGCTATACTCCTGCTCTTTTATGAAGGAAGACATCATGAGATGTGAGTGCGCCCGCTTCAAAATCACCACTAGCCCTCACTTCTCCCTTTCTGGCCTTTTCATCTACCGACCCCCGGGGCCCACTTCTAAATTCACGGAGGAACTCCTAGAGGCTGCCCACACCCTGGTTGTGACCTCCGCCAACTTTACTATTTTGGGAGACTTTAATCTCCACTTTGATTCCCCCTCGGATCCCATCATTAGCAACCTCCTGGCAGACTTTACAGCCTTACAGCTGATCCCGCTTATCCACTCCACTACGCACTCTGCTGGTCACCTTCTTGACCCTGTTTTTACCAATATCCCGGAGGCCAAAGCCGATCCACCCAAACCCATGGGTTGGACCGACCACTTCCTCATTAAATTTGTGATATCGGCTGACATCCAGCCCAATAATGATCTGCCTCCCTCCTGTCTTAAGCGGCCCTGGCACAAATTCCAAAATAAGGAACTCTGCATTATCCTAAGAGAACTCAACTTTGTAACCACTAAAGACATTAATACGTCCTATGTCTCTTTGCAGGACTGGATCATTAAAGGACTTGACACTCTCATACCAGCCAAATGGACTAGAGGACGTAGCTCCCCCTCTAACCCCTGGGACAATGACAGTCTGAAACTCTTAAGAAAGGAATGCAAAGTAGCAGAACGCAACTGGAGAAAGGATTATAAGGACAAGGACAAAGCCTCTTACCTGTCCAAACTAAAATCATACCATAAAGCTATACGCACGGCCCGCGCATCCTTCTACGCCAAAGAAATTGATTCCAGCCCCAACCCCACAAAAACCATTTTTAAACTAGTTCAAAAGCTGCAAAATTGTGGCAATCTTGCCTCGTGTATCTCCTCCACACAGCAGTGTGAGGACCTCGCCACCTTTTTTATTGAAAAGGTAAGGAAAATTTATAGCACCTTCTCACAGAACCCTTCCGATTACATTAGCTCCTCCAATTCTCCCTTTAAAGGTACCAGATTTTCATGCCTACCAGAAATCTCCCATGGGGATCTACTCATACTTTGCAGAAAGGTTAAATCCGGCGCCCCCTCAGATCCCATGAGGCCGGCTCAATTTCTAGAGGCACTGGACTTCTTTCTTCCATCCCTGGCCACTCTTCTCAACCTCTCTTTTTCCTCGGCAACTGTTCCTACTTGCTGGAAACAAGCATGGGTCACCCCCATTAACAAAAAGCCGACCTTGGACCCCACAGAGCCGGAGAACTATAGGCCCATCTCACTGCTTCCCTGGGTATCCAAACTAGCAGAAGCCCATGCTAACATCACTCTATCAGACCATATGGCCCGAAACAATATCCTGGACCCTTCCCAGAACGGGTTCAGGCCAGGGCACAGTACGGAGTCTGCCCTTCTATCCACCACCGAACATCTTCGGAAGATATTAGATGCCGGTCAAAGTGCTGCGCTGATACTGCTTGATCTCAGCGCAGCCTTTGACACGGTTTCCCATAACATCCTGTTGAAACGCCTGGAAGATATAGGGATTAGTGACCTGGCCCTCGAATGGTTCCGGTCGTTCCTGACGGACAGATCATTCCGTGTCTCAGCACCTCCGTTCACCTCCCGGTCTCACTCAATTGACCAAGGCGTCCCGCAAGGTTCGGCACTCAGTCCATCCCTTTTTAACCTGTACGTACAGCCCCTCGCGGCGGTGGCCAGAGAATGGGACCTAACGCTGATGTCGTACGCCGACGACACACAGCTGGTGATTACCCTTACTGAGACCCCCTCTACCTCTGCCACGAGATTCAGGGATGGACTGGCTGCAGTCGCCCAATGGATGACGGGGAACTGCTTACAATTGAACGCAGGGAAAACCGAGGTGCTACTCCTTGGTAAGAACGCCAGCTGTTGGAGCGACCATTGGTGGCCTTCCTTGCTGGGCCCCATCCCTCCCCCCAAAACTTTGGTAAAAAATTGGGGAGTTTGGCTGGACCCATCGTTGAGCTACCAAACCCACACCAAAAGAGTGGCAGCTACGTGTGTGGGCCTGCTGAGAAGCCTTAACCCCATCCTTGGCTTCTTCGATCCCAAAACACGTCAGCTCATAGTCCAATCTATCATTCTTTCCCGGCTGGATTATGCTAGTGTCCTATTGTTAGGCGCTAATAAAGCAGAGACAACACGGCTTCAACGAATTCAGAATTCTGCGGCCAGGGCTATAGTCGGCCTTCCAAGAAGATGCTCGGCGAGAGCCACCATACACAAACTCCACTGGCTCCCAGTGGAAGCCAGGATCCAATTTAAGGCTCTTATGACTGCCTTCAAAATCCTTAAAACAGAAGGCCCTGTACTTCTCCGTCCACTTCTACTACCCTACACCCCCCAGCGCAATCTGCGTTCCCTAGGGCTACATTTGGTAATGGTCCCCCGTACGAAATTCTGCCGTATCGGGGGGCGTTCCTTCAGAGTTCTGGGAGCAAAACTCTGGAACTCCCTTCCCCTTAACATTTGTCGCCTTGATAATCTATCTGCCTTCCGCAAGGCAATTAAAACTCACCTGTTTCCACTGCCTTAAGCCTTCGGCCTCCCCCCCCCTTCTCAGTAGGTTATGCTATGGTTTCTCAGTGCGGGACGCCCCGTTGCTGGGGCAGCTGTCGCGCTTCAACAAACTCGTAACATAACATCCTTAGCAATCATGGGACAGTACAAACTGACCACAGGCACAGCATGTGCAAATACATGCATTCCAACACACAGTCCCTGAGTACATGTCACTGCTCTGTACAAGCACATCACTCTGACAAGTGTAAGTGCAACATGTAGTGCTAACAATCTCGAAAATTGAGAATAGGTGTTAGGTGTGTCACCTCTGTACAGAGAGGCTGTTTGGGGTGTCACGTATTCAAAATGCCATGTCTGTGTGTCAAAGATAGTACAGAATCCCACTCATCAGCGTTTCACATGTGTCCCAAATCATTACATATAGGCTGTCATTTGTAACTTACAATTGACAACCGGGCTTCTTTTGGGGTCAGATATGTACCACCATGGTGCAGGGATGCACCCAGTGACTCAAGTCCCACAACATGAGCAACATGGATGTAAGGGGGAATCACTGCCCCTAAATTCGTCCATGCTTTCATACTTGATTAATCATGGACATGACACATCTATGTGTATTGGAATGTATTATTCACGCTCAGTGGAGTGTTGAAGCTGTCTTAGTACTGGGCCATGCAGACAACACTTTACAATGTAGCCCCATGGAGGGCCAGCCAGAGTCCTTCAGGGATTGCCAAGTTACTCGGAAGGGAAAGAGTCCAGTCCGCAGGCTGATTGCTGTGTCATTGTTTTGCAAAGGTTTGTGTCGCTGTGTGTATCGGGGGACAGTGGAAGGTGTTATTCCAGGGCATGATTCAGAGGGCAGAACCAAGCAGAAAGAAGCCATATGGCGGAGATAAATGCCGCTGTTTCCTACTTACCACTAAGGCAGATTCATCCTCATCTTCGGCCTCTGACGTTTCATGTGCCTCTCATGTGGGTGGTGGTGTTTGGTCTGCAGCACTGTGTGACACTGCCACATCTGGGGCCGGAGATGTGGATGTAGAAGTAGCAGCAGCATTCATCTGCGCAATGTGTTGTGGCATCACTCCCATGATGAGGATCTGCAGGGTATGGAAGATCCCATCTACAGCTTTCTCGTGTGCAGCCGTGGTAGCCATTCTTTGCACCTGCATCCGCTCCATGTTCTCCATGACCCGCCTCTTGTTTCCCAAATCATGGATGATATCGCTGTAGCCACTCTGACTGGACAGTTGTTGTTGTCTCAGAGTCATGACTCCAGCTACGCCAGCCATGGATTGTTGGATGGAATGGGGTGGACTGTGGGTGTCCATTAGGGAGTGTAAGTGGTCCCTGATGGGACTTAGACACCCATGTAGGGCATCTAGTTTGGCTGGCATGAGTTTGAACCCCACCCACACCTGTTTGCCAGCCCCCTCTGGCAGTCTAACACATGGCTTTGGAATGCCATGTGTTCTTCGGTGAGGTGATGTGAGCCAGACGTGGTGGTGGGTGCTTCCTGCTGTGTGGTCCGTGCAGCGGGTGGGCTCACCTCGATGGTGCTGAGCTGACCTGCTACTGGAGGTGGGGTGCGGAGGGTGTCCATGAACAGTTGGAGTTCGTCTAGGTCGATGTCCTGGGGGTCGTCTCCATCATCACCGACGTGATGTAGGGTCTGCTCTGCAGGAGGTGTTGATTGTCCCTCTGCAATGTAAAGAGGAGATGCAGTTTCACAGTGTGTTCCATGTATGTTGACGCATTGGAGAAGTTTACATACAGACTGCATGACAATGTACATTGTGATTGTGAGGAGATGCCTATTTGATGCGGGACAGTGGACATTTGTACTGCATCAGGGATGTGAAGTTGTACTCGTACCTTGTCATCTCACAGTTTCCAGCTATGCCAGATATGAATGGCCATTTTAGACACACATGCGGCACCAGTTGTGTCCTGTGTTCTGTTGTGAAAGTGTTGCAGTTTGTACCACATTGTTGACAATGTTGAGGTGGTCTTATTCGTATGTGTGTGTGTGCTGCATTGTGGGTGAGTCACCCCCGCAGCTCTGATTTGGTGGCCCCTTATCCCTTTCAGGCGCTGTGCCTTTGACATCTGTGCTTCTACAGTGCTGAGATGTAGCGGACTTGGGTGAATTGGGCTCTTGGTCAAGTTGTGACTCTTGGGCATGGTTTGTCCCAGATGTGTTGTGGACCTCGGGGGTTGTTTGTGCACGTGGATGTGTCAGAGTGTGACCTGCTCCTTTCCGGATGTGGTCCACACTCAGCCACCTCGGTTTTGTGGTGTGCACAATGTCATGATGATTGGCCTGCAGCCATGCTAATCGTCATGTAGTGTCACTTGCATTGTCAGTGTGGCTCACAAATACGCATCTTTGCTGGGTTTCGCATGTGGGTATGTGTTGGTGGTGAGATTGGTGATGTGTGGGGAGGGACCCCTTCGGGGACATGGGGTATGAGGGCCTACTTGGTGTTTGTATGTGTGCTGCAGTGTGCAACGGGGATCAGGGACATAATCCAGAGCCATTGTGCCCATCTCCACCTGTCCCCCTAGTCCCTGGTCGGTACTCACCCCCCTGTTGAAGTTGTGTCAGGTCATGTTGAGCAGTGTCCAGATCCCCAACTCCTGGCACCGTATCCTGACTGATGACTGAGACCACCATTTTCTCCATGTCATCCAGCTCCTGGTGTGCCGCTGGACCCCCACCTCCAATGAGAGTTGCTGCTTTATGTTGGCATCGAGTTTCTTCTTGGTTTTGCCCTTCACATCATTCCAGCGCCTGTTGACTTCTTCCATTGTCCTCCTCAACGCTGCAACTTCATTCACACAATCCAAGATGGTCTGCCATATTTGCGTCTTTGTTGCCAATGAAACGTTGGAGGTGACGAACAGTTGTTGGCAGTGTTCACCTCCGTAACGATGATCCTGTTTTCCTGCGGACTGAACCACGTCTTCCTCTTCCTCTTCTCCTTGGCCTTTCCCGACCCCGAGGATCCTTGCTGGTGGTCTGTGGGGCTTGTGGGGTTTGTGTTGTCCTCTGCACTCGGTTCGGGTGAATCCATGGTGCTACGCTGTTTATTTTTTTTTGCCTTTTGTTTGTTCTGCTTTTATAGTGCATTTTCCCGCATAACGCGTGGGAATTGCAGGTCCGTTGCTGGTTATTGCTGATTTTTGTATCGCGATTGGCCAAATCGCAACTTTTTTTGCGTTCCTGTTTTGCGTTTTTTTTCGGCGTCGCATAATTTTTAACGTGTTCATTTGGCGCGTTATCGTTAGACTATCACATGGTTCTGCCGGGTTGAGAATACAACGTTAACATGGTGTTATTTTCCCGCGATAGACTGCGATATGCAAAGTTGTGTTAAGCTAATTTTGCGATGATTAACACACGTTCTTGAGAATATCCTCCTCAGTATTTTCCTTCTGCAATGTAATGCAGAGTTACAAAATTGGTGTAGTCTTCTGTAACCTCTTGTAATCTAATGCAATGCTGAGTAATCCGAAAAATCTCCATCTGTAATTTAATTGGCAGTGAAATAATTAGGATCCGAAGGAGTCGTCGTAATTTGTTTACTTACACAGCAGAGATTAGGAAAGTGACCGAAACCATCCATCTCGCATGAATCATTCCTGAGTCCTGCTGGACTGCTCATAATTATACAGAAGTTCACTTCCAAGCCAACAAACTCAATTAATTGATTCTGGCCACATCTTAATGTCCCGCAATGTGCCTTTCTATGCAGCCAACTATTTTCACAGGAACATTCCAGTTTCTGGTTCTCTGCGGATATGTGGAATCGTTTTTTAGACAACAATAATGGTGCATCAAGTTTAAGTTCCTATTGGAGAGCCAGGTTCTTAATGTAGTGTGCCATCCAAGTTTTCTATGGAAAGCCAATGTTCTCCTGGGAGAGAGCACACACTGGGCCACATACCAAACACTGCTTATTCTATTATTTTCAAGTATGAATGCCACAACCTTTCACATTTGTGGGAATAAAATCATAGAAGATGCAAAGAGTGAGTAAAATACAGTCTGGCTTACACTGTTTCAGTTACAACTCTAGAAAGGGATATTGTATGGTATTATAATTCTATTTAGATAGTGCTTTCCAAACTCCTAGAGGGTTGTATGTCAAAATATAGATTACGAAAATATTGTCTGACATGAATATTGTGTCCAAAATATTTGTTTAAGAACAATGCCCCATCAGGTTTTGCGGAAATAACAAAATGTAATTCAATCTGAAATAACACTATTTCAAATATTAACATGAGCCCAATGTTAAACCAAACATGCATACCACAGATATAGAAATTATGTTTTATTACATGTACATATTTTTTCTTCTTTTTTATATAATTAATTAATAAAAAAACCATAAATATGCTAAAATATAACCACAAAATAATTCAAAACTTCTCACTATACAAACACCAAAACTATAGCCTTCATCTATGCTGGTCTATTTGTCTATTTCAATTCTATCTATGATATGTAAAATTATGTCATTATTTTATAAACCACGTATGGGTGACCAATTTCTGCTTGGGTAGTTCTCCCATGAAGTGTAGGTGGGTGCTGAATACAGGGTTAACTGGTAAAGAGATTTATTTTAATCTTCTCCTGGCACTTTCAGTAGTGCGGGATATCACACATGGAGAAGTCAAGGCTGCCCCATAGTCGAACACTTGCGAGTAAGATGGAACGGACAACCTAATGGGCTTCCCGGACACTAGGGTGCCGATTCGGATCCTGGAGAAACCGGGTACGAACCGTCGGTCGGAGCGTTTTCTCCATCCGACTCGTACCCGGGAAATAAACATTACAAACATACAAGTACGATTCCCACGGAAACACCATTTTCGTACGAATCGTAAAAAACACCGACCGACGAAAAAATACATACCAATGTGATCCGAGACAGCGCCGACGTGACGTCGGGACGCATTCAGGCTGCGGTTCACGAACCAGGAAGTACGATCCGCACCGACATCACCCCGCACGGATAAAATTCTCCGCCTGCCAAAAACTGCCGGAAAATCAGTACGACGCGCACAAGGAGCACCTGTACGCGACGGACAGCCATGGACCCGAACCTACGTGTCATCCCAGCCCTCATAGCAGTCCACCTGCTCTACAGGCACCGACGCAGACACCGCAGAAGGGGCAAAGGGGGGGGGGCAGGGGCAGGACACATAACCCCCACCCAAGTCACAAATTACACATGCCCTGGACATACCTGACCTGCAGGACCTGGTCACCTCGAGGGGGTGGGGGCGTGTCCAGCAACGCAAGCATCCGCCACAACGGAAGTGGATGTTGACGCGAACCGGCAACACAACAATACCGGTACGTACCGTACCCAGGCCTTAAGAGCGTGGGTACGGGTCGTACCACGCCCACCACTATGTCACCCCAACAATGGCGGTACGGCCCGTACCCACGTTCTAAAGGCCTGGGTACGGGCCGTACCAGCATTGTTGGGGTGATGTAGGGGTACGCGTGGTACGACCCGTACCCACGCTCTGAAGGGCTGGGTACGGTGCGTACCCCTACATCACCCCAACAATGCTGGTACGGCCCGTACCCAGGCCTTAAGAACGTGGGTACGGGCCGTACCGCCATTGTTGGGGTGACGTAGGGGTGGGCGTAGTACGACCTGTACCAACGCTCTGAAGGCCTGGGTACGGTGCAGACCCCCAATGGAGTGCCGCAGGGGTACGCACCGTACCCAGCCCTTCAGAGCGTGGGTACGGGTCGTACCACGCGCACCCCTACATCACCCCAACAATGCTGGTACGGCCCGTACCCAGGCCTTAAGAACGTGGGTACGGGCCGTACCGCCATTGTTGGGGTGACGTAGGGGTGGGCGTGGTACGACTCGTACCCACGCTCTTAAGGCCTGGGTACGGTACGTACCCAGGCCTGCAAATCGTGGGTACGGGTATGTACGGAGCATACCCCCACCCGTGTATGAATGGAGCGTACCCCCACCCGTGTATGAATGTAGCGTACCCACACCCCACCAGTGTATGTACGGAGCGTACCCACACCCGTGTATGAATGGAGCGCACCCACACCCGTGTATGGATGGAGCGTACCCACACCCGTGTATGTCCCGACCGTACATGCCCAGACATAGGAGGGGTGTGTGCAGAGTCCTCCCAGCAGTGCCCAGACACAGGAGGGGTGTGTGCAGAGTCCTCCCAGCAGTGCCCAGACACAGGAGGGGTGTGTGCAGAGTCCACCCAGCAGTGCCCAGACACAGGAGGGGTGTGTACAGAGTCCTCCCAGCAGTGCCCAGACACAGGAGGGGTGTGTGCCTATCACTCCCAGCAGTGCCCAGACACAGGAGGGGTGTGTGCAGAGTCCTCCTAGCAGTGCCCAGACACAGGAGGGGTGTGTACAGAGTCCTCCCAGCAGTGCCCAGACACAGGAGGGGTGTGTGCCTATCACTCCCAGCAGTGCCCAGCCACAGGAGGGGTGTGTGCAGGGTCCTCCCAGCAGTGCCCAGACACAGGAGGGGTGTGTGCAGAGTCCTCCCAGCAGTGCCCAGACACAGGAGGGGTGGGTGCCTATCACTCCCAGCAGTGCCCAGACACAGGAGGGGTGTGTGCAGAGTCCTCCCAGCAGTGCCCAGACACAGGAGGGGTGTGTACAGAGTCCTCCAGCAGTGCCCAGACACAGGAGGGGTGTGTACAGAGTCCTCCATTGAGTGCACAGACACAGGAGGGGTGTGTGCCTATCACTCCCAGCAGTGCCCAGACACAGGAGGGGTGTGTGCAGAGTCCTCCCAGCAGTGCCCAGATACAGGAGGGGTGTGTGCAGAGTCCTCCCAGCAGTGCCCAGACACAGGAGGGGTGTGTGCAGAGTCCTCCCAGCAGTGCCCAGACACAGGAGGGGTGGGTGCCTATCACTCCCAGCAGTGCCCAGACACAGGAGGGGTGTGTGCAGAGTCCTCCCAGAATTGCCCAGACACAGGAGGGGTGTGTGCAGAGTCCTCCCAGCAGTGCCCAGACACAGGAGGGGTGGGTGTCTATCACTCCCAGCAGTGCCCACACACAGGAGGGGTGTGTGCAGAGTCCTCCCAGCAGTGCCCAGACACAGGAGGGGTGTGTGCAGAGTCCTCCCAGCAGTGCCCAGACACAGGAGGGATGTGTGCAGAGTCCTCCCAGCAGTGCCCAGACACAGGAGGGGTGTGTGCAGAGTCCTCCCAGCAGTGCCCAGACACAGGAGGGGTGTGTACAGAGTCCTCCCAGCAGTGCCCAGACACAGGAGGGGTGTGTGCAGAGTCCTCCCAGCAGTGCCCAGACACAGGAGGGGTGTGTGCCTATCACTCCCAGCAGTGCCCAGACACAGGAGGGGTGTGTGCAGAGTCCTCCCAGCAGTGCCCAGACACAGGAGGGGTGGGTGCCTATCATTCCCAGCAGTGCCCAGACACAGGAGGGATGTGTGCAGAGTCCTCCCAGCAGTGCCCAGACACAGGAGGGGTGTTTGCAGAGTCCTCCCAGCAGTGCCCAGACACAGGAGGGGTGGGTGCCTATCACTCCCAGCAGTGCCCAGACACAGGAGGGGTGTGTCCAGAGTCCTCCCAGCAGGGCCCAGGCACAGGAGGGGTGTGTGCAGATTCCTCCCAGCAGTGCCCAGACACAGGAGGGGTGGGTGCCTATCACGCCCAGCAGAGCCCAAACACAGGAGGGGTGTGTGCAGAGTCCTCCCAGCAGTGCCCAGACACAGGAGGGGTGTGTGCAGAGTCCTCCCAGCAGTGCCCAGACACAGGAGGGGTGTGTGCAGAGTCCTCCCAGCAGTGCCCAGACACAGGAGGGGTGTGTGCCTATCACTCCCAGCAGTGCCCAGACACAGGAGGGGTGTGTGCAGAGTCCTCCCAGCAGTGCCCAGACACAGGAGGGGTGTGTGCAGAGTCCTCCCAGCAGTGCCCAGACACAGGAGGGTGTGTACAGAGTCCTCCCAGCAGTGCCCAGACACAGGAGGGGTGTGTGCAGAGTCCTCCCAGCATGCCCAGATACAGGAGGGGTGTGTGCAGAGTCCTCCCAGCAATGCCCAGACACAGGAGGGGTGTGTGCAGAGTCCTCCCAGCAGTGCCCAGAAACAGGAGGGGTGGGTGCCTATCACTCCCAGCAGTGCCCAGACACAGGAGGGGAGTGTGCAGAGTCCTCCCAGCAGTGCCCAGACACAGGAGGGGTGTGTGCAGAGTCCTCCCAGCAGTGCCCAGACACAGGAGGGGTGGGTGCCTATCACTCCTAGCAGTGCCCAGACACAGGAGGGGTGTGTGCAGAGTCCTCCCAGCAGTGCCCAGACACAGGAGGGGTGTGTGCAGAGTCCTCCCAGCAGTGCCCAGACACAGGAGGGGTGTGTGCAGAGTTCTCCCAGCAGTGCCCAGACACAGGAGGGGTGTATGCAGAGTCCTCCCAGCAGTGCCCAGACACAGGAGGGGTGGGTGCCTATCACTCCCAGCAGTGCCCAGACACAGGAGGGGTGTGTGCAGAGTCTTCCCAGCAGTGCCCAGACACAGGAGGGGTGTGTGCAGAGTCTCCCAGCAGTGCCCAGACACAGGAGGGGTGTGTGCCTATCACTCCCAGCAGTGCCCAGACACAGGAGGGGTGTGTGTGCAGAGTCCTCCCAGCAGTGCCCAGACACAGGAGGGGTGTGTGCAGAGTCCTCCCAGCAGTGCCCAGACACAGGAGGGGTGTGTGCAGAGTCCTCCCAGCAGTGAACAGACACAAGAGGGGTGGGTGCCTATCACTCCCAGCAGTGCCCAGACACAGGAGGGGTGTGTGTAGAGTCCTCCCAGCAGTGCCCGTGTGCAGAGTCCTCCCAGCAGTGCCCAGACACAGGAGGGGTGTGTGCAGAGTCCTCCCAGCAGTGCCCAGAGACAGGAGGGGTGGGTGCCTATCACTCCCAGCATTGCCCAGACACAGGAGGGGTGTGTGCAGAGTCCTCCCAGCAGTGCCCATGGAACAAAAAGGGTGCAGTACCCACAGATACAATGCCCACAATAGTCAGTCAGGTGCTCAAAGACCCTGCAGAACACGTAACATGTGTGCGAGGCTGGGAGTACACACATGCATAGTGTGTAAAAGGGAACATGTCCACATGAAGTAACTTCAATATACTCCACACACAAGTACAGTGACCACCAAGGATGCCACAAATGATGCAGGTGGAGACATTGCCCAGCATGCATGGCCAAAGTAGAACGGATCCGTCATACACCAAGGATATGTAGACACAGCTCAGCACAACATTTAGGAAACACCCTGCAGTGAAGATGTCAGGGTCCACAGAGGAAGGGACACACCTTGGGACAATGTCACCATGCAGTAAGAGCATACATGAACAAAGTTATTTGGCAATTACCTTGTGATGGCACACAGATACCAGGGTCCATCCCATGAGCAGCACACCACTACATTTGCCAGACACCTAACACATTATTCCCACCCCAAACATGGAGCAGCACCACCAACAGCAATACCAGAAAAGCAGTAGTGTGCAAAGGGAAAAAACATAGCTTTATTCAGCATAAAAAAACGATTTGTAATTAAAAGTTGAATATGTACAAGGCCCATAGGGCAGTCCATAGTCCAATTCCTGGTGGGGGACACATAGGGACGCGTGTTCCCTAGCTTGCCTGCACGGTTCATACCTCCTTTGCTTCCACAGGGGGGGGCGCATCATGTGGGGGGGAAGGACCAGGCACCGCAGGGACAGGAGGGGCAAGGGTAGGTGTTGTGGGTGCAGGGACGGAGGACTCCACCACAGGGGGTGGGGCAGCGCCAAAGGTGGAGGTCAGAATGGCGCTGCACACGGTTGCAAGTTCCCCCAGTGTCTCCCCTGCACCCGAAGGAACCACAGGCCCCAAGGGGGGGGGGGGGTCGGAGGGATGGGTCGCAGCGCTACTGGGGGAGGGTGTGGACAGGGGGGGACTCAACCACATTGACCGGGGACTCCTTTGACCGCTTGCGGGGTGGTGTCACTTTGGGGCTCAGGGACAGAGCTGCCATGAAGGAGTCTTTGGTGGAATCCTGGCCAGGAGAGCTGAGGGGAGTGGATTTGGAGGTAGTGGGTTGTGATGAATGTGGACTCCCACTGTGGCTGCGTGTCTTCCGTTTGCCCCCCGACCCAGTGGGTGTGCCTACTTCCCCCTGTGTGTGCGTGAGAGGAGGTGTGCGCTTGGCCTTCCCTGGTGGTGTGGTGCCTGTGTCTGGTGGGGTGCGTGCATGGCTACGTCTGGGTGTGCTTTGGACAGGCATGGGAGTGGGAAGTGTGGATGGTGCAGGGGTAGGGGGGGACGTAGCGCTGCAGGAGACCCACTGCTGCAGTCAGTGTCGAGTCAATGGACCTCAGCAACTGGCGTTGGTCAGACTGCGCAGCTGAGATGCCCTCCATGTATGCCTCCATCTGGGTGAGCACTCGTGTGTGGCCATGGAGGACATTAAGCATCGCAGTCTGACCAACCTGCAACTGGCGCAGGATGTCCACAGACTCGGCATTGGCGGCAGCAGTGGAGACAGGGGCAGGGGGTGTGGTGCCTGGCAAGAAGGAGACACGTGGTGACCTAGCACGGCGGGAAGGGACCAGAGCAAGTGGGAGGCCGGTGATGGGAATCGAGGGGGCGGGTAGAGATCGAGTGCTGCTGTCAGCTGTGGGAGCAGCCTCCGCCCCCTCTGGGAGATCAGCCTCGGACCCGTCAGCGTCATAGTCGGTGGTGTTACTGGACAGGTCCTCCGCCTCACACCCCTCGGCCTCCGTGCCACTCGATGCGCCAGACAAGACAGCACTGCTGCCACTGGTGCCTGCTCCCTCCTCACGGTCCGTGCCAGTGTCTCCCTCGGAGTCCCCCGACGATGCTGTGGGCAAGGTGAAGAGACAGGAAATGATCAGACACCTGTATACATATGTCACATGAGTCAAATCGACATAGGTCACAGTGCATAACCTGAAAAGCAACATGAGTAACATCTACAACACAAGGTACATATGTAGGCCCTGCAACACCCAGCTGGTTGACCCACCATGCCACTGAGAAACAATGGAGAGCATGACCCAACAGCAAATTACTTGTTATCAAATAGGACAGAGGAGCCAGGCTCTGGGTACAATCGTGCACAGCATCTGTACCACACAGCGTTGACAAAAAAGGGATGAGCAGGAACCATGTCTATTAACATTTTGCACATGCTGCAAAGCCAATACATTAAAACATGCACAACATGACTGGGTCACTGCACCTTGAGTGTATGTCCAGACAAACATCACACACAGGCCAGACCTAGCAGGGAGACTTCAGATTTGGACATGTAGGCCTTGCCCGCACAAAGCACCCCCTACCTAGACAATGTGATTGTGACAGAGGAAGTACTTACACCTCTTACTCTGGGATAAAAACACATGGCCTGCACTAAATCCTGATTGTACACAAACTACCCCTGGTGCGCCTGTCCACATATATCATTGACAATCAACCATCATCAGATTGTCATTCCAAGACACACAGGCACTGCCCACTGTGAGTATGCACAAGCAAAATTGGGTCACACTGTACAGTGGACACATGTAGCACAGTTTACGTCAATACAGATGAGGCCAGGGTACAATGCCACAGAGCCCAACCTATGCCGAAGACACAGAAAATGTCCACATAGTTGGATGACACACATGATACCTAGGAAAAGGTGCCCCAGGGCACGGTAGTGGCCACACACCTCCATGGTCCTGGATGGATATGACTGCAACTGAAGCAACCGTCCCTGCACTATGCATTAATCCCACTCATGGACATCATGTCAGAGGGCACAACATTGGACATGCATGCTGGAAGGCAGTACACTTTAAAGACACATTCCTATGTTGGGACTCAGCATGAGTGCCAACTGACATGGACCCCACAATGACTGAACTGGCCAGGGCACAGCCAAGGTACCAAAACCTGTTACACTCCACCCCCACACATGATGCTGCAAGCATTGGGCACTTGGATTGACTGCCAGCCTAGATTACCTTGTGCAAGAGTGACTACACACAGACCAGGGAACACATGGCAAGGAGGGGAAGGGAGGAAGAACAGCACCGGTTTACTTTGGGGAACTGGTTATGCACTGCACATGTAAACCCTGGCAGTGTATCCATGCAACTGCGCACTTCCAAAAGCTGGTGACACACAACAAACACATATGTACCTACCCCCTTCCTGCTGCTGCTTCTCCAGTAAGCGCCTATCCAAGTCGGGGAAGACCACCGCCAGCACACGCTTCTGGATGTGGGTCAGACGCCGGCGCCCACGGTTCTTCTGGCTCTCAGGTGAGTCCCCCAGCAGGACCCGTGCAATCCTCCTCGTCCAGCACCGGATATCCTGCCAGCGTTTCCTCACCTGGGCTAGGCGCCGCTTCCGACCCTCCGTATTCCTCACGGCACTGACGGCTTGCTTCCATATCTCCCCCTTGGCATGGACGCCTACCTGTGAGGATGCAAAAGTGAGAATACTTTAATTCACCTGAGCAATGACACAGAGACACACATATTAACAAATGGTCTTCTTTGAACAGGCCATGGTATGCAGGCAACTCATTGCACATTTGTCATAGGGACATAATCCACTGTGGAAGGCAAAATGCACTACGTGGCATTGAAGGTACACAGGTGGCATGAGGGGTGCCACACAATCAATGATCCTGGATCACACTGTGCATCAAAAGCTACACAAGGATTATGTACAACACCTCAAAGCAGTCACATGTCCCAGCCCACTGACGCTACCTCAGCAGAGTACACAGACACACACAGGCACAGGAAAATCACCTGCCATTGCCAACTGCGGGTACAAACCTCACTCTGCCCATGTGCCACTAGACTGGGGGGTGTCACAGGTGCGGGGCTGGCTCAGCACCGCAGTCACACAGCACTGCTCCCTGCTCACATCACATGGGCAGGGTATATCCATCCCTCATGCAGCTGGTGTGCAACACTCCCCATATGCACTCACCCACATGACATGGGACTTACACACACACCAATGTCCAGGGGACGAACACATCATTTGGACACTCACAGCACAGGTACACTAAACAAACACACATCTATGGGTACTGTCACCTGTCACACTGGGGGGACCACAGAATCACATCAGGACTGTAGCAACAACATTCCCAGGAGGAGTAGCCAGGCAGAATGTGGCATGCACCATGCATTGATTGTCACAGTAAGCACAATGCAAGTGAGGAGTGCACACAGGAACCACAGCATGCTCTGCATGGGAGACATGAGGCCTTCCCCACCCTGTGACCCACTCCAAACAACATTGCATGTCTGTCACACAGGGACACAATGCCAGAAGTCACAGTCACAAAACAGGGGCACAGTCTAAGCTAGTGGAGTCTGCACTCACCTGCTTCCCTGGTCGACCATACAGCATGGTGTACTGTGGGAGGATCACATCCACCAACGCCATATTCTCCTCCAGGGTGAATGGCTGGGCCCTCTCCACAGACCTGGACATGGTGCCAGAGGAATCACGAGCAGTAGCAGTGTTGTGGAATGAAAGGATGTGCAGGCAAGTGCTCTCTCATGGGACCTGGCTACCTTATATCTGCCTTGCTGGCCTGTTTCATTCACAGGAGTACAGAGTGATTGGTCAGTCACATTAGCATCCTACGTTTCCTCCAATCCCTGTAAACCTACCCCAGTGAGTGGCTTTGCATGGTTTAAAAATTGCGGTACAAAAGGGGGGTGGCGATGGACGGAGCATCAGAACCAATCAAACACTCACACCCAGTCAACAGATCTGGGTTTGATCCATCACCGTTCTTTAGCCCACTCTGCCACCCCAGTTCAGACATGGCCATATGCAAATCAGTCTGACCCTGTGCCTCATGGGAACAGTCCAGCCCGAACTGCCAAGCCATGCCTTCCCTGGACTGGAAACAAGCTTCCTAGGACCGGTTTCTGGCATTTCAGCCGTCTTCAGCCAGGCTTGCTTGAATCCGGCGGGAAAGTGAGCAAGGGACTCACGTCTGAGCATACCCTGCCAACTTATGGCGAACAAAGCGGTACAAAAGGGGGTGGCGATGGACGGAGCATCAGAACCAATCAAACACTCACACCCAGTCAACAGATCTGGGTTTGATCCATCACCGTTCTTTAGCCCACTCTGCCACCCCAGTTCAGACATGGCCATATGCAAATCAGTCTGACCCTGTGCCTCATGGGAACAGTCCAGCCCGAACTGCCAAGCCATGCCTTCCCTGGACTGGAAACAAGCTTCCTAGGACCGGTTTCTGGCATTTCAGCCGTCTTCAGCCAGGCTTGCTTGAATCCGGCGGCAAAGTGAGCAATGGACTCACGTCTGAGCATACCCTGCCAACTTATGGCGAACAAAGCGGTACAAAAGGGGGTGGCGATGGACGGAGCATCAGAACCAATCAAACACTCACACCCAGTCAACAGATCTGGGTTTCATCCATCACCGTTCTTTAGCCCACTCCGCCACCCCAGTTCAGACATGGCCATATGCAAATCAGTCTGACCCTGTGCCTCATGGGAACAGTCCAGCCCGAACTGCCAAGCCATGCCTTCCCTGGACTGGAAACAAGCTTCCTAGGACCGGTTTCTGGCATTTCAGCCGTCTTCAGCCAGGCTTGCTTGAATCCGGCGGCAAAGTGAGCAAGGGACTCACGTCTGAGCATACCCTGCCAACTTATGGCGAACAAAGAGGTACAAAAGGGGGTGGCGATGGACGGAGCATCAGAACCAATCAAACACTCACACCCAGTCAACAGATCTGGGTTTGATCCATCACCGTTCTTTAGCCCACTCTGCCACCCCAGTTCAGACATGGCCATATGCAAATCAGTCTGACCCTGTGCCTCATGGGAACAGTCCAGCCCGAACTGCCAAGCCATGCCTTCCCTGGACTGGAAACAAGCTTCCTAGGACCGGTTTCTGGCATTTCAGCCGTCTTCAGCCAGGCTTGCTTGAATCCGGCGGCAAAGTGAGCAAGGGACTCACGTCTGAGCATACCCTGCCAACTTATGGCGAACAAAGCGGTACAAAAGGGGGTGGCGATGGACGGAGCATCAGAACCAATCAAACACTCACACCCAGTCAATAGATCTGGGTTTGATCCATCACCGTTCTTTAGCCCACTCTGCCACCCCAGTTCAGACATGGCCATATGCAAATCAGTCTGACCCTGTGCCTCATGGGAACAGTCCAGCCCGAACTGCCAAGCCATGCCTTCCCTGGACTGGAAACAAGCTTCCTAGGACCGGTTTCTGGCATTTCAGCCGTCTTCAGCCAGGCTTGCTTGAATCCGGCGGCAAAGTGAGCAAGGGACTCATGTCTGAGCATACCCTGCCAACTCATGGTGAACAAAGCGGTACAAAAGGGGGTGGCGATGGACGGAGCATCAGAACCAATCAAACACTCACACCCAGTCAACAGATCTGGGTTTGATCCATCACCGTTCTTTAGCCCACTCTGCCACCCCAGTTCAGACATGGCCATATGCAAATCAGTCTGACCCTGTGCCTCATGGGAACAGTCCAGCCCGAACTGCCAAGCCATGCCTTCCCTGGACTGGAAACAAGCTTCCTAGGACCGGTTTCTGGCATTTCAGCCGTCTTCAGCCAGGCTTGCTTGAATCCGGCGGCAAAGTGAGCAAGGGACTCACGTCTGAGCATACCCTGCCAACTTATGGCGAACAAAGGATTCAAGCAAGGATTCAATGCCTCTGGATTCAAGCAAGCCTGGCTGAAGACGGCTGAAATGCCAGAAACCGGTCCTAGGAAGCTTGTTTCCGGTCCACGGAAGGCATGGCTTCGCAGTTCGGGCTGGACTGTTCCCATGAGGCACAGGGTCAGACTGATTTGCATATGGCCATGTCTGAACTGGGGTGGCAGAGTGGGCTAAAGAACGGTGATGGATCAAACCCAGATCTGTTGACTGGGTGTGAGTGTTTGATTGGTTCTGATGCTCCGTCCATCACCACCCCTTTTTGTACCGCTTTGTTCGCCATAAGTTGGCAGGGTATGCTCAGACGTGAGTCCCTTGCTCACTTTGCCTCTGGATTCAAGCAAGCCTGGCTGAAGACGGCTGAAATGCCAGAAACCAGTCCTAGGAAGCTTGTTTCCGGTCCAGGGAAGGCATGGCTTGGCAGTTCGGGCTGGACTGTTCCCATGAGGCACAGGGTCAGACTGATTTGCATATGGCCATGTCTGAACTGGGGTGGCAGAGTGGGCTAAAGAACGGTGATGGATCAAACCCAGATCTGTTGACTGGGTGTGAGTGTTTGATTGGTTCTGATGCTCCGTCCATCACCACCCCTTTTTGTACCGCTTTGTTCGCCATAAGTTGGCAGGGTATGCTCAGACGTGAGTCCCTTGCTCACTTTGCCTCTGGATTCAAGCAAGCCTGGCTGAAGACGGCTGAAATGCCAGAAACCGGTCCTAGGAAGCTTGTTTCCGGTCCAGGGAAGGCATGGCTTGGCAGTTCGGGCTGGACTGTTCCCATGAGGCACAGGGTCAGACTGATTTGCATATGGCCATGTCTGAACTGGGGTGGCAGAGTGGGCTAAAGAACGGTGATGGATCAAACCCAGATCTGTTGACTGGGTGTGAGTGTTTGATTGGTTCTGATGCTCCGTCCATCACCACCCCTTTTTGTACCGCTTGATTTAAAAATTGAGCATGATGTCAAGTCAACAACCACTTTGCAACAAAGTATATCGTTTCCAACCGACTTCTGCTGGCCACCTGATGCAATAATTCAAACTTTAAACTCGGTCTCCATGACAGCCAGCATGCATTTAGGCCCTTATACTTGTCCCTCATGTGTCCCCCATGTTATTTCAAGATTTACACACAGGTACGGTCTGTTCCATGGCCCTAGGGCACCCCAAATGCAGTGATACGGACCGTACACGCGTGTGTAGGGTCCCTATCAATTTGGGAGTGCTGACGAATGCGTACGCCATAGTGATACGGACCGTACACGTGTGTGTAGGGTCCCTATCACTATGGGAGTGCTGGCGTATGCGTACGCCACAGTGATACGGACCGTACACACGTGTGTAGGGTCCCTATCACTATGGGAGTGCTGGCGAATGCGTACGTCACAGTGATGCGGACCGTACACGCGTGTGTAGGGTCCGTATCAGTATGGGAGTGCTGGCGTATGCGTACGCCATAGTGATACGGACCGACCCTACACACGCGTGTACGGTCCGTATCACTGTGGCGTACGCATTTGCCAGCACTCCCATAGTGATAGGGACCCTACACACGCGTGTACGGTCTGTATCACTGTGGCGTACGCATACGCCAGCACTCCCATAGTGATAGGGACCCTACACACGCGTGTACGGTCCGTATCACTATGGCGTACGCATTCGCCAGCACTCCCATAGTGATTGGGACCCTACACACGTGTGTACGGTCCGTATCACTGTGGCGTATGCATACGCCAGCACTCCCATAGTGATAGGGACCCTACACACGCCCTCAGAGTGTATGTATGGTGCGTTTCACACCTGACAGTGGTGACAGGCGGCACACAGAAAGGAATTGAGCTGTCATACTTGGCCAAGGCTGGACATCAAGGCATTGTCTGTGCAGTACTACATGTGTCGGGCACAGGTGGGTCAGGCTGTGATGTGGCACTATACTCCTGAGGTGTGAAGCTAATTAAAGTATGATGAGCTGTGTACACATGTCATGTGTGATGGTGCCCTATGTGCCACACATCCCCATCACTCCTTTGACATGTGTGCATGTAGTACAGACTTGGTGAGCCATGCGTCACTGGCATGGCATAGTCACCGACACCCGCAAATGTCCCCTGATGCCAGGTACACAGAATATTACCCCTGACAAGTGAATGCCCGCATTGCACGCTGTAACTATGTCATGTGTGTGTCATGTGTTCCCATAGGTTTGCTGTAGGTGTTTGGTCAAATGCATCTGCAGTTGCTGCAACCAACATGTGTCTGTGTGTAGATGGGCATGGCACACTGTTACGCACACCAGCACACATGTGTAATCCGACGTAAGGTGTGTATGTATTCACCGACACAGAGTTTCAAAACAAGGACATATCTGCATACTCTCAATGTATGTGTGATCAGTCTTGACATGTAATCCTTCATGGCAAGGTGTGTGGTCTGTCCTTTTTCTATGACATGTGACCTGTGCCTCTAGTGTTCCGCAACCTGTCTGTACAATAAACATCCTTCTTCTGCACATATTTGGATGTCTGTAACTCCTGTAATGCGTCTGCCTGCTCACTTATACTGGGCCACAGCTAGTTTCATGGCATGGCATTTTGAGGTTGAGAATCAACGTTTGTAGCTGGCTCTTGGTAGGAGTGTCACATGCCTGGCATACGTGTCCAGGGCATATTGCACAGACCTGACTCTGTATGTAGCATATGTGTATTGCCTGTTGAGTATGTGCTCAGTACATTGACATTGGTGGTGTACTGTACTCACTCTTCATTGTCCCGTCTAATTCACTGCAGGGCTCCGCCTCTCCCTCGACCAATTCCGGACTTGGCTGACCTGAGGGAACATGACTGTATACGCCGCTACCGCTTCCCCCAACGTTTGATTGAGGACTTGACGACACAGCTGGCACCGCACCTCCAACCGCTACACAGGTATCCTACTGCACAGACACCCAAGATGAAGGTGATGGCAGCCCTACATTTCTTTCCCACGGGTACCTTTCAACATACCATTGCCCATGTCGGTGGCATGTCCCAAACCATGTTCAGCCGTGTTCTGCATGATTTTTTAGAGGCCATGTTGGATCACCTGGATGAGTTCATAAAATTCCCAACTCCTGAGCAGTTGACAGGTGTCAAGCGTGAGTTCTATGCCCTGGGAGGGATGCCCCATGTCATTGGGTCCATAGATGGAACACATGTGGCTTTGGTACCACCACAGGCACAGGAGGTAGAGTATAGGATCCGCAAGCATTACCACTCCATTAATGCCCTTGTGGTGTGTCTTGCCAACATGGTGATTTCACATGTCTGTGCTCGTTTTCCAGGATCAGCACACGATGCCTACATCATGAGGCGTAGCAGGGTGCCTGAAATGATGCTGCAGCTGCGCAACGAACAAGCATGTATTGTTGGTGGGTATACTCTGGCAGTCCTGTATTTAACGTCATCTTCCTGTCTTACTGCTTCTCCTGAGTCACTGTTATCCATGATGTTTCCATGTAGGGGACGCTGGCTATCCCAACATGCCATGGCTGATCACGCCTCTCCGCAACCCCAGCACGGCTGCCGATCACCGCTACAACAACGCCCATGGGCGGACCAGGCGAGTGATAGAGAGGACGTTTGGCCTCCTGAAGAGCCGATTCCGTTGCCTCCACAAGACCGGTGGCGCACTCCCATATGCACCGGTGAAGGTCTGCCAGATCTTCCTTGTGTGCTGCATGCTGCACAACATGGCAGTGGAGAAAGCTGTGCCACTCATCCTGGATCCAGATGAGCAGGACCATCCACCCGTGGAGGATGAAGGGCTTGGTCACGAGGCAAGTGATGTGGAGGAGGAGGAGGCGGTAGAGGACATCCGGAGTCGGCTCATACGCAACTTCTTTGCTTAGTGGTGAGTTCCAGTGTCTGAGTGTGCACGCATTGAGCCGTGTGTGGCATGTGTTGCAATGTGTGTCCATCTGCATATCTGCCAAGTGAGTCAGAGGTGTGTTTGGATGTGTCACTCGAGTGATGGTGCAATGGAAGAATGTTTTTCCAGAGACATCATTGTCACCTAGCATGTTGACAACCTTATACGTGTCGAGTACATGCACATGCATGCGGATGTGCTTCTTTTGGCTGACTTCTGGTGTGTCTCTCATCCACAGGTACTTGCGTTTGCTGTCTGCTGGTGGCATTGTTGTGCTCCTGCTATTCCTCATGAACACAGCAACATGTGCTGAATCAGCGTTACATGCACGGACAAGTTTGAAAATCTCCTTAGGGTAAGGGATGCAGCACGGCTTTTTGGGTGTGGTATTTGTTTGGAATGTGTGTGCACTGCTCCTGTTCATGTTTGGATACTTTACATACATGTAGAATCACCATGGGGCACATGACATGGAGCTGAATTCACCTGAATTGATGGTCAGACTTGGTGACAGTCATCTGTAATGGGATTGTGGATTGTGATGAAGCCATCAATGTGTGTAACACTGCCCTCGGAAACATACGGGTTGCACCGGGTTGACATGGTGTGTGAATTCCCCATTAGAGGCTCAATGGTGTATAGCAGCCTCTCTGTGAGCAGCAGGGGGTGTTTAGCTGGAACCCGTCACTTGTGTGCCAGTTCTATGGATTTCCAGCATCTGTGGTGCACAGGGGGGTGCCAGTGTTGGTCCCACATGTTCATCCACATGACCTGTGTATGTGTTGCCAGATTTGCATTAGCATTCCGACACACATGACTAATAAAGGTGTCCCTCTGCCTCCAAGGTGCCTCATCTCTGTCAATGGTGGTCTGTTGCCACTGTGCATGCTGCATGTCTGGCATAGTTCTCAGAGATGGTGCATATGAGTCTATGTGTAGAGTAGCAAGATGCAAGCTGTTTGTCAGGGATTAGAATCTGTATTGTGCATGATGTCCATGGCTGTGTAGGTATTGTGGCATGTCAGTCTCCACGACAGCCACTGTGCTGCATGTGCATCCATTGTGTGTGTGTGTGCCATGTTGAACCAGACAGTCCTTCCTTGCCATACACCGTTTGCATGGTTCCTTCCTGAGATCCTTGTCTTTGTGTGCTACTTGTGGCATTGTTTTCTTGACATGGCGCATGCTGCTGCAGGCCCTGCAGCAAGGCCACCCAGTGTCCACGCAAACGAGCTGGTGTTCATCACGGATTGCTTGCTGACATGTGCTATGCAGATCAGCAGCATCTGTGCCTCATGCTGCTGCACACTCTGGATTATGCACAAGATCCCCAGTTCCATCCACCTCAAGGCAAGAGAGACCATCCCCCAGGTCAACTACGACATCCGTGTCTAATCCTACCCTGCACTCTACGGACGTGTGCGTTACAACTGCCATGATACTTGTCCACATCCAGGGTGCATCTGCACAGCTCTGCTTCTACATACGGCGACCAGGCCACATCAACGTCCAATAGAGATGGGGGGAATGAATCACTGCCAGCTGCAGGATGACCTTCTCAATCCACGCACACACTTAGGATGCAGCCCACAACCACAACACAACCTTGTGGCACTGTGATCCAACACCCCATTGTGCCATCTCCATGCATCCAACGTTGGCCGGCCCACCATTCTCCACATCCACCTGACTCAAGCATGCAGGACATGGTTCTGCCACGTGTCTACACATACCTGGGAGTAGCACCCCAGGACACTCCACATGATCCCTGACCTCTGCACATGACTGTTGCTCTTCTACATTGGTCTGTAGGCACAGTTGTGCGGGCACCCCCTCAGCTGGTTGGGCCCATCACGGGTGAGGATGGTGCTCCATGTCTGTATTGGATGGTACATTGTGACCCATGTGTGTCCTGTGCCAGACTCAGACCCCAGGGTATGGATGTTTGGAGTTACTTCTGAAATCAGGCATGGTTTGACTTTACAACACACACATGTAGTGGAATAATGCAAAATGACGGCATCATATTGTGATTGTGATGAATTTTATTAGTGCTGGGGTACGTGTTTGGGGGGGTGACAAGAGGTGCTTGGCGGGAGTGTAGAATCCAAAGTTCACAGGGGGAGTTGGTATCCTTGCCATTGAAAGTCATCAGAGTCTGTGCCACAGTCTTTGTCAACATTGGTCAGACAGTGACCAGCAAGGCCATGTGGCAGAGAATGTCATTTGCTGCTGTGCTGCTGTTGGGCCAGAGGGCCAGGTGCCAGGCCAGGTGACCTAGGAGATGGTGATGTTCCGCTGACTCTCACGGTCTTTTGCGTGGACGACCCACCTTCCTGCGGGGACCATCAGAAGCAGGCCTTGACGATGCTAGGGACGCTCCGTCAGATGAATCCTCCTCCTCCTCCCTCCCTGTTTCTGGTGCTGGTCTACGCCTGGTGGCACAGGGAGGGTTTGCCAGGCTTTGGGCGATCTGACGGAGTGATTGGCTCACGTCCCTGTGCACCGCCAGGAGCTCAGCCAGTCTTGCCTCCATCCGTCCATGGTGTTGTAGATGACTGGCATGATGCTCGACCTGCATGTTCTTGATCTCATTGAGGGTCTCCACTACCTGGTCGATGCCTCTGGAGTCATGCCAGTATGTGTCCAGGATGTTGTGGACGTGTGACATTACCAGTAGGGGTGGGCGGAATTTGCGGAATTAACCTTCGCAAATTATCGCGAGAATGTTTAAAATTATCGCAAACAAGCAGAAATATCGCGAAGATGCGGAAGTTTTTTTCCGGCATGTTCGCGAGATTTTCTGCATGGTTGCGGGTCGCCAACTTACCCATGTGGTTGCTTGCGGGCGCGGCCATCTTGTTTTGAGTTGTTCTCGCGGTGCATGATCGCGAGAAGAAAGACGTGATCGCGCGACGCATGACGTCACTGCGGGCGCGAACTGTCGCGAGACAGCGCAAATGGCTAAAAACAATACAACATCTCATGGAGAACGCGACCGGATCAAGAAAACTTGTCGGCGAACGCAGGGATTCAGGTAAGGCGATCGCGCGCGCGCGAGAATGTATCATTTTACAGCGCGAGCAAGAAACAAATTATCGCCAAGCTGCGGAAACCGGAATTTTTGACATTTTCGCGCTCTCCGCGGAACGCAAAAATGTCAAATTATCGCAATTTCCGCGAACGGAACGAAATTTTTGCCCAGGCCTAATTACCAGTTCCTGAGCCAACTGGTCAGGTTCGCGCCTCCGCCGTCCTCCACTCCCACCACCCCTGCCCACTTGCGCCTGGCCTGCCGTTGTGGGCACATCGGGTCTCCGGGACCCCTGAGGGATGGCATTTGTGGTGTCGCCTGCCTCCTCCTGGGTGCCCGGAGCACCTTGTCCCTCGTGGACAGACTGGCTTTGTTGTTGTGTGCGGGCAGGGCTCCTGGGTGTCTCCTGGGATGTGGCAGGAATGGGGGTGGTGGTTGGCACAGTTGTACCTGACGCAGGTGCTGCAGGTGGTTGGACACCAGAGGGGCCAGGTTGGTCTGGGTAGTCCGCGGAGTGGTGAGAGTTGTCGCTGCCGGTGGGGTCCTCTTCACGCAGAGCCTGGTCCTGTGAGTCTTCCCCCCCAGTGTTGGGGGGAGATCGACGACGTTGACCTGTGTGTGAGAGAGACAGTGTTAATTGTGTTACATGCGACATCCATGTTCATTCATTTTTGATTAGGCACAGTTCCTCTGGGTGGTTGGATTTGGCTAGCATTCCTCTCACAGTGCACTTGTGCATGGGTATGTCCCTTGGCCACAGCTTTCGACACTTTACCTATGTGTGACACAATCTTAGTTGATGCATCTTTTGGGAACGCAGTCAGCAGTGTAGTGAGCGGGCGTAGCAAGCCATGCAGAGCCGCCTTACGTGTTGCACTGTACGTGGCGAAATGGTGTTTTTTCCATGCTATTTGAGAATGCAGGTAGGTAAATTAACAATTTGTGACAGGGTTCTGACAAACACAGTGGGTGGGTATACTGGGTGTAAGGTTCTGTTTGTGCCTGCAGCACGGATGTACTCATGCACAGATTGACACATGGCCCAGTGTTTATCAAAGGTTGAAGGGGGTGTTCACGCACTGCCAAACCTTGTCTACATGCACACAGTCCACCTGCTGACGAGCGGACATGGCCACACCACCCAAGGGTGATTTGGTCTCCCTCTGTCTCCCTTTCTCCCTCCCTCTGTCAGCCTCCTCCCACTGTCCGTCTCCCTTTCTCCCTCCCTCTGTCAGCCTCCTCCCTCTGTCCGTCTCCCTTTCTCCCTCCCTCTGTCAGCCTCCTCCCACTGTCCGTCTCCCTTTCTCCCTCCCTCTGTCAGTCTCCTCCCACTGTCCGTCTCCCTCTGTCTCCCTTTCTCCCTCCCTCTGTCAGCCTCCTCCCTCTGTCCGTCTCCCTTTCTCCCTCCCTCTGTCAGCCTCCTCCCTCTGTCCGTCTCCCTTTCTCCCTCCCTCTGTCAGCCTCCTCCCTCTGTCCGTCTCCCTTTCTCCCTCCCTCTGTCAGCCTCCTCCCACTGTCCGTCTCCCTCTGTCTCCCTTTCTCCCTCCCTCTGGCAGCCTCCTCCCTCTGTCCGTCTCCCTTTCTCCCTCCCTCTGTCAGCCTCCTCCCTCTGTCCGTCCCCCTTTCTCCCTCCCTCTGTCAGCCTCCTCCCTCTGTCCGTCCCCCTTTCTCCCTCCCTCTGTCAGCCTCCTCCCTCTGTCCGTCTCCCTTTCTCCC
Organism: Triturus cristatus; assembly: GCF_964204655.1. Lineage (NCBI taxonomy): Eukaryota > Metazoa > Chordata > Amphibia > Caudata > Salamandridae > Triturus > Triturus cristatus. Next base: position 1,155,739,873 of record NC_140585.1, on the reverse strand, counting down.
TCCCTCTGTCAGCCTCCTCCCTCTGTCCGTCTGCCTTTCTCCCTCCCTCTGTCAGCCTCCTCCCACTGTCCGTCTCCCTCTGTCTCCCTTTCTCCCTTCCTCTGTCAGCCTCCTCCCTCCCTCTGTCTGTCTCCCTGTTTCCACCTCTGTCTCTGTCCCTCTCTCTGCCCCTCTCCCTCCCTCTGTGTGTCACCCTCTGTCACCTCAGCCCAGCTTCCTCGGCACACACAGTTTGCAGGTCTTTCAAAGGCCATTGGCTTGTTCATGTGGGTTTGTTTCTTCTCTGCGGGCACCCATTGGGCGGAGTGTCTGAGTCTGCGCTGCTGTGGCGGTGTGTGCTGACACTCTTTCAGAGAGATGCGTCTTCATTAGCTGCTGTTATGTGCAAATTGTGCCTTCATACCCATGTCATCCTGCAACGCGGCCACCATTAGCAGGCAAAACAGAACTGTGTGGGGACACACTGTTTGTATGGCTGTGCCCTAAGCCATATGGGCTGAGGGCATTGTTGTGTGCTTCAGAGTTGCTCTATGTTAGTTTTGAGGCCCACCCTCCCGGCATCGGGGACATCATGTCTTGTGTTGGTGTTTTGTGTGGCCTGTGACTTGGCATGGCCTTGCTTGGGGCATGGGGCATGGAGGCGCTAGTGGCATGTGTGTGTTTTTGGAGTGTGGTTGTGTACGGTGCAGGCTTTGGGGGGGTTGCGTGCATGATTGGTATTTGGGTTGTATATGGCGTTCCCCCCATGTGAGGTGAGTTGTTTGTGTACTCACCAGGCTCTCGGACTCCTTCTACTCTGTCTACCTTCTCCTCCCAGGGATGGTAGTGTACCGGTCTGCGGGCCGGACCTCCTCCAGTGATGTTGGCCTTGTTGTGGTCATCCGTCATTTTGCGGCGGACCGTCCTCCGCAGATCGTACCACCTGGCTTGGCACTCATGCCTGGTCCTTCTGGTGGACCCAACAGCATTCACAGAATTGACAATCCTCTCCCACATGGCAGATTTTTCGGATATGCTGGTCCGTCTGACCAATGTTCCAAAGAGCTGTGGCTTGACTCTGACGATTTCGTCGACAAGGACCTCCAGCTCCTCCTTTGTGAACTTTGGATTCTTGTTAGTGGGCATGGTGTGGGGTGTGGGTGTGGATGGTTGTGGGGGTGTGGGTGTGGATGGTTGTGGGTGTGTGAGTGTGGTTGTGCAGGTGTGTGTGTGTGAATGTGATGAGGGTGTGTTTGTGATGGTGGTTGTGTGAAGGAGTGCAAGTGTAAGGTGTATCGATGTATGTAGGTTGGTGCAGTGCGTTGTCTCTGTGGTCTGGCAGTAGGGGATCTGTTGCAAAGGATCATGGTTTGTGTGTGCTGGGCCTTTTTATTGGTCCATTTGTGGGCGTGGCTGTGTTTGAACTTTGGGTGGGTGTGTTATAAGGAGTGGTAGTGGTTTGGGCCTCTGTTTAGCTGTTTGTCAGTTGCAAGTCAGTGTATAGGATGTATTTGGGCTTGTTGGATATGTTTAGTGGTGTTGTGTGCATCAAATTGACTCTCCTTGTGTTTTTTTGGTTTGTCCTGGTTCAGTACGAGTGTTTTTTGCGTCTGTACGGTGCGTACATGGGCCATGTTGTTGTACAGTGCTGTCCTTTGCTATGGCTTAGTACGACTCGTACATGCGCGATGTTGTGTTAGGGTGCTGGTGTGTGGGCCTGGGGTAGGGTGCGTACGAACACGGGCAGGGTGTTGGTCCGCACTGTCCATCGGTGGTGGTGTTTCGCACCGTACATACAGGGGGGGCTGGGTGTAGGGTCCGTACATACACTGGTGGGGTGTGGGTACGGTCCGTACATACATGGATGGGGGTACGCTCCATACATACATGGGTGGGGAGTTGGTACGCTTCATGCATACACGGGTGGGGGTACGGTCCGTACATACACGAGTGGGGGTACGGTCCGTACATACACTGGTGGGGTGTGGGTACGGTCCGTACATACACGGGTGGGGGTACGCTCCATACATACACGGGTGGGGAGTCGGTACGCTCCATGCATACACGGGTGGGGGTACGGTCTGTACATACACGGGTGGGGGTACGCTCCATACATACACTGGTGGGGTGTGGGTACGGTCCGTACATACACGGGTGGGGAGTTGGTACGCTCCATGCATACACGGGTGGGGGTACGGTCCGTACATACACGGGTGGGGGTACGGTCCGTACATACACTGGTGGGGTGTGGGTACGGTCCGTACATACACGGGTGGGGGTACGCTCCATACATACACGGGTGGGGAGTTGGTACGCTCCATGCATACACGGTGGTGGTACGGTCCGTACATACACGGGTGGGGAGTTGATACGCTCCATGCATACACGGGTGGGGGTACGGTCCGTACATACACGGGTGGGGGTACAGTCCGTATATACACTGGTGGGGTGTAGGTACGGTCCGTACATACACGGGTGGGGGTACGCTCCATACATACACGGGTGGGGAGTTGGTACGCTCCATGCATACACGGGTGGGGGTACGGTCCGTACATACACGGGTGGGGAGTTGGTATGCTCCATGCATACACGGGTGGGGGTGCGGTCCGTACATACACGGGTGGGGGTACGGTCCATACATACACGGGTGGGGAGTTGGTACGCTCCATGCATACATGGGTGGGGGTACACTCCATACATACACTGGTGGGGGTTCGGCGCGTACATCCGCGGCCGGGGGGCGTTTTGCAGGTACATGCGGGGGATATGGGGGTTTTCTGCGCGTACATACGGGGTCTGTGGTGGGGTGTTCGGCGCGTATGTGGGCACATGTCTCCATGGTTGCTATAGGAGTTCGGTCCGTACAGTGTTTTCTCCATCCAGTTGTAAAATCGAGGGGACGGGAATGATCGTACTTGCGCGGTCGGACTTCATGTTTCTGATTCGTACGGTAAATCGTCCGGGGATGTGTCGGACACATTTTCCGACCCGAGGACGTGTGGGGAAATTTTCCCAATGCGATTCGTATAGACTTTTTCCCATGCGAATCGTACTTGGCAGTTTGTACGCTACTTGTACGATTGGTACGGTAAAAAAATCCGGATACGATTCGTACGGGGAAAATTTTTCCAGGATCGGAATCGACCCCTAGGTCTGATGACATCTGAGGAATGAAGATACCTCCATGGTTGAAATGGGTGAAGTTCCTGCATCAACAGCCGTTTCTGACCATAGAAAGCCCAATTGTAGGTGTGATGGAACACAAATCACGCTGTCTGAGAGGGACAGTTTTACTTCCATCAATTTCTTAACACGCATCAATTAAACCACTGATCTCGTTGTCTGCCGCCTTGCAAGTAGGACCCCAACACTCCAATGGTAATGAACTTTGGTGTAGCTATGAAGGCCTCGATCAGAGTTACCCAGTATCTTATCCGAATCACTGACAGAATATCGAAGGTCAGAATATCGACCTACGGAAATATCGACGCAATAATCTCGCAGTCAAGAATATAGACATCTTATCTACATTATGGTAAGTACAAAAATATCGAAAAAAATATTGATGTCAAAAATATCTTTGTTAAAAATATCGCTTTTTATTTAAGTTAAAAAAATAATGTAAAATAAATTAAATAATACATATAATTAAAACAAACAGTTAAAAATATATAAAAAAAAATGTATAAGTAATATGTATATAATGTAAAAGTAAATTAAACATATACTTACTAATAACTTTTAATAATTATTTTAATATACTTTTTTAAAAATATCATATACATTATAAATACATCTATACACATAAAACAATATTATAAATACAAATTACATAAATATATAAGAAATTAAAAAAACTTACATTAATTTTTTATCATTTTAATCTTCATTATATACTACATTAACTAAAATAATACAAAAAATATTAGATAGTGGAGGTAATAAAATTACTATTCCAACTCCACACAGTGTAACAGTAGGGAAAAAGTTAGATAGCGCAGGGATAAAAATGACTATTCCCAGCCCAGTGAGTGCAACAGTAGGAAAAGTGTTGGATAGTGTAGGGGTAAAATTTACTTTTCCCACCCCAGTGAGTGCAACAGTAGGGAAAGTGTTGGATAGCGTAGGGGTTAACATTACTATTCCCACTCCAGGGAGTGCAACAGTAGGGAAAATGTTGGACAGCGTAGAGGTAAAAATTACTATTCCCACTCCAGTGAGTGCAACAGTAGGGAAAGTGTTGGATAGCGTAGGGGTTAAAATTAATATTCCAACTCCAGTGAATGTAACAGTGTGGAAAATGTAGGGTAGAGTAGGGGTTAAATTAACATACTTATTAATTAAATAATTTTTGCAAAATAAATAACATATTAAAAATTAATTAACTAAAAAATGTATAATAAATACCAATAAAATAAAATTAATATTTACTTAAATAGCATTAAATTACTTCCCACCCTATTCCCCCATAAACACACAACCCGCTACACATAAAAAAACACAAATAATGTAATTCTCAATTAATCAATTAATAAAAATGAATTACCAATTAATAATAAATTAACAATAAATGTATCAACAATAACAATAAATATAAAAAATAACAATAAAATAATTATAATTAATATAATCATAAATTAATCAATTAATACAAATGAATTACCAATTAACAATTAATTAACCATAAATTAATTATCAATAACAATAAATGAAAACATATTAATTAATTATATTTAAATTACTTCCCACCCTATTCCCCTATAAACCCACAACCCGCTCTGATACTAAAATGCTAAATTTACTCAAATCAATTACTACGTTAAAAACATTTTATACATATATTTAAAAATAATAAAAATACATCACAAAAAATGTTAAACATACATATAAAATACATGCTAAAATACATAACACTAATATAAATATTGATATTATTAACAACGATATTTTTGCTAACGATATTACTTACTTCAATATTACTAACTTCGATATTATTTACTTCGATAAATTCTTGTCAATTATGTTCTTCACATCGATATTCTGTCCCTACGATATTAAAAACTCGATATTAGTGTAGGTCGATATAAAGAAAACAATATTTTGACTACTCACCCCTACAGGTGTCTGCAGTTATTGCTTTGTCAGGTGGACTATGCAAGCCGCCTGTGTGTTTGCCTTCCTACATGTCTTATTTAGTTCTACTGACTGAAGAATTTGGTGATTTGTCTTTTTTCTAAGGCTCAAGCAGCAGCCCCAGGTTTATCTGGCCCTTTGGACCCATCAATGCCTCCCTTTAGCAAACAAGGACCACTTTAAATCATTTGCTGAGCTGACTGGGCTGAAGTTGCTCAAGGTGGAATAGTACCCCTAGCAAGCGCCTCCACTGCCAGTTTCAGGTAGACTCTGTCCTTCAAGAAGGTGAGCGAGGGAGGTACTCATTCTTTGTCCTGGCCACCCACCTCTGGATCTTGCTATGCGAGAGTTATTTCATACAAAACAGTTTCTTAACAGAGGTAAAACGCTTGATTCCTGGAGTAAGCAAACAAAAATTTGCCACTCAACGCGGCTTGCCCTTCCACCTGGGTGCCGATTACGATCCGGTAAAAAAGTCCCCGTACGACTCGTATCCGGTCTTTTTACCGTACGAATCGTACAAGTGCCGTACAAACTGCCAATTACGATTTGCATGGTAAAAAGTCCATACGAATCGCATTGGGAATTATTCCCCACACGTCCTCGGGTCGGAAAATGTGTCCGACACGTCCACGGATGATTTACCGTACAAATGTGAAAAGTGAAGTCCGACCGCGGAATTACGATCCATCCCGTGCGTCCGATGTTACAACCGTATGGAAAAAACACCGTCCGCACCGAACTCCCATAGCAACCATGGAGACATGTGCCCGCATACGCGCCGACCCCCCCCAGCCCCCGTATGTATGCGCCGCCCCCCCCAGCCCCCGTACGTACGTGCCGACCCCCACCCCAGCCCCCGTACGTATGCGCCGACCCCCCCCAGCCCCCGTACGTACGCGCCGACCCCCCCAGCCCCCGTACGTTCGAGTCGTACCCCCCGTGTATGTACACCCTTGTACGTGTCGAACCCCCCGTGTATGTACACCCTTGTACGTGTCGAACCCCCGTGTATGTACACCCGTGTACGTTCGAGTCGTACCCCCACCCGTGTATGTACGGTGCGTACGCGCTGGGGGTACGCACCGTACATACACGGGTGGGGGTGCGACTCGAACGTACACGGGTGTACATACACGGGGGTTCGACATGTACAAGGGTGTACATACACGGGGGGTACGACTCGAACGTACAAGGGTGTACATACACCGGGGGGTTCGACACGTACAAGGGTGTACATACACGGGGGGTATGACTCGAACATACAAGGGTGTACATACACGGGGGGTTCGACACGTACAAGGGTGTACATACACGGGGGGTACGACTCGAACGTACGGGGGCTGGGGGGGGTCGGCGCGTACATACGGGGGCTGGGGGGGTCAGCGCGTACATACGGGGGCTGGGGGGTCGGCGCGTACATACGGGGGCTGGGGGGGTCGGCGCGTACGTACGGGGGCTGGGGGGGTCGGCGCGTACATACAGGGGCTGGGGGGGTCGGCGCATACATACGGGGGCGGGGGGGGTACGGCGCGTACCGGGCCACGTACTCTGGTCGTTTCGCACCGTACTTCGCTTTTCCGGCACTTTTTGGGTGCCGTGAAAATATTGCCGTCCGGACTGCTGTCGGTTCGAATCGTGGTTCCTGGGTCGTGAAACGCTGCCTGAAAGCGTCCCGACGTCACGTCGCAGCATTCCCGGATCACGTTCGTATGTATATTTTCGTAGGTCGGTGTTTTTTGCGATTCGTACGGAAATGGTGTTTCCGTGCGAATCGTAATTCCATGTTTGTAAAGTTTTACGACCGGGTACGAGTCGGACGGAGAAAACGCTCCGACCGACGGTTCGTACCCGGTTTTTACCGGATCGTAATCGGCACCCTAGTCTAGCACTAAACCATTCTTCTGGTGTGCGTGCAATATATAAGTCACATTGTCGGAACAGGTAGTTGTAGAGGTGATGATACAGTGCTTTTCTGGAAGTGTGTATGAGTGAGACGGTGCTGGGCATTGATATCTCGGCACTGTAACAAACATGGGGGCAGATTTACAATAACTGGCGCATCCCTGCATATTAGCAGGGATGCGCCAGTTATTTTGCGATACTCAAAAAACCCCTTGTGCCACCATTTACAATGCGGCGCACAGATGCAAGGATAGACAGATGCGTGATGCTTCTGTCGGCGTAAGGGTGACGCAGTGCTGGAGTTGTGTCGCAAGCGCGACGCAACTCCAGCACTGCTTAGGGGTGCCCTATACCTAATATGCTGCGTCACTCCTTACGCCTGCTTCAAGCAGGCGTAAGGATTTGACGCAGCGGGGACGTAAAAGTGACTCAGTGATATCATGTAGATTTCACTGCGTCACTTTTACGGGCTTCCTTGCGACGGAACACCCACCCTGCATACATTATACCTGAGGCAGGTATAATGTAGCACAGGGCTTTGCAAAGTGACGCATCTCACTAGATGTGTCACGTTGTAAATTTGTTGCATAGTGGCGCATTGTTTACGCCGCCGCTGTGTCACAAAAGTGACGCAACGGAGGCGTAAAAGTGTCGCAGGGGGCTTGTAAATCTGCCCCTCGGACTCTCTTGGTGCAGCACTGTGAGAGTGAAGGAAGCCATGCCTGTATCTCTCCCTTCACTTTGAAGAATGTAAGAGGTGGACCACTGAAGATGGAGGTGAAATTGTCTGCTTATCTTGCCAAACTATTAGTTGCATCACTTGATTTATCGGGCAAGAGAGGACCAAATTAAGACCAGGTTGGAAAATGTTTGTTGCAAGAAAAGGCAAATAATGCGGCACAGTGTGGCCCATTTTCCTGCAATATTATTTCATTATATTGCCATTCTCGCACCTGTTAGAACTGTCTGGAGAAAGGTTTAATCTAATTAGCCTCAGTTTAATACCTAAATAAAGCAACCAGGAACTAAAAAGTGATGGGTTAACCTTTGCAAAGGGGCCGCCACTGCTGGAGAAACTTGTGGCTGTGGGTTTAAGAAACTTTCTTTTGCGTTAAAAACCATTTTATTTGTTAACATCTGCAAATTTTGCAGAAGGCGATGCATTATGTGGCAAGTGAGGTAAATCCATAATTATGAGGCAAAACACTGTGACTGCAAAATCTCATAAGTACAGCGGCCCGTCCTGAAAGAGATTTCTCACGTGAAGTCATGCGTACATTGTTTACTGTTTGCATCATTTGATCATTTCCTGCTCACTTGGGGGCATATTATCAAGCACGGCGTTAAAATGATCGCCGCTTTAGCGGCAGAAAACTGCTGCTAAAGTGGCGATAATGGGCTTGATGATATGCCCTCGAGACTTCCCATAGAAGCCCATGTTGACACCAGAGCATGGGCTTCTATGGGAATTCACAAGGGCATATTATCAAGCCCATTATCGCCGCTTTAGTGGCAGTTTTCTGCCTCTAAAGCGGCGATAATGTTATCGCCGTTTCTTGATAATATGCCCCGTACTTCCTCTGTGGCTTGTACTGTTACCTTCCTTTAGTGTCACTGTGGCCAAGGGTTTTGAGTGTGAACTTTTGTTAGCCTTCCTCATTCAATCTACTCAACCCAGCGAAGACATATAAATGAGAAGTTCCTTCCATGAAAGAGGAACTTACAGCCGTCCTGGGAGATGGCGACGTGCAGCGCGTGTGACCACGTGGTCATAAGTGGAGTGCAGCGAATAAGGATTCCAGTCTCTCCAGACCTCACTCTATTATACAGCGCAGCTACTGAACCTAAGTCAAGACACCAAGGGGCATATCAACAAGGGCTTTATCTCTGCTTTTTTGGCTTTAAAAGCCAAAAAAGGAGAGATAAATCTAGCGCCCTATCAATAACAGGGTGCTAACATGCAAATTTGCATGTTAGCACCCTTTTACTCTACGCTTCCCCTTGCATCTCCAATGAGATGCAAAGGGACGTTCCAGAGTAAAATAATAGGAGAAATGTCGCTAAGCGACATTTCTCCTATTATCAAGAATGTTGCTAACCCTGTTAGAGACAAAAAAAGCAGCGCTAACCGCGGTTAACGCTGCTTTTTTACGTCTGGTATTTTTCTGACTTAGCCATGATATCCTATGGAAGGAGGATATCATGGCTAAGTTTGCCTGTCCCTATCAACAAGGGTAACGTGAGATTATCGCTGGGTTTTCAGAGATAATCTCACGTTAGCCTGTTAGCGTGAGGATTTTTATCGCTATTGAGATAAGCGTTGCTAATAGCACGCTATCTCAGCGATAAAAATTCACGCTAGCCGGCGATAATTATCCTAGCGCTAAGTGCGCTTAGAGATAATTATCGCCGGTTGTTGTTGATATGCCCCCAAGTGCTCACTTGCCGTACAAGGCAGATCATAAAGCCATAATGACCATGCCCAATACGTTTTGTAGACAGACCATGGCATATAACAGCGCCATATCTGAGCATGAACCGCAGTCACTTCACCAAACATGGAGGGACCCCAGTTTTGAACTCAAGTCACCTGAACTGAATTTTGAACTCAAGGCAGCGGAGAGTTCATGAGCGTACAGAACTCCTCGTTGTCACAGCAATAGTCTTGGGGCACATCACAAGTTTATGACCTCACTCTAAAATTTTTGTACAGTGATACATTGGATCATCCAAAGATATATCTGTCTTTGGTAATACAAGAGGAAAGGTTTATCAAGTTCATATTTCTTCTAAGTTCCAGAATCCGCACAATTTCCTTGGGTTATACACAGTAGAGCACAAAAGGAAGAGAAAGAATCCGACTGTGCAACTTTTTTCTTGTTGCACACAAGGCCAGGCATGCCTGGCCCAAAGATGTCACACGGCACACTTTGAAGATCCCCACATACCGATAATTGATGCAAAACCTAGTAACAAACAGCGCCAGTCACATACTCCTCAAAGTATGTTTGCCATACTCTAAAGTATCATAAGCATGAACCCAGGGGGCATCCTTTCTTTCTATTCCTTTCCACTGATAATAACTGATCATAGATTTGTGAACATTAATAAGAATTAGGCGTGTGCGAAATATATATAATTTGCTTTGGTGTAATTAACTGAAATTTCAGGCAAATTAAGCTCAATTATGCATAATTATATTTTAGTGCAAAATGCATCCTTGTGTAAATTTTTTGTTGAAGTAACAGTTTGTTTCTTTGTTTCTTGTGTCAATTTTTGTTGCAAGGACCATATTTCGTGGTAAAAAATACTGTGAAAAACAAAAGTGGTGAGAACACCAGCCACCCACGTTCTGGCCCTTCTGTTATTCCCAAGCACTTACAGTAAAACTTTATCTTGAATGACGCGTAATTACGTGCAACAAGCATAACATAAACTTTCTTCAATTATTTACATTAAACTCATGTAATTTACATTGTGCCTGAGCCTAATAGGAATAGAAGTGCCTATGCGGATTCACAAATAATGTTTTATGCCATACTTGCACTTCTAGTGGGTTTTTTTATAAGCGCTTTGGGAAACTTTAGTCCCTGTGTTTGTATGAGTATTGCAACTATAAGTGATGTGATGTTTATCGCACTTGGTAATTAATAGGAACAAGAAAGCTTGCACGTCAGTTACATTTCAACAGATAAAACCTGCAGTAATTCACTGGGAGAGAAAGGTCTGGTAATTGCCAGGTTATATGGACTGTTGTGTGGTAAGCACCATAATCTGCATGTTATTACCCATTACCTAGAAAAAACAGAGAATTGGTGCTATTTATCACACCCAATAAATTCTGAGTCCCGGGTATCTGATTTTATCGGGCGTGATAAATACAGACTACTCTTCCTAGGCACTTGTTATCAGGCCCCAGGGCAGGACTGGCCGTACCCGGCATCGGGCGTTTCCCCAGGAGGCTGAAAGTGTGGGGAACAGTTTTGCAGGAGTGGGGGTCAGTTTTGTTTACTGGGGTACAGTTTTTCATTGGTGCTGCAATATCGGCCCCTAGTAACAAAAGCAGCAAGCAAGCGTTTCCCGCCTCCTGGGAACAGGAAGTGCTTCCCCAGGAGCTGGGCCGAGAAAATTGCCAGGGCTGCTTTCGATTCCCAATCTACCCCTTTCAGGCCCTACGGGATCTCATTTTTCGAAGTCTGATCTTGCACGTTGTACTTCCGGGGAATAATCCAATGTCTTAGCCTCAAGACCTATATTTCCTTCTTTCCACCATAAAGGTAGGGGAGAGAATGTGGTCTCACGGCTAGACTGCCGACTTTGGAGCTAGGAAACCAAGGTACGAGCCTAAGGGTCGACTCCACATCCTGTGATTCTGGGCAAATCACTTAGGGGCATATTATCAAGAAACAGGCGTTAAAATTATCGCCGTTTTAGCGGCAGAAAGCTGCCGCTAAAGCGGCAATAATGGGCTTGATAATATGCCACATAGAATTCCAATAGAAGCCCATGCTCACACCAGAACATGGGCTTCTATTGGAATTCTCTGCGGCATATTATCAAGCCCATTATCGCCGCTATAGCGGCAGTTTTCTGCCGCTAAAGCGGCGATAATTTTAACGCCGTGCTTAATAATATGCCCCCATATCTCCCCGTGCATACCAAAAACAAAATTAATGTCTTCTTGTGTAACGTAACCAGTGCTCTTGTAAAGCGCTCCAATACCTTAGGGTCGAGTTTGTGCTATCGAAATCTGCAAAAAAAACAACAACAAAAAAGTCGAACATTTCTACCCCACCATCCCTTGCATGAAAACTCCTGCTTAGCTCATGTTTGTTCCACTGCTATACGACTTGGTGTCTGTAGGAATTGTCTTTTTCACCTCCAACCAAGCTTGGTTCTAGAGGGGGGGGGGGGGGCAGGCGGGCCGGGCCCTCTAATATTAGCGCTGTGGCCCACCCAAGGCCCATTCATATGTAGAAAACAACCCTTTGTTATTTTACTTAATGAAAAATAACACAGGACTGCAGCATCGCTATCAAAGCCTAATGCTTTGGTCTACCATAAATGCCTGGGGACAGGGGTGAGGTAACAGGGGTTGGTTGCTATTACTGTGCAAGTGTGAATAGAAGTACCTAAGACACCGCCACAACATAGAGACTACAATTTGATACAGTACTTAAGTGATGAAAACAGTCTCCTTTCATAAACATTGTGAAGGATTTTGCAATTTCAAGAAATGTGATTCAAAATGTGCTTAAAAGTACAATAAATATCTTAGTAGTGGTTTATTTTATTTCTACTGTGACGGTGTTCCTAAATTAGTCCTGTTGGCCACTGGAATTATGCGGTCAAGGAAAATCAAATTATGCTGTAGTATTGGCTAAATTATGTGGCAAGAAAAGGCATAGTAGTATCACTTCATTCTTTTTACATTGGTTTTACTTAACACTGTCTTGGCAAAGATTACAACTCGCTAGTACCAGTTTAACATTAACAACAGCAATAGGGAACTGGAAGGTGATTAGCCAACCTTTACAAAGGGCCCTCCACTGTGCAGCAACACGTGCAATAGCATTTTTAGGAACGCTAGATCTGTTTGAGCTTAAAATACTTTTGTGTTAAAATCTGCACATTATGCAACAGATAATGGATTATGGGGCATATGTATCAAAATCTCCATTTGCGAATCTCAAATAGCGATTTTTTGAGAATCGCTATTTGAGAATTGCAAAACGGAATTATTTAAAAATTCGCACATATTTTGCGAATTCTTATTATTCCTTAATTGCGATTAGCAAATTGCGAAATCGCAATTAAGGAATACCTTCCCATTCATTCCTATGGGCCAGGAGGCCCATAGCAATGAATGGGAAGTCATTCTCAAACTGCGAATCGCAATTTGCTAATCGCAAATTGAGAATAATTTCAAAGGTGCAAGGGTGTCATGATGACACCCTGATGCACCCCTGAAATTAGCATGTGTGTGCATATGGCGCACATACATGCCCTAAGGGCATGTATGTGCGCCACATGGCACTTTGAAAAATGCCAAAAAGTCCATTTTTCAAAGCAATTGCAAATTACCATCAACTTGAAGTTGGTGGTAATTTGCGATTTCTTAAGGAGAAATCGCACAACTTGGGTGCATGTTACATAGCATTTAAGGAATCGCAATTTGCGATTCCTTAAATGCTTACGCAAAAATAAGAAATCGCAATTCCTTAATAATGCGATGCTAAAATGGCTCATACATCTCATTTTGTGATTTTGTATTCGCAAACGCTGTTTTTTTGCGAATCGCAGCGTTTGCGAATACAAAATCGTTTGATACATATGCCCCCTTGTGACAAAATGTGGCAAATCCGTAAACATGCGGACTAGCCTGTAGCCACAGAATTGCATAGTTCCAGTGATCCTGCTTAAGCATTATTCTAAACACAAAAACACTTAAAATGGCAAAGTTTTGACTCTTCTTAAATGAAAAGACGTGGCATGTTTCACTAACACAACATTGATACAGAAGGGGCCTATCGTACAAAGAAAGCACTGGCAATGTGCTGCTGCAGTCCTGCCTACTCTCAGTCTCCTGAGTTGCTTGCAGAAGGCGGAGCTCTCTAATATAAATAGAAGGAACTTAAGGAACATAAACCCCACTTTGGGGCACTGGTGACTGCATTTATTCTCTCCCAACACATTCTCTCATTCTGTCGCACGAGCAGACAGAAATGGATTAGAGTCAGGGCCACTGGAATTATGCGATTCTGCAGTCACATCATTTCACACACAAATATGGATCTGCCACATTTGCCACACAATCCATCACCTGCTGCATAATTAGCAGATTTTAACAAAAAGCCATCTTAAAGGGATCAAATGTTACTAGAAACGTGGGCAGGGGTGGCTAAACAGTGGAAAGCCCTTCGCAAAGCATTACTTGGCACCTTTTAGCTGCTTACTGCTCTACTTGCTTTTTAAACTGATACTAATGAGGTAAAACCTTTTTCCAGACAGTGCTAAAGTGTAAAAAAAAAGGCAAAATAATAAAATACTACCTCGCATTATGCTACAAAACTTAGTCAACGCTGCTGATTAATTTAAACCTTCCGTGTTGAATAATTCCAGTGGCTCTGATGATAGTACTGCTCTTACTCCTTGGGTCCTGAACTGAAAAGAGAGAGTAGGATGAGGGGCGGCTCCTCCACGTGGGCGTTTGAGCGTCGCCCCACTGCTTACTCGCAGTGCGAGAAGCAGAAACGTAAAATGCTATAAATAGCATTTTACATTTCTGCTTCTCGCACTGTGAGAAAACAGAAGAACAGTATGCCTGGTTGGGGGCGGGCGTGTGGGCAGGTCGGGGATGAGTGGCTAGCCCAATGTTATGGGCGCTGACTGTTTGGTCGGCCCAGTCATAGCACTCTACGTTTTCTCCATGTAGGCTGCTGCGCAGCCTGCATAGAAAAAACGGCATCCTCATAGACACCTGTGAGGACGGCGTCCTAGCCAATCACAACGCTGCCATTGCAGCGCTGTGATTGGCTTAGGGGAGGAGAGGGAGACTTCCTGCTTCTGCTTCCTGTGAGCAGAGAGAGAGCAGGAGACGCGACGTGGGAGTCTGGGACCCGAGGCGAAGGTAAGTTAAAAAAAATTGTAAAACTTAAATTAACCCCCACCCCCTCCCCCTCCCAGCGCGAAACACTGCCCCCCCCACCCGGGAGTCATTCCCGCCGCGACTGGGGGAAGATGAAGCAGAGGGACTGAAGGGTAATAGTGAGGAGGCTGAGGCAGGTGTGAGGAAAGTGAGGAAAAGGAGAATGGTGAGAGGGAGAGAAAGACGGCAATTCAGAAAGACAGTAGAGGGTGAGGAACAAAAGAGGGCGAGGTGGAGAGAGAAGGGTGAGGTGGAGAGAGATTGTGAGGTGGAGAGAGAGGGTGAGGTGGAGAGAGACAGGTGAGGTGGAAAGAGTGGGTGAGGTGGAGAAAGAAGGTTAAGGTGGATAGAGAGGGTGAGGTGGAGCGAGAAGGTTGGGGTGGAGAGAAAGGGTGAGTTGGAGAGAGAATGGTAAGGTGGAGAGAGAGGGTGAGGTGGAGAGAGAGAATGAGGTGGAGAGAGAGGGTGAGGTGGAGAGAGAAGGGTGAGGTGGAAAGAGAGGGTGAGGTGGAGGGAGAGGGTGAGGTGGAGGGCGACAGGTGAGGTGAAGAGAGACAGGTGAGGCAGAGAGAGACAGGTGAGGGGGAGAGAGAGGGGGAGGTGGAGAGAGACAGCCGATGTGGAGAGAGAGGGTGAGGTGGAGAGAGGGTGTGGTGCAGGGAGAGGGTGAGGTGGAGAGGGACAGGTGAGGTCGAGAGAGAAGGGTGAGAGAAGGTGAGTTGGAGAGAGACAGGTGAGGTGGAGAGAGAGGGTGAGGAGAGAGAGGGTGAGGTGGAGAGAAAATGGTGATGTGGAGAGAGAAGGGTGGGGTGGAGAGAGAAGGGTGGGGTGGAGAGAGAAGGGTGAAATGGAGAGAGGGCGAGATGGAGAGAGATGGGTGAGGTGGAGAGAAAGGGTGAGGTGGTGAGAGAGGGTTAGTGTGAGGTGGAGAGAGAAGGGTGAGATGGAAAGAGAGAGTGAGGTGGAGAGAGAAGGGTGAGGTGGAGAGAGAGGGTGATGTGGAGAGAGAAGGGTGAGGTGGAGAGAGAAGGATGAGGTGGAGAGAGAAGGGTGACGTGGAGAGGGAAGGGTGAGGTGGAGAGAGAAGGGTGAGGTGGAGAGAGGGGTGAGGGTAGAGAGAGGGTGAAGTGGAGAGAGAAGGGTGAAGTGGAGAGAGAGGGTGAGGTGGAGAGATAGGGTGAGGGTGAGGTGGAGAGAGAAGGTTGAGATGGAGAGAGACAGGTGAGGTGGAGAGAGAGGGTGAGGTGGAGAGAGAAGGGTGAGGTGGAGAGAGAGGGTGAGGGGGAGAGACAAGGATGCAGTGGAGAAAGAAGGGTGAGGTGGAGAGAGAGAGTGAGGTGGAGAGAGAAGGATGAGGTGGAGAGAGAGGGTGAGGTGGAGGGAGAGGGTGATGTGGAAAGAGGAGGATGATGTGGAAATAGAAGGGTAAAGTAGAACAAGAGTAAGTTGACAGTGAGAAGATGGAAAGGTCAGGAGAGTGAAAATAGGAAAAGGTGTAAAGAGAGGAGGGTGCGGTAAGAGATATATGAGGGAAAAGTGGAAAAAGAGAAGAGAACAGGTGGATAAGGTGGAGAGAGAGTAGGATGATGTGAAGAGAGTGAGGTGTAAAAAAGTAGAGGGTGGGGTGTGCAGTACAGCAAAGTGAAGTGAAGAGAACTGAGGGTGAAGTCGGGAGCGAGGAATGTGAGAGAGAAAGGAGGGTGAGGTGGAGAGAGCAGAAACGTTCAAGCTGATAGGTTTAAACCTTTAGAGCTACTAGAAATATATGGTCTAAACTAGTATACAGAACCCGTCAGTAGGTAGCGTATGTTCAGTGCTTATTTGAGCTGGTGGTTTCCGGTGCTTGTCATAGGCACTTAATTGTCAACACCGGCGCTTGTGGCAGTCTGCCACAAGGTAGCGCTGTTTGATATGACCACAAAAACAGTCAATTATTAATTCAATATTCACTAAAACTGACTCTTACCTGCCGCACAAGCCATTCTTTTTGCTTTGAGGGCCTGGAATGGTCAGAATAGTCATAATGTGATGGTTAATAATTGTGTTGTTACTATGATTGGCAGCATGGCTGGGGCAATGTGTGGTGCAAGCTACATGTCATCCTGACGAGAGCCATGGAACTTATTTTTTACAAATTAGGTACTGCGTATGCTCACACCCGTACAAGACAATCCAGCATGCCTAGACCCAGCTCTCAGACACCTGGGAGTCTCGGGACAACCCCTTTCAACTTTCTTGCCCACCGTTGCCTCTTCATGGCCCTCCCAGATCCCAAATCCTGGACCAGGGCCTGCCTCAAACCTGAATTGAATTGTGCGCTTCATTTGACCTCAGGGTCCATCGGTAAAAGATCCCTTTGATGTATGTTGATGACTTCATGTGATGTGTGAAGGCCACCGTAGACGGGCTCCTGCAGTCGGCATCCATTGCAATGTGTTCTCCTTCTGGGATGCAATAATGCACATGATGAGCCATTTCCACACAACAGTCTGAAGATTGTCCACAGGGGAGGAGTGTAAACAAAATGTTCTTTGAGGAGGGCTTGGCATTGGAGGCGTCTCAATCAGAAAAGGAAGCAGAGCATTTATACTCAGAATAGTTTGGGGTGAGTCACTCTCTCTCGCACATTATACCATTTTTAGAAAGCGTGGCCTGGAAGGGATGCCTCACTCCTGTGCAAAGCCACACTTGCTCAGCATTTTTTCCAAAACGTCTGTTTCTATTAGTGCATACTTCTTGCATGGAGGATGACCTGAGGGCGCCCATGACATGGCTTTTTTTAATCAATGGTGTAACGCTACTTGATGGGCCCCCTTGCAGAACGTGATGAGGGGCCCCTGAGTATCCAATATCTCACATTGGGCTTGGGTTGAACAATGGCCCCTGGGGTTGCAGTGACCTGTGCTATGCCCCTGTTTTTAATGTGAGTGATGTAGGACATCAGGCAAAGTCCTTGTCTGAGAAGAGTACTGCGTTCTCCTGCAGTTTAAGGCTTCTGGTAGCCGTGGCTTGGAGAGCTGTAAATGGCAGATGCCATGAGGGCCTAATCAGAGAGGTGTGGCGGTGTCAACTTAAGGATCTTTGCAACTATTCTGAGTTTTATTTCAATTTTCTGTTGATTCAAGTGATGGAGCAGGTAGAGTAAAATGTGGTATACCTCCTCTATTGGTGTGGTGACATTAATTCAACCTTTTGCATACACAAATTACACGTGGGAAATTGCTATTGCATGGCAAAATAACTCTAATGATTAAAATACGTCCGCATATTAATAGTAGTATATGTGTTAATAGATATCGCATGATTTATGTTGCTTATGTGATGTTTGCATTCCTGATTGGATCCTAAAGGTGAATATTATCGCTTTAAATGTCGCTATATGCTAGGAAAATACTAATACATAAAGGGATTAGTGAAGGTATAACATTAGAATAATCATTTCTTTGTATTAATTATTCTTTTATGTTTGCTTCGCTTAAGTTAGCATTTGGGCCTACCACAAAATGGAGTCGAAAATCGAGTTCAGAAGTGGCCACCGTCTTGTGAGCGCGATGCCTACTGCGCAGACTCGAATGGCTCCGTGAACTTCCTAAAGACCCGGGCACCCAATGTCCTAAGTCAAGGATAGGATCTTGGTGGACTGCCAAAACCCGGACAGTAAAAAACGGTTTAAAATGAACAATTGGATCATACAAGTAAACCCAAGACATTGTAACATAAGGACTATGTCATCTACGGAAATGAACCAGCAAAATCCATGAGAAACCATAATGAATAAAAATCGGATGTTTTCGATCAGCCAATCACAACCTTTCTCCGCCTAAAAATGCTTCATGTTATCCCGAAATTTATTATAAAAAGAGTAGTAGAACAGGGAGGTGGCTGGCTAGTTGGTGTTGTTCCGGATTTTTCCAATTTCCTGACGTCTATGCTGGCGATGACAGATGCTTGCACGATTTCTGGTCCTATGGAGATCTTTGGGACTGTAATGTGCTGAGCAAAGAACTTTCGGGTTTTGAGCTTTGGCCTGCTTTATTTGGACAATTTAACGGTTAATTCGATTATGCAGAGCCAATGAATTAGAGAAAAATCCAGATAGCAAGAATAGGTAAATATAAGGACCTGTGATTTGAATTAATTGATCTAGAAATTCTAAAACTTTTGATGAAACAAATGCTAATATTAACTGCAAAGAAATTTTAGATGAACAAATATTTATTAACAGAAATTATGAGTTTGTGGTTTTTCGTTAAAGAGAATAAAAGATTCTGAGTCTTAAAATGTGTTTTAGCTGGTTCTAAATCACCATCAACCAATCCAACTAATTGGTCCGTCGACCAAGTGGGTGGCGTGCCTTGGTGTTTGGGATTAAGAATCTATAGGTGGCGAATGCTAATGTATATTCTGTAAAATAACTTTGTCCTCCCTATAGGTTATAAGGTACCCCGCCCACATGTCCAGCGCGATATCATCATCCCTCCTGTGTGCAGACTCGTGAAGTGGAGACGTGTGAATGTTGGTGTTATGGGCCCCACCAATGACTGCATGTGTGAATGAGCTAGTGTGAAGTTGGGTCTGCGACGCAGGGAGATTAGTTGTGTATATATAAATTCCCCTTCTTCTCCGGTCTCGCGCTGGATCACAAGCATGCATGATGCCAAAGAATATTAAATCATAAGTTACATTTTCAGAAAAAGGGCCACACTCAAACAGCCAAAATATGTCTTGGTTTGGGCCCCAAAATCCTTAAGATGACACTGGTAGAGACAAACAGAATCTGGGATAGAGGTAAGCAGGGTGAGGGAGGGATAGAAGTTGAGATAGAGAAATAGAGGTGATTTTGAGAGACAAATCACTTTTCTGGGGTGGGGGTGGGTCTTGGAAGATGGGCACCATGGACAATCGCTCCTTGTGCCCATCCCTTAAACATGTCTGAGATGTGGGTGTTGCCATCCTTCATGTGAGGACTTAGAAGAACCACCCAGTGAAAAGAAGAAAGCTTGTCATCTTACCCAATCTTGCATCCTTAAACATTATCAGCAATAAGGGTTCTGGAATGTTTGTTTGGTGACATCTATTTGGGTTGTAAATCCTAAAATGGCATAATTTACTAGATGGTCCCTTTAACGGCTGGAGTAAATACCACCTATGAGGGATGTCATGTACTTTATTTATTATGTTTTATAGAGCCTGAACATGACCATCTCGGTATCAGAGAGATGTACAAAGAGTGAGCTGAAGAGCGTTGCAGTACATTAAAACACCTGACACATAGAATATTCTGTAAAAACATTCTCAGAGCAAGGTATAAACCAATAGGCTACAAATATAAAATAAGGAACGCTGTATGTAGAGTTCATAGCGCAAGAACAATAGGATACAGTATAAAATAGAGGGAATAACACTTTCAAATTTGTTCTCTTAAGACACAAGTTTCTTAGTAGTATGGCTTTAACCCCTTCAGTGCCACGCCCTTTCCCCCTCCTGTGCCGGGCGTTGCACTAGTGGGTGGGGTTCATGACGAGATAGTCTCGTCATGGGCACAGCGCAACCGTGCTCCATGACGAGACTATCTCGTCATGGGCACTGAAGAGGTTAACTTCCTTCTTGAAAAGCCTGAGTGAGTTAATTGCTGCAGTTGAAAGTGGTAAGAAGTTACATCTTTTTGGAGCAGATTCCAGGAAAAGTGCTGATTGGAGGCATCAAGTATTGCTGAAATTGATGCCTCAAATAAGGCTCATGGTAGAAATCCAGATTTGTGACCTGGAATGCTATCCCTTAGAGGGATGTAGTGCCTTCCTACCTATCTGTGATGTGGTAGTTGACTTTTGTGGGCCAGTGGGGTTGTCTTCTCCAGAAAAGGCCCCTATATATGTATGTATTCCAGCGACTAAATAGCAAACCGAGGTGGTAAGAAACATAGGAGTGTGCATAGTAGTGCGATTGGGTTGAATCAAGATCGGGTACAAATTAGGAGGGGGATACTTGTCTTTGACCAAAGGAGCAGGAGTACCTTGAATTTCTTCATCAGTGTTGCTCTGCATTGCCTTGTCCCTCTTTCAAAGGCCATGCTTGCTGTGCACTGTTGGAATTAGCTCTGTGAGGGATAACTGTGAGTAGCTGTTTTATGGTTGTTTTGTGTAATACTAGGTTATCCCAGTCCAAAGTCCTAAAACACAAACTGGGGGGGGAGTATGGCACCACAAATAATGCCACCACCCAATCATATGCCTTGATTTAATATGACTGGAATTATGTTCTTGTCCAAGCGTGGATGCAAGCTTTTCTATGCATGTATTATACACGCCGATAAATATACGTATATGATATATGTATTCATGGATCATATATGCGTGGCTCTGTCCTTGCTGGTCTTTTCACTGTAAAGCAGTGCATGTTTGAAACAACAAGGAAGTCTACGTTTAAAGACCAATGCATGCAATTATAAGCATTCACTGATTTATGTAGAAAAAACAGTATACAAATGTTTATACCTGCCAATTAATAAAAACAACTTAAATGCAGAAACTGCTTTAATACAACAATGAACTCTTATGTTTTTTTTCTTACGTGTAGCAGTCCTCAAGTTTCTTCCAGGGATAACATATGAAGTAGAAGGCAATTATTTTAATGTATTTGCGTAATACTAAATACAATTAATTGATATTTTTTTTAAGTGACATAGTTCACCAGACTTGTGATCATGATTAAGTTTTAATAAGCACTCTGAAATGCCACCTGATTACCATTGACCTCTATTGATATATAGTAAAATTTACAAAAGAAATAGAGCAAATACTTATAGATTTCATTTTTAGGTTTAACCTACCATTCATATGGTGGCAAAAGACATATTAAAGGTTTCCACCCCACCCACTGCTTACCATTGGTTGACATTCTTTTCACTCTCATTTGCTTTTATTTTTTTTGACCGCTTGTCTAATTTATTTTGTGTCTGTCCAATTCACTAGAGCATTGCCAATTTACTTCTGTGCTTCTTCTGCTCACTTTTAGGAAACTACTTTTATCTTTGCCTTAAACACTCTATGTAAGTTCATGTGTTTTGCAGCTGTCTCTCTAATGTGCTTCTTTTCCCCCTCTCCTTGCTCGGTGTCTCTCTCTCTGACCTCTGTGAAGCACTCGCCTTCGTGTGCTGCTCCCCCATGTTGCTCATTTACCTGCGTGCTTCTCCTCCAGGCTCACTTTTCTCACTCCCCCCCCATTTACTTTTCTTCCCACTAGAGCTCCATGTTGCTCTCTCTCTCTTCCCTGTTTGCTCTTCTCCGCCCCCTCCCATGCCCTCTGTGTTGCTTTCCCACACCCACGCCCCTGTGTTGCTTCCAGTCTCCATTTACCTGTCCAAATCCCCTTTTAACAAAAAAAATGCTTTTATTCACTTATTTCTTTCTTTTAATTGACAGATACAACTCGGATCTGTAAGTAAAAAGTAAAAAAAGCACCTGCTTCATTTTGTAGACACATGCATGTGTGGTGCGCACCCTTACAAAAAGATGCAGGAGGCCACGTTATAGACTTTAAAAAAATTGTTCTTTAGCAATGTTGCTCAGCAGCCTATAGGTGGCTCCTTCTGTCCTGATGAAGGCCCTGTTACAAGGAATCATTGTTCCTCCCATTTCCATTGGAGTCGAAACGTCGACTTCCCCTTACATCAATGTAAAATTCATTTTCAAAAAACTGTTTTGGAAAATGTGTTTATTCGGGTGTTGTAGATTTTGCAAATGTTCTCCTCACATTTGGACCCATTCTACTGTACCTCAGCAGCCATGCTGAGCAACATCGCTAAAAACCCCTGCCAAAGTCCATAAAACTCAAAGGCAAGACCTATTTGCTTCACCAAAATGAAAGCATTTTACACCCAATGGGATATAACCTTGTTTGGTACATTTGAAGACTAAGTTCCATTTTTGTGGACTAAATAAAAATGGCGGGAAGTATTTTTTGCTATGGAGTTTACGGTAATTGACAAGTGAGAGATGACAGTCGATCACACTCGCAGCCTTGTGCCATGCTAATCATCCAATTTAACACCATTGCAAGTTCTGAAAAACACACAGGCTCCCTCGAAATAGGTCATCCATCTGGAAAACAAAGAGTTTAAGTCATACTTGGCGCGGCTGCTTCACTGGGTCGGTTTGACAAAGCGGGCAATCAACCGTGGGCCGGTGCCTAAGTGCCAGCAGGGGCCCTGCTTTTTTGGGGGCTCTGTCAACTGCCTGGATACTCTTTTGGGTGATTGGCCGCGCTTTAAAAATCCTGATTTATTGACTGATTGATTGAACTGCCCACAGTGTGTACTGTTGTCCTCCCTAGCCAACGCCATGCAAACATGCGCAGGTCACTGTCATATGAGGCCGGCACAGGCAAACAGGCTAGAGAAACATAGTGCTATGCTTTGAGGTGGGGGCAAGTACAAGAGAGAGGGGGGCTTGAAGCATCATTGCTAGGAGGCTAGCTTGGCCCCTGTGGTGCTGAACCTAACTCAGTCTTCCCCAACTATCCTATCCCAGCAGCAACACTGCGGACATGGTGGGCAGGTGAGGGAGGAGTGTGTTGTGGCTGTTGGGCCATTCTCGCCTAGTTGTTCAGTTCTCACCTAGGACCAGAAGTGAAGCAATGTCATTCACCTTTCACCCGGCCACTCCTCCACCAGGACTCCACATTTAGATCAGTAGGGAAAACCAAGTTATGCAGCAGAGTTGACAAATTTTTGGGCAAGAAAAGACAAATTATGCAACTTTTTTAATTGTATTGCTTCATTATTTTGTCACTTTAAAACATTGTCATACCAGTCTGGGCAAAGGGAACCTCATTTGTATCAGTTTAACAATCAAAAACAGCAATAACTACTGAAAGATGAGCAGTCAACATTTGAAAAGGGCCTTCCATTGCGCAACATTTAAACCGACCGAGCTAGACACAATTTGTTTTCTTAAAATCTGCATTTGATGTAGTAGATGAAGGTTTAAGGGCTTGATTACGAATTTGGCGGTCTTACCACCATACCACCGTAGCGGTGGTCTCCCGCCTGCCGTATTACAATGTCACTGCTGGGCCAGCGGCGTTGTTTCTGATGAAGGGGAAGACTTTTTCATATGTGTCGATTGGGTGTATATATTTTGACTATGCGATTGTTAACCCCTTCAGTGCCCATGACGAGATAGTCTCGTCATGGAGCACGGTTGCGCTGTGCCCATGACGAGACTATCTCGTCATGAACCCCACCCACTAATACAAAGCCCGGCACAGGAGGGGGAAAGGGCGTGGCACACAAGGGGTTAAATGTACTCATCTACATGACGTGAAAAAAATACCTACTACCAGTACTTTCCCATTGCTGGAGTCTGGACCATATGTGCCCACGCCAGTCAACGAGTAAATACTGTAAAACGGACTTACCTGGATTTTGGCGCCAACACGTCATTTTATTTGGGGTCAAGATGCTGCTGTGATGGGGGGTCTTGGAGGAAGGGATCCACGTGGGACACTGGAGGGAAGAAAAGGAAATCGGTGAGTATGCCCGTCTCCCTAATTCCTGCGATTCCGCCGACTCGAGGCAGGTGGTCTTCCCAACATGGTTGGCTAGATGGAAAGCCAACTCGTAATTCCGATGGCGGTGAATTGTCTGTACCGCCCTCTGACAGCTGCTTTTGCCATGCCGTTGTCGAGGCAGTCGGCAAATAGCTGGCGGTGGAGGCTGTGCTCCAGCTGTGTTTTGTTCAGAAAACCACCAACATCGTAATATGGCGGGCGGACCGCCACCTAGGCGGTTGGATTTCCGACGCCGTTTAGATGGCAGGTCTCTTACCTCCAAACTCCAAGTCGGGCCCTTAGTCGCAAGTGCAGTTAATCCATAATTACTCAGAAAAGGCAGTGGCTGCTGGATCACATATTTCCAGTGGCTCTAGTTACTGCAGTACCTGCACCTGTGAACCAGCATCAATGAGCTGCATGCGAAGTGCAAAGCATAGAAACCTATTTCATTTTTATTTACTCTTTCTTTGTTTTGATATTGCTTAAAAAAGGTTCTTTATGTGGTAATAAAGTCTCATTAGTGCACACAACTCCAACCAATTTGGTATATTTTAATTCTTGTCTGTTTTTCATCTAACCAAGTGCTCTTAACATATCATGCCAACCAATATGCAAGATATGCTACTTTTACACCTTGTAACCCTTATTATCTTATGTAGCATTTCCTATGAATTGATTTACACAGTGGTATGATTCATTTTCTGTGTAAAATATGTGAGTGTGATTTAAATTGCTATGACACCCTACACTGGGACACATAGCACTATAAAATAAATAAAATAAAAAACATAATTATGCCTGTCCCTTACATGCAGGGGTTGAACAAAGTAACAAAACTGCTTTGAAAGTGGAGTTGTGTAATACTTGCTCTGCATTCCAGTGAGCAAGCAAAGCGAGCATACCCAACTTCAAGGAAGGTTCCATGGTGTGTCCCCCCTAAAGTTTTTTTTAATAAAAACGAGGTCAAATTGTGTATTTTAGAGCAGACTTTTCACAGAACCGTGCTAAAAAACACAGTCTCTCAAAGTGCTCTTATTAAATACTGAAGTGCTGTAAAGGTGTTGCAAGTCAATCCCCCAGGAGTTGACCCCATTTAAATAAAAATGTGCAGCAGGTGACCCTGTATGTTAATAATTACGTCCATGAGGCAGGACTAGAATTTTGGTATGGATGGATCCTATATGCCTTGGGCACTCTGTGAATGCCAATAAGTAAATGCAGTATGCCAGTGGCAGAATGTTGCCATCGACTGCATCCATAGAAATATATGATGGGTGACACAGGGATCAAAATGAGCACCAGTATGACAAGGCCAGAATTTTGTTGGTTTGTCTGCGTCCCCCTCCCAATATGCCACGGTTGTACCCCTAATGCCCAGAATTATCTTGAGTATCATAGCACCGGCATTTTGCTATAGGTGTCCCATATGCCAAGAATAATCTTCAATATGTCAATGCCAGCATTCCACCACCGGCATCCCATAGAAAACAAATTACAGCTTGCCATTGGTGCCCCATCCCATATGCTAAGAATTACCTCTAATATGCCAGTGCTTGCATTTTGCCATAGGCTCCCCTTGTATCAAGAAGTATTCCAAGTATGTCAGCAACAGCATTTTGTCACAGCTGTCCCATGTGCCAAGAATTACAACTCCTGTGGCTGCATTCTACCTAGGCACATTACATGCCAAGGATGACCTCCTTTTCTCTTCTTCATTTTCACTCACTCAGTCATTAGCTCACACTCACTTACACTCACTTTTGCTTCAGCTGATGGTACTGGGTGAACTCCCAGGGCAAGTACACAGCTTCTTCCAGCCTCGAAAACTGAAGCACAAAGTTAGAGTCTGCATAGTGATGCATATGTCAGATTCTTGTCTTGTCACCTCATTTAGCCATAAGGCAGGGTGTGGTGAGTGAGACTCTCGCCAACCCCTCTCCCCCGTGATGAGATAAGAGAGGATGAGATTACAGCATCACTGTAGGGTTGCCCTGGGCACAGTAGGGATTATGACAAAAGCGCCCAGGGCTACCTATACCAGTGACACTATGGCATGTCACTAATGGGAGGGGGGTCTTGAGGCAGGATCCAGAGGCTAAGGCTAGGACTTTGCTGGTCTTGGTCAATCTCGCTGATGGCCGCTGCAGGTGCCTCTGTGCGCCTTTGCCAGCCATCAGACTGATTTACGGCCAAAGCAGCAGCAAGGGGAGGCATATTTTTAACTATACACGTGAATAATAGATTATTAATTATTACTGGTATTATTAAAAAAGGGGCATAAACATGGGTGAGCACCACTGGAAATGACAGATTTTATTCCATGAAACCCGTATGTAGTGAACCATCAAGAGGAAGAATTTCAGACCCGCCTTTTCTCTTTCTTTTGTCATGGCGGGTTCTTTTCCCAGGGATCCAGACCCAACCCCTTTTGCCCCCTGGATTTGTACTAGATTTCTGATGGATGTCATGATCGGGCTCGAGGACCTAGTTGATTGGGAGTGGGATTCTTGCAGCCTTGTACAAGGCGTTGAGACTGGAAAAAGTATTGTTTTCACAGCTATGATGCTTCCAGTCTCCTCCTGTTCTACTGACCCTGAAAATGTTTAAATGCCTAATTCACTACACATTTCTCCAAAACTTAGCCTCCTGATATTAACCAAGCAATGTTTTGTGAAAGGTCGTGCTCCTCAAATGTGGGCCACTTTTTTTGGGCTGCCTGGGTCTATTGTCGGTCCCAATTTGACCTTGCTGCTTCATCCCCACACCTGGGTTTACAACAAAATGGACTCCATATGTTCCTTGGCTCAGCCTTGGTTGTTGCCCACCTACAACTACGCTATTTATATATCAGGTCATCAATTCAAGCTTGTTTTCAGAAGAGTCTTCTAAACCAGGGGTTGTGTCTGAAGACACAAACTTAGTTCGCGATCTTGCTGTAAGTTTTGATAATTGCCTGTCCTGCTCTTACACCGCAATGGTGCTATGCTGTCTGCCTTGCCTGGTGGCTCAAACCCCTGCCACTCACCTGACCACACAGCTTTTCTGATTCTGTTCATTTTCATTGCTTCCCTACATAAATCGACCACTGATTACATACCCCAAATATCATCTTTTCTCTTCGCTTTTCTATTTTATTTTCCAGTGTTCTCCACTACAAAGTCAAATTTAGGGCCTAATTACGATGGACGTCGGTCGGAAACTGCATTTTTCTAATGTTGCTTCTGCTGCGGTCCAGGAAAAGGGCCGCAGCGCAAGCCGCAGTGGGAAAAGGCAGTTTATGCACATCCAAGCACCATGTGCCAGGCACCATGTGGTGCCTGGCATACAGTGCACAGATGTGTGGGGGGCACAGGCCACTTTGCAGTGGCTTGTGGGGGACAGGGACCCTGCCTGGGGTCCCCAAAGACCCCTTCTGGCTGCCCTTTCATGGTGGTGAGACTACCATGAAAAGGCAGTCGGAAAGGGATATCCTAATCCCTATGGCACGCCCCCATTCTAGTGCTAGGAATCGAATCGCCGTCTCCTTGATATTTGATTCTGTCGGAGGCGGCAGTCCTACCCCCTGACCTCTGTGCTCTGACTGCCGGAATGGCAGTTGGACCAGAATATCAGACGGACCGCCACCGTCGGCCTATAATGGCGGTCCGCCCGATGTCGTGATGACCCCATTACTGTCCTCTATGATTTTGTTAACTTCTACCTTAAAAGATGTACTGCTGTCTGTTAAAAATGAAAATATGTATACATCAGAAACATTACAATTGTGTCACTTCACTATCCCGTTGCCACTCTTCCTTGCTGCTACGCTACAAACATAGGGCCTGATTTCGATTTCGATGGATGGGTTACTCTGTAACATCTGTGACGGATATCACATCCACCGAAATCCACCGAAATATAAATCCCATAATATCCTATTGTATTTATATTTTGTCATACGGGATAGCCGTCACCGTTGTGACAGAGTAACCCGTCCACCGACATGTAAACCAGCCCCATAGTCCCAACCATGCGAGGATAACATGCTGTTTCGTTCTGAAATGAAGGACTGTTCGATGCCAAAAATTATGGTGCCACAGACAGGCTGGGGTCCAGTGCCCGCTGGGTACAGACACTGGCCATGCTGTGACGTAGGGTACTAGGAACAGACCGAATACATCTCCACAGAAAGCTATGATTATGCGTAAAGCAGCCACAATTCCCCGAATACGCATTTCTTACAGTTAAAAGGTTACTAAATATGAAATGCCTAACCACAAGCAAATATTACGGCTTGTGGTTTGATGTTGCACGTAGCGTTCAGAAACAAGTCTAATAAGACACATTCTCTCTCTAATGGAGACTCTAGATGTTTAGAAGAGCAAATGTTTCACAATGAGGAACAGGAAACTGCGTAACAAGCGGCTGTTTTCTGTTCCTGCATATAATTACAAACCGCTGTTATTCGCAGTTTGTTCATGGTTAGTCAAAGCCATCTAGGTAAAGCACCTAGGTTTATAGTGGGGAATTTATACAAAGAGCTATGGGGTGATTTCTGGGAACTTTAGACTTAACTCTTTGGTCTGTTGTGTTAATTATTTGTGTGTCTTTTTCTACCTTCTTGCTCTTCTCCCCTTCTTTCTGAGTCTTTCTGGTTCTCTATCAGGCAAGGAGGCTTTTATGTTTTCTAAAAGCGATTGCATTAGTTCATGTGCTAGTTTTGCTCATGCCATATTAGTCAATGTGGGGTATAATTCCTCTGTTCAGTATGTATATTCTTGTCATTGGTTTTTGTTATTCTCTTTTATCTGATGATTTATATGCCAAAAGTAAATAAAGATATTTTGAAGAGGGAAAGGCAAATAACCCCAATACATTTCTAAGGTCATTACTTGCTTTTATTTTTGGTAGCTCCAGGGCTGAGTAAAGGGCTTCTCTTGAGAACAGTAGAGAAAACACTGTGATAGTTATAAAGGTCACTGCAGTTAAAACAAACATATGGTCCATTTTATTGGATGCAGCATGGGTCTGGGGCTGCAGCCTGTTTAATGAATAAATTACTATTCACATTGCACACAACAAATGATCTAGGCTAGCTGATATTCCTAGTTGATTGACAATCGATATGAGGGCATTTTTTTAAAAAAGGAGGCGAGGTGATCAAATCTAAAACACTAGAAAGATTACATTTAAAAAAAATGAAAAAAGGGTATCAAATCCGGTGTGTAATTTCAAAAATGTAAAGAATTGACCAACAAGAGCTCCTAACTCCCAATAGAAAATAACACGAAGGGTCCATTTTTATACACTTTCATGTGCATTTCAAGAAGAGGCTCAATGGAGGCCATACAAACCTTTTGGTCACAGTGCGGACTCCAAGGAGCAGTAGGGCTTTACCGGGAGAAGGCAACATCTTCCCTGGGTGGATGGTGGGCACCACACCCAATCATGCTGCTGTTATGCATGTACAATGTGGCAAAATAGTTCTGTTATAAATTATTTGCAATAGGGTTTCAAAACCAGGTACAAAAAGGCCTTAATCATTTTTTAAATTTTTTTTAAAACTTTTTTTATTGGTATTTTCAACTTACATCATACATTGTCATACCATACCCACAACCGTAAGGCCTTAATTCTCAATTTACCAAGGCTAATGCATTATATTGTGCCCTATGAACCCACCCAACATTTAAACATAAAAAGGTACTTTCAGTATCGAATTGATTTAAAACAGAAATACATTTTAGAAATATGATATAACATATTTATTACATTTAAATTGCAATAGTCAGAGCCAAACGTTTCATAATCTGTAACTCGAACAAGCTATAAAGTGGCTATATCCCCATATCCATATTATTCAGATATTTAAATTAACATACAGTCATCCCTGCAGGATTTATAACACTGAGAAATAAGTGCTCAATACTAAGGGCTAGAATCTTGCATTAAAGCAAGACATTACGATGCCATTTTCTAATATCTTAAACACAATGACATATGATATGGATCAACAATGTTCTTGACACAGCAATTTGAAAGAGTACTCCTGTGGCCAAGTGTTGAAGTTTCGGCCCAATAAAGATTATAAGCAACTTCATCAGGACAGATATTAGGAAATATTTAGAAAATCAAATCGAAATAACTTTGATGGCGCGCTCCATGTCTGTTTCTGACAAGGCAATATTGGTTCAGTCAAATGTGTTACTTTTTTTTGCATAACAGTAGAACATGATAGTTGAGGGAATAAACTTGCTTTTCATTTTGGACAAATACAGATATCGTTTGACACAAATTCTTTGTGAACTCAGTCGTGCAATCCTGTATTTATTGAATCAGGTGGATATAGTTAATGATTTCTATGCATATACTAATGCATTAAAGGTAGACTTTGTGACAAGTCCCCTATTTTCATATTGGTACCAAGATGGCTAAGTTTCTACTACAATAAACCTTCATAAGGAATAATTAACACTTCTGATAGTTAATGTAACAGGTTTGTCCCATAGATTAGCTGTGTGCCACTGGTGAATAATAAGATGGAATTATGGGCATTATCAATTCACTCATGGGAATAGTATATTTAATATTCTTGAACTCCAATAGTTTTAATAATGTTGGTTAAATAGTGTATAGCACAAATTGTTTTTTTTATTTTTAAAATTAGTTGTTTTTTATTTTAAAATGTGTTTTGATGCTTATAGTATTTTTTGTAAATGTGTTTTTTTTATTTTTCTGTTTTATTTTTTGTGTGCATTAATTCATAAATTTTCTCTTTTGACTTTTAAAATATTTGTATTATGTATGTGTGTATATATATATATATATATATATATATATATATATATATATATGTATTCAAAGTTGCCCAGAGCTTCAAAGATGCACTCCGAGGAAGATTAGTTCAACCGAACCTTTATTATTCGTCAACAGCATTCCAAGCAGATCTTTTAAAAGTGTCCCTGACGCGTTTCGAGGCAGCATGCCTCTTAATCATAGGGAGAAGCAGTCAGTGCGCGCACACACTACAACCCTTTTAAATGGTTCCTGATTAGCATACCGCTCACAGGTGAGTCTTTTGACAGCATGCTGGGAGTTGTAGTGATTTTAGTCCCTCCAGTGGGTAATTCTTGTGCCTCAAGTGGCTTGCGAGCACTGACCTCGTTATAGCTTCGTTAGTCTTTATTTAAAACCCTCCAGTGAGCTTCTGTACGGATGGCTGTTAAATTCAAGACAATCTTCATGCCGCTCACACCAGTACAGTCCTGGCGCGCAGACCCGCCCTTCCTTCACGCGGGTGGTGCATCTTCCCACGGCTGGACGGCCGTGTTAGAATTGTATTCAAAGTTGCCCAGAGCTTCAAAGATGCACTCCGAGGAAGATTAGTTCAACCGAACCTTTATTATTCGTCAACAGCATTCCAAGCAGATCTTTTAAAAGTGTCCCTGACGCGTTTCGAGGCAGCATGCCTCTTAATCATAGGGAGAAGCAGTCAGTGCGCGCACACACTACAACCCTTTTAAATGGTTCCTGATTAGCATACCGCTCACAGGTGAGTCTTTTGACTAAGGCATGCTGCCTCGAAACGCGTCAGGGACACTTTTAAAAGATCTGCTTGGAATGCTGTTGACGAATAATAAAGGTTCGGTTGAACTAATCTTCCTCGGAGTGCATCTTTGAAGCTCTGGGCAACTTTGAATACATATATATATATATATTCACTTAAAAAACCATAGGTTTCACACATGTTATAGTTAGCTGGACATTTCCCTCGTAAAAAACCAATGAAATTCCCCCGTTATAGTTAGTGCAGACAACTATAACTCACGTGTCCGCAATCCTCTGCTGATGACGTCAGATATTACATCACTGATTAAATATGTGTCTTTCTGAAAAATAAATATTTGTAATATATGTATAGCTAAAGATTAATGGAAGAAGACATGGGTAAATAGGTGTCTAAATACAGTGATGTAATATCTGACGTCATCAGCAGAGGATTGCGGTCGCGTGAGTTATAGTTGCCTGCACTAACTATAACGGGGGAATTTCATTGGTTTTTTACGATATACTAACCAGGCAAACAAATCTTCAACATTTTGTTGCCTATCTTAGACAAATGGACCCTTTCCTGGAAAAAACGCTCACCCTTGAGGCAACTATGAGCTATAGATGACAACCTAGCTGACCTGAACAACTTACCAATCTTATTGTTCACCCTCTTCACAGAGTCATTAAGGGCCTTGACAGACCTACCACCTCTCCAATCTGACCTGGTAACAATGTTTGACCACACTAGCACAGTCTCAGGGAACTTCTTCGCAAGCCAGCCCATCTCCGTGATAACCAGCTCAAACTAGTCTTTCATTGCCACCAAGACACACAATAATAATCCCTGGGCGCGTCAACAGCCGGGGTAAGAGTTTTTCCAAAGCAGTTCTCAGATTAGCCAAGCACAGTCCCCCGTGTCCACAGAAAGTCAACCAATATCCCGCTTCGTTGCCCTGTCTGCATAGCTACCTGCGGAATAAAAAACCTTTGCATGCCTGACATATGATTGGTCCAGCTCCAGCACTTCTGTCACCCCATCCACTACCGCATGGACAGGGGGCACCAAGGTATCCAGCTGCTGTCTCAAATCCTCAAGCTGTCCAACTGTGTCAACAAGAGTATAGAAAAGAGGGGAGAAGAGGTGGCTACAGTACGTTTAATCTCACATAGCACTTACAGCTGTGCGATCTCCCCCTACCGATCCTTTGCATCACCAGCCCTGCTAGCCCCATCCCTGCAGCAATGGTGGCTGCCCCAAATCTAAAGGAACGCGAGCCATACTCTGTAGGATCCAAACCCGAGGCCCTCAGGGCACTGCCCAACACCCTACAGAACTGAAACCTAGTGAGTGGTGTGCCAACTGCAAGCACCAACAGGGGACCCACAGATCCTGAGCTCGGTGGGGCAAACACACCTCAAAATTCCCCAGAGGACAGCATTCATTACCTCAGGCACAATGCAGCAGAATGTGGTCACCCCTACCCATCTGGTCGCTCTTTGAACAGGAGATTGTTCTTGCTAGGGAGCCATCTGGCCAATGAATGTCAGCACAATGCAAACCCCCAATCACTTCCCTCTTGTTATTGGCCACTAGCTCCCCTACCCTTGGCGCCCCATAAAATACCCACGCAAAGGCAGTCCTGAAGAGATGGACCCAATCCTGCAACCTGCAAACGTTCCCCAATGTGGACATGATAGCAGCTAGCCGACCCATGTCAATGAGGTGCCTAGAGTCTGAATTAGCCCCTTCTAAACACTGCCAACCCTTCAATACCTCTGAACCAGGTAAGCCTTTGTCCCACCGGCATGCCCCAGAATCTTAGCAAATAAAGATATAGCAGCAATGTGGTACCTGGCATATGAGACTGCTCTCCCCATCTCTCACAGGGCCCCAAGAAATGCTATCACAGACTCAGGAACAAACCAGTACCTCTCCCCCGTGTACCCTAGAACTTGTAGTATGTGCTGCATGCCCCCTCATAGGCATGCCTCATCCTGGACACTAAACTAGATGCCAGAGGCATGGTAAAGGTTAGGGAACTCGGCTGCTCTTGGGTGGTGATACCTGAAGGCCTGCATCTTAAAATGAGATAAAGCATCTGCTGCTTTGTTCAGTACAGCAGGCACTTGTTTGGATTTAAAAAAGACATTCAACTTTATGCACAGCAACACAATCTCTTTCATAGTCTAAGGATCATCTTGCACCAGGCTGCTTGTTGATAGATGCATTCCACCACAGTTATGTTGTCAAACCAGAATACCACAGATTGGTTGCGGAATTGGTCTGGCCAAACAGTGAGGGCCGCTAGAATGGGGCAGAGTTCAAGAAAGTCAATATTTGTTACCAAACCAGACTCCACTCACTCCTTTAACCACAGCTGAGTACACCACTCGAGACCTAAAATGGCACCAAAACCTTAACTGCTCAGTGCATCCGTCCATAAACCTTTCCCCTCATTAGACTTGGCCGGGCTGGGTCACACCACAGTCCCATTGAAATCCCACAGATGTGCTTCCCAGATTCTCATATCCTGGCAAACCTCTGACGACAAACTGATTTCACCCTGGTATGGTGGTGCTTTGCCTTCAAGCCAGACATGGCTTGCATGATTGACCGGGAAAATGGGCGGCCCATGGCAATGATGCGAAGAGCAAAATTCAACTTCCCAACCAACACCTGGAACTGATGCAAGATCACCATCCTAGCACCCAGGCATTCCCTCAGGGTCTGAGAAAAAACATTAACTTTCTCCCAGGGGAGCCTAGATTCACCTGCCCCTGAGTCCAACTCAATCCCCAGGAATTTGATAGTTGTGGCTGGCCCTGTGCCAGGGGACCTCCGAAGATCCCCTTAACTCCTGAAAGGAATGTAAAGCCCTCGTACACTCTACCGTACCGGGAGGGCCCAAAAACAAGAAGTCATCCAAGTAGTGCAACACCCTATGGTGTCCTGTCTAAAAAACCAGGAATGTGCTGAACTTTTTTAAATATGCCCTGGAGACCCATCAGCCCATGGGCACACATTTGTCAAAATAAAATGAGCCCTCAAACTTGAAACCCAGTAGGTGGAAGTCTTCCGGATGCACAGGAAGCAACCGGAAGGTGGATTCTATGTCTGACTTTGCGAGCAGCATCCCAGGCCTCAGCTCTTGCAGCATCCTGATAGCCTGATCATGGGAGGCATACGGACGGAGCATATGGCCCCATCAATTGCTTTATTTACCGACTGCCCCTTGGGTGCAGAAAGGTTGTGTATCAACCAGTTTTACCCTGGTTCTTTTTTAGGGACTACTCCCCAGGGGGGAGCCAACCAAATTCTCAAGTGAGACAGCCACAAAGGGACCTGCTTCCCTCCCAAGGTTCCTTTGTTTGAGAATCTTAGCCCTGGCAATGCTATGATTGGACCTGAGTGATGTTGGTTCTTGCAGTATGGTACACCTACACCCCCCCCCTGCTGGGATCCTAAAAGGCCCCTTAAAATCTTTGTACAGAGCCTGTGCTGTCATGGGGTTATAATAGGCATTAAGCCTTGACAACATTGCCTGACAATTAACTGGAGAAGCAGCCTTTATCTGATGGGAGTGGACATTCTTGCTGTTTAGTCCCTTTCTCCTTATGTTTTTTAAACATTTTGGGGCATATTAACAAGGGCCGGCGATAAATATCGCAAAGCGCACTTAGCTCTTGCATATTTATCGCCGGCTATCTCTGGAATTTATCGCCCGGTTAGCGCGTTATCAACAACGCGCATCGCTGAGGCGATAAAAATTCCAGAGATAGTGTGGATATCGCTGTTTTCCATGGTGGAAAACGGTGATATCCTAGATGATAGGGACTGTAGTCTTAGCCACAGAATCCACCCCCCATGTTAAGTATGCCTTAGTCAGGAATTTAACAGATGTTAAATTCCTGCGTTAAGGCATACTTAACGGGATTTTAAAAATCGCTACCCTTCCTTGTTAATATTGCGAAGCTGCCTTCGCGATATTTTCCCTGGTTGGTTTCACAGCCACGCCTACTTTGCATCTCATTAGCGATGCAAAGTTAGGCATGCTGGAAACGGGCACTAAGTCAGCAA
Organism: Triturus cristatus; assembly: GCF_964204655.1. NCBI lineage: Eukaryota > Metazoa > Chordata > Amphibia > Caudata > Salamandridae > Triturus > Triturus cristatus. Next base: position 1,155,704,048 of record NC_140585.1, on the reverse strand, counting down.
AACACGCGACAGCGTGTCTTTGCTGGTAAGGTGATGAAATTATCGCCGCTTTTCACCCGAAAACGGACGCAAAAGAGGCGATAATTTCATATCGCCGCCTTGATAATATGCCCCTCTGCCTCCGGGTGGGATGGCAAGCCACAGAACGAACAACAATACTTGAATTTGCATGTCCCAGGGTGTCTGGTACAGGATCTTATATTGAAAACCCAACAAGACGCCCTTCTTCCCCTCCTCCTGGGCTGTAGATTGCCCCCACGCATGCTCAAAAGGCTGACTAGGGGTGGCTTCAAGGCGGTGGGCTTTATAAAGCGTAACCAGGTGTTCATGTCTATCTATTCCATTGCCAGTGTGGGCCTAGTGACTTTAATTCTTAGAAACTCTTATCTTAGTCCCTCTGGGCCATGCCACCAAACTCATCATGTGCACACACTATTCTATTCTATTCTGGTAGTGTGCCAATTGCGCCCTCATATTTGAAAAACGCTCTGCTATGATGGCTTGGAAAATCGTGAATCCTTTCACCCAATTCAGTAATGTCTCTTCTACCCTCTTTTTGTAAGGCCAATGACCACAATCCCTAGAATGGGAGCACTCTTTGCACCACCTGCCCACCTCCCTTTCAGGCCTATCCACAATCAATTCACACATGTCAACATAAGTCCCTTTCCAAAAGTTCTCTTTTATATCCAAAGGCACATTCCTGCCCAACTGATCATGTTCAGAACAGACATCCCCCAGCCCAATGCTCTGTAATGATGCCCGTACTTGTTATAGCTGCTTTATGAGATGGGAGTGGAGCCCCGGCCACTGCTGGTACCGTGGGGGGCATGCAGCTTGCGAGCAAAGTACTACGACCTGTTGTCCCCTGCACCGCTTGGTATCGCCGAACCAACATGCAATGCCCCACTGGCCCCCATCAAGGGCGCGCCACTCACCAGGAACTGTGCAACCTGTCTCCCAGAACCATCATGGTGTGCCACCATCCTCCTGGATCTCTCTACATTATCACCCTCGGCCACACTGGCCAAAGCGCCATCCATCGTGTGAGAGGATGATATCCCAACCTTTGAGAGCCAAGGCTAAACACTTGCAAAGTTAGCAACCAAATTGTGCTGCCTAACGTTACCCGCCAATGTAACCCCAATTACCATGCAACTGTTTCCATTTTAAATAATGCTACCACTTGCTGCCAGCAATATTATAGCAGGACCCCGCTTGCACAACCACATAGTTGTGGTGGCCACTGATCACACCTGCAAGGGGAACCCAGGAGTCACACTTCCGTCCATGTGGCCCCTGACTGTTACCCTGCTTCCTAACTGGGGAAATGCTAACTTGGGTACAACCCAGGGTATCCTAGGCTTCTCCGTCTGAGCCACTGGTTAACTAGATTGGCCCCACAAAGCCTCTGCCACAGCCTATGGTGCAAAATCACTCTCTGGCAAACCACAAAAAGCTGAACAAGAGCCTGTCTGAAGGAATCAGCCCATAATTGAAGTCCCAACCTGGCCAAATACAGCTCTGCTGGAGCTAGTAAGAATTCACAGAAACTGGCATCAAAATTACTACAACCAAGATCAATCCCTAAATTAAAGTGCACCACAAGGAAATGGGCCACTTAATACTGATGCCCTGAAAAAAGTAACCAAAAAACATGTGTCAACCTGGCCACACACCAAAAATGTCACGCAAAACACTACGCTTCACCAGTTCCCATACCTGCACAAGCAGGCCACCGCTTAATCAGCCTTTAGCCCAAAAACAACATATGCTCTCGACCCACCGATCATGCTACAACAAAACACTCCTGACCCAGGTTTAGCGTAAAAGGCCATTTATTAGGACATGGCACATATTATCTTTATTAAACTTTAACATCAATTTTGCAACAAAGGCACGATCCCCCATACATCACGCAGCCTCTCACATATCACCAACTTCCATTCCCCAACATCATACTACGCTCCATCCTTCCCTGATCTAATCCTTACAGACTTGCAGTCTCCCCATGTTCTCTTTCTTTATCTCCTCAACCCCCCTCCCCTGCACTCGCTCCTCACTCACCAAGGTACCGCACACTGCTCTTTGACCTGTGTTCCGCTCCTTTCCCCCCCCCAATGCTGTGTAATAGCCCGCATGTGACTCTCCACCCACCAAGACTTCCACCTGTGCCGAATGCAACCTGTGCTAACCTTGGCAAAGGCTGAACAGATCAATTCTCCTGATCCTGTACCACCTGCAATTGTAGGGCGGGCGGGCGGACAACTTTTTCTGCCCTAACCCTCTTCAGGATGCGCAGGGTCCGGAAGAGACAGATCCCGCCCCTCCGGACCCTTATATCGCACTATTCTAAACCCACCCCTTCCCCGCAAACCACTCATCCCCACCCATGTCCTGTCTTTGGGCACAAATCCCCTGGGCAAAAGACTAGTCTGCAATGTGCTTTTTTCCCCAGGGGCCATCATTCCCCCTCACCTCCATAGTCCAGCGCACCACCGGAGTCGCCACAGAGTGCAGAGCAGCACGAATTGCACCTTGTGTCGGGCGAGAAGCTCTCGAGCCCGTGCTGCTCCCAAAGGCACCTACTGGGAGCTGTGGCTTCAGAGTTCGCAGCATAGCGTGCTGGACCTGCAATCAAAAACAAGCATTGGCATAGCCAATAGGTCTCGCCTTTGGGACCTTATAAGTGCTGGATAACTAAACACTTATAAGGTCCCAAAGGCGATACCTATTGACTATCCCACTGCTTTTAAATATCTGTGAACAAAGAAAGAATGAACACAGCCACAGATAAACGAATTCCAAGTACTGAGCTTGGCTCCTGCGCTTCATTTATATAGCACAGCGAGTGAAGCACTGGAACGGGCTGAGCTCAGCAGGGCTTTCCAGAGACTGCCTAAGCGGTTGAAGCAAGCAGGTCCACGTTCAAATTAAGGGCTTAATTCGTGTAATCAAAGCCTGCCTGCTTGGCTATTAAAAATCTCCGCCACCCTGAGAAGTACAATTCGGCTAAATTAGCACTAATTTCTGGCACGCCAATTAGGAGTCCACCAACTACAGCAATATTAATCGCTCAAATGTGTTAACAACATGGGCAAAAGAAAAGTCACACATTCCCCCCTTTAAAGTTTTGCAGTCCGAATACTTTAATGCTGCACGTCAGATATCCAGGGTGTGTACCTAAAAGGATGTGCTATGCAAGAGTAGCAGAGGTGCACACAGATCATAACATTACTTGGGCGTTCTTTATGTCCTGTAATAAGATACAGGTAGTTTACATCCATACTCCAATTACAATAAACTAGAGAAGTAATGGTCAGCTGCAGTACCCATGTGAATTAGCAGTAAGTAACTAGAAACAAAAGTTTTCTTACAGAAACTTGTGTCTGTCAACACAGATGGCAGGGATAAAGTTCTTATAAGCAAATCGGAAACCTCTGGTCTTCATAGGTGTGGAGTACTGCAGTCGGGCTGGAGCTGAATTTTAATCAGGGGGACTGCAGTGATGGACTGCAGTGTGTCTGCTGTTATACCGACGGCATACATCACGGCTAGCCCGACTCTGTGCCCGCAGGCACCGGCTCCCAACTGTCAGGGCGGTCGGGAGGCAGTGGAATAGGTCGGAGGTGCCAGGGAGAGGGGGCTGGACACGGAGAGGAATCGAGGAAGCAAGGAAGAGAGGGGAAGACGAGGGAAGAAAGGAGAGGAGGAAGAAAATAAGATGAGAAGAAAGGAGGAGGGGCGACAAAAGAAGAGAGGGATAAAAGGAGGAAGGGGTTCAGAGGGAGGACAGAAAAGGAGTGACAGAATAAACACTAAGGAAATAAAGCATGAAAGTGAGGTAAAATGAAGGAAGCAGTAGAGGCAAGAATGGAGGGTAGAAGGAATAGAGGGAAAGATCGACAGGGAAGAAAGAAGAGAATGGAAGGTATAACAAGAGGAAGATCAAAGGCAAGGGAGAGCTGTGGTTGGTAAAACAAGCGCTAGTTACACGCCGCTCCCGGCACCCCAAGCACAGTGAACGCGCTAATTAACATCTGTTTCAAATTAGCGTGGTGAAAGCTACCACGCTAATTCAAAACCTCGCTTGTGAGAGAGAGGGGGAGGAGGAGGTGAGCACGCTAGTGGTGCGCGCGCTTGGGAGAGCAGTCTGCTCATTTTCAAGCACTGCACTCGTGCTTGTGGGGCACCGCTGCTCGCTCCCGCAAGGTGGGTGCCGCCACAAGCACGAGTGTGTGCTTGAAAATGAGCAGAGCGATGGCTAAAGGCCCTCCTCTGGAGCGCATGCGCGCTGCGTAGGCGAAACCTAAAAAAGGGAGAGAAGAGAGAAATGCAGAAAACAATCCGTGTGGGGGTCATGAGGGGTCAGAGCTCCTTGACTTGTGTCCTTCCTGCGAGGCAGCGAGCAGGAAAAAGAGACTCGTTCCCCGCCTCACTGCTTTTCTTTATTGATGAGGCCACTGTACACCTTAAATGACCATTGCTCCAGTGCTTTGGGAGTTGCGTCCCCGCCAGCCAATCCCTCCATGACCTCAATCAAGTGTCACGGTGACTCGCGCCGCACCCCTGGCTCGGGCCATGACTTACCACTATATGCAGGGCATGAGTCGGGGGTACACGCGGGTGAACGGCATCCACTCACTTTTATCACAGGGTGAATGCCGTCCACCGTGCCAAGAATTTCGTCCCCACTGAATATTGTGCTGAACTCGTCTTGGTGTAATTTCCAAACACCGGGACACTTTCAGAAGTCGCTGCACGTTGTCTGCTTTCCATCTGCAACAAGCAACAACGTGCAGGCAAGACAGGGCTTTCTTATTTAAGCCTCCTGCTGGGCCCATAACAAAGGCTGAATTTGAGGGGTCATCAGGCCTCCTTTTGTTTGAGTCTCTTGGCTGGGAGCAGTCAGGAGCCTCACACCTAGAAGTAAATGTAGCGGAAGGGAAACAAAGGCTCACACCTTGTTAGTACTTCACACATACTTAAGAGAGGCAGCTTTTCACTTTCTTCAGTCCCTGTTTAGGAGAGATGCATGCACTGTAAGAATATCGGATGTCTTGTTTTCCCAGTATTTACACAAAGCAAATTGCATTTAAATAGCGCTTACTTCCCCTGAGGAGGCATTGAAATAATTTAAGTACCACTATTTTTTCATGTAGAGCTCTACTCATTCCAATGCAGGGTGTCAGAGCGCTTTATATCAACACGTGCATATTACATGTACAATAAATTATATGTTTGTAAATGAATGTACAGGATGTGTTACATAAAACTGGGGGAATGCAAGGTGTAGAAGTCACATATCATCTTCCATAGCTCACTGTGCTGTTATCCTCGCAATGCGCTCAAACGTACACATGATAGACCTGCTAAACGTAAATGTGAGGGCTTTAGATCTGATGTCACTTCTTGTGATGCCACTTCCTGTAAAGCCATGGCTTGTGATACCACTTTCTATGATATCAATTCCTGTGATGCCATTTGTGATATCATGCGCCGTAATGTGAGCTGTGATGTCATGCTTCATGATGTTGCGTGCCGTGATGTCGCGCGCCGTCATGTCACTTGCATACTGCCCAACTAGGTTAGTCCCCCAACTTCTTTTTTTAGGACTTGTGCCCTGACCATATGTACGTCTCCCTCGAATTGGGGGAGCCTCTACGATGAATTTTGTTAAAGAATCTTGCTTCGGTGCTGTCCACGTGGCACAGTTACATAAGTTGGTCCTGCGTGCGCCATTGTGAAGAACACTTGTACTGGCTCTGTCCATTTTATATAGTGAAAGAATCCATGCACTGGTGCTGCCCATGACCGATAATGAGAAGCTTGCACTGTTGCAGCTCCTTTTGTGCCACAGTGAAGGAAGCGTAGTCAACCAATGGCCATCTGACAATATGATAGATGCTTGCACTAGTGCTGCTCATGTGACACTGAAGGAAACATGCACATGTCCTGCCCATGTGCCACTGTGAAATAAGTTTGCACTGGTGCCATGAATGTTTCACTGACGCTGCCACGTGATAATGAATGAAGCTTGCACTACAGCTGCAATGTGCCTCTGTAAACGGAGCTTGAACTCGAAGTGCCACTGAAATGTGCCACTATAGAGTAAGCCTGCATTGGTGCTGTGCCATGATACAGGAAGCTTGCACTGGAATGGAGCTGCCCATGTGCCTCTGTAAAAACAGCTTACACTATCACTCAATGTGCCACTATTAAAATAAGCCTGCACTGGTGCTTCTCCTTGATCCAGGAAGTTCGCACTGGAATGGAGCTGCCCATGTACACTGTGAAAGAAGCTCACACTGGAATGGAGCTGCCCATGTGCACTGTGAAAGAAGCTCGCATTGGTGTGGAGCTGCCTATGTGCACTGTGAAAGAAGCTTACACTATCACTGAATGTACCACTATAAAATAAGCCTGCACTGGTGCTGTCCCATGATACAGGAAGCTCACACTGGAATGGAGCTGCCCATGTGCACTGAAAGAAGCTTGCACTATCACTGAATGTGCCACTATAAAATAAGCCTGCACTGGTGCTTCTCCTTGATCCAGGAAGTTCTCACTGGAATGGAGCTGCCCATGTGCACTGTGAAAGAAGCTTACACTATCACTGAATGTGCCACTATAAAATAAGCCTGCACTGGTGCTGTCCCATGATACAGGAAGCTCACACTGGAATGGAGCTGCCCATGTGCACTGTGAAAGAAGCTTGCACTATCACTGAATGTGCCACTATAAAATAAGCCTGCACTGATGCTTCTCCTTGATCCAGGAAGTTCGCACTGGAATGGAGCTGCCCATGTGCACTGCGAAAGAAGCTTGCACTATCACTGAATGTGACACTATAAAATAAGCCTGCACTGGTGCTGTCCCATGATACAGGAAGCTCGCACTGGAATGGAGCTGCCCATGTGCACTGTGAAAGAAGCTTGCACTATCACTGAATGTGCTACTATACAATAAGCCTGCACTGGTGCTTCTCCTTGATCCAGGAAGCTTGCACTGGAATGGAGCTGCCCATATGCACTATGAAAGAAGCTCGCACTGGAATGGAGCTGCCCATGTGCACTGTGAAAGAAGCTTGCACTTAGTCAGCTAGCCCTAGCATTAGTATACCACACTTGGGGGGCGGGTCGAAACACCCATTACTGAAGTAGGGATGGTTGGCACGTCTATGCCCCGGGGTGCACCCTGGTCTAGTCACATGGACAGCACTCGCTAAAGGTTTTATGGACACAATTTTGTGACTGTCTAGGGCTCTACATTCGTAGACTATAGCCCATGGGTGCATCTGGGGGGAGTCGGGCTTCTTAAAAGACAATGCGGGTTGGTTTCCTAGAGGATGAAATCTTCAGAAAGGTTCTTCTGGCCTAGTTAGTAGTGGATAGGGATAGGGCATGACCTTTCAGTGAGCGTTTTGGGGGGGGCCTGATAGTCGGGCAACTATGCAGGCCTGTGGCGATAAGGTCAGGATTGGTGATCAGTAAATTTATGGTCCTTAGAGGGAGGCGCCATTCTTGAATGGGGACGCCCAAGGGGGAGGGACAAGTGGTCTCTCATAGAACTCCAGGGGCAGTTACAGCCGGTTGGCTGGATGGGTGCTGGGGAGGGGGAGTCACGCTTTCCAGTAGGCTGCTTGGCCACCCCGCACATGCACAATTGCGCAAGTAAATGGCGCATAACTGCAAGGCCCCCTTATGGAGATAATTTACAGGGCGTACGGGGGTGACCTGGGGGGGAAGTACCCTCACGGGGAATGGGCCCCTCTTCACATGCGCACTCCGTTTGGAGGGCGGGCATAAGGCCGTACGGGGGCGACCTGGGGTGGAAGTGCCCTCACGGTAAACGTGCCGCCTGCGCACACCGTTACAGTGTGGGCATAATTTGATAAGGATCTGGCGATAGTTAATGACCTTGCCGTAGGCTCAAAATAGGGATACGCAGAAAAATGAAATGTTATTGTTATGATTATTGATTATGGAATGTTTAGATTCGGATAGGAATGTATTTGTATTAGAGATATGTTAAGGTTAGCAAACTTACATCTGTACCTATCCAAGTAATCAATGTAATGGTTTTCTGCGTATTGTTTAAATATTATAATTAAAATTGTTGATTTAATTTTATGTTAATAAATAGTTCCGGGGGTTAACGACTCCCTAATCCAAAAATTCCTTGTGCTAAGCGTGTTACTGTTTTAGTATTGATAAGGAAGGTGGGGGTCTAGGCTGTACCTGGCCATATCACTGAATGCGCCGCTATAAAAGAAGCCTGCACGGGTGCTGACCCATGGTCCAGGAAGCACGCACTGGAATGGAGCTGGCCATGTGCCCTGTGACAGAAGCTTGCACTGGGGCCTCCCATGTGCCAAAGTGAACCAAGCCTGCCACTGTGATCGAAAGTTGCACTGTTGCCGCCCTCCGGCCTCTGTGAAACAGTCTCGCACTGGTGGGGCCCATATGAAACTGCAGGACGCCACACTGTAGTCGTAATATAACTCAACACAGAAAGCTTTCCTCACATTAATAAAATGTAATTTTAATGATTATTTATTGAACTGCATATCCAGCCCGCAGGCCTCCCAAGAACCCGTGGGAACACGGAGGAAGAACGAAATGCACAGAAAAGTAAATACGAAATAAATCCTGAAAAATCAAAATATTATCGACTGGGGACAGAATGGCCCTGAGAGCCACTGCTGGTATGCTAACTATGCAGGCGTTTTGCATAACACTTTATGTTTTCCGGGACGGGCCATTTTGCAAGAAAAAAGATTATTACACACGAAAAATGTCTACTGTTGCACTTTGTCGAGCTGCTAAACGAAACCAGAGACTGAAACCCTTATTTGTCAGTTTACGGGATATTTTTAGCATAGCACATAATGTAAAACAGATCGTTGCTGGGCGCTTGCGGTAGTTTAATGCATACATTTGACACTTTTAAAAGTGCAATTGGGAGCGAAATCCGCCACGCAGCACAAGCTTCCTCATCTCTCCAGTCCTGCACTAAACCCCAGTCTCGGAGATCCCATTTTGCACTTGTCACGTGGAAGAGTCTAATCCTGTGCTTTGCATTCTGGGACACGTGGTCCTGGATGAATAACCGGCAAAGTAAAGCCACAAGCACCAGAATGGAAAATTTCTGATTTTCATGCCATGGCGCAGCTCAAAACTCTCAAGATTCCCAATTTCCCAGGAGCTCACTCAAGCTCTTCCCATGCACCCCTCATCCTCTCCTGTGGTACCCAACTTGGCCTGAACTGTAATTTGCTGATTTACGCATCCTGCGCTGACTGGTGACGAAGTGTCATGGCCATTTGCCTCAATACATTGACTGTATATCATAATATCACGATAACCAGACATAAACTGTAACCTGAAGCCACCAACCTACCTGGATCTCATCCGCCAATCATGTTTCCCTTTCCTATCAATTTCCCACCATCGACCCCTCATGGAATGAGCAGCTTTGGTGAACCGTTATTGGTCATCGCAACCTACGCCTTAAAGCACCCTGCTCCTTATCCACAACCATGGCGTGGCTGGAAGTGAGGCTTGACATGGGCGGCCACATCTGTCACATACTGTGAAAAAAGGCGACCTTGGCTGGTTCACAGCTTAAAAACGGTCTTTCTCCACCCCACCCTTAACCTCACCCAATCCAAATGCTCTCCTACACTAATACCCTAATTTTGGTGTTCACCAGATTGAGGTGTGGGGGCACCAGGGGCCTGTAAACCTCCATTCTGGACATATTTCCTCACAAATCCGCCCCTTACGAGGTATAGGCCCTAGACTGAAAAGAACTACACGGACCCTGGACCAGATGGCAATCTTCATGGTCTCCCTAGTTCCACTGACACTTAGCAGCTGCTTTTAGCAAAAGGTTAATGGCTGCTGGTCGCCCGTGATGGTGGGCCAGGGCTTTGGCGGGAGGGAATCCGGGAGCATACATAGTCTGGCTGGAAGGAGCGTTGTCTGCTCACCGCCCCAGGGCAAGACTGAAAATGCAAACCTGCCCTGGTAATGAAGTCGGACAGGCCGGGGGTGGGGCGATGCTGGAGGGAAACACTGCTGCTGCTTCTGTTGCAGGGTGCCGATATCACAGCACTGCTGCAAAACTGGCCCCCAGTAACAAAAACGGACACCACTGGTCCAAAACCAGCCCCCGCCCTTCCGGGCCACTGGGAAAATGCCCAGTGCCCGCTATAGCCAGTCCAGCCCTGCCCCCATCATACTGCAGGGAGGTGGTCGGGCAGGGGGCAACTGTGCCTGCAGGTGGGTCTTGACTGATGACCCACAATCATACCTCAAGGCTCTGCTTTTTCCACTGCAGTCCCACTCCCTGGTCCATTCATTCACTCCCACGCTCTCTAATAAATGTGTGACAAATTGTGAGGAATGCCTGTCCCCTCGGAGGAACAAAAGCTTGAAATAATAAACGTTTGCTGATGTTTTAAAGATGTGCAGGGCAGAGTTATAGATCCAAATCGAATCATGAGGAAGGAAGGGCCTTAGGTGTTGGGGCAGAATGGGAAGTCAAAGAAAAGCACCAAAGCATGGGGACAAAATCTGCACCATTTGAATAGTACAGCAAGTGGGAAGTATACAAGCAAGGGAATTGTACCTTGACTTAACCTCTTCAGTGCCCATGACGAGATAGTCTCGTCATGGAGCACGGTTGCGCTGTGCCCATGACGAGACTATCTCGTCATGAACCCCACCCACTAGTGCAACGCCCGGCACAGGAGGGAGAAAGGGCGTGGCACTGAAGGGGTTAAAACTTACAACTGTTGCCGTTCCTTTGCACTTTCCAATAACCCTCTCCTCGCTTTCCATTCTCTGCACGCCTCCTTTCTCTGAGCACACCCTAGTCTAAGTCACATTCATGTGTGTCTTAATCCCTAATATTTTACTTCTGCAAATTTTCGACACCTCATTTCAAAGATCACATCCTCTCCTTCATTGAAACCCGAACCCTTGCAAACTAACAATACGTAATCTCCCCTATCTCATCTAACAATGCCACCAACCTTCACTCACATAACGCGGCCGGCAACAATTTGCTGCTTTCAGAGCTATTGGCTTTACCAATGCCTCTTGGTGATGCTGTCCTGCATTGACCAAAAGCATTCCTTAGCGATGACCTGCAGCATAGCCAAAGGGATAAAAAGGTGCAATGCGCGGGTGCTGCCATCTGCTTCCTTTTGCAGGTCCGTATCACCACGCAAGCATGCGACCACGAAATGCGCAGGTGCCATTATTATTTTTATATACCGATCTGAGATGGATAAGTAAATTAACAATTTAACAGAAGTAGCGCAAAAGTGTTCTTTTTTGATGAGCCAATATGGAGGAGGAGCAACGGAGGGGCAGGTTATGGGGGAATAAAACAAAAAACAATCCGATTGGAGAGGAAGAGGTGAAAAGCAGCACACAAAGGAGAGAGCAACACAGAGGCTGGGGCGAAGCTCTTGACAGCATCACAAGAAGTGTGTGAGAAGCTTGCGAGGGAGAAAGCAACACAGGGCGGGGAAGCAGGAGAGAAGCACGCACGTGAGAGAGCAACACAGAGTGCTGGGTAGAGAAGAAAAGCCGTTGAGGAAGAGCACATGAAAACATGTGCACTCTCATGCAGTGCTTAACCAGAAAGAAAAAAGTAGTTCCCTAAATGCGAACGGTAGTATGCTACAAGTCAGCCAATTGAACGGACTGTAAAGAGATTGTGCTCCAGCTGAGGGACAACTGCAATAGGAGGAAACCAAGTCATCAAATAAGAAGCAAGCAATCAAGAGTGACAGTTGCGCCAACCTATGGTAAGCAATGGGTGGGCTCTAAGCCCATGGAAGTTCACAATAGGTCTTTCACAACCAGGCAGCTGGTGCTGTCTCCTAGGCGAGAACTAAAAAGAACCTACAAGACTGAGGTGAAGTGACAGGAAGTGTAGAGTCCTGGAAGAAAGAAGCATGATTAGTAGGCAAGACAAGGAAGCCCTGTTTTTCGGACATCCCAGTATTCAGCAATGGGGGGTTGGGATGGCCTCCTAAAAAACTTTGGGCCTCATTTATGAGAAGTGACGCATCGCTGAGCGATGCGTCACTTCTCAGTACGCCCTCCTTGCGCCATATTTACTGTATGACGCATCATGTCGCAAGGAGTTACAGATACGTCAGTATTTCTGATGTATCTGTAGGCGCAAAAGTGACGCATTGCTGTAGAGTGTGTCACAAAAGTGACACAACTCCAGCAATGTGTCCTTTCACATGGGGCAAGCCCCATGTGAAAGGGCCTGCATCAGTCTTACGCCAGCTGTGAGGCAGGTGTAAAATATTGACGCATTTGCTCCCTAAAAGTGGCGCAGTGAAATCTCGTAGATTTCACTGCGTCACTTCTACGAGGCTTACTTACGTGGGAACGCCCACCCTGCATACATTATACCTGCCGCAGGTATAATGTAGCGCAGGAGATGCGTCACTTTGTAAATAGGGTGCAACAGGGGGCATGTTTTACGCCGCCGATGCATCACAAAAGGTAACGCAACGGAAGCACAAAACTGTCGCAAGGCCTCATAAATAAGGCCCTGTGGGCCTTTAATTATTTTAAAAACAAAGCTGTGGTCACCCACCCCCTTGCATTCGTTCTCCGTTCCCCTCAAATAGTACACATCCCTTTTATCCTCACACATGGCCACATCTGTCTTAACTGTTCACTGAGGAGCAGTATAACTGCAAGCGTAGATATTTTTGGCTTTGTTATTTTACTCGCAAAAACATAACTTTTTTTCGTTCTGAAAGCTGCAGGAAAGCATAGAAAACACCCCCAGCGATGCCCTTTAGCGGTTGTCGCGCACTCGCGCAGAAGTGATGACAGGCCGGGGAGCATGGAGACAGGACAACTCCCGACGCCATCGCGGTCCTCTCTGGGGCTTGTGTCGCACTGGCCATGATCCAAAGATGAGGCAGGGGCGTGTGCGTCACTGCTCCTCGCCATTGTTCTGCTGCACATCAGGAAAATATATCTCCATCACGAAGTGCGTTTTGCTCTAACACGACGGGCGACGGCACGCTTCCCTCAGTCAGGCTGTCTCCGGGTGTGAAGGGTGTGGGCGGGAAGCAGGCCCCACAGTCCCTGCTCTTTCATCGCGCCCTCTGCCTCGCGGCCTCTTCAAAGAAAGAGCACAGGCCTCGCGCCGGAATCAATAAAGCATGCCCCTCCTTCTTCCCGCGAGGCAGTGTCAAAATCTCCAGAGGTATGGTTTCCCCAGCAAGTGCTATCAAATTATTAATTATGTTTTTGTGTGCCTTTTTAATTTGACGACATTTTAAATGGACGCTTTGCATGTCCTCTTAGCTTGTCTATGCATTATAATTTGGGTTCCGGAGTAGCGTGCTACCCGCCAAAAAACGCTTCAACACATTAGGAAGCCATATATAAATGCAAACCCTGCCCTCTGATATCTCTCCACTATCCTTCCAATCCAAATAACAGACTAATAGGTTCACATCTCAAATTAATTTCAAATTTCCCTAGACTAATTCACCACTAGTCCTGTTTGGGTTCCGGGTAGCATGCTATTCGCCGAAAAAGCGCCGCACCGGCTCAGCAGGGGTAGTAAGCACTACATAAATGCAATGACATTACTGAATGAAACAACCAAGGGGTGAAGGAAGACAAGGGGTTATGTACAGATCATTCTAGACGTATCGATATTAACACTGTTAACAATCTAATGTATTCCGCATATTTCACACATTTATATTTTATGCTCTTTACTTGTTTTGGTCATAAGATTGTCCCCATGTCTCGCTCAGGCATCCTTGAATTCTGCTAGGGGTTTCAGATCCTCTGGCCCATCTGTGTACCCTTCTTCCTGTGATAAGCTTCCTTAAATTACTCTCAATAAGTTTTGCTAAGAATCTATCAGTCCTTCTTAGGAATCTCCAAGATAAGACATCACAAATGAGTTGTAGAGGATTAACAAATATTCCCTTTGTCTGTCAAGACCTTGTGGGTCCCAGAAGGTACCTGGTTAGGTGGACTTAGGTCCTGACTGCCTGAGGGTAATTTTTCTGTTGTGCGTTGTACATCATAAACAGAGGTCCGTTGACTGGAACCGCCTTGAGATGGGCTTTGCTCTCTTTGAAACACGGCTAATATTAGAAAACTGATGCGACTGAACATGATTTTCCCTTGGAAACCAGTAATGTTTTGCAGAGTTTCAAAACCATGTTACCCACGCGCATCTGTGGTTACCACTTCAGCCTTTATTGGGATTTCTCCTTTTCTGCAAATATGTGTGTTGCTTCAATTTCTCAATTTTTAGGTCTCGTCTAGCGACGCAGCGTATGCATTGCTCGCTTGCGAGATCTATTGTTGTCGATTTTGCATGCGAAGGGGGACAGGAGATGTGCACGCATACGGACAGGAAATGTGCATGCGGCGTTTCAACAAAGCACGCGCATGGCGTGCTTTCACTTTGCACGCAGCGTTTCAACACAGCGTGCGCATGGCGCGCTTTCACTTTCCCTCACTCCCGCCCATTATCCCAGTTCAAAAGGAACAGCTCGACGGTAGCGTGGCAGCAATCGGTGTATTTGTCAAGGGGGAGAGGAGGTGTTTCTATTGCTCCTGTATCAGTGTCTCAGCCTCTGTGTTCTGTGCTGTGTTTTGTTTCTGCCTACCTCTGTGTGTGGCAGCATGGGGTAGACATTGCCGCCTTGGGGATCTGGGTCTGCGCCTCCCAGGGGACTCCGATGAAGAGTGCTTTGCATGCTATGTTCTGGGCAGTACCAGTCCCGTCGTAGACATCATTGTTTGCTGGACCACATAGGGACAGGCATGCCCCTGCAGCCTGCTTCGAGTCTGCTGCAGTGATCTGCCTCTGTAAATGTGCTACAGTAGAGGGCGATTCTGCCTCCAAAAGTCCACGGCACCTCTGCAATAATATATAAAGTGAAGTCCTCCTCTAAATGGAAAAGTTAAAGCTTGGGAAACATGTTGGCGGTGGCGGGGAGGTGGGAGCTGTGGACAGGCGAGGGGTGATTGAGGTCAGACTGAGCTAGGCCTCCAGGTAGATGCCTGGAATGCGCTTTGATCATTTTCACTGCCACTCTCAGGTGGAAAAATAAAACATAAGGTCCTCCAAACTCCATGCTAATAGGTAATCAGTCCTAAAAAGTAACAAGCACTTGCAGTGCTATAGGTCTCGCATTTGCGAGAGTTATAGGTGGCACTAGCTCAATGGGTCCAGGGGGTACAATTCCCGTGCTATTTAAGTTACAGTTTTCACAGGAAAAGCCTTTCTACAGTATGTCATACATCTAGTCATTACGCCACTATGTCTAACAGTGGCCATCCCTGTACTGTTCAGAGTGGATGCCTTTTAAGGCTGCATATGGTGGAATATTTCTGTGTGTCCTATAGTCACACAAACATATTGCCTATTGGAAGGCGCGGGGATATTAACTAATTTGCCCACAATCACAGGTTGGTAAGTCAACGCCGTGATTCTAACATGGTTCTCTAGCTTGTTGCTCCGCAGCTCTAGTCATTTCGCCACATCCGTGTGCTTTAGGGGAATTGCTAGTGCCATATAGTGTGCCTATGCTCCCATCTACAGTGTGCCATACATTATTTAAAAGCAAAAAGCCACGTGCTGCAACGTTTATGTCTTTTGTGTTCGCTGTCTGCAAACTCCTTGCTTCCAATTTATTTCGCTCCCGTTCAGCACATTGCGGCTATTCAGTTTTTTTAAAACTGGCTTTTCAGATCTTTTTTCCGCTTTTACTTGCAGTTTGTAGCTTCTAACATTTTCATTGCGCGTTATTGTTCAACTTTACCCCATTATCTCAGGGTAGTTCACGCAGTAGTTCTGGCTGGTGTTTTTTATATGTGCTTATATGCAGCGCTCTTATAACCTACAGAAAAATAGAGCGCTATACCATAGATGGAATTAATTTAGCCTACTACATTCGAAGAAACAGACAGAGGTGCCATTTCAATGGGCAGCCTTTTATTTTGTCTTCAATTTCCCCCCCAAAGAAGTTGTTGGAAAAGTTATGTTTAGTTGTATCTGCCTTTTTTTACAAGTAAATTTAATCTGCAGGACATGCCAGGAAGCAAAAAGTAGGACCTTGTGATCTTTGTTGTAAAATACACAGCAGTACATGGAGTTCACATAGCTCTAACACCATCAAAAAGACTTTTTAATAATGGGATCCTAATTCAATAGAAAAGTAAAACAATTTACTTATTCAGTTATAGTTTAGATTGATTATGTTCAGGTTTCATTTCTAATTATTCCATATATTTCTGGTCAATGGACCCCATTCTGTACCTAACAACTGCGTTCATTGACTGCCGTTTGCCCTTCCACTAGGACTGGTTGTCTTGCGTGGATACGTAGTACGTTAGGCTGGTTGTGCTCCTCAACTGTTGGATGGCACAGATATCAGTCGGCACTGGTCGGAGGACGCTGCATAGTTGAATTATCTTGAGTTAGGTTTATTGGGATTTTGTCCCATGATCCACAAATAAACTGATTCCCAAACACTAACTAGCTTCTGGGGAATTCCTCCACCCTTGTAATTTCCTTATTTCCTAACGAGACCTCCTCCAACATGCCCACACCCAAATCTACACATGCAGTGCAATGGGGCAGTATCTTTGTCAATGCACCCCAGTCCCCTCCTAGCTACCTTACAATGGGGGCACCCCAGCATCACCTGTTACCCTTACTTCTTTATATCTGATTATAACTAGGGCTCCCGGTTTTATGGTATTTCTTTTTTTTAACATTTCCATCTTTATTTGTCCATATTGTTTTTTGGGCCATTTCATCTGTATTTATCTATATTTGTTTTGTGTTTTGTGGATAAATGAAGCAGTTAATCATATATTTCCACATATATTTAACCAATAAATGTGCACTCATACATTGATGCCTGTCCGATTTTAGCACATTTAGCAGCCAAATATACTAAAACTATAAAGCCACATGAAAATATTTGCATAATAGAACAAACATATGCTAAGATATGCAGTTATTAAAGGAAATGGTAATGTGTTTTTTTAACTACATATGCTCTCAATCTGCAGGTCTATTGGCTGACAACAATGAAATCCACTGAGAAGGTGCTCAATTTTCTGTATTTTTCCACTTTTAAAAATAAATGTAGACTGGAAACACATTGTTTTCTGACTGTATTTTTCTGCAAAAATCAGTAATACAGAAAACTGGGAGCCTTAATTATAACTAGTGTTAAATCCTTGTCAATATTAATTACGTTTTCATGAAATGTTACTCTTTAACCAAAAACATAGTTTTAATGTATCGTGTACCGAGTCAAATATTCCCCTGTCAGGGAGAGCATTTTGGAACACCTTGAACTTTATTAATTAGTTTTGAGTGATTTTGGCACAATGGGACATTTGTGGATCTTAAATGATTTGATGCTCATTTCATCTAGTTAGCATAGTTGAAGAAGAAATGCAATTGATCAAGGTCAATTTTCCAATAATTGCTAAAGTCCTGGGCCATTCAAAGACTATACATAAGCTAAGAACAGCCTTTGCTAGTCTTATTCATGGACTAAGAAGTGACCTGTCAGGCCTATATGCTCTTTCTATACCCACCAATGCTGTGCCCCTGTGTCCCAGGTATTAAAGTCAAGATCATGCACCTCTAGAGAGGAAACAATAAGAAATGATTCCCTCAGAAAATTGCACATGACGTAGGAACCCTGTGAGTGTGAGGGAGATATTCTGTTCTCTGGCGTGGAAACTTGTATAGATTCAAATGCCGTTGAATAGAGTGCCAAGAAGGCAGTGATCAAATATGTGAACTGGGGTGTGGTGGGATGAAAAATGTCCAAAAATGTATTTTAGAACATATTTGCCAACATTTGGGTCTGCTCGACAATTCTTACCCAAGCAGTAGTGCTTCCAGAAATATACTTATGAGGCTAGTTTGTAAATATTACGACAGAGAATGTTTTTGAAGTATGCTGCACTTGCATCTCATGAGCTGTTTGGTTGTTCACACTACTGAAGACAATGTAACTGAATCTCACAGAAGAGAGTTACCACCATTTAATTATAACACCACATTTACGTAGAATTGCTTTGTCCTTCTAAACACTTAAGATCTGTCGAAATACTGTGTAAACTTGGTAGTTGCTTCTGAGGAGTACAGGTTCTGCTTGTATGGAGGAAAATCAGTAATCAAAAACAATTTTCAACAAAAATCCTTGGTTCTTTCTAAAATTCTTTATCACTATAAAAGTAGCTAATGGTTAATCAACATATAGAACATGGAAAAACGTTTGAAAAATAATCAATTGAATTACCTTAATATTCCAAGCAATGATAAACTCTTCAGAGACTTCATTCTGTTGTCATCTTTCTTGAGCATAACATCTTTTCTGTTAAGATCATAACACTTTGTCGTTGATGGTCTCCTGTACTTATTTAGGACACATCGGCCAACATTTGTTCATAGGAAGTTGATGCGAGCCATATTTTCAGAATATCTACATGAGCTAAACCTCCATACTCTGAATCTCAGTGGGTGTAATTTTCTTAGGCGTTGTACCTGAAGTCTCTGAGAGATTGGCAAAAAATAGACTGGGTAACCATGATTTGTGAGATATCAAGTATCAAGAAAAAGATGTAAACATTGATAATCTGTAATCGCAAACATTAGAGTCCCTAGTTCCTTGATGCTGAGATGCATTCTCTCGCGGATTACAGAGCCAGCCAGTTGGAAAACTTTATATCATGGCCCTTGGAGTGCTGGTGTTAGTCGGTGGGATGGATCTGCGTACCTCCTTGCAGCACTGAGAATCATGTCTGCATTGGACTCTTCTGTGTGTCTTTAGTGCCATTACTGGAAGTGGTGAAAGTCATGCAGAAATGTTTCCAGCACTTCATGGAAAAGATTTGACTTCCTGTTTATATATCAATACATACATTCACGGGAGCTCTTTCTCTATACTACTGCAAAATAAGAAAATATTATTTTTGTAATTCCGGAGCAACATATCTCATGAAAATTGCTGATTTCCATCTCTTTTCAGGATGAGATGGTGCCACTGCAGTGAGCCTATTGCTTTGGTTCAGTGGTTGTGCTGCAAGGTTGAGCCTTGTTAGAGGGCCCAAGACAGATTTGAAGCTCCTGATATTTTTTGGATTGCGGTCAGGCTCTGGTTTCCACCTCCATATTTGTAGTGTAGATCATAGAGATAATAACCACTTTTACTATTAGAAAACTGAAAACAGATAAAGGGCCCGATGTACGAAAAATTTGCAGGTCGCAAATTAGACGCAAACTGATTTGCGACCGCTAAGATACAGTTAAATGATTAACATATATAAGAATCTACAAAAACAGTATTCAGAATTCACAAAATATGTATTGCTAAATTGCACATGAAAATGTATGAAAATACATTATTAATAGTGATTCCCAATTAACGATTAGCAAAGAATCTGTGTCAAAATGTTTCCAAACAACGAATTTTAAGAAAACAAAATGTTTGCACTCACAATTTGCCATCCATTGAAGTGAGGCGATCACCATGTACAAAAATACGGAATTTTTGAAAAACACGTTCTAGCCATAAAAATAGCTATGGAAGTCATTCAACTTCCTAAAGCACAATTAGTGAGTGCCATGCTAATAAGTATACCACTATAGCCAATTTGAAGGTGAAAGTCATGTTTGCTGTTTATTCACAGACCACTAATAATTTTGTTAAACGACATAGTAGAATTCTTAGTAAAAAAGTATTAAATAACAAAAATGAAACATGTCCATAAACTCAAAAGATAGATTCATATTTGTTCACAGGTGTCTCATTCCACATCTCCAGTACAGTGTAACATTTTTGATTGTATGTTTAAAGTGTGTCTCCATAGACTACCAGTAGGTATTGTTAGGATGTCAGAGATCTCCCAAATGTTTGAAAACATACTCCAGCACAATGTTGAGGATACCTGTGTTCTGTGGTTCCTTTGTGCACAGGAGCCCATAGTGCTATAGCAACCTTTGACATGTCACCCAGTGTACATGTCAGTGTGTCAGTCGCGTCATTCACTGAATGTCTAAGTGTTTTAAAACCACTCTATTATTGTATTGTTAAGTGCTAAAACTCGTCTGAACATTACACACGTCAGACTTACATGTTTTGTTGCACTGTCAGCATAGACAGTTCAATTTGCCTGAATTCTCTGGCACTTAAAATTACACCATCAATATCAGAAGTCACAGAAACCTGTTCCATTATTGTTGGTCCTGGCCTCCTAGATGAGGGGCAGTGTTGGAGCTACGACATCACAGGATGTGGGTGGGGTGGAATAAGGATGGAGTCACAGATGTTGAAGTTGCCAATGGTTATACAATGGCGACTGTGTTGTGATGTCCAAGATTACTTATAGTACTCAACGTCACTGTTGCAGAAAGTTTAACTCCACCACTTGCACTCAGGACATCTGTTTCTGTTTCCACCTTCCTGAATACCCATTTGAACTGTGTCCTCAGATGCTCATAAAAAGATAGGTAGATATTAAGAAATGTAAGACATTTCAAGAATGAGATATTCAATATATAAAGAAAATTAATGTGGAAAATATTTTCTACATCCTAACATAAATATATATATGGATCCATTTTGATTTAAGTCGTGCTAAATGTAAAGCAAAATATTATTGTTAACAACAGTATGTTTCAGAATTAAAAACAAAGGAGCAGATTTACAAAAAACTGATGTACCCATAGAGATGCATCAGTTTCCCTGCGCCAGCCTGCGAAACCCTTGCGCCACCATGGATGCGCCGTATTTACAATGCAAAAACAACAATTGATGGAGAGAATGCAGAACAATGTCATACATTCACCCCAGTACAAAGATCTGGGCCTTAAGCCATCGTTTTTTTCCTCACCATGCCATTTCAGTATTTACAATGCGTGCACCATGGCGCAAGGATTGCCCAAAAGTCACGCATTGCTGGAGTTGTATCACAAGCACGACGCAACTCCAGCAATTCATGGGGTGGCCTATACTCATTGTACTGCGTCCCTCCTTATGCCTGCTTCAAGCAGGCATAAGGTTTTGACGCAGTGGCATCCTGGAAGTGGCGCAGTGAAATCTTGTAGATTTCACTGCGTCACTTCCACAAGGGTTTCCTGCTTGGAAACACCCACCCTGTGACTCAGGGCTTTACAATGTGACGCATTTCCCTAGATGCGTCACGTTGTAAATTGGATGCACTATTTACACAGCCGCAGTGTCACAAAAGTGACGCAACGGGGCAAAAAGGGTCGCAAGGGGCTTGTAAATCTGCCCCAAAATGTTTAATAATGTATGGTGTTATAATCCATTACACATATATATTTATGTAACTCCAAAAAGTGTTTTATTTCTACATTCATTTTCACATCTCTACATGTCTTTTTATTGTAATTAATTGAGACTCATAAAATGTCCATTGATGTGTAACTACAAGTACATAAAAATTGAATTTTAACAAATAAAAATGAGGAACAAAATCATAGTTGCAATAATGAAATTCTGATATTTTCTAGTGATCAAAAATAAATTTCATTTTGGGAAAATACTTTAGAAGTTAAAACCTAATGAAATAATATTTTTAGCGGAGGTAATTCTAACTTGCATGGTTGTTGCAGATGTGTGTATATTGCTGACCTCAGATACAACTTTAGGCTGAAAAGAGGAGTTTGTCATCTGTCAAAGGGAAGTAGATGGAGTTACTAAGCTTGGTTGCTCACCTTTTTTCGCAGCCCCTCCTGCCTTCTAGTCCAGTCACTTATTAGTATGTAATTGGAGATCATACTATCTCTTCATTATCTCATGAACACTTTGATTTGTGACCCCCAACAGCACTCATTCGCTGTTGAATGTGTGTCCAGATTCTCTTTTAGATGGATTTAGGGACACTTTCCCAAAGAGCTTACCATTTTAATCGATTCAATTAGAATTTGTAGTTCATTGTTGCTGGATTTTGGCTTCTTTTTCCTGCTGGAATCCTCTCTTCTATGTGGTTCCTGACTTGCCATTTTCAAAAACACTTTCCAATTCTTCTGTGCTGCTCTCCTTTGCACCTCAGAACTTCTGGACCCTTCCTTCTGTATGCTTTCTGCTTGATATGGTGTTACCAATGTTTGATGTTGTTACTTGTGCAATTGGTAACTTTTACGGATGTTATAATAGCATAATTAGCGAATGCGAAAATTAAATAATTCTGTAATTCTGCAATTTGCAAATATGAACATTACCAAATCGCTATGTTAGAGAAAGAGCCTTCCCTACATTACAAATCGCAATTTATCAAAGGCAAATCTTTATTTTGTGAAATTTCCAAATTTAAATTCTTAAATCCTTAACTTTCTTACATCCAGCCCAAAGTTCTTAAAGGTCTATTTAACCAACATGGAGAGCTTAGTCAACTAGAAGTGCTTCTGGGTGAGCGTCCCAAAACCATGAGAACGATTTTACTTCTCTTCTACGACCAGTTTTCTTAAAAGAAAACCTGCGACAGTCTAGATGTAGCAAAATAAAGTTATGTATGGACTACATGTGACCAGGGCTGATGCTGTCCACTTCCTGAGTACATTTACTATACTGTTTTTCTATGATTTGGAATGACATCAAAACTAACAGGACTTTTAATGTTCTTATGAAGATGGCTCCAAGGTGTGTGAATGTTTCAATAAAATATTGAGAGGTGTTGACCAATGATATGCTTAAGTTACGCTATAGCCTGTAATAACTGTATTCTGCTAGCCATAGTCAATGACTTTTTTAGACAATGATGGAAGATTTAAATGCATAAATAAGGAAGAGATCCAGTTTTGTTGTCAGTAGTGTTAATTCCTGTAAAGCATCTCTTATTTAAGTGACTGACTACACTCCCTGTGACGAAGAGGTACACCTCCTGCAAAGCTTTCCATGGAGGCACCCTAATGATATCAGGGGCAAGAATATTAAACAAATATACAAACATTTTCCTGATGGGTGCACTTAATGTAATGTCATAAATTCCCCCTCATCTTGGTTGAGTTTGTGCGAAATTCCGTATATTTTTTTCTTAACAAAGGTTTGTGAAATTCCCCTTTTTTTTGCCCAAGTGTTAATCTCACTTAAAAAAGTTTTACAAAAAACCATCAGGAGACTGATTTGAGCAGAGAATGTTTCTCGGTGAGGCATTTTCTATGGGAACCTGTCTCCCGTTGGTCTCTCGCAAATATTATTTTTTTTGCAAGGGGCACATTTAACTAAAAAAGTTATGTGTAAGTTATGTGAGATCATAAATTAATGCAGCATTCATTAATTACACAAATGTTGCCAGCGTGATTAAAATTACGCCCAGTCCTAGTATGAACATAGTAGCAGTGTGGTCATCACCACAAGTTTCTGTCTTTGTTCTTGCGGCTACAATTGTTGAACAGCCATTAAAATTGGTTGTTTTAAGGCATTTGATGCTCTTGCACATGGTATCTTTCTTTATAGAGCAAACTGGGTTCCATGATCCTCCCTAAATGTCCAAGACACCGTTGGGATTGACCGGATTCATATATTCAATTTCCTCATTCTCTTCGGACTCATCCACTGTGTACGGTAATAGCAAGTGAAGCCTGAACTCTAAGCAGTCTTTGCTTTCTGCAGTTGGCAGCAGAATGTTTCACAAATATCAAAAGACTTGGAATCAACCTCAGTCTAATACAAGAATGACCAGACTGAGTGGATAGGTAAAGATGTTTATTTACCCCCAGTCATGGTTGAGCCAGATGGCATGAAGCCTACCAGCTTCAATCCTGATTGTGCCTCCATCTGAGTCTGACCAGACTTTTTTTTATAGTTTGATATAGTGCAACCTCAACCTGAGGGTATTGGAGCACTTTACATTAAACAAGATCACATAAAAAATTGTTGGCAGTGGGAGAATAAGTGATGTATGCAGAATCACAGGATGTTGAGCCGAAAGCCGACACGCCTACCTGGTTCCCCAGTTCCTCGGTTGGCAGATCTGGCCACAGTGCCACAGGACTGTTGTTTAGTGGGGATTGTGGTAGCCACTGGAGAAGGATATATCATTGACTCAACTCTTTTTCATTCACCATCATCTGGACTCCTTACTGCCATCTAATATATGTTGAGAAGGGGGATAGTGTATAGACGTAGCATACCTAGCATGCCTTACCTCAACCATGAGAGTGAGGTCCCTCTGTAGCATGGTGTTAGGTATGAGCACTAATAGAGGCTCACACTTTTCAATGCATTCATGTTTCTGCTCCTGCATTCTGCTGAAGTGTGAGCTGCACTCGCCAACAGATACAGATACACAAGTGCTGTATATTTACAGACGAGAACCCTCGCATTACAGTTTGACCTCAGTCAAAAAGTAGATTGCTAGTACATCATCATGGTGACCCTAACTAATTCCTCTTCTTCCCATCATCATGCTGTCATACCCACTGCACTGTCCTTTTGCACTCCGCTTCTAAGCCCATTGCACACCACTTCCACATACGTTCAAAATCACACCCACCTCTACAGACCTCTGCTTCAAACTACCCTCCCTCTTAACACTCCGTCTTCCTCTACTCAGCAATCGCCAGGGCGCTTCACACAACCTGACTTTCGTCCCCAACAGTTAGACATCTTTTGGTTTATAACGTTCACTCCCGCTCTACCCCCACACTCTCTCGTACTTCAGATCACTACACTTTTATTGAGATCCCAACTGGATTCCAGCCCATCCTCATCAAACCCTTCCCACACACTTCCTGTTATCTCTGACATTCTTCTTAATGAGAAATCAGCCTCCATCCTTTGGTTTTAATTACACTTACCCCAATGCACTCACACCATTAATCATCCCTGCCACCAACCTTCTCTCAAACTTCTCTCTACTTCCTGAACTTCTCCGCACCAAACACTCACCATCTCATAACCAATCAGCTTGATGATCACTTCCCACACCTCTTACGCTACTGCCACGCACTACCTCCTTAGCCAATGCAAGTTTCTTTGGCGACACTACTCCTCATTCGGGCCCTATAATTCCTCCATCTAGTCCTCCCTTGTGGGGAAAAAGACTTCTCACCCTGCCCCTTCGATTGTTAAGCCCACCCATTCAACACCACATAATAACTCTTGCTCCATATCCCAAAGACACTTTAACTCCCTGCCATTCCCCAAACCAACTGCTTTCTATCTCATCCTCTTTATGTTCTCCATACGAGCTCAGAGAACATTATCATGTCTCTACTGCCATTTTTCCCCAAAGTCACCTATCTCATAGTAACGTCTCAGCTACCTGTCAGTCACTGCATTTCCTCAGAGGAACAAGGCCACTCATACCTCTCCTCTTACTCATGACAACACAAAGGCTAACATCCATTGCAGCATCATGGGCCCTCAAGCTTCGCTCTTACCCCCGCCCCCACCTCCATTCATTCACACCAACCGCCGATAGATAGCGAAAAGGGAACAAACAAAGTGCTCATGGCACTTTATCTTCCTCGACTATTACATTCTCCTGCCTGTTGCACTTCTCCAAAAACAACAACTTCATACATCTTTTAAGCACAATACCAAAACAGTCCCAGCACTCCAGGCACTAAAAGACCAGACCTGTGGTACTCACTCCCCCCAACAAACTCACCTCACCCCTCATTATATTTTACACTTTCACCACAACCTAAGCCAGTTACAACTTCCTCCACTTCCTGCCTCCCTCTGCCTAAAATCACCTGACCAATTATGCAGCTTACTGATCAGTGTGTCATTAATGTGCACAAACAGAGAGAATATCCTTGACTTGTTGACAGACTCCGAACCAGACATGGTTGTCTTTATGGGAACATGGCCTCTGGACATCCGTATGCAAAACAATCTTCTGCGTTTCAGAAAGGCCTTGAAAACACAGCTGTTTGCACTTTCTTGCAATTAGTTTGTCCGCAGTGCTCTATCATGACAATTTAAGCGCCATGAAACCTCCGGGTGTACGTGCGCTATACAAATTCTTGTTAACATAACATAACATAACAGATGACCCTGCACCAGTACTCCACGAGGTAACTCAATAAGATATGCAAGTCACCTACAAAATCGGTGCTTAGACAAAATATCTGTGAAAAAATATAGTGTGGACAAAATATCATGTCAAGAATAGTGATGACAAAAATTTTGTGAAGCTTTCAATAGGTAAGCAAAGTTTTAATATATATAAAACTCCACATCTATGTACCTTGAAGATATATACATACATATATATTTCTTCAAGGTACATAGGTGTTGAGTCAAGAATAGTAAATCTATACTGAACTATTCACACCTTCTTTCTCGATATTTTGGTGCTCGATTTCTTTGACACAGAATTCTGTCCAAACAATATTTTTGTTTCTGATATTATGTCAGTGATCATACAAAATCATGAAGGGAAAGCTCATGATTTTCAAAGAATCACTTGTAATCTCCAACACTAAAGAACTTCACTTAGCGGACTGGGCTGCAAATCCTTCTTAGTGAAATTTAGACACCAGCTTACTTTCTGGTGTGCATTCTAATACTCAGACCAGCTCGAAATAATGGAACATTCACAGATGTCTTCCTAAACTAGATGCCATATTGAACATTTTCACTAAGCACACTAAAACGTACATTCCTGGTAACCTAAACATTTGGTTCGACCTACCATCATCGCCTCGGCCAAGGACAATCGTACCAAATCTGGAAACTCATAACCTCCTTCAGCTTTTCTACGCAGCCATACACACAGTAGGCCATAGATTACATTAGGATCTCCTGGAATCATAATGATCAAAACAAATGAACCCATCTCTTGGAATGATCACAATCTTATTTTTTTCTATGACAACATTCCATCGAAAACTAGTGCCACCATATCACCGTCCCCTATGACAAATAGACAATGGAACAAACTCAAAATTTCAGACCTCGAAGTCGAATGTGCTCTGAGTTCTCGGACAAATTGCAGACATTTAGCATCTGCACAAATGGCACAACAAAGCATTTGACAAGCTGATCTCTCTCAAAACCTCTATACATCAACAATGAATGTGGAAGGTGACCAGGATAAACAAAGATATAAACAATATCAAAACAGAAATGGCTAGCCTACACCGCTAATGGAACAAATACAAAAAAATCATTAGAATCTGCTTCTAAAGACTCAACAGGGTCTACAAAACTGCCATCAGGAGAGCAAAAGGCCTCGCAAGTCAAACATCTCCATTGCGAAGGATCCCATTAAGGAGCTCCACAAAATTCTCTGAGAATTTAGCCATCTTTAGTGTACCTCTGCAATGACTCCTTAGATTTCCGTAACTCCGTGACAGATTACTTTATCAACAATGCCACTAAAACCCTACCTTGCAAGTAAGACATTGTGTTTGTGTTATGAATACAAGACAAGAAGAATTGCACCAAACAACCCTAAACTTGCATCCAACAATCAAACCCATAGCCATCATAAACCTTCAGGAATGTCCTGCTATGGGCTGCTGCATCAATACTTGCAATTAATTTAATCAATACTTCCTAAAACTGAGGTACTTTCCCACTGGAGTTCAAGACATCCTACTTATAACCACTCCTCAGGAAGAACAATCCCAATCTTTCAGGTTTCACCAGCTATTAGATAATCTCAAATTGTCCTTTCTTCACCCAATGTCACATCCATGCCAAGAGAGTACCCGAGGTTATGAGGGCTTAAATGGAGGGCTGACTCGTGATTGGCAGGGAGCTTTGGATGGGAAGGGCAAAGGTTTGACAGCGGGAAACCGCTTTTGGGAAAACATGTCAAACTTCACCTTCTTCTTCAGGTACTAAGAAAATGTGATTAGTTAATGGTAAGGGGTGTGGTCAGGCCTTATGATTGTCCTTTCTAAGATAGCGGTCTGACCAGAGGGTTCTGTCTGAGGCTCCCAATTCAAGATGCAGTTGATTCTTTAACTGTGCTAACGGTCCCTGTTTGAATCAAACATTAAGGAGGCATGAACGAGTGAAGGATGCATCTCTAAGCATTTGTTTCTGTTTTTTTTGTTGTGTTCATCATCCACTCGCTATTATTTTTGTCCCTGATTTTTTCTTTTTGCAGCTGGATTTCCCTTTCTATTTTCATCTGCATTTCTCACTTGGCTCATTCTTTTCCCTGATGTTAAAGAGAGCTTATTGGCAAATTTTTCTAATTCTACATTACTCTATGACCCTGATTACAAGTCGGGGGAATCAGAATTTCTGTATGGAGTTCCGTTCCACCTGATTCTCAGTGGGCAGGTCTCAGGGCCTGATTTAGATGCTGGTGGATGGGTTATTCCTTCACAATGGTGACGGATATCCTGTCTGCCGAAATATAAATCTCATAGGATATAATGGGATTTATGTTTTGGCGGACGTCATATGCGTCACTGTTGCGACGGAGTAACCCGTCCGCCAAGATCTAAATCAGGCCCTTAATTTTTCTGGTGAGTACTTTCAGTGGGAGAAATGAAGCTTTGGCTTTAGCAGCAGCCAAGACTCTTGCTCCAATTCTTTTCTGACCAGGGGCATACTCCCTCCACCACTCGTCCTCCACACCCACCCCCACCCGACAGAGAGGACCTGCATACATTTGCCACCGGCTCTCAGCAGGTGGAAAATATATGTTAGATCCCACAGAATATGGAATTCGGTGTTGTTTTACAAACAAAATAAACAGTTTGACACAGTAATTCCTCATTCCATGGGTCTAAACACATAATTGGATGGTACTAGGGTGGATTTACTGCTTGGTAATGGTAAATTTGCATGCAAATGTATGGTACCCCCAGTACCATCCTACTTATAATCAGGATCTTTATCTTCGATCAAGAACTATAAAATTGTCGTAGAAGTTTTTTACCCTTGTGTTTTATCCTCCTAACATGGACCCTTTTAAAGAAAACTTGACACCTTTCGTATGTATATCTAAGTGGATGGTGGTATGGTGACAAATGTGAAAAGTCAACCTTTTCTTAGGCAATCTAAAAGGATCTTAACAATTGTTTTCAGCTTCCAGTCTTTGACATCTTATCACTATCTGAGATGATATAAAAAAGACTATACATAGGAATGGCATGTCACTAGATCTATCTGCAGATGTAGGCACGACTCATCACCATTCCATCAAAGAGAGACTAAGAGAAACAGGCATTAATGGAACGATGCTGGACTGGGTTGGTTCATTTCTTAATGACAGATCAAGCGTCATCGCTCATTTCTGCTGTCTTCGTCAATGTGTGCCTCAACACACTCTTAATGAAGACTTTTAACACCACATGCTTCTTACACTCAGATCATCCTAAAACTGAAAAATCCAAACAATTGTGATAATGTAAGAGTAGATGACTTTCTCCAACCTGTAAACCAGTGGATGCTAAGAAATCACCTCACAATTGGTGAATCAAAAACAGAGCATCTCGGATGTAGAGAATGGAAGAACTACCATCCTCGGACAATCTAGGCCCAAGAACTTGGGACACCACCACAACTTCAACAGAGGTGAGAAACCTGAGAGTTGTCATGAATTTGAACCTATGCATGGCCCCTCAAGCAAATCAAGTGACAAAATGTGCCTTTCACGCCATACAAATCCAAGGATAGATCTTCCTACATCTGGGAATTCTACAGATGATCCAGGCGACTACTTTCATTGGCATATCATGTGTACATTATGCAAATTGTCTGTAACGGGCTCTCACATCTGGTTCTATGTCACCTACAACAACAAATTCAGAGTGCAGCATGGAAATACCTCCTCCACTTCCATTTATGAGCTCATATCTTCCCTGACTTCGAAGTACATGACTGGCTTCCAATTGCCAGAAGATCTTCTCAAAGTCCAATGCTTTAGACATCAGTCCATCAGTCCTACAAGTGAAGGACAAAAGATTCTCACAGGAAATAAAACTTGTAGTGCAACTAATCATCCTGCTTTTCAAAAAGAAACGTTTAGGTGATACTGCTTTCTCCCTTCAAGCTGCTAAACTATGAAACTCACATCGGGCAAGAATGAGAGACCTGATGACCACCCGGAATTTAGAAGAGCGGTGAGGACTTGGCCATTCCCTAGACGAAAGGACGAGTGGAGGCAGTGCATTGATCCGCGGCAAGGGCTTTCCAGCCCAATCCTTCCTGCTACTGCAAGGTTTACTTGAGATCTGCTTATGTTTTATTTGGCAAAAATGAGACAGAGGAGTAATTTCATAGACTTTATGACTGGCTGAACCATTTCCATCTGATGATGGAATGTGCAGTTTTAGTCAGGCCACCTATCTGAGACCAGGCCTCAGATAGGTGGCCTGACTAAAACTTGCACATTCCATCATAATCAAGGATCAAGAACCATAAAGGATAAAGAACCATCAAGACCATTCCTGTACATTGGCTACAATACATAGCATATATATTACTACTGCACGGAAAGCATTATAATGGATAGGAAACATTTGATGGTGCAGTTCAATTGCATAATTGTTCCTTATGAAGCAGCGTCGGACATTACAGAAAGTTACTCTGCTTTGGACTGGTTTACTGTAATGAGACCATGCTGACCAGTCTTAGAATGAATCTCTAGAAGGATGCAGTAGCTTAGCCTCTCCTAACTAGCAATGCCTATCATTACACCAAAAAGCAGTTAAATGCTTTTACATTAATTATTCCAGTAAGTACTTTGTGAACTACTACAGCTTGTGTCTGGCTTAAGGCATGACCCTTGCGTGACCGCTTGCCTGACCACAAGCATGACTGCTGACCTGATCTCATGAATGATCACTGTTTGACAGCTTGAACAACCAACAGAATAACCACCAGCATGACAGAGTCATAACCTTGTCAGAACATTTTGCAACACAGATTCCATAACATATTGCAGGGCAGCTCCAGCCTTGCATGACTGCTTGCACGATTTCTTTTAATATGAGTCCCGGACTCTCATTGGGCCGGTCTGCTCGCATAGCCATTCCTTAGCGCTCGCTACAAAGTAGTATGCGTCATCAGCTAAATGACAATCGGCAATGGAATAATGCCCTGAGAACAAATACTGCATGACAGATTGTATTACTGATTCTAGGCAGACTGCATGAGGGTGTGTGAACATATTGTACGACCAACTGCACCGCACACTGCTTACAAATTGGAATAAAGTGGAGGCAGTGCATTGATCCACCGCAAGGATTTTCCAGCCCAATCCTATCTGCTACTGCAAGGTTTACTTGAGATCTGCTTATGTTTTAGTTTCAAAAATTAGACAGAGGAGTAATTTCATAGGCTTTATGACTGGCTGAACCATTTCCATCTGATGATTAGCAAGATGAGCATATTATGGTGTAGCGATTTGTGGATGATACAAATGGATTTTGGGAGGGCCCTTGCTTAAGTAGGGGGATGGTGTAAATCTCATAAGACTGACGCACAGTAGTCAAAGATCGGAAACTAGTTATCCTAGCTTTGTGTTCAGGTAGCCTTTCAGGAGTATTGAGTCAGTTCTCATGTTGTGGACTTGATGTGGTCATTGGTTAGATGTCTGATGCAAATTTGATTTGGTGCCAGATGAGTAGTTGAATATTTGGTTTGGAAGTGACTTTAGAGATGTGTTTCGCTCGTGAACGGGCTCAGGGAACTGTTAAGTCTCTGCCCTTTTGGTGATCGGCAGTAGTCCATTTGGGTTGGATAGACAGTTGGACTTGTGCCATTGCCCTATGCAAAGAGCTGATCCATTAAAAATGAGGATTTTTTTGTATGCATGCTCAGCCTCAACACTAAATTTGATGAGAGATCCAGATGTGGATTTTCTATGCATTGATTTCTGTTCTTGTTGTGCATTGAAAGTAGTTCTCGCAGGGGTTCCATGTTTCTGTTGAGCAGGAGTTGAAGCATTGAGCCTTGGGGTTGTTTATTGGAATGATCTGCCTGGCTCCAGGGTGCACTCAAATTAAGAAGCAAGTAGAAGGCCATCTTGAGAGATGCAGGAGTTCATTGAGACATCTTTTCTTTTCTAATCAGCAGAGGATCTGATGCTGGAGAATCTATTTAGGTCCGTATGTACAAAGCCATTTTGCTGTTGTAAACCTTGCAATTCACAAACAAGCATTGGCATAGCCAATAGGTCTCGCCTTTGAGACCTTATAAGTGTTTAGCCATGCAACAGTTGCATAACTAAATACTTATAAGGTCCCAAAAGCGAGACCTATTAGCTATGCCAAGCGGAAAGTGATTGCGATCGCGATCAAACATCAAAGCGGCCGTACGGCTGCAAAAGTGAAAGTAATCGCCGTAAAACGCGGCGCGCGCGCGCTCATGCACTGAAGCTCTAGGCTGGCCTGGTAGCACTTTTTGGAGCCCTCTGAATAAGTCTCGCCAAACCAGCGCATGCGCTGGGTCAGGCGAGACCTAAAAAAGAGGTCAGGTGTCTCTTTGCTATGTACTAGACCCCTTTTTCGAACCAAAAGGCATTTCCGAATCTCAAAAGGGGTTTTGCGACTCATTCCGAATCACAGTTAGGAGGGGGCATGAAAGGGGATTCCCCTCTTAATTGTGAATTGAAGTGACATGTATCAATGGTTTGTGACTACATTTGCAGGCTCACACAATTTAAAAGTTACTGACAACTCAAAGGACAATTCAAAGATGAAGCTGTCCCTGCTGGACAGCTTCTTCTTTGGAAACTGTCCCAGCTGGTGAGGGGGGGGGGGGTGCAAGAAGACCACTGCCTGCTCCTCCCAATTTCTGCTCAAACAGAAAATACCTCATTTTGTTTATTTAGGGAACACGGATGCTTTGTGAATGTAAATTCAGGCAGGGTTGACTGCAGTTCCTTGTGGACCACCATGCCTGTTTTGGTAACCAATCGCGGGGAGTTGCAAATAGTTTGTTGCAGCCTCCTGTGACTGGACATATTAGTACATGGGTTGTATGACACAATAGCAGGCATGTTGCACAAAGACGGTGCAAAATTTGCACTCACCTAATGCGACCCGCATGATTGTACATCAGACCCATTGACGCCAAATGATTTGGCTTTTCTAATTGATTGTTTCGTGGTTTTCGAACTACCAATTATTTTACACCAAGGAATTTGCATTCTAAAATGTTTAAATAGTTATTGTTTGAAGGTGATCATCTTTTAGTCTGGCCACAGTCCTTTATTTAAAATGTTGTACTGCAAAGCCTGCCCCCCCCCCCATTATTTGTTGTGTATTGCAGGGCCAACCCCAATCTCCTTACAGCCAATGACTGAACAACCTTTCGCTGTACCTTCTTTAGAACTGAAATACCCTATTTTCTTGGGAATTTTGCAAAGTTTGAGCAGAAGAAGGCCTGCTGACCAGGCTTTCTTGTCAGCTCCATGTCTGAGAGTTACAGCTGGTGTAAGATGTGTTGCTTGTGGTATACACGGTCCCTGCGGATTGCTTTTGCTGAATGTCGTGCATCAGTGTAAACCACCTTCCTTGTTCAGTAATAATCCGAACAATGTCCCTTCTAAAACAATTCAATGGAATACATAGAGAGGAAGGATGTGGGCCTGTGATTAAAAAAAGGTTTCCGCGCAGAGTTTAGTGAAAAACCTGAAGATCTGGGAAATGCCCTTCCACTGGGTGCATGGCTGCATGAAGTTCGCTGCCACAAGGCCTTTACAGCAAAAAACAAATAAAAGAAATGAAGATAAGAAAGCAAGTGAGCATTTACCGGTGTGTTTACTTCCAGAAATGTACGTCACTGGAGGTCGCCTCACTTCTAGATGCTTGCTGAGGGAAGCTTAACAGCAGTATGTATCCGTTAGCGTCACTACTCTCAGATTTATGCAGCAGATAAACTTCCAAATAACCGATGCGATTGTTTTCAGTAGGAAAACGGGCTTTCGTGAGGTTGTTTCTAGTAAAATAGGCGATAGACGAGTTGATGTTCCCCAATTGCATTGTGGTCAGTCATATCTTAAGAGAGGAGAAGGGAGTGACTCATCCGGGAAGACTGGTCGGAATATTCTCGGTAGTAAAGATGGTAATACAGCGTGCTTTTTTTTTTTTACTCGGTGTGTTTCTGATTTCTAGATATTATGGCTAGACAGACCGGGTTCGACCGATTGTAAAAGACCCACATTAAATTCCCAAGAATCTCTACTTTTGAGGAATGAGCCACACTTTCAGGTTTCCTTGCTTAAAGTGTTCTCGAGGTAAGAAACTGAGAGCACACCACATTGGGTGTTGTTTGAAAAGAACTCTCGACCGGTGCTTTAAATGGGGTTTACTGTCAGCCACTGGGTACCTACACTTATTTATTTCATGAGAGAGAGAGTACCAGCACTTCTCAGCTGAAGCCAATACTTTTAATTGGAGAGAACCAGCACTTCTGAGCAGAGGTCAATACTTTTCATTGGAGAGTACCAGCACTTCTCAGCAGAGGTCAATGCTTTTCATTGGAGAGTACTAGCACCTCCGAACAGAGGTCAATACTTTTCATTGGAGAGTACTAGCACTTCTGAGCAGAGGTCAATACTTTTCATTGGAGAGTACCAGCACTTCTCAGAAGAGGTCAATACTTTTCATTGGAGAGTACCAGCACTTCTCAGCAGAGGTCAATGCTTTTCATTGGAGAGTACTAGCACTTCCGAACAGAGGTCAATACTTTTCATTGGAGAGTACTAGCACTTCTGAGCAGAGGTCAATACTTTTCATTGGAGAGTACCAGCACTTCTCAGCAGAGGTCAATACTTTTCATTGGAGAGTACCAGCACTTCTCAGCAGAGGTCAATGCTTTTCATTGGAGAGTACCAGCACTTCTGAGCAGAGGTCAATACTTTTCATTGGAGAGCACCAGCACTTCTCAGCAGAGGTCAATGCTATTCATTGGAGAGTGGGACAAAAGGGGGTGGTGATGGACGGAGCATCAGAACCAATCAAACACTCACACCCAGTCAACAGATCTGGGTTTGATCCATCACCGTTCTTTAGCCCACTCTGCCACCCCAGTTCAGACATGGCCATATGCAAATCAGTCTGACCCTATGCTTCATGGGAACAGTCCAGCCCGAACTGCCAAGCCATGCCTTCCCTGGACCGGAAACAAGCTTCCTAGGACCGGTTTCTGGCATTTCAGCCGTCTTCAGCCAGGCTTGCTTGAATCCAGTGGCAAAGTGAGCAAGGGACTCACGTCTGAGCATACCCTGCCAACTTATGGTGAACAAAGCGGCACAAAAGGGGGTGGTGATGGACGGTGCATCAGAACCAATCAAACACTCACATCCAGTCAACAGATCTGGGTTTGATCCATCACCGTTCTTTAACCCACTCTGCCACCCCAGTTCAGACATGACCATATGCAAATCAGTCTGACCCTGTGCCTCATGGGAACAGTCCAGCCCGAACTGCCAAGCCATGCCTTCAATGGACCGGAAACAAGCTTCCTAGGACCGGTTTCTGGCATTTCAGCCGTCTTCAGCCAGGCTTGCTTGAATCCAGTGGCAAAGTGAGCAAGGGACTCACGTCTGAGCATACCCTGCCAACTTATGGCGAACAAAGCGGTACAAAAGGGGGTCGTGATGGACGGAGCATCAGAACCAATCAAACACTCACACCCAGTCAACAGATCTGGGTTTGATCCATCACCGTTCTTTAGCCCACTCTGCCACCCCAGTTCAGACATGACCATATGCAAATCAGTCTGACCCTGTGCCTCATGGGAACAGTCCAGCCCGAACTGCCAAGCCATGCCTTCCCTGTACCGGAAACAAGCTTCCTAGGACCGCTTTCTGGCATTTCAGCCGTCTTCAGCCAGGCTTGCTTGAATCCAGTGGCAAAGTGAGCAAGGTACTCATGTTTGAGCATACCCTGCCAACTTATGGCGAACAAAG
Source organism: Triturus cristatus (assembly GCF_964204655.1). Taxonomy (NCBI): domain Eukaryota; kingdom Metazoa; phylum Chordata; class Amphibia; order Caudata; family Salamandridae; genus Triturus; species Triturus cristatus. Next base: position 1,155,668,130 of record NC_140585.1, on the reverse strand, counting down.
CGGTACAAAAGAGGGTGGTGATGGACGGAGCATCAGAACCAATCAAACACTGACACCCAGTCAACAGATCTGGGTTTGATCCATCACCGTTCTTTAGCCCACTCTGCCACCCCAGTTCAGACATGACCATATGCAAATCAGTCTGACCATGTGCCTCATGTGAACAGTCCAGCCCGAACTGCCAAGCCATGCCTTCCCTGGACCGGAAACAAGCTTCCTAGGACCGGTTTCTGGCATTTCAGCCGTCTTCAGCCAGGCTTGCTTGAATCCAGTGGCAAAGTGAGCAAGGGACTCACGTCTGAGCATACCCTGCCAACTTATGGCGAACAAAGCGGTACAAAAGGGGGTGGTGATGGACGGAGCATCAGAACCAATCAAACACTCACACCCAGTCAACATATCTGGGTTTGATCCATCACCGTTCTTTTTTTGCATTTGTCACCCCGAGTGGGACGGGTATGCTCAGACGTGAGTCCCGTGCTCTCCATGCCACTGGAATCAGGCTATCCTGGCTGACGAGGGCTGAAAGCCCGAAACATGTCCTAGGATGCTTGGTTCCAGTCCAGGGAGGACCTGGCTTGGCAGTTCGGGCTGGACTGTTCCCATGAGGCACAGGGTCAAGACTGATTTGCATATGGCTGGGTTCAAACTGGAATGGCATGGAGAGCAAAAAAACGATGGATTTAGGCCCAGATCTCTGTACTGGGGTGAATGTATGACATTGTTCTGCATTCTGTCCATCTACTGTTGTTTTTTATTGGAGAGTACTAGCACTTCTGAGCAGAGGTCAATACTTTTCATTGGAGAGTACTAGCACTTCTGAGCAGAGGTCAATACTTTTCATTGGAGAGTACCAGCACTTCTCAGAAGAGGTCAATACTTTTCATTGGAGAGTACCAGCACTTCTCAGCAGATGTCAATACTTTTCATTGGAGAGTACCAGCACTTCTCAGCAGATGTCAATACTTTTCATTGGAGAGTACCAGCACTTCTCAGCAGATGTCAATGCTTTTTATTGGAGAGTACCAGCACTTCGCAGACATTCAGGTACTCTAGGACCGTATACTTGTATTTATATTTTTCCACTTGAAGCTCTGTTTTTGACCATCCTTTACTTTTGTTCCTCCTGAATCAGGTGTTCTACTCTATTAAAAAGTTAGATTTGTGAATGTGTTTCCTTGGGAAGTGTGTGTTATGTTATGTTATGTTCTAGGGGTATTTGTTAAGCACACGGCTACTGCATGGAGTGTCCCGGCGCTGGCCTGACCACAGGACAGAAAAGCTAACAGCTAAACAAAACCGCTTAAAGCCATGTCTTTAAGCCTCGCCTAAAGATGAAGAGATCACATTCTTGGCGGTGTTAAATGTTGTAACATTTGCTGTTAGCGTAGGGTTACGTTGTTTTTTCCCTTTCTGGTTGTTAGCCATACACGACACTACTCATAAACTTGTACATTATGCTAATGCCTGAAATACATTCTTATTCGTGAAACCGTATAGGAGGAATATGTGTGAGGCCAGCCTGAATCACGAAGAAATAAATCATGTATGAAATGCAGAGTTCACTAGATCTGCGCACATTCACACTGTCCCGTTAAAAAAAAGGTGTTTGTGACTTATCTACTTTTGAAGATCCTTCTATATTTTCCATAGGTGCAGCTATTACCTTCTCAAATCCCATATCTTCGCACGGCTCCACGTGTCAGATGCCAGTTTCATTGAGTAATGTATGTCGGTGTGTTATTTTTTTAAATAGGTGAACTCTCTAAGTTGATTTTTGGCTCCTTTTCAGATGCTACCATGACGAAAAACAATATGTTTTATCTTTATCATAACATTATAGGTAAGGAAATTCACTTTAGTTGAACCACCCTGGATTCCTTCAGATGTCTACTTTCCGTAATAGCATTAGCAGATTTTCTGGATTTAGACTCCACAAGAGGGGGAACTACTGTGAGCAAGTCAAAGTGTGTGTGTGCCTGTGTGGGTGGCTGTGTTTTATGTAGCACAACTATGCCACCTTTCAACCTCTAGAGAGTGTTTTGGGACTTTAAACATGAAGATAATAACAAAAGCCAGTGGTGACGGCAGTAAGGGCACGTCACATACTCAAGGCTTCGGCCCAGCCATTCATGCTTTGTTCCTTTATGTGTCAAATCCCAATTTAAGGTCGGGCTAATTGTCATTCCAGAGATGTGATTCTTTCACTCAGAGTTGGCCACAGATTGCCTGGCACTGAGCTGATCTAAGGTTCCTTCTCCAGATTGTAGTTTTATGCAGGGATCATATGTAGCATGGGCGGTACCCCTGATATTTGCCTAGGCAGTGCACGGAAGGCACTGCTTTCCCTTCACTTACGTCAAGATGTCGTTTTTTTTCTACATCACTTATTGGTATGCTTCTCACAGGTGTTAGTTGACACCGAGTATGATAGTAGCAATTTTGTTGTGAGTTTGCTGGTGAACAAGATGAATCCTACTCTCGCCAGGGAACAGTATGGCAAATTACATTTATGAAAAAAGCACGTTTGCACTTGTAACAAAAAGGTTTCCTGCAATAGGAAAACCTTTTTGAAGAAAATGTTAAGTATAAAAATTAAAAGAATGATGAACGACCTGATGGACTGAATTTCCAATTGCAAAACGATGTTGCAAATTGCACACTGAGTTTTAGCGAATGGAAAGGAATTTTGCGAATCAACCTATGTACTAAAAACATTCAGAACTGTAGATGATCGAAATCCAGTCAGACTCAGCAATGCTCATGAGGTGGATTGCAAATTCTGACTCACTAAGAGTGGATGCATGAAGGCCAGATGGTGTCAGCAGACCACTGTGTGTGATTACAATTAAATAAAGTAAATGTTTAAGCAGTCCCTTTTTACAGGAAATGGCCTGTATTCAAGAAATGTCATCCCTTAAAAAAGTTTGTTTAAATATCCCACTGCCCGCTCTCAAACATTTTAATTGCACTCACAAAGAGAAGAGGGTTCTTTGAAGTCACTAAGTCTAAGTACTTCATTGGAAAGTAAGGGGAGTGTACGTAGATGTGTAGGTAAGGATAGCTAGTTTGTAATTGCCTTGCTGATGTAGTAGTTGGCCTTAAAATGGATGGGATACTTTTGGAGAATGATTTTATCAGCCTTGCTATAGTGTCAGACAACCCTTTGGGGTGAGGTGTAGGAATTGTGTTGTAGGTGATAAACATTGCCTTTGTTCAGGAGATCTTGCACTGAGCCTTAATTACAGGATGCCTTCTATATCACAAACACCTGTTCATGGGAATATTAAATGAATCAATACGTGAAGACCAATTTACAGACTTCCAGTTAACGATGTTAAAAACAGTTAACCTCATTAGTTAATTGGAGTAAGACCAGCATATGCCAAGGCTGTTTATGATATTATAGGGGCATATCAGCAAGGGCCGGCGATAATTATCGCTCAGTGCTCTTAGCGTGAGGATAATTATCACCGGCCAACTCTGAATTTTATCGCGGCGATAGCGTGCTATTAGCAATGTTTATCGCCAAAGCGATAAAATTCAGAGCGCAAGTTGCCAAATGTGCGATTATAGCTGGAAATCCAGCCATATTTAGACAACTTTTGGCGATAGCTTGCTGATAGGGCCTCACATACTTAGCCAGGATATCCACCTTCCATAGTATATCATGGCTAGGTCAGTTTCAAGGCAGGCGTAAGGAAAGTAGCGATAACAGAGGTTATCGCTACTTTTCTTGTCGCTATGCTGCTTTGCGTGAGGCTTGATAATAGGAGAAATGTCGACATTTTCTCCTGTTACTCTGGGTAGGAACGCCCACTTTGCATCTCATTAGAGATGCAAAGATGGGCGTTAAGGGAAATGGCGATCAGGCAAGGTTTCACACGATAGCGTGACCTTGCTGATCAGGCGATAAAATTATCGCTGATTTTCGTCCGCAAACGGACGCAAAAGCAGCGATAATTTTTTATCGCCTGCTTGCTGATATGCCCCATAGTTCGTTACCTGGTTGACCCCAATTTCATATCCAAGGCTCCCCTTTCGTTATCTGTCAGGGATGCAGTTTCTATAATGTTTCAGCAGAGATGCTGTAAAGTTCTTTAATGTCCACGTGTGTTTGTGTTTCTCCTCCTAGATAGTATGATCTTCCTGCATGCAGTTTTCTAAACAATGTGAGAGTGAAAAGGCTCAAAATAGGAGATGGAGGGGACTGAAAACGGAGTCTGGCTATGTGTGTGGGTGTGTGACTCGCAAATGTCTTTCCTCGTATCTTTGTAGAAGTCTATGCAGTGTCTCAGTCCTCAAGGCAAACTTTGCAGCTTCCTCGCACTCTTGTGCCCTCGAAAGATTTTGCAGATTTTCTCAGAATGAAGCCTGGGCTGCAGGACCTGGGAGGAGTATTTGGGTTTTTGGCTTAGAGGCCTACAGGAGCCTCTGGTGTGGATGTCACACTGTAGTTTATCTCTCACTGGATTTTTATATTTGTTCCTGTAAATATAACAAAAATATATAGAAAAGTATGACTTTCTGGCAGTAGCGTTTTTCAGTCGGGCTTATTTATGGGGTAAACCTGTGTGAACAATAATATGCTTTGGCCGAAAAGCCCATAACTGAGATGCGTCAAGTTGCACCATGGGAATTTCTTTCTTTGTCCAGACTGAGCCAGGATTCTGCTGTGAGGGCGCTAAAGTACTGCGCCCTTTCCCTCTTTACTCGTAGGCAGGAATTGAAATATTTCATCCCTGGTGCATTTTTCGCGCCCCCCTTGACAGGAGGAGCCGTTGTGTTTGCTGGCTCCGACCAAGAGGGTGGAGGCTCTACTCTGTAGGAACAGGTTGGGAGGAATCTAACTCCTTAAGCTGCTTGTCTGACCTGCCTGGGCCCTGATAACTGGGCAGAGAGATACTGAGTAGAATGTAAATGTAAATGTAAATGTATGTGTCTTGTAAAGCGCACTGCTGCCCTGAGGCGTCGTGGCGCTGTAGACCGCTGGGGAACCCGTCCTGGCTATCCCTGTGAGATGGTCCCTCCTGGGTATCTCCAAGGTGAAACCAGGCATCCCCGGCGAATGTGGGAGGCCGTTGTGGAGATGAGGCAAGCTAATGCCCAGAGTTGCCGAGTGTGTTCCTGGTTAGAGTAGGTACCGAGGCGAGAATTATTGAGTCCGTTTTGACCCTGGTCCACAACCCTGCCGCGTCGGGAATTGAACCCTGGTCCCTGGCCGATTCTCTGCTTGCGGATCTGCCGCCTCTAACCAGTGAGCTGAGCTTGAGTCAGCATTCCATGAGCATCAGAAGTCCACAGAATCTGGTGGAACCTTTAGAAGTGTCAAACCTGATGAACCCGGCAGTGCTTCATTTGTAAAAAAAAAACATAAGTCCAGGGACCAAAGTTTTTCTTGGTAGCCCGCTGCCAGCATTGCTCAATAGCAGGGATGCCTAATGCCAAGGCTTCATAGTTTTAATTCTACTGCATGCCTCTTGAAGGCGGAGCCATATGTCCATTGCATTTAGGAGACATGAGAGGGTAGGAGCACGGAGAGTGGACAGGCTTTGTGCAAAGAACTGACTCCGACCCCTCCAATCCCAAAAACAAAAGTGACCAAGGCCACTGCTAATGTCCTGGGGAGTTTGCCAAAATAAAGCATAAACATCAGCAATCCTACCCTCCAAACATGAGCTGGAAACCCATACTGCACAGGTTCTGCCAGTTGATGTTATCTCCCACTGTGTGAAATTGGCTCCTGGGAGGCCGTGTGAGAAGAGCCTATATCGTGTGACACACAGGGGGTCCATGTGTATTGGCTGGTCTGCTTTTTTCTCTGCCCCCCTGCACTCCCTCTCTCTTCATATCACTCTTCCAGGTTCTTTTTCAGCTCCACTTTCTCTATTTACCACTGTTTTGCCATCTCAGCCCCCATCTTTCTTTCTTTTCTGCCTTTCTCTTTCTTTCAAATTAAGCACTGGGACCTGGCCATATAGCATTGTAACTGTAGGCATGATGGGAAGAGTGTACCCAAGTCTGTCTGCCACAACTGGTTACAACTCATGGCCATCATCTGGCACATGTCAATAAACCACAGCAGTTTACAGCAACAGATCAGGTGAAGATTGAGTGTACAGGTTTAAACATACAGGATTACATAGCTTAATTGCAGGTGACAAAACAGTTGGTAAAGTTATTGTCGACTATCAAAAATGCAATCTATTAACCTGCTGTTGGAAAGTGGGTTATTTGTAGGGGCAAATGTAGGTCTGCCACTGGCAATAAGGCCACCAACACATGATAGGACTCAGCATAGGTCTTAGAAAATTATTCCTATGCTCAACCCTTGGTAACATGGCTACGAGCTGACTTGCTTAACTTCAAAGACAGGTATGTGAAGCATTTAAAAACACAATTTCAGTAAATAAATAAGACATAACACATAATACAAATCCAAAACCAATTTATAAAAATAGGAAATATTTTTATCTTTAAAATGACACCCAAACGATATGAGTTTTCAACGTTTTAATAAATATAGCACTTAGAAGATTATAGCACCATATTGTGATACCTGCTTGCGATAGACCGGCGCAAAGTCAAAGTTTCAGGCCGGACGCGATGGAGCCCTGAGCCCCGGACTCAGTTTCAACATTCACACTTAGAAACTTTTCTGGAGCTTTTTCTCGCGAGGCCCCTCGAAGCTCCCAGCCAGTCCGGAACCGGTGAGGGTTTGCCGGCTTGACTTGTGATGAGGTCCCGGTCAACTTCCCTGGAGCGGACTTAGAAAATATTCCAAGTTTGCTTCAACGGGACAACCCAGGAATCCAGGCCGACACGCGATGGAAGGCAGGCGGCTTGGCTCTCGCGGTTGCTCCCGGTCACCTTTTCTACGAGTGAACTTAGAAACGTGCCTGGAGCTTTTTCTCGCGGGTTCTCTCGATGCTCCTCATGTAGCCGGATCCGGTGAGGGTTCGCTGGCTTCAGATTTTCTCTAGTCCCGGTCAATCTCTGGAAGTTCATGCGATGGAGCTTTTAGCGGGACAAACCTAGATGGCTTGGCCGGCTTGCGGTTGAAGGCTGGCGGCCTGGCTGACCAGGTTGAGTCGGTCCCTCTATGGAGCTTTTTTTCAAAGTTGCTCCAAAGTTCTCCAAACTTCTTGAACTTCTTCCTAAAGTTCCTCAAGGGGTCCCAAAGTGTCTCAAACTTACTCCAAGGGTCTGGAAGCTCCAAGAGGGGCCTTGAAAGTTGAGGACTTCAGCTCCCACAATCCACTGGTACAAAACCCTTACAATTCCACTGGTGGTTCTCCAGGTTGCGGAATTAGTTGGTAATGTTCCAGTTGAGATCTTTTCACCTGTAGCTTTCAGGGAGTCCACTCTTTACTTCTTTTCCATCAAGGTAATTCACAGGGCTGCAGTTTCAGATGGTGCAGTCTTCAGAGGTCAGGCCTTAGAATTCTTTGCACAGCAAAATCTTCTCAGCAGGGCACTTCTTGCTTCAGTAAGTTTCAAGCAGCAGATCTGGAGGGCTCTGTCCCTCTCAGATACGTATTCAAAATTCTCTGGGTCAAGCAGCAGGTCACTTCTGACCAATGGGAGCAGGGTAACTCCTCAAGCGGTGACCACATCCTGTAGAGTGTGGCATTTTTTTGTCCTAGAGTGCATCAAATCGTCCAAATCCATAATGGCTGATTTTCCAGCAGAGAGTCAAGACCTGGCTAAACACACTCCCAGGGATGGCTTATTTCCCCAGACTCTTCCACTACCATCTGCACATACCTTCCTTAAGCCTAGCCCTGACTCTGGGTCAAAAGTGTAAAAGTGTAACTGACACCCAGGCCTCCCCTCTGCCTTTGAAGAGCATGGTTTACGACTCCACCCCCTGACCTGGCATTCCTATGGAACAGCCCACTGCCCTCTCAGCAGAGCTGGTAACCCCAGGGGCTCTTTATCACCTCTTCAAAGCAGCCTGGCTAATCCACTTAACTCTGACCAATCAGGGCAGACCACTGGAAGGCTGAATTTGGACATACAAACAAGAAAGTCTTATAACTTCTTGTATGTACACTTTAGGAGAAATTCAACAATATGATATTGTTGGATTTAGCAATACTATTCTGATAAGTCTTTGAACGGTAGCTCTATCTCCTTCCTATCAGGAGTTATTATTTAATAACTTCCTGCAATGTTAACCTATAGGGCCTGGGATTTGCAATGGGGAAAGTGACTTGGGCCAGTTTTCTAGCAGCAGGACTTATAAAAACATATTTTAAAAGTATTTTCCAAATATCTACAGGACCCCCACCCCCTGTGCAACTAGGGGAGACTTTAGGGGATCTGAATCTGCAGAAATATTGCAGATCCTCTTTCCACAGTGCTCCTAGCATCAAAGTTGAATTTGAGCAGCACTTTACCACAATGTGGGGATTGAAATGTGAAATTTCACTTTACTCAGGCATATAAAAACTCATGTTATAAGGGTGTACCTTATACATATCTAACCCCGCACCCTTGGGATACCTAGGAGAGACCCTGGGAGTCCCTAATATGCCAAAACATTGTAGGTTATCCATTTTAAGTGCCCCTACCACCAAAGTTGAGTTTGGGCACAATTTACTTTTTAAAAGCAGTCTTGGCACCCAGGGCTGTTTTTAAGCTGACCTCAGGCTTCAGCAGTGCACACATGCAAGTGCAGAAAAAGCTGCTGGCCTCTAAACTGCCCTGCCCCAGGGTACTGGGGACTTCTAGGTAGTTTCAATCCCAACCCTATTATATACTAGGGGCTTATGGGGTAGGTCATGCCAATTACAGGGGTACCCCACCATACCATCGTGTACCCTAGTGTATATTAGGTGTTTTAACTGTATTCTAATGTGTTCCTTTCAGCTTGGCACTGGCCCTGGGCCTGGTTAGGCAGAGCCCAGGGTAAGTCAGAGTCAGTTATCACCAGTACCAGTCAGCACAACGTTGGGGGTGCCCAGGGCACAGGATGGCTTTGCAACACCTGCCTGAACAGACCAACCCGCCATCCACCCACCCTGAACTGAACATCATCACTTTTTTAATTAAGCGTGTCAAAGACCATATACGTACCAAATTTGTATTAAAAGAGTGGGGCTAACCAATGCAGAGAGGTAGTCAGGTGCGGCATTAGCAATATTGTGTGACAGGGATCCCAACATAGCCCTGGCGATATAGCTTATGCGTGTTTATGAGACTTAGGTGATTGTGAACTATATAGTCCAAATGTTATCTGCAGAGGGGTTGGGTGAGTTAACCTAAGAGTCTGCAGCATCCAAGGTTTTAAAGGACTCTAACAGGGCAACACACTCCAGTGTTTTGGGCTTTTTCCAGTGCTATGGGCTTTTTCCGCAAGTCCTGGTACTCCTCACGGCACAGTGCGCCCCTCTCCGCTAGGTCCTATTTCTCCACCTACTCCCACCACTGGGAAACCATGGGCACGGTTCGAGATTTCCAGGGTCTTGTTAGGAGGCTCCTAGCCAGTAAGAGCCAAAATCACAAAACGTGACATCACTTTGGCGCTTTTGAGTCTAGAGAAATAATCCTAATATGCATATTCAATTGAATGTCAATGATTTAGATTGGTGAGTTCTGATAGGGTAGCAGTGATTTGTACTCAGTAGGAGGTCAGCATGGGGCCTTCCCATAACATGTGTAATATCTTGGCATCTGGTTTACGACTTCTGGTACATATCGGAGGTACTGTGGGGAACATGGTGTGAAGTCTGTAAGGGGTAAGGTAAGCCCAGTGTAATACAGAAAATTTTATAAATTTGGGTGCCGATTACGATCCGTTAAAAACCGCGTACGAACCGTCGGTCGGAGCGAATTCCCCGTCCGACTCGTACCCGGTTGTAAAACTTTACAAACATGGAATTACGATTCGCACGGAAACACCATTTCCGTACGAATCGTAAAAAACACCGACCGACGAAAATATACATACGAATGTGATCCGGGAATGCTGCGACGTGACGTCGGGACGCTTTCAGGCAGCGTTTCACGAACCAGGAATTACGATTCGAACCGACAGCAGTCCGGACGGCAATATTTTCACGGCACCCAAAAAGTGCCGCAAAAGCGAAGTACGGCGCGAATCGACCAGAGTAGGTGGCCCGGTACGCGCCGACCCCCCCCCAGCCCCCGTAGGTACGCGCCGACCCCCCCCAGCCCCCGTAGGTACGCGCCGACCCCCCGTGTGTACACCCGTGTACGGTGCGTACCCCCCGTGTACGCTCGAGTCGAACCCCCCGTGTACGCTCGAGTCGAACCCCCCCCGTGTACGCTCGAGTCGGACCCCCCCGTGTACGCTCGAGTCGAACCCCCCCGTGTACGCTCGAGTCGAACCCCCCCGTGTACGCTCGAGTCGAACCCCCCCGTGTACGCTCGAGTCGAACCCCCCCGTGTACGCTCGAGTCGAACCCCCCGTGTACGCTCGAGTCGGACCCCCCGTGTATGTACGGTGCGTACCCCCCCGTGTACGCTCGAGTCGGACCCCCCCGTGTACGCTCGAGTCGAACCCCCCCGTGTACGCTCGAGTCGAACCCCCCCGTGTACGCTCGAGTCGGACCCCCCGTGTATGTACGGTGCGTACCCCCCCGTGTACGCTCGAGTCGGACCCCCCCGTGTACGCTCGAGTCGAACCCCCCCGTGTACGCTCGAGTCGAACCCCCCCGTGTACGCTCGAGTCGTACCCCCACCCGTGTATGTACGGTGCGTACCCCCCCGTGTACGCTCGAGTCGAACCCCCCCGTGTACGCTCGAGTCGAACCCCCCCGTGTACGCTCGAGTCGAACCCCCCCGTGTACGCTCGAGTCGAACCCCCCCGTGTACGCTCGAGTCGGACCCCCCGTGTATGTACGGTGCGTACCCCCCCGTGTACGCTCGAGTCGGACCCCCCCGTGTACGCTCGAGTCGAACTCCCCCGTGTACGCTCGAGTCGAACCCCCCCGTGTACGCTCGAGTCGTACCCCCACCCGTGTATGTACGGTGCGTACCCCCCCGTGTACGCTCGAGTCGAACCCCCCGTGTACGCTCGAGGGGGTACGCACCGTACATACACGGGTGGGGGTACGACTCGAGCGTACACGGGGGGGTCCGACTCGAGCGTACACGGGGGGGTCCGACTCGAACGTACACGGGGGGTACGCACCGTACACGGGTGTACACACAGGGGGGGTCGGCGCGTACCTACGGGGGCTGGGGGGGGTCGGCCCGTACCTACGGGGGCTGGGGGGGGGTCGGCGCGTACCTACGGGGGCTGGGGGGGGGTCGGCCCGTACCTACGGGGGCTGGGGGGGGTACGGCACGTACCGGGCACCTGTTTGGACGTCTCCATGGTTGTTATGGGAGTTCGGTGCGGACGGTCTTTTCACCATACGGTTGTACATTCGGACGCCCGGGATGGATCGTGATTCCCCGGTCGGAGTTCACCTTTCACGTTTGTACGGTGAATCGTACGAGGACGTGTCGGACACATTTTCCGACCCGAGGACGTGTGGGGAAATATTCCCAGTGCGGTTCGTATGGACTTTTTACCATGCGAATCGTGATTGCCAGTTCGTACGGCACTTGTACGATTCGTACGGTAAAAAGACCCGATACGAGTCGTACGGGGACATTTTTTACCGGATCGTGATCGGCACCTTGATGTTTGAGATGCTGGAGATTTTCGGTGTGTAGTCCGTAAGGAATTCCCGTTCTTTGTCTTGGATGTTTTGAGCCAGGTCCCCTTCCTATTAGGCCCTGAAGGAGGTCAGTGGGACCAGCAGATGTACGCGGATGCCACGGTATAACCAGCAGATCAAGTGTCCAATGGTATTGCACATAACAGGTTAACTGGCAGGATATAACCAACAGATCAAGTGTCCAATGATATCGCACATAACAGGTTATACTGGCATGGGTTAAAAATAGTGTGTCTGGTAGGCCTTGGCGTATGTATAAAACCTGCGTGGCTCAGTAACGTTCCCTCTCCAAAAAGGTCGCTGATTGTGCAACTCCACCCTGTCATCAAGGTTGTTTGTTGTCTATTCACTGTGAGTATCCCAGAGGCAGTGGGGAGGCCCAATAGTGGTACATTCAGAGCATAAGGTACTTGGGGGTGGGGGGGGGGTATAGCATAAGGCCATCTTTCAATGTGTGAGGGCAATTCACAGTAATAAGGGGCCATCAGCAGGAAATGTAGAGCCTGGACATAGCATACTGTGGAGTTTGCCCCAATTGAGCATGGCAGTAGTGTAGCCAATTTCTGACAGGTTACGACCGGATAGCCAGTAGGAGAGCCATTTTAGCTGCGCTACTATACAATACAGTTTGAAATCTGGAGTGCCCATTCTCCCTTATCAGGTGGGAGCTGGAGCTTGGGAAGGGCAACCCTGCAGTGGCTACAGGCCCAAATTAGATCAAATTAGGAGGGTGTTCAGTAGTTTAAAGATCCGGGCAGGGATAAGCACTGGTATGTTCACAAAGTGGTAAAGTAGCAAGGTTGCATAACCATTTTAGCAAAGGCCGATCTACCCGCTACTGAGAGTGGTAAGGTAGTCCAGAATTTCACTTGTGATTTAAGTGTTGTTATAGTTTTAAGGAGATTACCTTATAGCACATCGAGTGCATCTCAATAAATTTGGATTCCCAAATAACAAAATGTCTGGGGTGTCACCTGAAGATTAATTTTACCCAAATTTCAAAAAAGGTCAGTTGTAAGTGTCTGCATAGGACTTAATGTGCAGGTAGTGAGTGACAACTCATGTATCATAACAGACCCTCTGGCCAGATTCCAAGACAGCACCCACAACGCATTTATGTTCCGCCACAGTGGAATACAAAACCAACTGGCACAGGGAGAATTTGGCAATGGTTTCCTACTTTGCAAGAGAATCGCAGACTCTATGAATACAGTGGCCAGGACGATGTGTGTAACGTGACCTTCTCATGCTTTTATTGTGACAGTGCTATGCCTTACGTCCCTGGCTACTTACACCATACTTGTCTCAGAAGACAAGAGGTAAGAGGCAATATAACAGGGCACACAGGAACTATGGGATCCTGAGGTCCTGCTTTTGCTGCATCCACAAGACCTGCGGGGCAATACTGTACAGACCGGATAGATGCTGCAAAATAATCGCCACTTGTGCTATACTGCCCAATAATGCAATGAAGAAGGGTCTGCACATCCCCATAGAGCATGAGTCCAACTCTGATGATGGATTACCACCACTACAAGTGCAGCAGGAGGATACACGTGCAGCAAATGGACATGCACGACGCACAGAGATAACCAACAACTATTTCTGGGGCAAGCGATTCTAAAACATCCTAGAAATGAGATATCACACATGATGGTAGAACTTGGTGCACAACGAAGTGGCCACCTTTTATTCAGGTGGCTACAACACTGTTGCAAGCAAGGATCAACTGAATCCTTGTGGATGATACATTGTACAAAGAATAACAATAAAGAGTCACTTTTTGCGGCATCTTGGGTTTGGTGATTTGTCAGCAGCACTGGGTTGTTGGACTGTCGAGGAGTCATTGCTAGATGTGCAGTGACATGAATGCCTGGTCCTGCAGTGCTTGTGAAAGGATTTGGCACTGAGGCTTGAGCCCTCCTCACGCTCACTTGGGGCCGGGATGTTGGGGATGCAGAGGTTGTGGGTCTGGATGTTCTCCAGTGCTGTGGTGACCTGCACTAGCCCACAGGCAACGTCCTGAGAGCAGTGCACCATGTCGAGCTGGATATTAACAGTCCACCTTGCCAGTGTTGCAGTTGCACCTGCCAATCGGTTGGTGACCCAGGTGAAAGTATCGAACCTTGCCATATACTGTCTGTGTCTCTGCCTCTGGACACGGTGCTTCCACGCCATTGCTGTTAGCCACCATTTCTGCCCTTTGTCCATGTTCTGCAGCGATTTGGACATGCATTGCAGCAGTTGCCAACTGACTGTGCATGCCTGCTTTGTCCGCAGGCACTGTGTGGGGATGATCAACCGCTCCAGACAACAAAACACATGATGTGTGTACCGACATGTTTTCTGACACAGTCTCTGGACAGACTGCTGAGGTTTGGCCTCTGTGCCTTTGCTGTGTCCTGCTTTCGGATGTTGTGGGGTCCCTGCATTGTGACTGTCTCTCATTGCTGTCCTCAAACTCTGGCAGTGGGGAGATGGTGGCTCTCCTGCCAGTTGGAGTTGGGGTGATGGGCTGAGGGGATGGTGGTCTTGTGATCTCAATGACCACCTCACTGTCAGTAGTCCCTTAGGTTGACACAAGTCCTGTTACGTCCGGGCTGTGACCTGTGTAAATGCATGGATACAGTTAGTGTAAATATATGGTTAATGTTTGTATACAATATTGTTCTGACTCTGCTGCATGTGTTTGTGACATATTAGTGTTGTACAGATACATTTGGTGTGGTCATCAGCACACTGTACAGCAAGCAAATGATGTCTACTACAACTCCCAGGATGCATTGCGTGGGTGGGCCAAGCACCTCAATGAGTTGGTGTGACGTATGATATATGTATTAGCTGACATTATGTTATGTTTGGTACATAAAAGGTTGATGATTTACCCTGGCTGGTATATCTGCAACTTCTGCCACACTCTCGGGTGCCAAGGACCCTTAAATAAGAATCTCCATGGGAGTTGGAGGGTTTTGTTATGAGGGTCCTCTGCCTGTACCATGTCCCTCTGCCATCTCGCTGGCCAGCTTCTCCTTAGTACGGGACCTCAGGTCGTACCACCTCTTGCAGGTCGCTGAAATGGTACTCTGTGTTACTCCTAGGGAGTTGATTTTTGTCCATGATGCTGGTCAAGATACACATTTTATGAGCCTCGGGTACAGTGAAGGAGGCCTTCCCGAACAGTTGGTCCATGTGGGAGACACATTCCTTGGTCAGGACTCAAACTACCTCTCTTAACTTAACCTTTCTCTTCCTGCTTCCCGAGTCCTTGTTCCCTCTTCAACAGCCATTGTCTTCCCTGGTAATGGTGTGATGGAGTGGCAGCAGTGATGCAGGGGCACTGCTTGCTCCCTTCTTCCAGTAGCTTTTAGGTCTCTGGCTTGTGACCACACCCTGTAATTATAGACTTCCTGGGCTGTGACATCATTATTATGCATCCAGAAAGCGCAGTTTCCTAATTTGCGATTTCATATTGGGAAATCATTATTTTTCTAATTTGTGAATCCATAGGAATCGCATTTTGGGAAATCGGTGGTTACGTACATACTGGTTTGCGATTCACAAATAGAAATTGAATGGATTCGCAAATTGGAAATCACAAATCCCAGTTTTCGTACATATGGGCCTGAGTTTCTCCAGACCCTAACACTACACTAGTTAATGGGGCTGGTGTTAATTTTGATCTGAACACAACATTTGACAACACAATGTGACCACAATTTACCTATGCCTCAAATACCTCTGCATTCTGCATAGATCTTCCCCGGGCACTGAATTGTAGGGAATCCATTATATGAATTCTCGAATAGCCCATAACAGTTTACATTCTTAGACAATAAACACATCTGCTGGCTTACTGTGTTCTATGTGAGAGTGGCAAGAGGTCACTGTTGGGGTACAAAAACCCTTTACAAAAACCTTTTAACATGCCGAGACATAATCCCCATGTGGCAGGTGTTCCCTTTGACACACAGAGACCAGCCAGTTGCAACCTTTTCAGGGCAACTCTACCTGGAAATAATGGGTGGGGAAGGATGGGTGGGTGGGCAAGCGTTGTCTTGGATGGACTGGCCACCACAGGCCCTACAGCACTGAGCATCTGATCCCTTGCAGTTGTATGGGGCCAGCTAGGTGATTGGACTGCTATTGTGTCCAATGTGGGTGAAATGTGTGTCTGTGAAAATACATGAGTTCTCAGGGATCAAGTAACATTTAGATCACAGTCTCAGGCATCAGAGTTCACAAGGAGGCCGTGGATTCTACAGGAAAGTCTTATCAAGGTTCTGCCTGACTCACTGCTGCTGTTCTGAACTGTCAGGAAAGTCTTCCATCCATCAAGCACTTCCAAGAGCTGGGTAACCTGTGAGGGCAGGTAGTTCCTGGTGTCTCCACACCTGAAAGGTAGGGAGCTTGTCTCTCTTGCAAACTGCCCCAACCCTTGTATCCTTCAATAGTGTATCTGCACACCTCAGCAGCACAGGGCTTCTCTCACTAAGAAACCGTCCTTAGAACCAGTGCCTAAAGCAGTCTGTAGGCACACCTCAGGGGCAGGAAGCTTCTCAGTCACTAAGTAACCAGCCCTAACACTAGAATATAATCCAGTATGACTGCACGCCTCAGGGACAGAGAACTTCTCTCACTAATAAACCACCCTAGCACTAGAGCCTAATGTGGTGTATATGCACTCCTTAGATTAAAGGGGGTTCTCTCCATAACAAACCACCTGAGTACCAGGATTGATGAAGTGTCTGAACACTTCAGAAGCAGGGACAGCTCCCACTAGCCATCTCTAGGACCAAGATCTGATACATTGTGTGTGCATGCCTGAGAAATCACCATCATTAGAGCTTCAGCATGTGTATTTGCAGACTTCATTGAAAAGTGATGCATGGAATGCTTGGATTAATCTCAGCCACTGATAATTACTCCATGGCCCACTCCTGTCCACCATTTATTTGCTCGCTGTGCCTCTACAGACAGGGATCAACCTTTGCAAGCCGGCGTTTGAGCTTCTCCAATAGGAGCATCCAGATCAAGCTGCCAGGCTACATCACCAATTAACAGAAACAAAGGTAACCTGGTTTTGTCTTTATTGGGTCTAGGGCTGGCTCTAGGGTGGTACGATGGGTGCCACCGCACCGGGCGCTGACTTAGGGTGGGGGCTTCATTTTTGCAAGCATATTATCATTTTAGAAGCACCTGCTGCCACGTTCCTGGCCTCTAGCAATTTTCATGCATCAATTAAAATGTCAAGATAACTCTGGTGATTAATTGTCTTCCTTGAAAGAGGCTGGGGGTTTGTCTAGTGGAAGTTTTAACTCATCCTAAGGAAACCCAGAGGGTTAAAATGCCTGCTGGTGAGATCGTGTACTATGCAGATAACAAACTGCATATAATGTGAATAGGTCAGAAGGTTGCTGCTTCTGTAAGAGAGTTCCTTTTGTAACTTGTTGTTTATAAGTCAAAATACTAATATAGAACATTGAGCTATTAACTGTCATCAAAGAGCTGCATGCAAACTGCAAGGTATATGTTAGAGCTATATGTTTGAACAAGTGAGCAGTGAGCAAGGAATTACTCCTAAGCATACCACCACAATTAGAATGTTGCTCAGAGAAAAACAAAAAAGTAATGCTTAGAATGTGTGGATCACAGCCAATGATAATCATTTCAGTGCCCATTCTGGTTCATCATTCTTTCTGTGGACCAATTTTCAGTCTTTTGTTTTAATGCCAACTTTAACACTACAGAGGGGGACCCGCCCAATGGAAATCAGCCACTATCCTGGTTCAGTAAGAACTGTCCTGCCCAAACTACCCAGAACAAAAGCAACTGCAGACCGGTTTCAACCTCATGGGTGAGGAGCAGCTCAAATTCTATGGCACAAGTCCGACCTCCGGGAGGACCCATTAAACCGAGGGCAAAACACTGAGAAAATAAAAAAGTGATGGGTGAAAAGCATGAACTACATCAAACACTGGTCTAATTGAGTCTCCCTACATAGGAGGGGCATGTCGAGCTGTGGATCTTGAGTTTGTTGTCCAACCTCTCTGTGATGAGACCAAACTAGTGTCAAGTTGTATTAACCTTGTTCACAGGATCCAACCAGAGTGATACTGTTTTCCATCTCTCAGGATCCTCACCAGTGACCACATGCACCAGGATTTCAAGGCCAGTGGTAGAAATGGGAATAGCAGAGTGAAGTGGCGTAGAGTAGAATAGCGTACAGTAGAGTAGTGTACAGTAGAGTAGTGTACGGTGCAGTTGAGAGCTGTAAAGTGGCGCAGAATAGAGTACAGTGGTAAAGAGTGCAGCGGCGTAGAGTGGTGCAGAGTTGAGTAGAGTGGCACAGGGTGAAGTGGGATAGAGTGAAGAGGGGGAGTGAAGAGGGCTAAAGTAAAGTGGCGTTCAGTAGAGTAGTGTAGAGTGCAATAGGACTTGGACAGATTTGCATATGGTTGATTGTTGTGACAAACAAATTAAAAAGTAGGAAGTGTGCCAGAGTGATTGCCAGTGGCTGGATTTATTCAAGCATTCACTAACCACTTTTTGGGCTTTCTCAATGCACACGTCAGAGGCAGGGAGCGTCTCTATCACTAACTAATCTCTCCCAGCAGCAGGGCTGGATGAAGTGTGCTGGCACACCCAGAGGCAGGCAGCTTCTGTTACTACCGCAGTTTCCCCATCACCTGAACCTAGGGCAGTGTGTGTGAGCACCTTGTAGCAGGGACCTTCTCTCACTAATAAACTGCCCACAGTAGCAGAGTCTAATGTAGTGTCTGTACAACTCAGGAGCAGGGGGCTTCTCTCACACTAACTGGCTCGATTTATGAAGCAAGCATTTTGTTTTATTTCAGCTGTATCCTGTCTGATATTTCCTCTGCTTCAATGAAAGTCAAAGGGGAAAATTCATTCTCACGATTGTTTTCAAATCCTCCCATTTTCCAGAGTAAAAATGTTGACATGCAGGAGTGTGACTGTTTGTCTTCAGTTTCCGCCAAGCTGCACCTTCATTCCGTGGAACAGTTCAGTTTTCACCTGAAGGAGTTATGAATTTTTTAACTTCACTTCCTCAACTGGCACTTTAAATTCAGAAGACCAACAGCTCAGCTCTGACATTCTGCATAAAATTTTTACCAAGAATCTGTAATCGTCACCGTTTGCCAATTAAAGTTTATATTGCACCAAATGCCAGGGCTTTTTAAGGATTTTGCTGTATGCCAACTATTCGCGCCCAAGGAGACAGTACACGTCTGCGAGATATTTATACAATCCGACGCAGTCGCTGAAAATAAAAGTCCATCTCATTCTGTCTCCTCTGCCCCAAACCAGACTCCCCTGTGAAGAGCCGGAAGTGGAAAAAAAAGCAAAACGGGATGTGTTTATGTTGGACAGGCTGCTCTTACCCTAAAATAAGACAGAGTTTGTTGAAAGTGCGCAGGAAAGTCCCGCTGCATAGTTTATGGGCCGCTGGAAGTGAAACTCCTGGCGGGGACTTTGCAATTGTTATTTTCAGGGGGCAGTCTCTCTTTTGTGTCTAGACCAAGCAAAACAACGTGGTCGCTCTGTGCGAGTCAAGCGATGTTTTCTCCTACACTTTAAGACCAACCGACACTCTTCTAACTGTGTCAGCACCATTATTCTCCTGAAAGGCACACCAGGGCCGGCTTTAGGCTGGTGGCTTTTAGGTGAACAAGGTATTTGGAAATCCATCCATCATAGTTTAGTCACCCAAATGTGTATGAATAAACAGCGGCTCCAATTATACCGTCTGTTCTAGGGAATCCATGTTCACCTTTTGTTAAAAAAGTTTCTGAACTCAGTCTCCCCCGGTCTGCACCTCCCAGTGGTGTGTGGACGACGAAAAATAAGAAAAAGTGGTGAAAAAGGTTGGCGGTGCCTCACGGCATTTGGCGATGTAGCGCGCACAATGAAATTCGTTTAATGTATTTATTTGTTTACTTACCTCCGTTAGGCCTTATTCTGGAGTTTACTACCCCCCACCCTGCCCCAACCCCGCCCCGCCTTTCCGCCCCACGGAACTCCCTCCACGGACCGCTGCTGCATTTTATGTATTTATTTGTTTACTTACCTCCGTTGGGCCTTATTCCGGAGTTTACTACCCCCCACCCTGCCCCTCCCCCGCCCCACATCACCCCCCGGCCGCACTGCATCCAGGAGCCGCTACTGGTTCTAATAAAGCACAGACCTAGCTACCCAGAGTACTCAACGGTGATCTTCATTGCTACTTATCCTAGTCCTGCTCCTCAGTCCCTGCCAGTTGCAGTTCTTGGTATTTCAGGTTGCATGTTTTTGTCGGTCACTGTAGGAGAGTGGAATCTGACTAATGGTTGCCCCCAACTTTTTGCCTGGTATTTGAGTGGTTTTTGACTAGTCTGGCTGGGATCCTGCTATCCAGGACCCCAGCCTATCTACTTTCTCCCTAAAACTGATGTGAGTACTCTAGGTGCAAACCTAATTGGATGCTGGGCATGCCCTACCAGCCCCTTGTAGATGGTACCCTAGGTACCCAGGGCATGGGTCCCCCAGTAGGCCTACCAGGGCTGCAGCACTTATTGTGCCACCCTGGGACAGCCATACAAACTGACACCACCAGACCACTACTGTAGTCTGGGTAAGGTGGTGCTGGCACCCCTTACAGGGATATAGGTACCCTATATCCCACCCCATTACAACACATGTACTCTCATAGGTCACCCCTATAGCAGGCCTTGCTAATCCTACAGGGCAGGGTGCTGAGGTATGTGTGAGGGGGGACCCCTACATGAGTAGGGCCTCTCTACAACCTTCGTAAAATCGTTACTGGGTTGTTTGTAGTGTAGCCATACCATATACTCTTAACCGCATTATAAGTCTATCGCGATACCGCGATAACTCGAGAATGGCTACACAGAACCATATCGTGTTTGGTGTCAAACATGTAGGAATCATACCCCCAGTCCAGCCATGGGCATGAGGGTACGATTCCCCCCTGCTAGAGGGGCGATCTGGGAAAAGCGGTAGAATTTAGACACCAATTTAAAAGTGCACAAGTTTCACAAAATGGCTACTGCCCGCCACCTACACGACCCTGGCTGGCTGTTGCTGGGGAAAACCCCAGCCTCGCCAGCTGGACAATAGGGCTCATGTGGCAGGGAGGTGCTAGCATCTCCCCAGACAGGATAATGTGGATTGGAACAGGGTGGGTGCACCAAATGTCCTTTCAGAGTTGCACGTAGGCAGCTGCAGAGACCTAATTCTGCATACACCGCTTGGAACCGGTTCAGGGGCATCCTGCCCCTCGCCCAGGCGGGAAACACACAAAGGGGAGAGGGTGTAGCCACCCTTTCCCGCCTCACCACTCATTGGTGGACACTACTCTGGACACTCCCCTAATCTGGGGCATAAAGGTGAATAACGTGGCCCCAGAGCCTCAGATTAATCTTGAACTTTACAGTCTTGACCTTCAACTTGCTGCTGCCCAGCGACGGAAGAAATCTCCCTTGGGATAAAGGAGTTATCCCCTAGCTTGGCAGACACCTGAAACACTGCAAGTGACCCGGTTGGAACTTCGCTGCTCCGACGGACTTCGACAACTTCCAGCACCCTTGAGGTGGGTTTCCAGCGCATCCCAGAGGCCAGTGAGTGTGCTAAACGAGTTTGGGCACCGTGGACTGCGTGGGTGCCGAGATCCCCAATACCCCAGGACACCGGCCACCTCTTGCGTAGCACACGACCCTGACCAGTGGGGAAGTTGTGCTTTGGCCCGTTTTTGAGCCAACCACTCTACAGCAATTGTGCCAAAGACCAGTGCCCTAGCCCCCTCCGGTGGCCCGTGGGTGCCCTTTTACACACGCCAAATTGCCGCCTCCCGCGGTCCCTTGTCTCTCAACTTGGGGGCCCTAGCGGAGGTCTATTTCAACGAACAAGAGTTCACCCGACATCGAAGGGCTCTTTGCTTTGAGCCTCCTGGTCACTTTGCCGTGACCCAGACTCTGTCCCCTCTGCTTTCAGGTTCTTCTCTACAATCTTCACATCTTTGATCTTCACGGCATCATCGACGCTTTTGGCTAGCAGCACTTTTTAACATTTTCCTATAGAAAATCAGCCCGCGACCCGACACCAGAATCGACCTATGCACCCGGCTTCCCTGGGGCAGGTA
Organism: Triturus cristatus; assembly: GCF_964204655.1. Lineage (NCBI taxonomy): Eukaryota > Metazoa > Chordata > Amphibia > Caudata > Salamandridae > Triturus > Triturus cristatus. Next base: position 1,155,646,275 of record NC_140585.1, on the reverse strand, counting down.
ACAGTGGTACCTCGGTACTCTCGTGGTAGTGGGCTCCTCAAAAGCTTAAGTCTAAAGTTTTAACTTTGTACTCCTGCTAGAAGTGACTTTAATCTGTGTAATTTAAACCGCAACATTCTCCATAGGCTAACATTGAGACCCCCGATAGCAGCTCTTTGCACTGCACGCGTCCCCTTCCTCATAACTGTGGGTGGATTCTAAAGGGGCAAGCGATCCTGAAGGCCCTAGGCATTGTCTGTAGAATTGTCGTGGTTCTTATACCACTTTTTTGATATATGGTTTGGTCCCCCCCTGGGGCCCATTGATTTCTGTGCTATTTATTGTGTTTATAAATGCTTGTTTGAAGTGTAACTTTGCCACTAGTCTCATAAAGCGACTGTGGGACTCTGTCTAGAATAAATACATATATTATATATATATACCTGTGTGGGCTACTCTTTCATTTGGTTATTCAAGAGGTTATTATGGTAAAACAATAAGCTTAACACTCCTTCAAGACTTAGCCTGAAGGCTGCTCTCCACAGCTACCACTAGGATAGCTTTCTTTAAAGGTTGTCTTAAACCTATCATCAATAGGAGTCGAATTGGACTGGTGCAAGGTGGCCACTATAAATAGTGACCAGCATATGCCAGGCCAACTTCTCACATTGGTGTGCAGCGGTTCGATTCAAGCTTGCCATTGTTTTACCAGATAACAAATTGAATTTCTAAAGTGAAAGCCACTTGGTACCAAAGGTACATATAAATTCAAGCTAGAATACAATAAGTTCTACTGAACTTAGGAGTTGTGTGTAGAGGGTTTAGCACACCTTGACTACAACTCAAGAGAGGGTTCAGTAGGCCACACCTAGTGTAGGTAGACACACCACTATCACTACACTAGAAATGTCTTTAGGTTCAGGTGCCCATAAGGCTCTGGAAGGACCCCAAAGGGTTCCAGTCGACAAAAATGATCATCTCTCCTTTGCTGATCTTAGGGAGATGTGCACCTTTAGGAAACTGAATGCAAACAAAGGTGCCAATACTCAACGCCTCAGGGAGATCCTGCTCATAGCAGACTTTAAGCAGACTTTAGCGTCTGATGGGGTAGATAGGTTGGGTGGGCACCCCTCAGAAGAGGACACTACCAGAGTGGACTCTGATGAGGACCAGGAAGAGGATAGTGATCCTGACCTGGAAGGAACAGACCACTCACAACATGGAGGTGATGGCCCAAGAGGCACTCCCTCCACCCCTAAAGGGAGAGTGGTGGATCCAAATAGAAGGAACAGATCCCCCTCAGAGGGGTCCAACCATTCTAGGAGATCCAAAAGGACCTCTGCCTCTCCTCAGAGCAGAGAATCCTCCCAAGAGAGGAACTGCAGACTGATCCAGTTTGAGCAGGCAAAACTAAAGCTCAGGAGAGAACAGTTAGCATTGGACAGGGAGTCCCTGGAGCTTCAGAAAGCTTCAAGAAAGTTGGGTCTAGAGACCCCTGGTGGCAGTGATGAAACCCCTAGAGTTAGAGAGAAAGTCCCTGACAATAGGAACCCCCACAAGATTGTGCCCCCCTATAAGACAGAGGATGATATCCACAAATGGATCTCTGCTCTTGAGAGGGCCTGTAAAGTACAAAGGGTCCCAGTAGAGCAGTGGGCAGCAATCCTGTGGCTCTCCTTTGCAGACAAAGGTAGAGACAAGCTCCTCTCTGTAAGAGAAGAAGATGCAGATGATTACTATATCTTGAGAGATGGTTTAATAGATGGGTTTGGCTTAACCACTGATCAATACAGACTTAAGTTCAGAGACACCCAAAAAGCACAGGATCAAGACTGGGTAGACTTTGTTGATTGTGCTACCAAGGCATTGGAAGGTTGGTTAAATGGCAGTAAAGTTAATGATTATAAAGGATTGTACAATCTCATAATGAGGGAGCAGATTCTTAATAATTGTCATAACCAACTCTTACACCAGCACCTAGTGGACTCTGATCTGACCTCTCCCCAAGAATTGGGAAAGAAGGCAGACAAATGGGTCAGAACCAGGATCAGGCCCAAGAACCAAGGTGGTGACCAGAAGAAAGATTCTACCAAGCCCAAAGAGAAAGGTGGGGATAATAAACCAGAAAAGTCCCCTGAAGGGCCCCAAAAACCCAGTGCTGGGGGTGGGTCCCAAAATACTTCCTCTTCTACCAAGAAACCATATTGCCATGTGTGTAAGCAACCTGGCCACTGCAAAACTGACTCCAGCTGTCCAAAGAATGGCAATAAAGAAAATGTTCCTCCCATTGCAGCCCCAACACCTCCTGTTACTACTAGTAGTAATCCCCCAGGTGGTGGGAGTGCACCCAAAAATTTAGTTGGGCTTTCTTGGGGAACGCAGGTGGACTCTGGCCTAACCAGATCCCCTGCACAAGCAACTCTAGTCTGTGATGGGGGCATGGGGTTTGCCAACTTTACCATGAGCCCCAGTATCCTGGGCAGGTACAGACAAAAGCCCATGGTCAATGGTCAGAAGGCTGTGGCCTACAAGGACACAGGGGCCAGTGTCACCATGGTGACCAAGAGGCTAGTGCCCCTAGAACAGCTTTTACCTGGGTTTAGCTACCAGGTGACCAATATAGATGGAATCAGGACAGACCATCCCATGGCAGTGGTAAATCTCAGCTGGGGAGGGGTCACTGGCCCAAAGAGAGTGGCAGTGTCCCCAAACTTGCCTGTAGATTGTCTACTGGGGAATGATCTGGAAATCTCAGCCTGGGCTGAGGTGGATCACAAGGCCCACTTGAAAATGGTAGGCATCCCTGAGAGAGTGGATGAGCCCTTAAAGGCCTCACCTCCACCCCAGGAGAAAGTAAAAAGAGTGAAGCCTGAAACTATGGATCACTCTACCCAAACAGAGAGCATAGGGGGAGAGGAACAGTCCTCCCCCCACCAGACTAAAGGTAAGGGTCAAGTTTCTCAGGGAACTGCCCCTGCCCCTTGTGAAGTAACTGCCCCAGAAGTAGACAGGCCTGGCCTGGCCACCTCTCTGATGGCAGGGGACCCTTCCAAGGTGGTACCCAGTCTGGAGCAGGTATCCTGCCCCTCTCTACCCTGCCTCAGTCAGCCCAGGGCTGCAGAGGTCAGGGAGGGCAGTGGACCCTTAATGGGCCCCTGCCCAGAGGAACCCCCTCATCAGCAGATTAGGGACACCCAGCAGAGTAGTTCTAGCCAGGTGAATATTCCTCTACAAACTGAGGGATCCCCCTTACCCCTAGGTACAGGTACCCCTCAAATGGATGTTGTTGGGCACAGGGAAACCTGGGGCATAGTTGCCCCAAACCTTCCAGTACCCTCCACTATTCCAGCCAAAGGGATCCAACCCCAGCTGTAGGCAGTCAGAGGTTGACCCTTAGGGCCAGACACAGTCATGGGCAGAAAGGCTTCCATGGTGACCAGTGACCTGAGGAGGTTGAGACCAACCCAAATAGGGCCTCACTTCCAGACTCAGACACCCCACCAGCCCACCTCTGACCCAAAAACCAATACAGGTAATTTCCCTAGACTTTGGAGAAACTCTAGAACCCCTTGGGGTAGGATTTCCCAACTGGACCATGAGACAGGGAGCAACCATGCTAGTGCAGGTTCTTCCTTATATGGCCACTCAGGAAATAAAGGCTTATCTGGACAAGGTTAGCCATATCTCCTTTCGTTTGGGGGGGGGGGGGTTATGTAGGAGAGTGGAATCTGACTAATGGTTGCCCCCAACTTTTTGCCTGGTATTTGAGTGGTTTTTGACTAGTCTGGCTGGGATCCTGCTATCCAGGACCCCAGCCTATCTGCATTCTCCCTAAAACTGATGTGAGTACTCTAGGTACAAACCTAATTGGATGCTGGGCATGCCCTACCAGTCCCTTGTAGATGGTACCCTAGGTACCCAGGGCATGGGTCCCCCAGTAGGCCTACCAGGGCTGCAGCACTTATTGTGCCACCCTGGGACAGCCATACAAACTGACACCACCAGACCACTACTGTAGTCTGGGTAAGGTGGTGCTGGCACCCCATTACAGGGATATAGGTACCCTATATCCCACCCCATTACAACACATGTACTCTCATAGGTCACCCCTATAGCAGGCCTTGCTAATCCTACAGGGCAGGGTGCTGAGGTATGTGTGAGGGGGGACCCCTACATGAGTAGGGCCTCTCTGCAACCTTCGTAAAATCGTTACTGGGTTGTTTGTAGTGTAGCCATACCATATACTCTTAACCGCATTATAAGTCTATCGCGATACCGCGATAACTCGAGAATGGCTACACAGAACCATATCGTGTTTGGTGTCAAACATGTAGGAATCATACCCCCAGTCCAGCCATGGGCATGAGGGTACGATTCCCCCCTGCTAGAGGGGCAATATGGGAAAAGCGGTAGAACTTAGACACCAATTTAAAAGTGCACAAGTTTCACAAAATGGCTACTGCCCGCCACCAACACGACCCTGGCTGGCTGTTGCTGGGGAAAACGCCAGCCTCGCCAGCTGGACAATAGGGCTCCTGTGGCAGGGAGGTGCTAGCATCTCCCCAGACAGGATAATGTGGATTGGAACAGGGTGGGTGCACCAAATGTCCTTTCAGAGTTGCACGTAGGCAGCTGCAGAGACCTAATTCTGCATACACCGCTTGGAACCGGTTCAGGGGCATCCTGCCCCTCACCCAGGTGGGAAACACACAAAGGGGAGAGGGTGTAGCCACCCTTTCCCACCTCACCACTCATTGGTGGACACTACTCTGGACATTCCCCTAATCTGGGGGATAAAGGTGAATAACGTGGCCCCAGAGCCTCAGATTAATCTTGAACTTTACAGTCTTGACCTTCGCCTTGCTGCTGCCCAGCTGATGGAAGAAATCTCCCTTGGGATAAAGGAGTTATCCCCCTGCTTGGCAGGCACCTGAAACACTGCAAGTTACCCGGTTGGAACTTTGCTGCTCCGACGGACTTTGACAACTTCCAGCACACTTGAGGTGGGTTTCCAGCGCATCCCAGAGGCCAGTGAGTGTGCTCAACGAGTTTGGGCACCGTGGACCACGTGGGTGCCGAGATCCCCAATACCCCAGGACACCAGTCACCTCTTGCGTAGCACACGACCCTGACCAGTGGGGAAGTTGTGCTTTAGCCTGTTTTTGAGCCAACCACTCTACAGCAATTGTGCCAAAGACCAGTGCCCTAGCCCCCTCCGGTGGCCCGTGGGTGCCCTTTTACGCACGCCAAATTGCCGCCTCCCACAGTCCCTTGTCTCTCAACTTGGGGGCCCTAGCGGAGGTCTATTTCAACAAACAAGAGTTCCTCTGGTTGCTCCAGGCCTGCTCTACAGTCTCTCCAAAGGAGACTTCTCCCAGACCTCGTGGGTCTGCACTGTAGCTGATTTGTTTATTCTTCATGGGTTGCAGTTGCCAAGGCTTAGTGGATCCAATCCGGATACTCACACCGCAGCAACCCTCATCCAACATGGGACAGTCGCCCTCCAGAAGCTGGCCTTCCTTGAAGCCTCCCGGAGCCCGTGGCTGCAGATCCAAGCAACAGCACCTCTCACCTGAAGCACCCGACATCGAAGGGCTCTTTGCTTTGAGCCTCCTGGTCACTTTGCCGTGACCCAGACTCTGTCCCCTCTGCTTTCAGGTTCTTCTCTACAATCTTCACATCTTTGATTTTCACGGCATCATCAACGCTTTTGGCTAGCAGCACTTTTGAACATTTTCCTATAGAAAATCAGCCCGCGACCCGACACCAGAATCGACCCATGCACCCGGCTTCCCTGGGGCAGGTAACAGTGGTACCTCGGTACTCTCGTGGTAGTGGGCTCCTCAAAAGCTTAAGTCTAAAGTTTTAACTTTGTACTCCTGTTAGAAGTGACTTTAATCTGTGTAATTTAAACTGCGACATTCTCCATAGGCTAACATTGAGACCCCAATAGCAGCTCTTTGCACTGCACGCGTCTCCCGTGGGTCCCCTTCCTCATAACTGTGGGTGGATTCTAAAGGGGCAAGCGATCCTGAATGCCCTAGGCATTGTCAGTAGAATTGTCGTGGTTCTTATACCACTTTTTTGATATATGGTTTGGTCCCCCCCTGGGGCCCATTGATTTCTGTGCTATTTATTGTGTTTACAAGTGCTTGTTTGAAGTGTAACTTTGCCACTAGTCTCATAAAGCGACTGTGGGACTCTGTCTAGAATAAATACATATATTTTATATATATACCTGTGTGGGCTACTCTTTCATTTGGTTATTCAAGAGGTTATTATGGTAAAACAATAAGCTTAACACTCCTTCAAGACTTAGCCTGAAGGCTGCTCTCCACAGCTACCACTAGGATAGATTTCTTTAAAGGTTGTCTTAAACCTATCATCAATAAGAGTTGAATTGGACTGGTGCAAGTTGGCCACTATAACTAGTGACCAGCATATGCCAGGCCAACTTCTCACAGTCACACTTTATGACTTCCAGGAGGGGGTAGGGCATAGGTTAGAGATCTAGTATAGGTACCTGGATTAACATTTTTTGATAGGTTCGGTATATGTAAGTCCTGTCTGTGTAACGAGGCAAACCTTATGATGTAAGCCCTGGGACAAGGAAGACCAACAAGAATGGTCTCAATGGGGTGGTTTTCAGATGTGATGGCATGACCAGAGGCTATGATTATGCATAAGAATGAAAGTGTGTGATACCGGCCTTGTGGCGTGGGCCATCCCGACCAGCAAGCCACCCTGCAACCGCACCGATCCTCGATGTCACAGAATTCCGGCCACCACGGCCCAACATCCCGATGGCCGGCCAGACCCCCAACACGCATGCCCGGCCGAGGGAGAGTGAAACCCCCCAAACCAGACCGAGAGGCGCCGACCCTGGCACACCTCTGGTCTCTTCTCCGAGGGAGGTTTCGATCGACCACCAGGCCCCCGGTGAGCGGCCGCCTCGCCTGCTGGGCGTCTGGAGTCCCTCCCAGACCCACCTGAACAGATCAAAGGGCCGAGCGACAGGAAGCCCCGACACACCGCCCCCAGGCACCCAGACCCCTCTCGGCGAGGACTCCGGACTTCAAAGAGGAGGGGAAGTATAACAAGGGGTGCGGAAGGGACGGGAGGCAGAGAAGACCTGGACTGACGAGAGCCTGCTGACCTGGTCGCGGCTCGTTCGCTCCCCGAACCGAAGAACGCTACCCGAACTCTGAACCATCTGAGCCCTGCTGACGCTGTCGCGGCTCCCCGAACTCTGAAACATCTGAGCCCTGCTGACGCTGTCGCGGCTCCCCGAACTCTGAACCATCTGAGCCCTGCTGACGCCGTCGCGGCTCCCCGAACTACGACCCTCCGGTGCCTGTTGAGTGACTCGCGGCCCTCTCCTCCAAGAGAATCGGCAGAGATTGCCGAGAGAAGCAACATCCCCTCAGCTCGAGGATTGAGAGCTGTGCGCCTGATACTCCGCAGAGACACTGACACAAAGACTGACCCGCTACCCCTTTACCCCCATCACGAGATCGCCGCCGCTTGTGGCACTAATTCTGCACCTGCCTTCCGGATCATAAAGATCCCTTACACCAACGATAAAACCTCTTGTCTTCCGAAGAACTACTGTGTGGTGTCCCTCTATCAGAAGAGAGTAAGCGCAGCGTGTGCGATCCTAGGTACGAGACCCTTCCAGGAAGGGCCCCCCCGCTCTTGCTCGGCCTAACTCTGGGGAAGGTGGGTCTCCGGGTGGTCAGGAACGCATTCCGCAGCCTCCCCGGTGAACGCCTTCCAACATTTGGTGGCAGGCGACGGGATCCGAGCCAACACCTAGAGATCGTGCAGTAAACATCTGACGCATTACCAAGAAGAAATGGAAGGAGAAACCTCCCTAGGTGCCGCAGGTACCAACACGAGCACGACGTTCCGAGAGGACCAGTTGGAATCTTATACGCACCGAGAACTGAAACAATTTTGCAAAGACCTTGGAATCGCTACCACCGGACTAAGCACAAAAGAGGACTTCCAGGGAGCATTAAAAACCTGGGTCGGGGCGGGAGCTCCCCGGACACAAACAGGAGGAGAGCCTCCTAACGAACCACGAAGCACCCCGGGGAGGAACGGCGCCCCCGAGGGGGGCCTATCCCCAGAGGAACGAGCGGACCGAGAAAGAGGTCGCAACCACGAACTGAAACTAGCAAAATTAAAAATCGAGGGAGAGCTAAAACTGGCCGAAAAGAAACTGGCGGTAGAACAGTTACGCCTACAAGGAGAACTCGAGGAAAAGAAACGACAAAGAGAACACGAAGAAAGAAAACTCCAACTAGAGCACGAACGTAGCCTGAAAGAAATCGAGCTCAAGGCTAAGAATGCGGAGGCCAGACCCTCGGAAACCCAACCCCTCTCCTCCACCGTGGAACCAAAGGTCCACATCCCCAAGGATGTGGTGAAGGAATACTATAAGAACGACGACATCCAGCAATGGTTCAAGGCCTACGAAGTCGCCATGACCTCCCACCGAGTCCCGCAGAAAGACTGGGGGGCTGGGCTGTGGGGCCGGTTCCTAAGCGAGGGGAGAGATACCCTGCTGGACCTGCCCTCCACGGTGATGAACTCCTACAGTCACATGAAAGAGGCCCTAGTAGCCAGATATGGGCTCACCCCTGAAATGTACCGGCAACGATTTAGAGACTGCAAGAAGATACCCGGTACCACCTGGGTGGAGTACGTGAACTTTTACAGCCGGGCCTTGGACGGGTGGATCAAGGGCAGCAAGGTCTCCACCTTTGAGGAGCTGTTCGACCTAATCGCATGGGAACACTTGTCCGCTAATTGCTTTGTAGAGTTGCGCCAGCACCTCCTGGACAGCAAACTCACAGACCCTCGAAAACTGGCCATCGAGGCTGACCGGTGGGTAAACACCCGGGCCTCCCGGGGTCCCGTGGGAGACTACGGTCGCCACAGTCAGGGACCCCCCCGCCAGAGGGGCAGAGGGAATCAAGGCCGGCCAAGAGAACTTCCGGGGGGATCCCCGCTCAGCCCCCTCAGACGACAACCTCCGCCCTTTCCAGCTCCACCTCCGGCCAGCACCGGGCCACCGGGGAGGCCGGGGCCCCGAGTGAGGATCACCTGTTTCCGCTGCCAACAGACCGGACACTATGCCAGCGACCCTCAATGTCCCATGTACCAACGACCCGCCACGACAACCCCGCCGGCTCGACAAATGGCCTCCGTAGCCCTGGGAGAAGAGATGGAAGACTCCGAAGAATGGGAACCAGCCGCCATGGCCTTGGTCTCCCTAGGGGACCGAGAGATGGTCCCCGGAACGTCCCTGCCCGCCAACACAAAGAAGTACCGACAGCAGGTGACGGTCAACGGTCACCGCGTCGAGGGCCTCCGGGACACGGGGGCGAGTGTCACGGCGGTTCACTGTCACCTGGTCTCCGAAGATCAGATCCTGCCCGGCGCCTTTTGTCCCGTCATATCATCAGACAATTCCGAGAGCCTCTGCCGGATGGCCCTAGTTCCCTTCGAATGGGGGGGAGTCACCGGCGAGTTGAAGGTGGCAGTCCGAACCTCCCAGCCCGTAGACTGCCTCCTGGGCAACGACCTTGAGAATTCCCCGTGGGGACAAGTGGAACGAAGAGCCCATCTCGAGATGATGGGCCTACCCGAATGGGTATGCGCCACCACACGCTCGATGACTCTCAGAGTGCCCTCCTCCGAGGGAGGGGAGGCCATGCCGCTGAACACCGCCACCATCCCCGAGGTCCAGGATGCGCCACCCGAGCCCAACGACCCCCTTCCGGATGAAGCGACCATTCCCGACGAGGGGTCCGTGCCTCCCGACCCCGAACCCCTGACCGAGCTCGGGGACCTGCCGGAAATGGCCCAGTGGTACTGCGAGGGAGGCCCCTCCCGAGAAGAATTCTGCCAAGAACAATCCACCTGCCCTTCTCTCATTGGACCCCGACAGCAGGCCGAGGCCCAAGCAGAAGGCGAGCGGACCGGCACCCACTGTGTATACTGGGAAAACGGCCTCCTGTACAGCGAACAGAAGTCGGCCGAGTTGGGATCGGCCCGAGTACTGGTGGTACCCCTGCACTTCCGAAGGCTCCTCCTGGGCCTGGCCCATGATGTACCCCTGGCCGGACACTTAGGCCAAGATAAGACCTACCAGCGACTCATCACCCACTTCTATTAGCCCAAGATGCGAGCGAATGTGGAGGCCCACTGCAAGTCCTGCCTCACGTGCCAGGCCAGCGGAAAGAGTGGGGGGAAGCGCAAGGCTCCACTACAACCCTTCCCCGTCGTCAGCACCCCTTTTGAGCGGGTAGGAATCGACATCGTGGGACCGCTGGACCCCAAGACCGCCCAGGGCCACCGGTTCATCCTTGTCCTGGTGGACCATGCCACCCGCTACCCCGAAGCCATCCCCCTCCGCACCGTGATGGCCCCCGTGGTAGGCCGAGCCTTGATGGGGATCTTCTCCCGCGTGGGGTTCCCCCGCGAAGTCGTGAGTGACCGGGGCACGAACTTTATCTCCAAATACATGAGGTCCCTATGGCAGCAGTGCGGAGTATCGTACAAGTTCACCACCCCGTACCACCCCCAAGGGAATGGCCTAGTCGAGCGCTTTAACAGGACACTGAAAGGAATGATCATGGGCCTCGAAGAGCCCCTACGCCGGAGATGGGACGTCCTCCTCCCATGCCTCCTGTTCGCCTACCGGGAGGTTCCACAAAAATCCCTGGGGTTCAGCCCATTCGAACTGCTATACGGACACCCCGTCCGGGGACCCCTGAGCCTGGTCAAGGAGGGTTGGGAAACGACTCTCCGGGGGACTCCTCCGGATGTGTTCCGATACATCTTGGCGCTCCGCAACCAGACCCGGAAATTCCAAGAACTCGCAGAGGCGAACCTCGAGGCTAGCCAGGAAGAGATGAAGCGCTGGTATGACCAGAATGCTACGCTGGTCGAGTTTCAGCCGGGCCAACAAGTCTGGGTCATGGCCCCGGTGAAACCCTGCGCTCTCCAAGATAAATGGACGGGACCCTTCAAGGTGTTCGAGCGGAAGAGCCAAGTCACCTATCTCGTCGATGTGCAGTCCCCGCGGAACCCCCTCCGGGTTCTCCACGTGAACCGCCTCAAACCCCACTTTGTGAGGACGGAGTTGAGTTTACTCCTGGCCACCGACGATGGGGCCGAAGAAGACACCGAGCCCCTTCCAGACCCCCTGGGGGCGAAAGAGACCGATGGTTCCATGGAGGGGGTGAGACTGTCAACCGCCCTCACAACCCAACAGTCCGACGACTACCGCCAGCTACTAAGGCAGTTTGCGGACCTCTTCTCCCTAACCCCTGGGGTCACCGACTGGTGTGTCCACGACGTGAACACCGGCGACAGCCCGCCAGTGAGACACCGAGCCTACAGGGTCCCTGATCGGGTCCGAACCTGCATCCAGACAGAGGTAGCGAAGATGCTGGCCCTCGGGGTGATTGAACCCTCCGACAGCCCCTGGGCCAGCCCGGTAGTCCTGGTTCCGAAAGCGGCGGCCCCTGGTGTCGCCCCGGAGCTGAGGTTTTGCGTGGACTACCGAGGACTCAATGCGGTCACCCGAGCGGACGCTCACCCTATCCCCCGCGCAGACGAGCTCATTGACCGCCTCGGGCCGCTCGCTACCTCAGCACCTTCGACCTAACTTGTGGATACTGGCAGATTGCCCTCACCGAGGGAGCCAAGGAGCGCTCCGCCTTCTCCACCCCGGATGGGCACTACCGCTTTAGGGTGATGCCGTTTGGAATGAAGAATGCCCCGGCCACCTTCCAGCGGCTGGTGAACAGGGTCCTGTCCGGACTAGAGGGGTTCAGCGCAGTGTACCTCGACGATATAGCGGTATTCAGCTCCCAATGGACCGAGCACCTCCAGCACCTCCGACAAGTCCTGCTGGCTCTGCGCCAGGCCGGCCTCACCATCAAAGCCAGCAAATGTCAAATTGGGCAAGGCTCCGTAACCTATCTGGGGCACCAGGTGGGAAGCGGACAGGTCGCCCCCCTCCAGCCAAAGATCGACGCCATCTTGTCCTGGGAACCCCCCACGACCCAAACGGAAGTCCGGGCATTCCTGGGCCTCATCGGTTACTACCGGAGGTTTATTAAGAACTATGGCAGCATCGCAGGCCCCCTCTCAGAGCTAACCTCCAAAAAACACCCCAAGAAAGTACAATGGACTCCCCCATGCCAGGAAGCGTTCGACACCCTAAAAGCCGCTATATGTACTGCTCCGGTGCTTAAAGCCCCCGACTACACCCAGGAGTTTGTGGTCCAGACGGACACCTCGGAACACGGCATCGGGGCAGTCTTCTCGCAGTCCAACGACCAAGGCATCGATCAGCCCATAGCCTTCATCAGCCGAAGGCTGCTGCCCCGAGAACAGCGGTGGAGCACAATTGAGAGAGAGACCTTCGCAGTAGTCTGGGCCCTCAAAAAGCTACGGCCCTACCTGTTCGGAACACACTTCCGAGTACAAACAGATCACCGACCCTTGCGGTGGTTGATGCAGATGCGAGGGGAAAACCCCAAGCTGCTACGCTGGTCCATCTCCCTCCAGGGGATGGATTTCACTGTGGAACATCGCCCCGGGACGGACCACGCCAACGCAGACGGCCTGTCCCGATTCTTCCGCTTCAGCGAGGAGAACCCCCAAGTGGATGGGTAGTTCTCCCCGCCTTTCAGCTGGGGGGGCACGTGTGAGACCGGCCTCGTGGCGTGGGCCCTCCCGACCAGCAAGCCACCCTGCAACCGCACCGATCCTCGATGTCACAGACTTCCGGCCACCACGGCCCAACATCCAGATGGCCGGCCAGACCCCCAACACGCATGCCCGGCCGAGGGAGAGTGAAACCCCCCAAACCAGACCAAGAGGCGCCGACCCTGGCACACCTCTGGTCTCTTCCCCGAGGGAGGTTTCGATCGACCACCAGGCCCCCGGTGAGCGGCCGCCTCGCCTGCTGGGCGTCTGGAGTCCCTCCCGGACCCACCTGAACAGATCAAAGGGCCGAGCGACAGGAAGCCCCGACACACCGACCCCAGGCACCCAGACCCCTCTCGGCGAGGACTCCGGACTTCAAAGAGGAGGGGAAGTATAACAAGGGGTGCGGAAGGGACGGGAGGCAGAGAAGACCTGGACTGACGAGAGCCTGCTGACCTGGTCGCGGCTCGATCGCTCCCCGAACCGAAGAACGCTACCCGAACTCTGAACCATCTGAGCCCTGCTGACGCTGTCGCGGCTCCCCGAACTCTGAACCATCTGAGCCCTGCTGACGCTGTTGCGGCTCCCCGAACTCTGAACCATCTGAGCCCTGCTGACGCTGTCGCGGCTCCCCGAACTCTGAACCATCTGAGCCCTGCTGATGCCGTCGCGGCTCCCTGAACTACGACCCTCCGGTGCCTGCTGAGTGACTCGCGGCCCTGTCCTCCAAGAGAATCGGCAGAGATTGCCGAGAGAAGCAACATCCCCTCAGCTCGAGGATTGAGAGCTGTGCGCCTGATACTCCGCAGAGACACTGACACAAAGACTGACCCGCTACCCCTTTACCCCCCATCACGAGATCGCCGCCGCTTGTGGCACTAATTCTGCACCTGCCTTCCGGATCATAAAGATCCCTTACACCAACGATAAAACCTATTGTCTTACGAAGAACTACTGTGTGGTGTCCCTCTATCAGAAGAGAGTAAGCACAGCGTGTGCGATCCTAGGTACGAGACCCTTCCAGGAAGGGCCTCCCCGCTCTTGCTCGGCCTAACTCTGGGGAAGGTGGGTCTCCGGGTGGTCAGGAACGCATTCCGCAGCCTCCCCGGTGAACGCCTTCCAACAAAGTGTGACGGCTGCCTCATGGATGTGAACACCTAGGACCCTGTTCTAATGTTTACAGCATCTATTTGTTTTGGTTATTACTGAAATATCTAGCTTGAATGGGGATTGTCTGATGTGGGAAATGTGGGGTTGAATCTCAGTTTGGGATGCAGAGAGAGGCGTGTGTATCTTTTAGGGCACCGTGTAAGGTTGGCCTTTACATTTCCTCAATTTCCTCCATCTTGGCTTGTTCAGCTCTTGGATCCCATATCTATTGAAGATGTGAGCCTTCCAAGATACCTATCCAGCTCCTTCCAATTTTGGTTAACTATGATGGTACAAGACATTTTTCTGTTAGTAGTAATGACACTCAAAGTCCCTGAAGGAATCCTCAAAGAACTTCAGCCACGTGCCGGCCAGACCAGCCATCATTTTATTGGACAACAGGGCCAAGTAGACCTTCCTTAATGTAGTGTATCAACGGAGTTCCACCCCTTAAATATACACTGAGGGTGGAGCCTCGTACGCGAGATGTTGCCGGACTGACTGTGCGATGTTCTGAATCCCTAACTAAACGTGAAATAATGGGGGACAACGAGGTGCAGAGTAGGGAAACAGTGTTTACAATGCTGTCTCCACAACGCGTACCTTTACAGCATGGGCGTTACAACGGCTGCGTAGGTACCACGCGTACCATTACATCGCAAGTTGTTTCAACGACTTGTTGTAGGGGGCGCGTTGGTGTTGTAATGGCTTGTGATGTACTGGTTCACATTGTAACAAAGCGATCGTTGTAACAACCGCGTTGTAATGGCATGTGATGTTTTTGCATGCGTTGTGAGGAGACATATTCACAGAGTATGTCCAAAGTCCAATAGTGATATTAGCTGGCCTACCCTGCTTGGCAATGCATGTTACAGTAGCAGGACTCTGTTACTGCAGGTTCCTGGGAATGATGCACCCAGCAGTCTGAAAAGTGACCTCAAGGTCGGCCAGATAATAGAGTTCCAACAAATGGTGTGTGTCCTGAATATCAAGCAGGGAATATTGTTATACTCTAACACTGCAGTCAAAATACTGAGGGCAAAAATATTGACCCGTAAGCATGTATAGATTTTCTATACCTAGCTCTACATCTATTTACCTTGACATTATCAGTATGATCAAGGTACGTACATGCGAATTAAAGAAAAGTAAGTCAACACTTCCCTGTCTGCACTTGCCATTCGAAATATTGGTCCTCGATATTTTTACCGTAATATTAAGGTATCGCAATATTCTCGTACTCGACATTCCACGGTACAACCCGAACAAATGCACTGCAATGCTGATACTGCTGCATCCTGTCATAGATTCAAACATATGTTCTCTCCCAGCAGCCCTGTCATATGAATCTCAACCCAGTGACAATAGAGTGCACATTTACTGTCTTGAACTGTGCCCAAATTCTATTGTGATCCAGGCCTACACTGTGTTGCGAATGGTGTAACAAGCGTTGTGCTACTCCATCTTTAAGTCAAGACCAGTGGTGCGATGCGGTTTGTTTTGCATGCATTTCCACAAGGAGTCTCAATCTGTACCCAACCTGCATTTGCTGAGTACCATATCAGGAAAGCAACCATCTGCAGACATTTATCAGTCAAGAGGTGTACAACATTTCTCACTGTCCTGCTCCCCAGTAGAGTTCATTTTCCAGCCCTTGTTTCTCACCTTAAAGCAGGTCTGCTGTTTCTCCATTTGGGAGAACATTTTGATTCTGCCCCACTTGGACCATTTGTGTGTCTTTTGCCTTTTACCCGCACCAGTGTGCGTTATCCTTTTTTCTCCTCTTTCTGAAAGGCTTCTTTAAGGCAGTAGTTCAGTCATCAACGTTTCACAAGTCCCTACAGCTTTTTAAAAATGCAAAATATTTCCTTTATTTGCAAATAATACATAAAGTGAAAAAAAATCACAAAATGTATTAAATTCTCACTTCCAATAAATTGGTACCCTACTGGTTTCCAAAATTTTTGTCAAATCTACTAATCTTTGATCTTCGTGCTCTTTTTAGGTCGAGCCTAGAGCAGCGCATGCGCTGCTTGCTCAACTTTTAGTAAGCGGGTTTTCAAAGTCCTACCAGAGGCTTTTGCTGACCACAAGCTTGCGCGCATGTGCGCGTGCACGCGAGCAGCCGCCATCTGGTTTTTCTGCGTCACGGGTTTTTAAGTGCATCGCGATGCACTTTCACTTTTGGCGCCCGCGCGGTCAATGCTTTTTGCGCGCGCTTGTTTTAACTTTGAGCGCGAGGCGTGCGCGCGGCTAATGCTTGTTTAAATGTCCTGCTCAAGTTCCCTGCCCGTAGCTCAAAGCACCGCCCCGCTTTCAATTCAAACGTTGTCCGTGGTGCCTTTAGCCCCTCCCTTCCCACCTCATGCTGTCCATGTTGAAAATTCCCCGCCACCCTCCTACTGTCACCGTGAAGCGCGTCCGTGCCTCAGGCAAGCTGAACAGAGGCAACATCGCAGCCCGCACTCTGCCTCCGCGGCGAAAGCCATGGTTTTGTTGCAGCAGCTGCCGGAGTGCAAGGCTCACAGATTTAATGTTCTGGCTTAAATTCTGCAGTCTCGTTCCAGCTGCGTAAGTACTAACACAGTGGAAACACAGTACAGCCATATTGGACAGAAAGGTTTCTCTGATAAGCACGCTTAGATTAAAGATCTTCAGCTGGGGGAGTTACAGCAATATTTCAGTATGTACGTAAATGTTTTAAAAAGTGTTACTTAGTCGCCTGGAGTCCACATTGGTCTACCATCCTTGCACTTCAATGCATACACTTGCCTACTTTTGAGACCATTGTGTGTTTACTCAACATCAGTGCGAAAAGTAATGTTCGCTGAAGCATGGATATAACACAAAGTTGAGGGGGAGACTTCCGTTTACAGGTATCTCTGGCCGCTCAGAAACACGCACCCATCAATGTGCGTTGCGGCATGTCCTTTACCATTTTCTCACTGCACTCCGCGCTCACCACATCCAAATCTTTTCTTCAGTCCACATCACAAGGCAGCCAATTGAAAGGGGGCGCCACTTATTCACAAAAAACGCGTTGGACTTCGCCTCGGAACCGGGCTTGGCAGCTACAGTAAAAAACAATTTTAAAACACGCCACAGACATGCCATATAGCTGGAAACCAAGAGATTAATTGAGAAAGCCTGGCTGAAGTCCCTGGTGTGCTTTAACTTACACTTGTGCCCACAATTTTGCACCTTAACTGAAAGGGTGCCATTCCACACTCAATATCTTCTTTGCTTTTACTGTGTTTTAGTCCGCATTAATTGTAATCCCAATTCTTGAAAAACTCGTTATCTTGTCCCCTTTGTAAACGTGCATGAACACTCATTTTGAGGATGTCATTGTTGCATTTTAATTTGTAAAGAGGGAGAAAATAAATGTAATTTAATAAAAGGTGCTATTCTCTGTTTGACAGCTTAATATCTGCTCGGTGTGGGAGGCCTGGTTCTTCTCTGACAATATTTTTAACAGTGCGATAAAACGGCCACCGCCACCCCAACAACCGGCGCACACATTCAGCTAAAAGGAGCTCCGTCTACCATGAATAGGGGCCCTCTGTTAACTCACTTCAGCTTCTTTTCTCATATTAATTGAGCCGATCAGATTGAGCATATTAATTTGCCTTTGATGTATTTGCATGTTTAGTTGACACTCTCTCATTAGCAGCTAACAAAGCTCTTAAATAAATAGGACTATTACCATGGCGAAGACTGATATCTGGGGACACACAAACAATCTTTTTATTTCAAAACTCAAACTGTGGGGGAAATCATGCCTGGTCTGGTTCTCAGTTCTACCTCTATACTACCTCTCTTCTACCCCTCTTCTACCCCTCTGCCCCTCTATACCTCTTCTACCCCTCTACTACCCCTCTACCCCTTTTCTTCCCCTCTTCTACCCCTCTTCTACTCTTCTACCCCTCTACCCTCTTCTACCCCTCTAACCCCTCTTCTACCACTCTACCCCTCTACTACCCCTCTACTACCCTTCTACCCCTCTACCCCTCTACCCCTCTTCTACCCTTCTACCCCTCTTCTACCCGTCTACCCCTCTTCTACCCTTCTACCCCTCTACCCCTCTTCTACCCCCTTCTACCCCTCTTCTACCCCTCTACCCCTGTTCTACCCTTCTACCCATCTACCCTTCTTCTACCCCTCTACCCCTCTATACCTCTTCTACCCCTCTACTACCCTTCTACCCCTTTTCTTCCCCTCTTCTACCCCTCTTCTACTCTTCTACCCCTCTTCTACCCCTAACCCTCTTCTACCACTCTAACCCCTCTTCTACCACTCTACCACTCTACTACCCCTCTACTACCCCTCTACTACCCTTCTACCCCTCTTCTACCCTTCTACCCCTCTACCCCTCTTCTACCCCCTTCTACCCCTCTTCTACCCCTCTACCCCTGTTCTACCCTTCTACCCATCTACCCTTCTTCTACCCCTCTACCCCTCTTCTACCCTTCTACCCCTCTACCCCTATTCTACCCCTCATCTACCCCTCTACTACCCCTCTACCCCTCTTCTACCACTCTACCCCTCTACTACCCTTCTACCCCTCTACCCCTCTTCTACCCCTCTTCTACCATTCTACCCCTCTACCCCTATTCTACCCCTCTTCTACCCCTCTGCTACCACTCTACTCCTCTACTACCCCTCTACTACCCCTCTACTTGCCCTCTACTTCCCCTCTTCTACCCCTCTATCCCTCTTCTACCCCTCTAACACTCTTCTACCCCTCTACCCCTCTACTACCCCTCTACCACCCCTCTACCCCTCTTATACTCCTCTATCCCTCTTCTACCCCCTTCTTCCCCCTACCCCTCTTCTACCCCTCTACCCATCTTCTACCACTCTTCTACCCCTCTTTTACCCACTGTAACTATCATAGACACTGTGTCACTGCAGCATCACTCAGCACCACCACAGCATCACTCTGCACCACCACAGCATCGCTCAGCGCCACCACAGCATCACTCAGCGCCACCACAGCATCACTCAACACCACCACAGCATCACTCAGCACCACCACAGCATCACTCAGGGCCACAACAATATCACTCAGCGCCACCACAGCATCAGTCAGCACCACCACAGAATCACTCAGCATCACCACAGCATCACTCAGCACCACCACAGCATCAGTCCCCACCACCACAGCATCACTCAGCACCACCACAGCATCACTCAGGGCCACCACAGCATCAACAGCATCACTCAGCACCACCACAGCATCACTCAGCACCACCACAGCATCACTCAGGGCCAGCACAGCATCACTCAGGACCAGCACAGCATCACTCAGCGGCACCACAGCATCACTCAGCGCCACAGCAGCATCACTCAGTGCCACCACAGCATCACTCAGGGCCACCACAGCAACACTCAGGGCCACCACAGCAACACTCAGGGCCACCACAGCATCACTCAGCACCACCACAGCATCACTCAGGGCCACCACAGCATCACTCAGCACGACCACAGCATCACTCAGCACCACCACAACATCACTCAACACCACATCAGTATCACTCGCATCGCCTTTGCAATAGTACATCACCACATCATCATCACTCAGCAAGACCTAAGTATCATTCAGCATGACCTCAGCATCGTCTCAGCACCAGTCACCACCACCACTGCCACCTCAACATCACTCAACACCACCTCAGCCTGCTCTCGGAATCTGCCATCTGTTGATTCTTCCCTAACGTCTTACCGCTGCTAGTGTTATAATACAGGTCCTAGTTCACAACCTTCAACCTCCAACTGTGGGGCAAATCATGCTTGTTCTGGATCTCAGCTCTACCTCTACACTACCTCTCTTCTACCCCTGTACCCCTCTTCTACCCCTCTACCCCTCTATACATCTTCTACCACTCTACTACCCCTCTACCCCTCTACCCCTCTACCCCTTTTCTTCCCCTCTTCTACCCCTCTTCTACTCTTCTACCCCTCTTCTACCCCTCTACCCTCTTCTACCCCTCTAACCCCTCTTCTACCCCTCTACCCCTCTTCTACCCCCTTCTATCCCTCTTCTACCCCTCTACCCCCCTTCTACCCCTCTACTACCCTCTAACCCTCTACTACCCCTCTACTTCCCCTCTACTTCCCCTCTTCTACCCCTCTATCCCTCTTCTACCCCTCTAACAGTGTTATAATACAGGTACTAGTTCACAACCTTCAACCGCCAATTGTTTATGCCCCCTCAAAAAAAACTTTAACAAACAACCATTGGAATAGGCAAAAAGAAGTTGCCAGCATTGCAAGAACAAAAGAAAAATGAGGACATTTTTTATTGTACATACATTTTTTAATATGGTCGTTCTGTTGGACATAATGCCTTCTTGGTCATATATAAGGTAACAAAAACGCTTCTGGCACTTTTTTATTACAACTTTTCAGCAAGCTGCACTGCAGCCACACTTCTCTACAGCTCAGCTTAAACACTCAAAAGCTCTGGCTAAACACTTATAAGGCCCCAAAGGCGAGACCTATTGGCTATGCCAATGCTTGTTAAGAGAAGCCTTGTGCTTGGTCCTGCTACCAAAACAAAGAGCAGCTTCCAGCCTTCCAGAAATTACCACTTTCCCAGCAGAGATCATTTTAAATATAAATATTGGCCTGGAACCTGGTGGAAGAGTCTTTAAAGGCACTCTCAGGCCTTGCGTCCTTGGATACGCAAGAACTATTTCAAAATATAGTTCTGATGCAGCTGTACGTCCTCATCATAATGGGGAATGGTTTCTTTCCTTAACCAAATTTCATAGTGCAAAGAGGTTATTAAATAACTGACCATGAATAGGATTTACACATTCTGAGCCCAGTGTGCACCTTCAGGAAGGTTGCGGTCAGCGACCATGAGCATCGCGTGCATTGACCACACGTCAGCCTGCTCCAAGTTTGAAGTCTTGCATAAAATGTGCTTCTACCAAAGTGTAGCTGTGCCTAGGCAGCAAATATGTGTTTGTGCTCTGTTCCTCACACCTTAAGTGAGAGGAGGAAGTGCGGGCAGTTTCCACACAAGCACCTTCCCCTTTCTCAGAAGATGCTCGTCATCACGTTTTGCTGTCGAAAGCAGGGGTGGGGGGAGGGGCAGGGGGGGGCACTTCTATTAATAGCCATGGTTATAAGGCAAGTGGTGCAGGGAGGGAGGACCACAGAGCAGGCAGCCACACTGCTGTGCAGATGGCGCCCGCGGCTTCTCCAGGAAACCTGTTACTTTTATGGGGAACATCTAGCTATTTGTAAACATTGCCACGTGTGAGACTAGCATCCAAGCATATTTCGGGGCTGCCTTTCATTGCTACACAACGTGGGAAAGCTGGTGGGACATCCTTCTACCTTAAAGTGTCAAGTGCTGTACCACACAAAGGAATGCATGAGGAAGAAATCCTTTGTGGCTGGTCTCCTAGTTCATAGAGGGCCAGATCCACAAGGGCCCTCGTAGCGGAGGCCTAGTAGTCATGGGACCTTCGCAATGATTAACTGCAATGCGGAGGTCCTGCCACGAGAGCAGGCCTTGTCACGACTGGGCGGCTTCTGCCACAAATGTGGAGGCCCTTTGTGAATTGGGCCCTCGTTGTTTGTGACTGCATCACAGAATGAAGCCGCTAATACGAGGAGGGGAACCCAATCTTTCCTCAATGGAATTCTTCTGCTGTGTCTTTCTGGAGGCAGTTTTGAGCTCTCATCAATCTTTACGGCCTGTGCGCACTCACTCGCTTACTATAAGCAAGTTTTTCCTAGAGTGACCACCCTTGTTCAAGTCGTTCAGCCTTAGATCTCTGGTGTTAGCCCTGATTTTTCAGCCACTAAGCCACATGTAAACTTATGAGATGAAGATTGATCAACTAGGGCTGAAGTTATGAGCCACTGAAAACAAATTCCCATGTGGACGACTGAACATCTGAACCAGAGACACTACCACGGACTTGGTAATAACAGACAGAGGGATGTGCAGTACCTTTTGCAAGAAAAGAATGAATTCCAGACGTTTCATGTTTAAAAGGGATATTGTGAAATTTTTCAACAGAGTGCCTCTTTAAGTGACCGGGGACCTGATGTATTGTTTTGACATGTTCGTCGGCCCAGGTGACATTTCAAGCATTGACAGGAACCACCATCAAGGCGGTTCCTTCCAATGCATTGTAACATTGCTGGACGGTTCATCAAAGCTAAACTTTCTTCTATTTTCAAAAAGAAAATCCCAAGCTGTTACTCCATCAGGACATCAGAGAAGTTTGATCACAGCAGACACAGAGTAATCAAACTATGGTCCCCCCCATTCGAATCAGGTGGGCGGAACATAGTCTTGGCAGAGAGGGAACTCCGTTGCCATAGCAACAGCGTTCTCTCTCTGCCAAGATACAAATCAGTCCCTGAATTTGTGAACCTGAGATAAAAGAACTAACCAACCAAAGAGCTGTAGAGTTGGGGACAGTTTGCACTTATCTCGAAATACGTCTATATGAATGTTGCAAATGATTTCATCTACAGTCCCTCTACATGCCGTCACTCAGAATTGCTGGTGTGAGCTGAAGTTAATTAAATACCCCACATTTCTGAGATTAATCCATCTAAAGTAATGCCACCAGTATGGTCCTCCATGAAGAGTCTGTAGATAAAGTGGGTTCCAATATCTATGATTGCTCCCCTATTGCCTTTGCTTTTGAGTATCTTTCACCCCATTGTACCCATCATGCTCTCCATGACCCTGGAAAACGTGATGCTCTAACAGTTGTAAGGTATAACAGACTCTCGCTGGTGATAAGAGGACCCACTGCTTCACTTTAAGGTTGTTAGGGCAGGGCACAACTATGATTACAAAAACCTCCACCACACCCTTATATTTTCAACCAAGCTCTTAAGCTTCATACCCACACATCAATGTACCGCCCAAAGGGTTGTGTATTTTTATGTATTTATCATTTTATTTTTGCAGTCAATAACAATTGTATAGTGTAATCAAGTATTTCCCAATAAACATAGCTTATTTTCATCAACAAAGGCATTTATTCTCATCACAGGTCTACACGAGAATTAAAAATATTTTATTTAAAAACATATTATTCAAAACACATTCATACCACATACTTGATACATGCCAACACCTTTTCATGCATCCATACACCTACTAAAATATTTTCTTATAATGGCATCATCATTGATCTTGTCTATTTTCAAAATTTCATTCAATATTTAAACATTTTACAATTTTTTCCTGTTCCATTTTGTCTTCTATATATGCACAAGTGTGATGGCAAAAACTCAGTTTTCACACACTATTGTGGCGTGCATTCAATCGCTTCAATATTTAAGAATTTTACAGTGTTTTCTTAATCCATTTTGTCTTTTGTATATGTACAAATGTGATGGCTAATAACTCAATTTTCACACACTTTTGTGGCTTTGATTCAATCTCTATTAAACAACGAAAGTGTATGGGAAAAACTAGGATCCCGTAGATGCCGGTATTGGTTGGTTTCTTAGTTTAAATATCGAAAACAACCAATCGGTGCCTCCAAATTCACACATCACCTACTTGTGTGAGGGGCGGAAGTGGAGATGTAACGAGTGATGTCATTCATCATGTGACCTCCCGGTGGCCAATGATACAGAGTGGCAAAGGAAAACTAACTTTAGATGTGTGAATTTGCAGGCACAGATTGGTTGTTTTCGATATTTAAACTAAGAAACCAACCAATACCGGCATCTACGGGATCCTAGATTGAGGGAACTCTAGGTGTTCCGGCGGGTGCAGCACTTTGATGTAGTAAGTGAATTTGCGCAATTCTACAACCAGCGTCTTTTCCTTTTGCCGGTTACTTCTTTGAAGGTAACTCTTAGACTTACTTTTTTCAGAGTGTGACTACAAGTGCGCACCCCCCAGTTTTTCGCCAGTTCCACTTATATTACATGATGGCATACTCTTGAATTATGTATTGTGTCTTTTGCAAACTATATATGTATGTCTTTTGCGAACTATACCTGTTTGTTTGTGTCTCTGTTTATTTTTACAGCCACATTGTCTTCAGAAACCCTGAAAGTTTCCGGAAAAAAAACGTGAGTTTTTTTAGTATTACTGCCAACGGTTGGGTGCACCTTAGCGTGTGCATACCACCGGGGTAGTGGGGTCTTGACGAATGCCTGGTGAACACGCTATAAAGGCAGAAACATGTTGACCATTTCTTATTTTTTCACTATAACTAACCAGATCTGGTAAATAGGTATTATAATCCCCTTTTTTAATTAATGCTGGGCTAACCACAATAAAGAATTTTGGTTTAAAACCCTGCCATTTTTTATCTCACCTTGCACATTTATTTGCACTTACACACCACATCCAATCACCAGCTCCGCTGTAAACAGGCGTAGTAGCACACCGGGGAGGTATTAGACCTCCCTGGTGGGAGCCCAATGATGAAGCATGTCACCAACCAGGTTGGTGAGTGAGGGCTCTTTTAACAAATCTGATTGATTTTTGAACGTACTGGCTTTACTCCCTTTTTGTAGTTTTTCCCATGCTCTTTCGTTGTTTAATAGTATTTTCCCAGGGGGACCAAGAGTGTGTTTTGACCCTCTCTCTCTTGTTGTTTGATTCTTCTTCTTTGATTCAATCTCTTCAACATGGGGAGAGGAGTTGGCCGAAATGCTTGGGCAGTCGACCTCAAATCTAGGGAACTGGGTGCTAAACATCCTGTGATTCTGGGCAAATCACTTAATCTCCCCGTGCCTAACAAAAATGAATGTGTCCTCATGTAATGCAACTGGTGCTATGTAAAGTGCTCTGATACCCGATACCTTCGGGTCAAGTTCGCGCTATATAAAACTCCGTAAAAAAAAAAATGTGTTTGGGCGTATAGCGCCTTCTTCAGGAACGCCACAATTCAAGACCCCACTTTGCTTCCCATGACCATCACAGAGAACGATATGTCATAACCAATCTACTCGGTACAGAATTCAGCCAACGCCTCCAGAATAGGGCAGGGAGAGGGGACCAGCAGAGGACCTTGCGGCGCAATTTTTCAAGTGCAGATGAAACTAATCTTCAAAGGCTTCTTTATGGGGGAGCGAACAACATCCAGAAAGTATGAAGAAGTCAAAAATAAATTCACTCAGATTGCTTCCTTATCTTGCAGCAGTGCAGCCTCTCTCTGGCCAAAATAAACACCATCTCACTAGTCCTATCTCCATCATCACTTATGGATGGCATCCATTTCTTGCGAGGTCTGGAGCGATCTGTTGTTCTTCACAAACAGTTTATCATTAGTTCAACTCTCATTTTTACATTATCAACATTGTAATTAAGAGTACATTGATAAATCACTTACGTTCAGGGCAGGGGTTGTAGTGCTGTCAATGGAGTGCTTAAGGCCTCTTTTTCCCAGTGTTGGAAATGGAAAAATTACTCTTGGAAAACCTAAATTGGGGATCAAAGAGGGGCAGCGGAAAGGGGATGGAGTCACGAGTGGTGGAGTCATGAAATGCAGAGTCTGACAGCCAACCTATAAGTTTATGCTTTTAAAAACTCTGGAACAGAGACATTGGCAATAGAGACAAACTTGATAGTAAATGTATTCCGGCTTACTTACTTTGTCACTAGGGAAACACATTTTAAAATGTCTCCAGGGCACCGGCTGCAGAGATCTTTGTCAATTGTCAGGGTATAATAATGTTAATGGTAAGATAACTCTGGTTGTTATTGCCCTTACTGGTGAGAGCTGTGTTGTGTCTAATCACAGTTTTGACTCGTAAAGTAGCTCAGTGGGTTAATATGCCTACTGCAACGCACATCATTTTAAGTGGGTTAGTGCTTTTAACACTGATATCCTTTTGTTACTTGCAGTTCATAATTGGCAATCCTTCCAATGTAGCGCAGTGAGTTCTTAACCTGCAACAAGGAGCTGCATCCAAACTGCAGTGCTTTGGTTTAGAACCTTATTATTTTTCTCTTAAACTGTCAATATTCTAAGGTTGCTAAAAAAGGTTCATTTGGATAGCGGGAAAAAAGTCTTAATAGTAGAGCCAACCTCAACCACTGTGTTTGGTTTGAAACATGACTTTGTGTTTCTCTCGACCATTCACTCTTAACATATAATATCTACCAGTATGGACAGTATGTGACTCCTACAATATAACCCTCATTGTCGTATGTAACATTTTCTGTACATTGATTTACACACTTGTATGATGTATTGCCTCTGTATGATGTATATATGCATGACGTGAAAATCTTTGACAACCTGCAGCAGGATGAGGAATGTTATAAAAGAAATAAACAATAAAATCGCAAGTGTTATTTAAATCATAATTTGTGGAATTACTCATACAGAGTAATCTGACATTCTTTCAAGGTGTTCATCTCTCTTACATACAGGGATTGAATAAATATAAAAACCTGCTTACAAATCATAGTTCATCTACAGTACTTGTAAAGTGATAACAAGCTGAGTGCCTTAGGGGTATATTCACAAGAACGTGTGCTAAACATCACCAAAAAATGTCGTCACAACTTTACACATCGCAGCCTATCACGGAAAAATAACCCTGTGTCAACGTGGAATTCACAACAAGGCGATCTCATGAGATAGTTTGCCGAAACCGCGGCCAATGCCCGCGATACAATCACCTCGACGGAGATAAAAACACAAACCCCAATGCCAAAAACCTGCGATGGGCCAAAGCGCAATGAGGAAATCAGCGATAAGCAGTGTCAGTCCTGCAACACACACCTGGCAGGCGGGAAATATCACCATAAAAGTAGAAAAACACCCAAACACAAACTGACCAACACCCAAGTACCATGGAGGCAGCCAGAGCAAGCGCAAAGGACGAGCGCAACCCCACAAGCACCCCGGATGACCATCCCGGGACCTCTGGGACAGGGAAGGGCAAGGACAAGAAGAAGAGGATGACGCAGTTCAGTCCGCAGGCGAACAGGATCATAGTCACGAAGGTGATGGAACACCATCAACAACTGTACGACACCTCCAACGTGCCATTGGGCACCACAAATGGAATATGGCGGGACATCATGGACAAGGTGAATGCCGTCGGAGAGCACAAGAGGACAATAGGCGAGGTCAAGAGGCGATGGAATGACATCAAGTGAAAGACCAAGGAGAAACTCGCAGCCAACCAGAAGGTAGCAATGCAGACTGGAGTTGGGGGCCCAGCGCCACAGCTCGTGTTGGATGACATTGAGGAGCTGGTGTCGACAGTCATCAGTGTGGATACTGTGGCCGGAGTCGGGGGACCGGACACTGCTCGACAGGACACAACACACCCACAGCAGGGTGAGTGACCACCAGGTACTGAGGGGACGGGTCGAGATGGCCACGATGACACACATGCACAATTAAGCAGAGCACAGTGCACACCCTCAATGACTCTGGGTCATCACCCAGATCTATAGACTGTCACAAAGTACAATGCCATGCTGTCTGAATGTCAACATGCACCATGTGGCTACATACATGTGGACACATAGCAATACACCATCTCCCCTTCACATTGCAGGGCCACCATCAACACCCCCTGCAGAGCAGTCCCAGCCACTCTTCACTGATGACGAGGAGGACAACCCCGGCATTGACACACAAGCCCTCCTAGACATCATTGACATCATTTGCGACTCGCCTCCAGGATCAGGGCTGCCCAGCTGCATCGAGGAGACCCCACCCAAACCAACCCAGCAGGAGACACCCACGGCCCGGCAGTCTCCCAAGACCCCCGGGAACAACACACAAGGCCTTCCAACGCTGTGTGCTGGAGGGCCAGAGGGTGATGGCTGAGCAGGTGCTGGTGGGGTTCGACCTTATGGCTACCAAACTGGATGCTCCATGGGTTACAACGAGCCCTGACTGACATCGCTGGAGTCATGACACGGAGAGAAGAACTGATAACACATATCAACGTGGGGGGAGGTCTAAGGGAACATTTTAACAAAACAATAGACCAGCAGGTTGTGTTTCCCCTAAAGAACAATAATCACAACACTGAGACAACCTGGGTCTGTGGCTGAGCAAAGAAATTACACAAATTGGCCAAGGTAAACCCCATTCTCAATGTGACGACTCTATAAGAGAGCAAATCCTTCAACAGGACCCATCAATCACTTAAGGTGGTTAATTGTTATTATCATCTGGGTCTGTGTACTCCAACCTGCTGGACCAGTTCATGAAGCAGTGATCTGGTCACTAGCATAGAAGAAGCAACAAAGGAGGATTGTCACCTGATCTCTCACGGGTATTGTCTCGGATGAAGTCCTACCCATAGATCAAAGTGGGAGATCCTAAAGTCAGCAGTAAAATTATAATGGTGTGAATTAAAAATGGCTAAGGGTGCTCAAAGGTTTTTTATTGGTAGAGGACCCCTGTCATGTTTAAAAAGCAAAATGGCAATATGGCATAAATTAATTTGACATTATGCTATTGTCCATAGCAAGATCGGTCAACATGTTTCTGCCCCTAATCGATCAAAAGTATCAGGGCTTTCGTCAGGACCTATAATACTGCTGTGGTTTCCATGTGAAAAACGTGTAAACAAAGAATTAAAAAAATAGGGGTGTGTGGATAAACTATTCCTACCGCACCGGTCAGGTCAGAAGCAATCAAAACCGGATACCTGTGGAAGAAAAATGAGAAAGAAACAATAGCCCAATGTGTAAACATACTCAACCAGAGGTCAAAAAATCTTAAATGACCTAAAAACACGCATTTACTAATGCTTTATGGCATTCAGTATTGTCAATTGAATTGCACTTACCCATAACAAGTGGGTACTGCCCTCACCTCAACCTGGTCTCAACTCAGGGAAAGGGGCCCCGCTCTAGAAAAACAGAACAGTAGGAGAAAGAGAAAACAGGTTGCAACTGGTTATACCTGAAAAAAACTCTCCTCTTAAAAGCATGGCTTAAAACATGAGAAATGCACCAATGTATCCCAGTGAAAGGCAAATATGGTCAAAGAAAGTCACTCAAATAAAAAAAATTTTAGAAAGCTGGACAACGGGACCATATGTCCACAAACAGTTAGGTATTCACTACCGTACTGGTTTTATGGTAAATCTGGACCAGTAAACGTGAAACATAGAGGCGCAGACTTCAAAGGCAAGCTTTCAAAACAAGTCCCAGATCTCTAAAGATGTTTAAGTCACGCCAAATGGACCAAATCGACAGGTAAACAAAGGAGGAAGTGATCAAGGGCAATCTCTATAACCTCCCCTCGATAGCGTATGCGCCAGAGAAGTGAATAAACAAAACAAAACAAAACACTGATCGCAAAAATGCCTGGCACGTTCGAAATCCAAACGCAAGGAGCTCACCTGTCCGTCGGTACCCCGGGGCGGTCTTTGAATTAAGACCGGAGGTGTCGGCGGACGCGGCGACAAAGCCTATTTATCCTTGCTAGGGCCCAAGTCAATGCAGGTGAGATGGGCCGGTCTAGGGGTCCACAGAGATGCCTGTAATCGGAAAACGCGCATGTGCAGAGGAGGGAGGGACGGAACGCTAGCTCACACTCTCTCGCCCGCACTGCGCGTGTGCAGCATCTAGCTGCCGCTCTGCACAGTACCCTAGTCACCCGCACTCATAAAGGTACAGTACAGCTGCCCTCCGGTAGAATAACAGCGAATAGCTGACAGCTCAATAAATGGAACACTCAAAGGTGTGTGAAGGTGTTTTGAAAAAGATGCTTTAAAATACCATATTATTCTTTAGGTGTCTACACAGAAACACTCAGTAAAGGGCAGTATCTCGTATATTAAGAGCCCAAGCAGACATATATGGGAATAGCATATCTCCAGGTGTGACGGGGTTCTATCTATAATATCCATCATTCGGTGTGTTATGGTATCACCTATCTAGCATACTGGCCGATCTATATAATTAATAACCCAAGAGGAGGATAGGCAAAATGTTATAACAACAGCCAAGGAATCTCATCATTCAGACCCTCAGTGTCCGAGTGTAGTCTGTGCACCCATCTCTGCTCTCTGAGTAGTAGGAACTTCTGGATGTCAGTAATATGGGATGGAATGTGTGGTTGTTCTAGAATCACCCACTGCAGCTCATTCTCTTTGTGACCCACTGATATAAAATGATTAGTGAGCTTGGTGGCACTTTTCTTGCACCGGATGGTGCTCTTGTGCTCCGATATTCTCACCTTGATCTTTCGTGATGTCATGCCCACATAGTTCTTATTACAGGGGCATTTTATTAGGTAGATCACCCTCTCACTGTTGCAGTTCGTGTGTGTCTTGAGGGACCAAGGTCTATTCGTCCCTATGTCCACCTCGGTAGTATGTCGAGTTTGAGGACATACTGAACAATTCCCACACGGGAAGTGACCCATGACTGGCGGTAAACCCCAAAGTGTAGTTGATTCTTGGTTTCTCATTATCCTGGGGCGTGTGTGCACCAGTTGGTCTTTCAAATTGGAGCTCCTTTTAAAGGCAAACAGGGGAGGAGGTAAAGAACTGCCCTCTATTTTGAGCATCCTCCAGTTCTTCAGGATGCTCTTCTTGAGTGCATTAGAGTAGTTGCAAAACGTGTTGACGCAGGTGATTCTTTTGTTGTCTTCAGTGGGACTCTGTGTCCTTTTCTCGAGCAGAGCTTCTCTATGATTGTTCCTAGCTCTCTTCATAGATGTCTTTATGATCTTCATGGGGTACTGCCTCTCCTGCAGTTGTATAGACAAAAGAGAAGCATGTTCATGATATTTGGACACCTCAGAACAATTCCGACGAATGCGAAGAAATTGTCCAAATGGAAGGTTCTCCCTAAGAGCTCTGGGATGATAGCTCTGGAAATGT
This sequence comes from Triturus cristatus, assembly GCF_964204655.1. Taxonomy (NCBI): domain Eukaryota; kingdom Metazoa; phylum Chordata; class Amphibia; order Caudata; family Salamandridae; genus Triturus; species Triturus cristatus. The sequence goes on along the minus strand of NC_140585.1, from coordinate 1,155,615,594 downwards.
AAGAGGGAGTTCCGTGCCATTGGTTTCCTGTAGAGTTCAGTGCTGAGAGTGCCATTGTTTGGGCCAATCTGTAGATCCAAAAAGGATATGCTTTCTCTTGAAAAATCACAGGTGAATTTAAGGAACTTGTTCTGATTGTTCAACCAGGTATGAAAATCCCTGATTGTCTCGATGGAGCCCCTCCAGATTACAAAAATGTCATCAATATAACATTTCCAGGTCAGAATATGACCTAGAAACGGGTTTGTATCAGAGAGGATCTCGGTCTGTTCGATCTGGTGGACGTACAGATTCGCTAAGGACGGTGCGAAAATGCTCCCCATGGAAGTCCCAGAGACTTGTAAAAAGAGATCCTCCTCAAATTTGAAGAAGTTCTCTTTCATGGCTATGGTTGCACATGTCATGATAAAGTCCACTGGTGTAGGGCTCTGCAGGGAGGCACCTTCCAGAAGCATTCTTACAGTAGATAATGTCTCATCTTGAGGAATGCATGTGTATAATGACTCTACGTCAAAACTCACCAAAAGGTCTTGGGTGACATCAAATGGCATCCCATCCAGGATGCGTAGCAAATCTTTCGTGTCTTCAACAAAAGAGGGCATGGTTCTCACCAATGGTTTCAAGAAAAAATCTACAAAGGTAGATAGGGGTTCAAGAACAGACCCTATCCCCGAAATTATGGGTCTGCCAGGAGGAGGAAAAACCCCCTTATGTATTTTGGGTAATACATAAAAGTACGGAATAATAGGATATGCTGTGTAAAGGAACTGCGCCACATGACCAGTGATCCAGCCTTGTTCCAGGGCCTCATCTGTCAGGTTCTTAATGGTCACCAAAAGTCTCTTGGTGGGATCCAACTTAATGCGGTGATAGAAGCTCGTATTGTTCAATTGTCTCCTGCATTCTGATTGGTATGCCTCCGCATCCATAATGACTGTTGCTCCCCCTTTGTCAGCAGGCTTTATGATAATAGATTTATCATCTGCTAACGATCGGATGGCAAGACGTTCGCTTTTAGATAGGTTGGAAAAGTAGCGATTTTCATTTTGAAAAATGGTTTCAGCATCTCTGAGAACCGCCCTCTCAAAAGTTAGTATTTCTGGCGGGACCATATGGACTGGTGGAGTAAAGGTCGATTTAGGACGTAGACCAGTGTTGGACCCATCCTCTTGGTTGTCTTCAAGTGGTTTATCTTTAAAGAAAGCCCGTAATCTGACTTTCCTAAAGAACCCAGCAAGTTCTTGTCTGGTCTGAAAAGGGTCACCCTTGTAAGTGGGAACATACCCTAGTCCTTTTTCAAGGACCGAGGTCTCGTCTTTGTTGAGTATCCGTTTACTCAAATTCACAATCAGGCTGTCGTGTTGCTGGGACCTGCCACTGGAGGATCTTTCAGATTGCTCCGTGTTCGAGATGATGGAGGGCTCCAATGAACATTGGGCTGTGCTGATCTTCTCTGTCCTCTGGAGCGGCGTTGGCCCTGCCCTAAAAAAGGCTGTTGTTGAAAATTTTCGTGGTGAAATGGACCCTGAAAACCAGGATGAGGGAAGAAAGGTTGTGGATAATTAAAGGGACCGGGAGGCCACCATTGTGGTTGTTGGGGACCTCCATAGAAATTGCCTCTTCTCGGGCCTCGCTTGTTCCAATTCCGACCTCTAGAGGAAAAATTTCCACCATGATCCGAATCTGAGGAATCATTTTCACTCCCTGATGTCGAATAGTTTGAGCCGGGTCTCCTCCCTTGTTGGTTAAACACCGGGGGAGTGTAGGAATCACTGGTGTAAGGATAGATCTTAGTCATGGAGAATTTTGCCAAATCCTTCTTGAATTTGACTATTTTACTTGCCAGTATAGTATCCCTAAACTCCTTAGTAGTTTTGTCTGTCTCTTTGGACTGTTTGTTGAAGCTAGAAGTCACTAAAACTGATTTGATCTGGGACTCAAGGAGTTGGATCTCAACTAGGATGTTATCTGCAATTCTCTTGGCTGTTGTTATAATCAAGATGAGCCAGTCACGCGTACAGCGCCAAGCCACCAAGGACCAATCTTTAAGGAAACCCTTGTCATCCAGAAATAACCTCGGGCGTTAGTTACTATTAAGCCTGTAGGTGCGCAGTCAGACCGCAAGTACTCGGTCATAATCGCCCCATGGACTTGGGTGCGTGCATGTGTTCGTTTAAGGAAAAGCACTCTGTTCCAGTCCTCATCTTTAGTAGTGATAATGTTGGTTGGTAAGTCAATAATGCTAGGTGTCTGCAGAATGTCTAACGCTACTGCGTCATCGAACGATAGACCTTGTCTCTCAGACATCGTGGAAAAATGCAATCAGTGAAACAAGAAAGTTTTGTTTTGCAAAGAGAAAAAGAAGACCATATGCCAGACACTGTGGGTTACAGGATGTATTCTCAGAGGAAAAACCAGCAAAAGAGCGTGTTGATTCCCAAAATTTATGGATTCGACAAAAACAAAATCCAGACCTACGGCGAATGCCGTTCTAACACCGATAACACATATCAACGTGGGGGGAGGTCTAAGGGAACATTTTAACAAAACAATAGACCAGCAGGTTGTGTTTCCCCTAAAGAACAATAATCACAACACTGAGACAACCTGGGTCTGTGGCTGAGCAAAGAAATTACACAAATTGGCCAAGGTAAACCCCATTCTCAATGTGGCGACTCTATAAGAGAGCAAATCCTTCAACAGGACCCATCAATCACTTAAGGTGGTTAATTGTTATTATCATCTGGGTCTGTGTACTCCAACCTGCTGGACCAGTTCATGAAGCAGTGATCTGGTCACTAGCATAGAAGAAGCAACAAAGGAGGATTGTCACCTGATCTCTCACGGGTATTGTCTCGGATGAAGTCCTACCCATAGATCAAAGTGGGAGATCCTAAAGTCAGCAGTAAAATTATAATGGTGTGAATTAAAAATGGCTAAGGGTGCTCAAAGGTTTTTTATTGGTAGAGGACCCCTGTCACGTTTAAAAAGCAAAATGGCAATATGGCATAAATTAATTTGACATTATGCTATTGTCCATAGCAAGATCGGTCAACATGTTTCTGCCCCTAATCGATCAAAAGTATCAGGGCTTTCGTCAGGACCTATAATACTGCTGTGGTTTCCATGTGAAAAACGTGTAAACAAAGAATTCAAAAAATAGGGGTGTGTGGATAAACTATTCCTACCGCACCGGTCAGGTCAGAAGCAATCAAAACCGGATACCTGTGGAAGAAAAATGAGAAAGAAACAATAGCCCAATGTGTAAACATACTCAACCAGAGGTCAAAAAATCTTAAATGACCTAAAAACACGCATTTACTAATGCTTTATGGCATTCAGTATTGTCTTTTTTTTTTTTTTTTTTTTTTTTGAAAAAGTTTTTATTGAACAATAATTCGGTTACAAGTATGGGCCTACAACCACCCGGGCCGGCCGCTAGGTACATAAGGAAATATACACATATCAAGGCTGCAGTCAGTTCCCAGGGCACTGCCCCGCAGTGGCTCAAGATAGTTCTCGAAGAACAGCAAGTGTCAGTCCAACAAAAACAGAAACAAAAGGAAAAACAATAAAAACAAAAGGCGAGTTACGAGGGATACCAGTGCGGTTCAGGCTCCCCCCGGGAAACTCCAGTCAGAACATTTGAGCAATCCGCTAAAGAGAGGAGTACCGGGAGGCCGGGGACGGAGGGGGGGGGGAAGGGGGTCAAGGGAGATGAACGTCCATATGTAGTTGTTACAAAAAGCGCCAGGAGCCGTCAAGGGTCAGGGGGACATGGCGATATCAGTGTCTACCAGGGGGGGCGTACAGATGCCTCCGCGATACGCATTCCATTGACCCCAAATTCTACCCCATGCCCCCGGCTTGCCACGGGCCACATACACTGTCTTCTCCCGAAACATACACCAGTCCATATTCTCCTTCCATACTGACACGGTGGGCGGCCGTTGAGCGCCCCAAAGTTGCGCTATATCCCTCTTGGCAATCATGTTCCCTAGGGCCGCCCACCGAGTCTGAGCCGCGTTGTAGTCATTGGGCTCCCACACATTCAGGACACAGCGACGCACCTCCGGCAGCAGCACAACCCCGGTGACCTGTCCCATAACCGTGTGGACCCGGCGCCAGTAGTCCGCCACCTCGCGGCACTCCCAAAGGATATGAAGAAAGGTGGCGTTGAGCCCGCAGCCTCGTTTACAGAGCCCGTCGCCGGAAAATCCCATCGCGACCAAGCGCGGACCCGTAACATACACCCGGTGGAGAATCTTGAGCTGTACCAACCGGAGACGAGCCGGAATGGCAACCTCCTTGGGGGACGACAGTGCAGACTGCCAGTCTTCGTCGTCCAATTCGACCCCATCCCCAGTCCAAGCCTCCCGAAGGCGCACCAGGAGATCCGCCCGGTGATTAATCAATTTTTTATAAATTAAAGAAATAGTACTATCAGGGACATGTCCGTCAAGTACGCGGTCCTCGAGGGGCGAGGAAACAGGGATCTTGGTCCCCTCCCCGAAGACCGAGAGCAGGGCGTGTCGAACCTGGGCGTAGCGGAAGAACTCCCTGTCGGTCAGCTCGTATTCGGCCTGGAGCACCGCGAAAGTCTTGACCGCGCCCTTGTGCCACAGGTCTCCCACTGTGCTAATACCAATCGTGTCCCACTGGTCAAACCCCTTGGTGGTCCACAAGCTGCCCAGGCGGTCGGAGGCAAACAAGGGAGTAGCACATGTCATTCGCTCACTCCAGCCCATGGCCGCAGTGGCAGCCCTCCAGGTCCGCACAGCAATCTTAGTAGGACCCGTAAGGGTCCGGTCAGCCAGGCGGGAATAAAGTGCCCTGTTGTAGTTCCCGCCGGGAAGCAGGAACTTGTCCATCTCATACGCCGGATTCAAGCCGGGCGCATACGTGGCGTGGTTAATGGCAGATAGCTGCGAGGCCCAATAGTACCTGCGAATGTCAGGAAGCGCGATGCCCCCGTCATACCAGGGGAGAGTGAGCTTGGCAAGAGCAATACGCGCCCGGCCGTTCCACACCAGTCTCCTCTGCAGGCTCTCCACCTCCCGAAAGTAGGCCACTGGGATAACGTCGAAGGAGTTCTGGAGTGCATAGAGGAACCTGGGAAGGGACATCATTTTAAACAGCGCGGCCCGACCCAGCGGGGACAGGGGCAGCCTGCACCACCGGGCCGTGTCCTCACGCAGTCGCCGAAGTGGACGCAGAAGATTCTGCTCGTAGCGAGCCACCGGGTCCAGCGAAACGTATATCCCCAGGTACTTAAAGCCGCTCAGAGATATTTGAATCGGGAGCCGAGGCGGCAGGAGAGGAGGACCACCAGCGATGGGATAAACGCAGGATTTAGACCAATTGATCGTGAGACCCGAATTGTTCCCAAAGGAGGTCAGAACGTCAAAGAGGACGTTGAGTGACTGCCGCGGTGAGGTGAGATACAGGAGAATGTCGTCCGCATACAGCGAGACCCGATCTTCAAAGCCCGGGCCCCACCGGATCCCTCTAAGCGAGGGCTCCCAACGGAGCCAGGCAGCGAGTGGCTCCAGGGCGAGAGCAAAAAGCAACGGGGACAACGGGCACCCCTGCCTCGTGCCCCTGCCGAGGGCAAAGGGCCGAGAGACCCGCCCATTCACCACCACTTGAGCCATGGGTCCCGTGTAAAGGAGCCTCACCCAGCCAATAAATCCCTCTCCAAAGCCGAATTTATCCAAGACGGCCCAGAGGAATGGCCACTCAATAGTGTCAAATGCCATCGTGGCATCCAAAGAAACCAGCACGGCCGGTTCGGTGAGGAGCTCCGCCCTGGCGAGGACCCCGTGCAGACGCCGCAAGTTAAGAGCGGTGTTGCGGTGCGGGATAAAGCCGCATTGGTCCGGATGAATAAGGTCGCACACGACACTCAACAATCGATTGGCCAGGACTTTCGCCAGGATTTTAGGCTCCGCATTGAGCAGTGAAATAGGCCGGTAAGAGGTACAGCGGTCACGCGGCTTGCCCTCCTTGGGGAGAACGACTATAGTGGCCAAGCGCTGGTCGGCCGGGAGGGAACCCGCCGCAAGAGAGTCGCGGAACATGCGGCTGAGGAAGGGCGCAAGCTTATCAGGACGCAATTTGTATAGTTCAATGGGCAGACCATTAGGACCCATAGCCTTGCCCGAGCGAAGGGAACGAATCGCGGTCGCTATTTCATCCGACGATAAGGGGGCGTCCAGCCGCTCCCGGTCCTCAACGGACAGGCCGGGCAGAGCAATATCTCTCAGTAGGAGGCGAGAGTCATCCTCGTCCCTGTCAGTCACCGGGGAGTACACCGCCCGGAGGTGGTCAGCGAAGCATTCCACAATCTCATCCGGCTCAGTCACACACGCACCATCCGCAGCACGCAACTCGGGGACCACACGATTCACTCTCTCCTTTTTGTCCAGCCATGCAATCAACTTTCCCGCCTTGTCCCCCGCGTCATACAATCGGCCCTGCTGCTCCCTATACATAGTTTTGGCCGCGTCAGTGACCAGGGACCTATATTCGAACTGTTTCAGGCTAAGGGCATGTAGCCCGTCCGGAGTAACATTCGCCTCCAAGGCCGACTCCAGCCCCGAGATGTCAGTCTCCAGCTTCACCACCGCCTCGCTCCTAACCTTCTTGGCCACCACTATCTGGGCGAGGGCGTGTCCACGTATAACAGTTTTAAAGGCTTCCCAAAGGGACAACGCAGACGACACCGACCCCTCGTTTTCACTGAAGTATTGGTCCATGGCCTTAACCAGGCTGTCACGAATCACAGGGTCCCGCAGGTACCAGGGGTTAATGGGAGCTATCCGCCCTGCGGACCGCGACCCGGTGTCAAAGACAAGCCACAGCGGAGAATGGTCGGAGATACCACGCGCCAGGTGTCTGACCTCTCGAATCCGACCAGTCTGCGCCGCGGGCATAAGGAAGTAGTCTAACCTGGAGAGACTCCCATGCGCCCCCGAATGAAAGGTGAACTGGCACTGGGTCGGATGCATTAGTCTCCAACTATCCACCAAGCCGAAGGTCTCCAACATCCCACCCAGCCATGACTGGGCAGCGGGGAGGGTCCTCGGTGGGTGACGATCCAGTTCACCCGAAACCACAGAATTAAAGTCCCCGCCCATGAGCAGGAGGCCGTCCGGGAGGTCAAGCAGCATTCGACCCAAGTCAGTAAAGGTGGAGTTCTGGAGGCCCGGGGGGACGTAGACTGAAACCAGGGTAAGGGGCTGCCCCTCCCACCTCCCAATCAGACACACATAGCGCCCTCTGTCATCCGAGACTATCCTCGTGATCTCCACCGGAAGGGAGGCTCGCAGGAGAATGCCCACCCCCCTGGAGCCAGTTGTGAAACCAGAATGGGCTACGAGGCGGTATCCCCCCCTGTTCATCGCATGGCAGACATTGCCGACCAAATGCGTCTCCTGGAGAAACACCACATCAGGAGTCAAACGACGCAAATATTGCAGTACAACACCCCGCTTAATGCGGTCCCCCAACCCATTGACGTTCCACGACATAAGCCTCAACCCGTCTCCCCCCATCCCCTCCAATGGGTCAAGAGGCCCCCAGCCCGCAGCACCGCTCCCAAATATGGATAAAAATCAATACCTCGCCCTGTAAACAAAAAACACACAACTAAACAACCCCTCTTCCCCCCCAACCCCACCCCAAGTCCAACGCCCCCCACCCTGCACCCCTGCGGGCCAAAGACCCCCCCCAACTTGCAGTGTGCCTGTCGCCCCACTAACCCCATTCTACAAAAAGACCCCGGAGGAGGAAAGGGACCCGAACCCGCCCGCACCCCTCACGGGTCCTGGTAAAACACAGTATGCAAAAGAAGTAAGACCCAACTGTACAGTGCAAAACCGCAAAAGCAAGGACCAAAGGTCAGTCTAAGGGGACCCGTCACCTGCGGTGCCCCCAGAGGGCCCGGGCCGGCCACCCCCGTCCGGCAGCGAGTCCAGCCAGTCACTTGCGGCCACAGGAGTGTCAAAAAAGGCTGTCCGCTCTCCATGCTCCACTCGAAGTTTCGCCGGGTAGAGCATCGAATACTTCAGGCCTAGCTCGCGGAGACGGCGCTTCACCCCCTGGAATCCCATCCGCTGTTTCTGGACCAGTTGCGTGAAGTCCGGGTAAAAGTTGATGGTCGAGTTCTCGTAGCGGACCGGGCCACGGGTCCGTGAAGCCTGCAGAATAGCATCGCGGTCCCTGTAGTGGAACAGTTTAGCCACGATAGGCCTCGGGAGGGCCCCCGGCCGCGGCCGGCCGCCCGGAACTCGATGGGCCCGCTCCACAGCGAAGAATTTGCTTAGGCCAACCGGGGACAACTGTTGCAGGATAAGTTCCTCGACCACGAGGTCCACCGGGCGGCTGTCGGAGGACTCCGGTACCCCAATGATGCGGATATTGTTGCGTCGGGCCCGTCCCTCGAAGTCCTCAAGCCGCCGGGCCATATGGTCGTTGACCACTCTAATGTCCCCAAGCGCGGCCCGCAGATCCGACACCTCCGCACCCAGGGTGGAGGTCCGTGTATCAAGGGCCTGGACCTTCTCGTTGGTTTTAGAGAGGTCGGCCCGAATCAGGGTGACGTCGATCGCGACAGTGTCGATCTTACGGGCCAGGGCCTCATATTGCGTCGCGATAGTTTCCCTGATGCCCTCGATGGCACCCATAATGTCCTGTAGGGAAGGTTCCGCAGCGACGGTCGTGCCTCCCCCCGCAGCATCCGGGGAAAGGCCAGCAGCGCCAGGGGACCCCCTGCCCTGGGTATAGCGGTCCATGTTGTTGCTCTGGACCGCTCCCCCGCGCAGTGAAGCCTTGGTCTTGCGCCCCTCCGGACCCCCTTTGCCCGCCATGTGAGCGCAGTCACTCAATGGGACCTCCGATCAAGGGGTGCGCGGGTGCCCGCGAAAGGACCACAAACTGTCGGTGTAGGGGTCGGAGGCGTCAGACCCGCCAGTAGCAGATGGAAGCAAACCTCGGGCAGAGGCCCAGGAGGCACCTCGCCACCTCGAGCACGCACGCCAGCTGATCTCCTGAAGGCCAAAACCGAAACCGAAAGTGCTGAATCGGTAACTGGCACCGCGCTGAGGCCGCTGTTGTTCAATTGCAGCCCGGCCCCACGGGTCACCTTCACCCCGGCCACCTCCGTCGAGTGGGTCCCAAAAGTTCCGGCGACGATAACTCAGGATTCCCAGGTCCGATTAGAGTTTTGAAAAGAGATATATAGTCAGCTGGTCTTCATCTCTCAGATTCCATACACCAAATCAGGATATTCTCAGGATTTATTCCGAGGAGCAGAGAGGGTCCGGGGAGCCCTGTGCTCACGCGACCATCTTGGATGCGCGCTAGGCTCCTCCTCCGGCATTCAGTATTGTCAATTGAATTGCACTTACCCATAACAAGTGGGTACTGCCCTCACCTCAACCTGGTCTCAACTCAGGGAAAGGGGCCCCGCTCTAGAAAAACAGAACAGTAGGAGAAAGAGAAAACAGGTTGCAACTGGTTATACCTGAAAAAAACTCTCCTCTTAAAAGCATGGCTTAAAACATGAGAAATGCACCAATGTATCCCAGTGAAAGGCAAATATGGTCAAAGAAAGTCACTCAAATAAAAATTTTTTTAGAAAGCTGGACAACGGGACCATATGTCCACAAACAGTTAGGTATTCACTACCGTACTGGTTTTATGGTAAATCTGGACCAGTAAACGTGAAACATAGAGGCGCAGACTTCAAAGGCAAGCTTTCAAAACAAGTCCCAGATCTCTAAAGATGTTTAAGTCACGCCAAATGGACTAAATCGACAGGTAAACAAAGGAGGAAGTGATCAAGGGCAATCTCTATAACCTCCCCTCGATAGCGTATGCGCCAGAGAAGTGAATAAACAAAACAAAACAAAACACTGATCGCAAAAATGCCTGGCACGTTCGAAATCCAAACGCAAGGAGCTCACCTGTCCGTCGGTACCCCGGGGCGGTCTTTGAATTAAGACCGGAGGTGTCGGCGGACGCGGCGACAAAGCCTATTTATCCTTGCTAGGGCCCAAGTCAATGCAGGTGAGATGGGCCGGTCTAGGTGTCCACAGAGATGCCTGTAATCGGAAAACGCGCATGTGCAGAGGAGGGAGGGACGGAACGCTAGCTCACACTCTCTCGCCCGCACTGCGCGTGTGCAGCATCTAGCTGCCGCTCTGCACAGTACCCTAGTCACCCGCACTCATAAAGGTACAGTACAGCTGCCCTCCGGTAGAATAACAGCGAATAGCTGACAGCTCAATAAATGGATCACTCAAAGGTGTGTGAAGGTTTTTTGAAAAAGATGCTTTAAAATACCATATTATTCTTTAGGTGTCTACACAGAAACACTCAGTAAAGGGCAGTATCTCGTATATTAAGAGCCCAAGCAGACATATATGGGAATAGCATATCTCCAGGTGTGACGGGGTTCTATCTATAATATCCATCATTCGGTGTGTTATGGTATCACCTATCTAGCATACTGGCCGATCTATATAATTAATAACCCAAGAGGAGGATAGGCAAAATGTTATAACAACAGCCAAGGAATCTCATCATTCAGACCCTCAGTGTCCGAGTGTAGTCTGTGCACCCATCGCTGCTCTCTGAGTAGTAGGAACTTCTGAATGTCAGTAATATGGGATGGAATGTGTGGTTGTTCTAGAATCACCCACTGCAGCTCATTCTCTTTGTGACCCACTGATATAAAATGATTAGTGAGCTTGGTGGCACTTTTCTTGCACCAGATGGTGCTCTTGTGCTCCGATATTCTCACCTTGATCTTTCGTGATGTCATGCCCACATAGTTCTTATTACAGGGGCATTTTATTAGGTAGATCACCCTCTCACTGTTGCAGTTCGTGTGTGTCTTGAGGGACCAAGGTCTATTCGTACCTATGTCCACCTCGGTAGTATGTCGAGTTTGAGGACATACTACCACACCATACTGAACAACTCCCACACGGGAAGTGACCCATGACTGGCGGTAAACCCCAAAGTGTAGTTGATTCTTCGTTTCTCATTATCCTGGGGCGTGTGTGCACCAGTTGGTCTTTCAAATTGGAGCTCCTTTTAAAGGCAAACAGGGGAGGAGGTAAAGAACTGCCCTCTATTTTGAGCATCCTCCAGTTCTTCAGGATGCTCTTCTTGAGTGCATTAGAGTAGTTGCAAAACGTGTTGACGCTAGATGCTGCACACGCGCAGTCCGGGCGAGAGAGTGTGAGCTAGCGTTCCGTCCCTCCCTCCTCTGCACATGCGCGTTTTCCGATTACAGGCATCTCTGTGGACACCTAGACCGGCCCATCTCACCTGCATTGACTTGGGCCCTAGCAAGGATAAATAGGCTTTGTCGCCGCGTCCGCCGACACCTCCGGTCTTAATTCAAAGACCGCCCCGGGGTACCGACGGACAGGTGAGCTCCTTGCGTTTGGATTTCGAACGTGCCAGGCATTTTTACGATCAGTGTTTTGTTTTGTTTTGTTTATTCACTTCTCTGGCGCATACGCTATCGAGGGGAGGTTATAGAGATTGCCCTTGATCACTTCCTCCTTTGTTTACCTGTCGATTTGGTCCATTTGGCGTGACTTAAACATCTTTAGAGATCTGGGACTTGTTTTGAAAGCTTGCCTTTGAAGTCTGCGCCTCTATGTTTCACGTTTACTGGTCCAGATTTACCATAAAACCAGTACGGTAGTGAATACCTAACTGTTTGTGGACATATGGTCCCGTTGTCCAGCTTTCTAAAAAATTTTTTATTTGAGTGACTTTCTTTGACCATATTTGCCTTTCACTGGGATACATTGGTGCATTTCTCATGTTTTAAGCCATGCTTTTAAGAGGAGAGTTTTTTTCAGGTATAACCAGTTGCAACCTGTTTTCTCTTTCTCCTACTGTTCTGTTTTTCTAGAGCGGGGCCCCTTTCCCTGAGTTGAGACCAGGTTGAGGTGAGGGCAGTACCCACTTGTTATGGGTAAGTGCAATTCAATTGACAATACTGAATGCCATAAAGCATTAGTAAATGCGTGTTTTTAGGTCATTTAAGATTTTTTGACCTCTGGTTGAGTATGTTTACACATTGGGCTATTGTTTCTTTCTCATTTTTCTTCCACAGGTATCCGGTTTTGATTGCTTCTGACCTGACCGGTGCGGTAGGAATAGTTTATCCACACACCCCTATTTTTTGAATTCTTTGTTTACACGTTTTTCACATGGAAACCACAGCAGTATTATAGGTCCTGACGAAAGCCCTGATACTTTTGATCGATTAGGGGCAGAAACATGTTGACCGATCTTGCTATGGACAATAGCATGATGTCAAATTAATTTATGCCATATTGCCATTTTGCTTTTTAAACGTGACAGGGGTCCTCTACCAATAAAAAACCTTTGAGCACCCTTAGCCATTTTTAATTCACACCATTATAATTTTACTGCTGACTTTAGGATCTCCCACTTTGATCTATGGGTAGGACTTCATCCGAGACAATACCCGTGAGAGATCAGGTGACAATCCTCCTTTGTTGCTTCTTCTATGCTAGTGACCAGATCACTGCTTCATGAACTGGTCCAGCAGGTTGGAGTACACAGACCCAGATGATAATAACAATTAACCACCTTAAGTGATTGATGGGTCCTGTTGAAGGATTTGCTCTCTTATAGAGTCGTCACATTGAGAATGGGGTTTACCTTGGCCAATTTGTGTAATTTCTTTGCTCAGCCACAGACCCAGGTTGTCTCAGTGTTGTGATTATTGTTCTTTAGGGGAAACACAACCTGCTGGTCTATTGTTTTGTTAAAATGTTCCCTTAGACCTCCCCCCACGTTGATATGTGTTATCAGTGTTAGAACGGCATTCGCCGTAGGTCTGGATTCTGTTTTTGTCGAATCCATAAATTTTGGGAATCGACACGCTCTTTTGCTGGTTTTTCCTCTGAGAATACATCCTGTAACCCACAGTGTCTGGCATATGGTCTTCTTTTTCTCTTTGTAAAACAAAACTTTCTTGTTTCACTGATTGCATTTTTCCACGATGTCTGAGAGACAAGGTCTATCGTTCGATGACGCAGTAGCGTTAGACATTCTGCAGACACCTAGCATTATTGACTTACCAACCAACATTATCACTACTAAAGATGAGGACTGGAACAGAGTGCTTTTCCTTAAACGAACACATGCACGCACCCAAGTCCATGGGGCGATTATGACCGAGTACTTGCGGTCTGACTGCGCACCTACAGGCTTAATAGTAACTAACGCCCCGAGGTTATTTCTGGATGACAAGGGTTTCCTTAAAGATTGGTCCTTGGTGGCTTGGCGCTGTACGCGTGACTGGCTCATCTTGATTATAACAACAGCCAAGAGAATTGCAGATAACATCCTAGTTGAGATCCAACTCCTTGAGTCCCAGATCAAATCAGTTTTAGTGACTTCTAGCTTCAACAAACAGTCCAAAGAGACAGACAAAACTACTAAGGAGTTTAGGGATACTATACTGGCAAGTAAAATAGTCAAATTCAAGAAGGATTTGGCAAAATTCTCCATGACTAAGATCTATCCTTACACCAGTGATTCCTACACTCCCCCGGTGTTTAACCAACAAGGGAGGAGACCCGGCTCAAACTATTCGACATCAGGGAGTGAAAATGATTCCTCAGATTCGGATCATGGTGGAAATTTTTCCTCTAGAGGTCGGAATTGGAACAAGCGAGGCCCGAGAAGAGGCAATTTCTATGGAGGTCCCCAACAACCACAATGGTGGCCTCCCGGTCCCTTTAATTATCCACAACCTTTCTTCCCTCATCCTGGTTTTCAGGGTCCATTTCACCACGAAAATTTTCAACAACAGCCTTTTTTAGGGCAGGGCCAACGCCGCTCCAGAGGACGGAGAAGATCAGCACAGCCCAATGTTCATTGGAGCCCTCCATCATCTCGAACACGGAGCAATCTGAAAGATCCTCCAGTGGCAGGTCCCAGCAACTTGACAGCCTGATTGTGAATTTGAGTAAACGGATACTCAACAAAGACGAGACCTCGGTCCTTGAAAAAGGACTAGGGTATGTTCCCACTTACAAGGGTGACCCTTTTCAGACCAGACAAGAACTTGCTGGGTTCTTTAGGAAAGTCAGATTACGGGCTTTCTTTAAAGATAAACCACTTGAAGACAATCAAGAGGATGGGTCCAACACTGGTCTACGTCCTAAATCGACCTTTACTCCACCAGTCCATATGGTCCCGCCAGAAATACTAACTTTTGAGAGGGCGGTTCTCAGAGATGCTGAAACCATTTTTCAAAATGAAAATCGCTACTTTTCCAACCTATCTAAAAGCGAACGTCTTGCCATCCGATCGTTAGCAGATGATAAATCTATTATCATAAAGCCTGCTGACAAAGGGGGAGCAACAGTCATTATGGATGCGGAGGCATACCAATCAGAATGCAGGAGACAATTGAACAATACGAGCTTCTATCACCGCATTAAGTTGGATCCCACCAAGAGACTTTTGGTGACCATTAAGAACCTGACAGATGAGGCCCTGGAACAAGGCTGGATCACTGGTCATGAGGCGCAGTTCCTTTACACAGCATATCCTATTATTCCGTACTTTTATGTATTACCCAAAATACATAAGGGGGTTTTTCCTCCTCCTGGCAGACCCATAATTTCGGGGATAGGGTCTGTTCTTGAACCCCTATCTACCTTTGTAGATTTTTTCTTGAAACCACTGGTGAGAACCATGCCCTCTTTTGTTGAAGACACGAAAGATTTGCTACGCATCCTGGATGGGATGCCATTTGATGTCACCCAAGACCTTTTGGTGAGTTTTGACGTAGAGTCATTATACACATGCATTCCTCAAGATGAGACATTATCTACTGTAAGAATGCTTCTGGAAGGTGCCTCCCTGCAGAGCCCTACACCAGTGGACTTTATCATGACATGTGCAACCATAGCCATGAAAGAGAACTTCTTCAAATTTGAGGAGGATCTCTTTTTACAAGTCTCTGGGACTTCCATGGGGAGCATTTTCGCACCGTCCTTAGCGAATCTGTACGTCCACCAGATCGAACAGACCGAGATCCTCTCTGATACAAACCCGTTTCTAGGTCATATTCTGACCTGGAAATGTTATATTGATGACATTTTTGTAATCTGGAGGGGCTCCATCGAGACAATCAGGGATTTTCATACCTGGTTGAACAATCAGAACAAGTTCCTTAAATTCACCTGTGATTTTTCAAGAGAAAGCATATCCTTTTTGGATCTACGGATTGGCCCAAACAATGGCACTCTCAGCACTGAACTCTACAGGAAACCAATGGCACGGAACTCCCTCTTACATTTCCAGAGCTATCATCCCAGAGCTCTTAGGGAGAACCTTCCATTTGGACAATTTCTTCGCATTCGTCGGAATTGTTCTGAGGTGTCCAAATATCATGAACATGCTTCTCTTTTGTCTATACAACTGCAGGAGAGGCAGTACCCCATGAAGATCATAAAGACATCTATGAAGAGAGCTAGGAACAATCATAGAGAAGCTCTGCTCGAGAAAAGGACACAGAGTCCCACTGAAGACAACAAAAGAATCACCTGCGTCAACACGTTTTGCAACTACTCTAATGCACTCAAGAAGAGCATCCTGAAGAACTGGAGGATGCTCAAAATAGAGGGCAGTTCTTTACCTCCTCCCCTGTTTGCCTTTAAAAGGAGCTCCAATTTGAAAGACCAACTGGTGCACACACGCCCCAGGATAATGAGAAACCAAGAATCAACTACACTTTGGGGTTTACCGCCAGTCATGGGTCACTTCCCGTGTGGGAATTGTTCAGTATGTCCTCAAACTCGACATACTACCGAGGTGGACATAGGGACGAATAGACCTTGGTCCCTCAAGACACACACGAACTGCAACAGTGAGAGGGTGATCTACCTAATAAAATGCCCCTGTAATAAGAACTATGTGGGCATGACATCACGAAAGATCAAGGTGAGAATATCGGAGCACAAGAGCACCATCCGGTGCAAGAAAAGTGCCACCAAGCTCACTAATCATTTTATATCAGTGGGTCACAAAGAGAATGAGCTGCAGTGGGTGATTCTAGAACAACCACACATTCCATCCCATATTACTGACATTCAGAAGTTCCTACTACTCAGAGAGCAGAGATGGGTGCACAGACTACACTCGGACACTGAGGGTCTGAATGATGAGATTCCTTGGCTGTTGTTATAACATTTTGCCTATCCTCCTCTTGGGTTATTAATTATATAGATCGGCCAGTATGCTAGATAGGTGATACCATAACACACCGAATGATGGATATTATAGATAGAACCCCGTCACACCTGGAGATATGCTATTCCCATATATGTCTGCTTGGGCTCTTAATATACGAGATACTGCCCTTTACTGAGTGTTTCTGTGTAGACACCTAAAGAATAATATGGTATTTTAAAGCATCTTTTTCAAAACACCTTCACACACCTTTGAGTGATCCATTTATTGAGCTGTCAGCTATTCGCTGTTATTCTACCGGAGGGCAGCTGTACTGTACCTTTATGAGTGCGGGTGACTAGGGTACTGTGCAGAGCGGCAGCTAGATGCTGCACACGCGCAGTGCGGGCGAGAGAGTGTGAGCTAGCGTTCCGTCCCTCCCTCCTCTGCACATGCGCGTTTTCCGATTACAGGCATCTCTGTGGACACCTAGACCGGCCCATCTCACCTGCATTGACTTGGGCCCTAGCAAGGATAAATAGGCTTTGTCGCCGCGTCCGCCGACACCTCCGGTCTTAATTCAAAGACCGCCCCGGGGTACCGACGGACAGGTGAGCTCCTTGCGTTTGGATTTCGAACGTGCCAGGCATTTTTGCGATCAGTGTTTTGTTTTGTTTTTGTTTATTCACTTCTCTGGCGCATACGCTATCGAGGGGAGGTTATAGAGATTGCCCTTGATCACTTCCTCCTTTGTTTACCTGTCGATTTGGTCCATTTGGCGTGACTTAAACATCTTTAGAGATCTGGGACTTGTTTTGAAAGCTTGCCTTTGAAGTCTGCGCCTCTATGTTTCACGTTTACTGGTCCAGATTTACCATAAAACCAGTACGGTAGTGAATACCTAACTGTTTGTGGACATATGGTCCCGTTGTCCAGCTTTCTAAAAATTTTTTTATTTGAGTGACTTTCTTTGACCATATTTGCCTTTCACCGGGATACATTGGTGCATTTCTCATGTTTTAAGCCATGCTTTTAAGAGGAGAGTTTTTTTCAGGTATAACCAGTTGCAACCTGTTTTCTCTTTCTCCTACTGTTCTGTTTTTCTAGAGCGGGGCCCCTTTCCCTGAGTTGAGACCAGGTTGAGGTGAGGGCAGTACCCACTTGTTATGGGTAAGTGCAATTCAATTGACAATACTGAATGCCATAAAGCATTAGTAAATGCGTGTTTTTAGGTCATTTAAGATTTTTTGACCTCTGGTTGAGTATGTTTACACATTGGGCTATTGTTTCTTTCTCATTTTTCTTCCACAGGTATCCGGTTTTGATTGCTTCTGACCTGACCGGTGCGGTAGGAATAGTTTATCCACACACCCCTATTTTTTGAATTCTTTGTTTACACGTTTTTCACATGGAAACCACAGCAGTATTATAGGTCCTGACGAAAGCCCTGATACTTTTGATCGATTAGGGGCAGAAACATGTTGACCGATCTTGCTATGGACAATAGCATAATGTCAAATTAATTTATGCCATATTGCCATTTTGCTTTTTAAACGTGACAGGGGTCCTCTACCAATAAAAAACCTTTGAGCACCCTTAGCCATTTTTAATTCACACCATTATAATTTTACTGCTGACTTTAGGATCTCCCACTTTGATCTATGGGTAGGACTTCATCCGAGACAATACCCGTGAGAGAGCAGGTGACAATCCTCCTTTGTTGCTTCTTCTATGCTAGTGACCAGATCACTGCTTCATGAACTGGTCCAGCAGGTTGGAGTACACAGACCCAGATGATAATAACAATTAACCACCTTAAGTGATTGATGGGTCCTGTTGAAGGATTTGCTCTCTTATAGAGTCGTCACATTGAGAATGGGGTTTACCTTGGCCAATTTGTGTAATTTCTTTGCTCAGCCACAGACCCAGGTTGTCTCAGTGTTGTGACGGAGAGAAGAACACCTGTCCTCTCAGAGGGGCTCCTGGCTATACCAGCCGTGAGCTGGCACACATGCGGAGGCTCATGGAGGACATGGTGCGGATGGAGGCGGAAAGGATTGCAGCCACCGCTGCACGCCAGCGAAATGTAGCTGGGATCTACCATGCCCTGCAGATCCTCATCATGGCATTGCTGCCACAAGGCGTGGCGATGATGAATGCTGCTGGCCCCACACCATCCACATCTCCACCCCTTGGTGTGCCATTGCCTCAGAGTGCGGCTGATGTATCCACTCCGGCACCTGATGTGTAAGTGACACACAGTGCCTCAGCCGGTACTGCAACACCCACAGGACGTGGATGGGTTTGTGATCAGGCGGCACTAGCATTCATTTCCGCCACCTGGCCTGTTTCTGCTTGGTGCCGCACATGGCCTCATGACCTTCCACTGACCCCCGATACACTCCGATGCACTCACCTCGGACATCGACATGGATTGCCATATCCTGTTTGATGACCAATGACACGGCGACCAGACTGCGGACTGTACCCATCCTCTTTCGCAGTACTTGTCATCCCCGGATTGACTCTGGCTGGCCCTCCACGGGCCCATTTTGTGTAGTGTGCTCGGCATTGCCCTGGACCGCTCCAGCTGCAGAATTGCACTGGATGTGCAATAAACATCCAGTGATTCACTGCTGTCTTGTGTCTTTCATCATTCCAATCAATCAATCAATCAAAGCATTTTTATAGCGCGCTACTCACCCGGAGGGTCTCAAGGCGCTTGGGGAAGGGGGGTCCGCTACTGCTCGAACAACCAGGTCTTGAGTTGCTTCCTGAAGGCGAGGTGGTCTTGGGTCAGGCGGATGTGGGTGGGGAGGGAGTTCCACGTCTTGGTGGCTAGGTAGGAGAAGGATCTTCCTCCCGTTGTGGCTCTTCGGATGCGGGGGACGGCGGCGAGGGCGTGGCTGGTCGATCGAAGCTGGCGGGTGGGAGTGTAGAAGTTCAGGTGATCGTTGAGGTATCTAGGGCCTTGGTTGTGGAGAGCTTTGTGTGCGTGGGTGAGGAGTCAGAACGTCGGAATGTGGATGAATGTAGGGGCAGTGATTTTCCTTGCATCATTGATGCTTATTTTGTGGGATGCCAGTCAGAGGGTGCTACATTGCATATTGTGTACCAGGTGCCGTGGACACTATAACAGGGACACACGCATCAGTCACTTCCATGTCCGGACATGGACTGAACCACACCCAGAGCCATAGCCCACGAGTCATTATTCCAAGCCCTGCGCTGGTCCGGCGTACGGCAGGCCAAACCACTCCACTTATTCTCCGAGGGGGGGCCCTCATTGCTACCCGTCGCAGGCGTACTCGCTGATGGTGTGCAGGTCATTGGTCTAGTAGTCAGCATGTCACAGCCACTCCCTGAGGGCAGGTTTGCACGCACACCACACCCATCTGGCACAGGCTTCACAGTCCATGTGACTCCGCCAACATAAGGGGCCGACAACGTCATATTCCCCTCTGCCGGTGGTGACTGGATGACGGACGCTCCACGGTTCTCAATCATAAAGGGCCCATGAGTTGTTGCACACAGGGCTAGTGGCACCCGAGGCCTTGTGGTCATCACGGGCCTACCACCACGTGGTGCTGACTGGAGTTGCACAGGGTTAGTGGCACCCGGAGCATTGCGGCCGGCACAGGCACCCCGCCATGTGACGGTGACTTGGGGTGCACTGAGGTAGGGGCACCTTAAGCTGATGAGCGGGTGTGCAGCTTGCAATGATGCCCCGTCCCGGTGGTCCGGACAGCTCAGGTTTTGTGTGCCCTGCTGGACAACAGTGTAGGCCAGAGCCAGCGGGCAGCGCGGGCCTACCACCACGTGGCATCGCTTCTGGGATCCCAGAGTTAGTGGCACCTATTGGGCTGAGCGGGTGTGCAGCCTGCGATGGGGCCGGGTGCACTGGTATGTCCTCTGCCATAGAGTAATCAAGACCCAGCACCAAATGTGAGAACTGGTGGCCTGCGGAGTGGGGCTGCATGGTGTGGAGGGTGCCATGTCTGCGGTACCCGGGCTTGTGGGTTGCAGCGGCACGTGATGAGACCTCCTGTCTGCACGACGGTAGCGGAAGGTGAGCAGTGAGGCCTGGGTGTGCATGGGCGGGCATGCTCCGATGGGCGGCGGGAGGGGCTGGGGTGCCTATGGCTGGATGTGCATGGGGGGGCAGGCGATGTTATCTTGTGCAATTGTGTGTACTGTGCCAATCATGTATCTGGACTCTGTTTCAGATAACAGGTCTGTCTCAGATGTGTGACCTGGTGAACTACTATACATACCGGCAAGTGGTTGGAGACACACCGGTGGCAGCAGGTGAGCAGTGTGCCCTGGGTGCGCAGGGGCGGCACTCTCTCTCTCTCTCTCTCTCTCTCTCTCTCTCTCTCTCTCCCCCTCGCTTCTTCTCTCTCTCCCTCTCTTCTACTCTCTCTCTCTCCCTCTCTTCTTCTCTCTCTCTCTCCTTCTCTCTTCTTCTCTCTCTCTCCCCCTTTCTTCTTCTCTCTCTCTCTCTCTCTCCCCCTCTCTTCTTATCTCTCTCTCTCCCTCTCTTCCTCTCTCTCTCCTTTGCTCTCTCTTTGTCCTTTGATGTGCGCAGGACACACCTTCTCATCATGATTTTTGTCTTGCAGGCTGTGACCTACGGATTGTCCCAAGGGGAGCCGCCATGTGTCTTCATTTCATTTCAGTGTTCATTTTAATAAAGTTTCTTTTGTTGCTTCGAAAGTGAATGTGTGATGCTCATTTTTGTGATGACACATGCATGTCACCAGTTCTGATTGTGCGACATCAAGCGGATTATTTTGTACATGTTTAGGTGTAGCTGAAGAGGCATGTCTTTGGTCGGGGGGGGAGTGCCGGGGAGGGGGGGTCCTGGGGGTGATGGTGGCGGGTGTTGTTGCTCTTTCAGCCCTCCGGACTGCATGTTCAGTTGCCCGGGTGCATCTGTTGTTCTTCAGGTGTGGCTCTGGGCTGTGCTCCCTTTTGTGTTGCAGGCTGTGGTCCGACTTTGCACTAGGTCAGAGCAGGTGTTGTTTTCCTGCTGCTAACACGCCTTATCACCTGTTTTGTGTTCTTATCGCAGTTCTGGCTGGTCGTTGTGAATGTTGTGGAGTGGTGTTGTCGCGGCTTTTGGCACAGGAACACCTACTCTGCATCTCATTAGCGATAGTTGCGGGGGTCATCTGTAGCGATGTTTTTTGCGGCTGCTATCACTGGTAAACTGGTGCTGTGGGATGTTAACACCAGCTTGTGATTGAGGCGATAAGTTTATCGCAACTTTGGCTGCGATAAAGTGCCGATAACTCGGCGATAGAACCTTGTGAATATCCCCCTTAGTTTCCCTCCATTGTGTTGGCATCTAGGTGTTAGGCTCCAGATGGGCCTTTAAATCAGCCCTTTGTTTTGGGCCCAGCTAGAAGCGAACACATGAAACCCCACTCACCGCCTGCAGGTTGGTGCTGGAAATGGAAAGTGCAGGTGCTGCTGAATGAGTCCCGGTGTCATCAAATCACAGCAGGACTAATTCAACATATTTCATGGCGTCCAGCTCAGAACCCGGTTCCTGCTCAATCAGAGCTGCAGGATCCGAGTTCCAGTTGGTTCCCCTTCATTTCCTTCAGTGCTGCTCCTGGCATTTGGGGAGTCAGGCTCCTTCTGATCTCATCTTCAGAGGCCTTTATCCAGGCTGCATGGAGGGATTGCAGCCCTGTGGGGGAGGCCTTGAAGGGGTGGATAAATGCAACATCATTTTCATATTGTATAAACGTTTCTGCTGTGGATAAACAATACTCCTCAGTACTGCACCATATCTTAACTACTTGTAAATTTCATTCAAACGTCTGTAAAACTTATGACATTACTCAATATATGTGCTCCGATATTCGTAGCTCATTGAGGAGAACCACTTCCCTCCCCAGGCGGAAATAGGCCTAGCTATGCTTGCTGACAAGGTGCAATATAGTACTTGTATCAACACATTTTCAAAGGTGGCTTCTTTTATCTCCCAGGCCTTAGACTGGGCACATTTTGTGGTGTGCCTCTGCTGCTGAGGACTCTTATAATACTTGAACACTTGGGAAAAGACAGAAGCTAAATCTTGGTCTTATGGACAAGTCATGTGCCTGATCGTAAGCGTTAAGCCCTGTTTCTATTATTTTGATCTTTATTCTCAAACAATGGGGCTGTGTTTGGCATAGTGGGGGCATCTGTTTATGTGTTTTGTGAAGCACCTCCATGTTGACTTGTGGCCACCTAGCAACCCTGAGTTAGTGAAAGTTAACAGTGTGGTTCCAGGAACTGTATCTTGATCTAGATTGTGCTAGTCACATGGGATGTAGAGTCTCATGCTGCTTGCATGGCTCAACATGTATGCCATATAAAATGATGGCTTTTAAACCCCTTTAGCTAAAAAAGTAGAACTTTACTGAGAAACCATGCTTTTTGTTATTTCGTGTAAAACTGTTTTTGAGAAATTTGCGTTTAAAGATAGACTCGGATTAGGCATGAAAGGGTTAACTCTGGTAAAAGTTAGAGATATCTGCACCGTTGGTGTCCAGAAATGTTGTGATTGGACCATTCAAAGGGACTGGCAGATCCTGATTGGCTATTCACAGCATGGAGAATATGTTCTTGCATCCATTACAGGACCAAGTTACGTACACTAAGGAAATCAACAGTTATTAAAAAAAAAAGGTCTGGTTGTAGACCAGACCATATGGCCAACCACCATTTTACAGCCCACAGGCTGTGCGCAATGGGGGTTGGCCACCAGCAATGGTTTGAGTGCAGGGCCAACCCGCTGCTGTGTACTGCTGACGGCTGTACGCTGTGGGGGGGTTGGCAGCCATCGAATGCTTGGGCGCCCTCGCACTGTGTTGGGTACAGGGCCTGGCCAGCATATCGCATGAGTGGGTGCCCACACGGGAGAATTTAGGGCAAGGCATCACTGATCTCAACAATTATGTCATTTACATGCCTTATGTGTAAAGGAGAAGTGTGGCAAAGAGGCCATGGAAGCTGACTCCAGAGTATGGAGCTGCAGTTCGATCCCCAGCACAGGAGGCAGCTCAGCATCATGTGACTCTGGGTAATAACTCCCCAACACCCCCCAGTGCCTTGAAACCCTTAAGGGATATGTTCATGCTTTACAAATACAAATTATTATATTTATATTTGAGGTCATAAGAAATGCATGACAGGGGCACAAGTCATAGTTAGCTTACTAAAGTACAAAGGGTGACTTGCTGTGTTTTTTTTTTAATTGAACACATTAGAGCCTGGTTCACAAAGGTAAACTCACACTTCTGTGTAAGTTTACAATTTGTTTGTTTTCACAATGTTAAGTTATTAATATTAACTTTCTGGAGTCTCTGCACTCGTGGCTGAGTCTCCGAATGTAAACAGATAGGACTGTCCTATCTGTTTATGTGTAGAGTTTCTGCCACAAGTGCAGAGACTTTGCAGCCATGAAGTTACTACTCATAACATACTATTTAAATACGAAAACATGGTAAACTTACACTAGAGTGTAAACTTACCTTTGTGAATCAGCCTTTAAGGTGTTGAAATAACACAAGAACTACAACGTCACTTCAACCTTTGTTTTTCTCAGTGAATTTTCAGGTTTTGTTTTTACCACAAGTTAAAATCTTATTACCATACCTAGCTATAACATCACTTTTAGTCTATTAGACCCCACAGTCTCGGCACTACTCCCTCATCAGAGTTGTTCAACTTCTTGCAGATCTTGGGTATTTTTGGATAAAAGAATTCCACCAAATTCTCTTGCACCCTGGGAATGCTTTCATTTAGGCATTCCAGATTAGTGAAAGTGTTTATGATTTTGAAGATCTCCTAAGTCTAATTTGAGAATACTGATATTCGCCAAGTGAAGTGCTCTCTTTTTGCTACGCAGATCTGTGTTTTTATATCTGCAAAGTTTCTTCAGATATAACTCCTTCTCCTCAGATGCGTATTCCTTGCGGGACACTCTTTCTACTAGCTTAGAATTTTATTTCATTTGACGTAATTTGTCTGAGATCCAAGGTGCAGAAAGTTTATTCCATACCAGTCTAACTTACTCAATTGGAGCAACTACATCTAATGCTGTTGTAATCCATTTACTCAGTGATTTGTGTGTCTTTATATGTCCCTCTGGTCTGATATTTCCTCAAGGGGAGCCAACCGTGAGTCTGAAGTAATGTTGTTCCAGGCTAGTCTTACCATTGTTGTAACTGGCCTGCAAGCTCTCTCTTGTACACCCACATTCCAAAGAAAGATAAGTAGCCTGTGATCATTCCATGGTAAAATGATATTTTGAGAATAGCATATGTTCTTCTTAGTTGAGATATCAGGTCAAAAGTACAACCCTTTTAAGTGGGTTCCTGCTCAAATTAATTAACCTCTAGGGCATGGCAAGCCTTTAAGAGGTCACCCATCCCTTGGGAGGCTTGGCCAAGATGGCGGCGAATGCAGATGCACAGTAATTGCTCAGAATCAGGCAGCTGACTAATCCTGCAAAATACTGGCAATAACCAGCCAAATGCAACGACGAAAGCCGCACGACTCCTCCGGCCACCATACCGACCTCCAATAACATAGACAGGCTACATCAGAGTCTGCCGGGCATAGTTGATGGCACGACGGACAGGAGCCACGGAGTTCAGTTGGGAGTGGCCTGGCCTCGTGTGCTCGGCGATAGGGTGGCGAGAACGAGTTTGAACGCAGTGGCGAGCGATCGACGGGGAGGAACCCTGCGCCGGCCACTGAGTGCTTCCTGCTGGTGGGTCGTGCTGCCTGCTCGACACCGTCCAGCCCTGTACCGCTGCGGAAGGAGACAGGCTCTGCCAGATACTGAGGTTTAGTAGACCCGCCCGCAGAACATAGAGCTCTGAACCACGGTGGGCTGTGGGGACTACTGGGATCCCCGCCCGCTACTGCTGTGATCTCCTGCAGGCTTGCTGTAGTGTACGGAATGGAGCGGAGGATTTTCCTGGCGCAGCAGTAAGCTCAGGGGTGGGGGGGGGGGGGGTCGGAGGAGCCGCGGTAACATAGAGGCAAGTAAGCACAGGACTGCGGGCCCAATAGAAGGATACCTGCAAGGTGTGTGCGTCCCTTACTTAGAGAACGCCCAATAACCAAGGGCCAAATATCACAGACCCAGTTCATGGAATGACTGCCACCAGCTCTGACGAAAATCAGTGGAGGGAGAATACCGGAGTCAGGCCTCAGTAACAGACTTCAAGGGTGGTGATAGGGGAAGGCAGACATTGGATTTCTACAGGAAGGGTTCATCTGGGCTGGTGGCCCGTTGTATCCACCGACCCCCACAACTACTGCACGTGGCTTCCTCCCCCCTCCCCTTTACTTACACTCGCCACCTCAACAGAAGCAGCGGGTCTGCTGCCGACGCCATGTGGTCTGTCCCGTTAAAAGAACGGCTGGGGGGGGTCAGAAGGCACCCCCTATCCCGGAGAGACCTTGACGTTACTAGTGTCTGGGCCCTTTACACCTTCACACACACTGCCACTATGGTCAGTGTCTTGCGGGAATCGATGTGCAACCCTGGCCCATTGCGACTTTGTTAAACATGCTGCAAGAGCCTCATTATGACTAGCACCCTCATAAAGTGTCACTCTTTAACCCCTTTGCCGCGGCAGGAATTCCGCCGCGGCGCTGGGGGGGGGGGTTTGGGGGCAGCGCGGTGGCGCTGTGCTCATGACGGAACCGCTCCATCACGAGCCACGGTTGAGCTGTGCTCATGACGGAGTGGTTCCGTCACGGCACCGCCCAATTACGTTGGACGCCCGCACAGGCGGGGAAAACGCCCCGCGTGGGCGGAGCGGCAGCCAACGGCCGCGGCATGATGGAACCACTCCGTCATCAGCACAGCGCAACCGTGGCTCATGACGGAGTGGTTCCGTCATGAGCGGGGAAGGGGTTAAGAGCCACCAACAGTAGAGTATCAGTCAGAGTGCCCTGTGGTACACACCTGCATGCTGAGATATATTTTGCTGCTTTAAAGGAACTATACTCCTCAAAATGTGAACCGTATGACCGGGGTCTGCCCGCGTGCACCCCAGTAACCAGCAACCTAGGCTCTTTTAAGGGGATCATTATTACCAGCACCACTACTCGACTGCATAACGCCCCAGCATAAAGTCACAAACTAGGAAAACCCAGAATCGATAAAGCGCAATCCCAGCCGACCGACGCAATATCTCAGGCAACTGGCACAGAAAGCACCACGCAATCAGCGCCCCTGAAGCCTGGGGAACACACACATCATTTGCATCGGTTTGATGAGCTAATGGCAGCGGTACTGGACATTAAATCCACATTAGGCCCCAAAATAGATTTGGTCTGTGCCGAAATTGGATTTTTAAGGGAAGATCACAAACAAATTGAAGGACAGAGTGGAAGAATCAGAATCAGCGCTAGCATCTCTGTAACCCACTGTGTCCACAGCAACGGATCGGATCAAATCTCTCCAAAAAGAGGTGGAATACCTCAAGAACAGGGTGAAAGATCAGGAGAGCAGATCCTGTAGGAATAATGTACGCATGGTGGGCCTACTGAAACAAACATCAGGCCAAAGCATGGAGCTATACCTTGAGACCTGGTCCGGGGCCATCCTTAATACGTTAGCAAAATTCTTATCAGTTGAACGGGCACATAGACTGCCGAGTAGTCCCCCTCGTCCGTGCAACCCTCCCAGGCCTGTGGTTGTGAGATTGTTTAATTACCGTGAAAGGGATCACATCCTTCAAGTGACCAGGGCCCGCGGCCTGTGGCAAATTGAAAATGCTGCGGTATACATTTATCTGGATTACACATTATCAGTACAACGTTGCAGATCCTCCTACTTGGATTTTTAAAAAATGCCTCTGGGATCATAAAATACAATAATCGTTGCAGTACCCTGCCAAGTTGTGCATCTGACATAAAGACAGCAACCTTTTTTGCTCAACTCCTAAGGAGGAGGCCCGGTCTTGGATAGATCAGAACGGATTTGCACATGCTACACCCACAGTCTCTACGAACCACCGAAAAGAACAGCTATGGAAAACTGCAGGCATGCGCAGAAATCGAGGCAAATGGTGAGTGCAACGTCCAACTAAAGCTCATGCAGCAAGAGAAAGGGAACAAGCCATCAAGCAGGCGGAGAACCTTGGAAAACTCGCATCCCCTTCAAGATTTGAATCTGACACGGACACAACTCCGGACCAAATACTCCAACTGACAGACTCACAACACGCGGCACTGATGGAGGGAGGTCCGATAGTCACCCCACAAACCGCAGAGGAACTCGGATGACTTCCCAAGCAATAACCAAAGGTCCCATATAATGTGACACTTACATATCACCAATACAGGGCCCAGTGTAATATACTTTGGGTGACAACTGCAAGAATGAAGCATGTTTAAGGCAGGCACATACTGTTATGGCGGTCAACACACAGCTGAATATGTGGAACTGCTACGCCCCCACGCACGATAAGTGGCTGATACAGCACCTCTATGCTTTTTCTTTCTCTCTCTGCTCATTTACAACTTATCCTTCATATAACATATAATTGAGCATATTTCCTTTCCTTTCCTTTGTTGTTACTCATAGTTTTGATATATTGCATTTCAGTGCAGATGGCCAATTGTCCGTTGTCAAGTCGGCCTCGGGTGGGGAGTTGGGTATCACAAAAGTTAACTACAGTCTGTCAGTCGCGCTATGCCACACAAGAAACACAACACGTGTACTATTGCTGTAATAAAAATCGGGGGATGGGTGCTCTGTGGGGCGATCCAGCCAACATGGGAAGCAGTCTGGATGCAGATATATTTCCCCACTTTCAATCACTAGTAGAGTAGATGGCAAGCAATACTTACCTCCTATTAACCTGGAATGTATGGGGATTAGCGGGATGTGTTAAACGCCATAAGGTCTATCAATACTTACGCAGTCATAAGATCTCAATTACATTGATACAGGAAACACATCTCACCGCACAAACCCTTGCATCACTGCGCAAGCGTTGGAGGGGCACAGTGTTAGGAACCACATACTCAGGATACGCAAGGGGCACCCTGATATGGATAGCGCCTGGAACCCCCTACAGATATTATATACCGGGTACATCCTCAGGGTCGCTATGCAGTCCTAGAGGGACATTTGGAAGGCTCTCACTGATGTTAATCTCCTTATATGCTCCAAACTCCAGGCAATCTTCGTTCCTGCAAATACTTACACTGTCATTACTCAGTGACCCAACGGTGCCAACATATTGGGGCGGGGATTACAATTGCGTACACAATCTCATTTTAAATCGCTCATGCCCGCCACTTCCGGGGGTGCAATCTATTGGCGTAGCAAAACATATGAAAGACTGGGCTGGCAACATGCCACTTAGGGAAGCCTGGCATAGCAAACATCCCACAACGCGTATTTATTCACACTCTACGATGCACGACCTGCCCCCGAGCATAGATGCCATATACTGCTCTGAAACTGCCATATCTAGGGTGTCGCATGCTGAGTATTTGGCCCACATGATATTGAACCATAGTCCACTGCAGTTGCAGCCTACATGGGGAACATAGAGAGCCAGAATCCCGACCTGGCGCCTCCCCTTGGCAGCACAACTTTAACGCAATCCATCAACTCGTATTTCCGGGCGAATCTGGCACTGCCTCGATTGCAGGTATAGAGTTGGGAGCATTTAAGTCTGTTCTCCGCGGACAAGGAATCAAAGCAGTTTACGGATCCCGCATGACACTTGTGGAAGTGCTCCAAAAACACGAGATGGAGGTACAGCGATGTGAACGACTCGCTCCCGCAGATCCAAACATTATCCCTCATTAGCTAAAGCACGCCTAGCATATAAGGAGATGTTGGACAGTCTTTGCGCTTTAGATAATAAGCAATATATTGCCTGGCAACATACAGAAGGGGACAAAGCGGGCAAAATGCTGTCATGGCTATAAAAAATTACCAACTCTTTTTATAACTACTATACTTCTCTCTACAAA
The DNA here is from genome assembly GCF_964204655.1 of Triturus cristatus. Classification (NCBI taxonomy): domain Eukaryota; kingdom Metazoa; phylum Chordata; class Amphibia; order Caudata; family Salamandridae; genus Triturus; species Triturus cristatus. Next base: position 1,155,586,335 of record NC_140585.1, on the reverse strand, counting down.
GCTCCTGATACTGGCGACCCCTCACTCATTCAGCAGTTCTTGTCTCACGTTAATCTCGCGCAGTTAACGCAACCCCAACATGTACTGCTTGAGGCTCCTATATCTGCAGACAGAATTTCAGAATCCATCAAACAGCTAGCAAAAGGCAGGGCCCCGGGGGCAGACCGATGGCCATCGGAATTCTTTTCCGCTTACGCTGAACAACTTACTCCCCGGTTATCCACCATATATGGGACGGGCATTCGATTGGGGTGAGCTCCCACCCTCCCTGCGCGACGCAATATTGATGGTACTACCAAAGCCAGGTAGGGACCCACTCCAAATGTCTCTTGCTGCCCATTATCCCTGTTGAACTCAGACTACAACATTTTAGGCAAGATACTAGCTAATAGATTAATAGACACAGTACAAGAACTTGCGCCGGCTTTTTAAACTCCTGGAGTGGGCTCAGACAGTAGCAGATATACCATGGATAGCAGCCTTAAACATCGACGAGGCATTCAATACCCTGCGATGGCAATACCTATTGGCTTGGCTGGCTAGATTCGGCATAGGCCCTAATTTCCCAAGATGGGTGAGGATACTATACACAAAGCTGCAGGCCAGAGTCAAGACCGGTCGTATCATCTCTCCATCTTTTGTAATAGAACGCGGTACAAGGCAGGGATGTCCTCTATTGCCCATTATTTGTGCGCTGGCTATGGAACCTCTCGCATGCAAGCTGCGCCACCGCGTCTTAGACTGGGGCATACAAGTGTACAGACAATAGCATATCGCTTCTCTCTATGCAGACGACGTGCTAATGTACCTGCGTGGCCAGATTACAGCCCTGCAAGAGGTAATGGAGTTGCTGGACGAACTTGCCCGAGTCTCCGGTCTACGAGTCAATTGGTCCAATCCGTATTATTTCCGATGAAGCCTCTGACAATAGAGCAGAGGTGCACTCTACCCTGCACCCCACTGACAAGGGCCTTCGATACCTTTAAATATTTGGGAGTCCAAATCTATCACTCTCAGCTAGACCTAATTAACGGAAATTTGGGAAGGGCAATCACTATAGCCTGAGCTGCCCTCCAATTCTGGACGAGTCTGCCTCAATCCCCCATGGGCCGGGTAGCCCTCTCCAAGATGCTCTTACTCCCTCGGCTCTTATATTTTTCCTCTACCCTTCTCTATAGGCTACTGCGCAGGTTTTTTAAAGACCTAGAATCATTTCTTGTCTTCTCTTGGGCTCCAGACCCAGAGTAACACTCCAGAAACTACACCTCCCTCTATCTGAAGGGGGCCCGGGAGCGCCTGACTACGAACACAACTATGTGGCTGTACAGCTACAGTGGACTATGAGGTGGCTAGCGAATAGTAATCTGAGCGAGTTAGACCTCTGGGTGGTGGAACTGTGACAGCCAGCCATGATAAAATGGCTATCGGGCTCTAAAACATCACTGCAGAAAACTCAGGGCAACTCCCTAAAGTCAGCGGCAAGACGCAGCTGGTATAAATATGTATTGACTAGTGGTCAACCTGCACCATATGCCCCCAACTTGCCTCTCAAAGTGCTCCCGGGACCTTATACTTGCCACAAACGCCTGGTGCTTGAAACGTGGTGGGGTTAGACACATGGGGGACCTAGTTGTTGACTCGAAATGATGTTACTTTGAGAGTCTGATGGATGATTATGGGATACCACCGGGGACATTTCTGGCTCACGTAACGCTGCCACAGCAGTATCTCCAGATATGGGGTAACACATGCACTGAACCCACCACATCTCAGGTATTGCAGACCCTACTAACACATGGACTGGGCAAAAAGGTGATTACAGTGATCTACAATTCCCTCAGACCTGACTCGACACTCCTGCTATCACCACTGCGTGAATATTGGGAGTTGGCGCTCACAACCAGTATCACTCACAAGCAATGGACACAATGCATAAGCTACCCTAAAATTATATCGACAAATGCTAGGCTGAAATACACGCAATTTAACAATCTCCACCACACGTATCTAACACCCCATGGGTTGTCAAGCATGTACCCCACTTCTGTTGATATTTGTCCTAGATGCCTAGATACGGATGCAACATTCTCCCATATGGTACGGACATGCCCTCGTCTCAGGACATTCTGGAACGAGGTAGCTGGAACATTGACGGAAACAGCGGACTCCCTGATAGTAGCTCACAGCCTACATGTTGTGCTCGGCATAACGAAGTGCAACACCCAACGTAAGAACCTTAATAAATTTCTAGACCTGGGACTGGGGCTAGCAAAACATAGAATAGCCATGGCCTGGAAATCACAGGTGGGCCCCAACACACAAACATGGCCCCTAGACCTCCGTAGGGCACTAAACCCAATTGACCAACGCACCACTGACGCCCCCACCGAATAAGCCTGTGCAATGGCGGGACTACCTAACTGCCATAGAATTAAAATTCAGTATAATAATTCCAAATGCAACATACAACACACCATCACCCGCACCTTCAGAATAATAAGCCACAATAGCAGAGTATACAATGTGAACCCCCATTGATTGCATATGTGAATCTGAGGCCAGGGTTGTTGGAACCACACATACAGTTGCATGAAGTGTGGAGATTCCACCCCGCGCCCCCAAACATATACCTAGATACGCATACCTGATTGCACATGGCTAGATATAAATTTCAGATATACAGCAGGCGATAAAGGACAACTCTGCACAGATATCAGTATTGTTGCTGATGTTAAAAAAAATTGGAATTGAAGCATACATTGTTAATATTGATTTAAGATCATTGTCTTTGTTACGGTTTGGTACCCCACCAAAGCTGCTATTGTAACCGACTATATAACACTATGCATACCATCATTGATAGAGTTTATTTTCATTAATTGTAGAAAATCAATAAAGATTATTAAAAAACAAAGTAGGAGGTCACCCATCCCTTGTTGGGAAGGGCCTTCTACCATTATACTAAGATCACGTGGCACAAATGGAATAGTGGAATTTAAAAGATTTGGAGATAACCAATCCATGAACTCATTAACAAAATGTTGGTTCCCCCTACATTATTTTATTACAAATAAGTTTAAGTGATTTATTGTGTGTGTGTGTATGTCTGTGTGTGTGTTTGTGTGTGTGTGTGTGTATGTGTGTGTGTGTGATACATATTTGTGGGAGAACAGGTGCATGTGATCAGGTGAAAATAGGCCATACACAAATGATATGAAAGACAAAATTTGCCAATTCTTTTTTAAAAACTTTATATATTGTTACAAACCATTAACATTTGTGCCATCTCCGTGCACAGCATCACAATCCTAGAGAGAGCCCATATCAGTGCTTAATTTGTAAAATATGAAGTGCAGGTGCTCAAATGTTTGTCGGAGGCCACACCTACTTTTCTATGGCTCCACCCACTCCCTCAACTGGCTCCACCCACTTACTCTATTGGCTCCACCCACATCTTCAACTAGCACTGCTAATGGGGACCCTACTCCTGCCGTCACATTCTGTATGGTTGGCACTTTACCTTCAGGCAATCTCAGGAATGGGTTGGCGAGGTGAGCTGGCCTCCCTCGAAATGGGGAAAACTCACTTACCCAGATGGGAAAAGCAGACCTGTGTCTTGGGTTAAGCAAGGCCTCAAGGGAACTTTGCAGGCAGCATGTAGGCCAGGCCTGTGTGTTTAATGGTAAGAAGAGTGAAACAACTGCAAGCTATCCCGGTTCCCGAGCCTTTCCCAGAGATGCTCTACTGGCTGGGATTCTTTGTTGAGCTTCCTGCAACAGCTGTGTGTTGTAGTTACTACTAGGTGTAGTGAGGGATAACTTTACATCTATGTTCGGGCGTGAGCTCCTGTGCAGACTTATTTAATACAGCAAACTTACACATTTGAAAAATAAACTTCAATGTAATGACATTCGGGAGTAGGAATCCAAGTATAGATAATTTGGACTAGAGTTTTGTTGCAGGCCACACTAGACAAATATTTTTTCTATGCAGCAAAATAGCGTACATTTTCAGTACAACCTTGTTTTCAGTCCTAAAAATTATAAACATCGCTCAAAGCTGTTGAACAATCACAGACGTGTAACGCCCTGTTTGGGACCATAATAGACAGAGTCCTCAGTATTCTTTCTCTCTGTTACTCGCTTCTATTTTCTCTCTGACCCCCACACCCACCTGTCTACCTCTAACTCTGTCTTTACTTTCGCTCTACCTGCTATCCCTCCCTCAACACCCTGTCTTTCTATATATCTTTCCTTGTCTCCTCACCCATCTCTTGCTCCGTTATCTCTCTCTCTTGGTATCTGACCTCCGGCTCACCCCTCTTTACCTCTATCTCTCTCTCTACAGCCTACCCTTTCCACCTTACCCTCTTCGAAGTTCGCTCGGGAGTACATATCAGCTAGAAGACAATTTCCTACTGGGAACATGGCTACGTGCAATATGATCAATCACAGTCCTTGGTGGACATGTTTTTGGGAAGAGGTTGGCTTGGAGTCTTAGTTATACACTTAAGTGATTACAATTTATACAGTGCAACTGTCTAACTGGTGCTGCTAAAAATGATGAAGGTAATTTGTTACAAATGAAACACACTGGTGGTGGTCAGGCATGAGAAGAGTGTGAAAAGGGACCAGTAAGTATGCGGCATCAGGCAGAGCGAGAAAGAAATTAAACAGAGGAGAAGATGGTCTTTTGAGGATAGCATGGTCTCAGAGAGTACTTGCACACATCAACATTATGGTAGAGGAATTCTCTTCGGATGGTGTGCATTTGTCTTTCATGGCAAATAAGCGTCTCTGCTAAATTTAAGAGAAAAGGTGGTAAGCATCTAGGGGAAGAACCTGTGGTGCTAGAAGGATCAGTGATGGTGGGTGATTTTATGATGTGGTGTGGCAGGAAAACACCCTAACGGGGTTTCCTGGTTGTCTAACCATTGTGAAGGTCTAACCAGCCCAGCAGGCGTGAGGGGAACAAACAAATAAGGCACCTCAGAGGGTGCAAGGGCAAGAGATTGAAAGTTATGAAAACTGTGTGGCCTGGTATGGGTGGATACATGGATGAAGCGGGAGTAGGGGTGATAGATGGTATAAGTTGCAGTTGGGGGAGAAGGTTTGTAACACCAAGAGTTGGGTGGTTAATTAATAAGAGCACAATTTGTGTAAGTGAAGTGGGGTATTTTGTTGTTGTATTGGAGTTGTTACATTGCAAACAGCAGACCTCTACTAATAAGGCAGTCTTTACTCTTTTTGTTATTTATTGATTCTGGTAATTTTCTGCTTCTCGCCCGATATACTACTGTCTTACAGTACTATTCAGTTGGGCAGCTTGGGTGCCTGGGCGTTCAGTAGGATGTGCCTAAAGAGGAAGTTACCTGTTTGTCAATGACAGGCAGTAGTCTCTCTAATATCACAAAAAGGTAATGTGCCAACAAGGGATTTTGTTTAAAGAAATTGTATCTTTTTTTAGTTTTAAAAAATTAATTCGGAAATGAGTTCAAGACTGATACTCAACAACATGTTAATTAGCTGAATTAATCAAATATGAAAAACACACACGAGGTATCTATTTCGTGAAAAAATCACAAATCATTTTATATATGCAATCAATAAAAAGGAGTACAAATGAACAATTAAATGTGCGGTGTCACATGAAAAGAGAGAAGAATAAATGTTATCCACATTTCATGACACAAAATATCTAATCCAAAAGGTAACACAGAGATCTATCTCTTATTAGGAGAGCAATCAACTGTACAAAGATGTTATGGATATAGATAGTGTAGTCGACGTTTCGGTCTGTAATGGCGTCAATCCGTCAGACCATCTTCAGGACAGTAGAGATTATTAAAAAGGACTCCTGTACAAACATAGTGTCAATTAGTTACAAAAAAGTAAACATAATTATTCTCTTCCTGCTAATACAAAAGAGAAAAAGGAGATAGCCCGTGTGTGAAGAGCAATCATTTTAACTTGTTGTTGTGAGAAAACACCAAGACCTATCAATATCCACAGCATTACAATGTCTGCATAATTGAGGTAGAAGAGTGTGAGCATGCTGTATTTTAAATAGCTAGCTGGAATCTAACGTTTAATGCGTTGCTTACTTGTGATTTATTGTATTCAGTCTAGGAAGAAGCAATTTTATCTCCTCCTCAAATGGATTGTGCTGGTTCTATAGGATCAAAAAAACTGCAGCATATAATAGACTCAAATGTTGAAAGATTGTAATGTAATAACTTATTAATTAATCTCTTATCGAGACCTACCCGATCCTAATTGGATGAGGATATTACTTCCTAATATCTATGGAGGGGTATAACAACACTGCAGGGCAGCACCATGAGTGTAATATTCTTGTTTGTCGAAAGGGGGAGGCAATCCTTCCTGATTTAAGGTTCTGTATTGGGAACTCTGTGATGACACTGAAAAGACAACATAATATCAGTCTATGTTATCAGAAAAAAAGGTCATTGTCATAGTGTCCGAGATTAAACTGAGAATTAGCATGATATAGTCGGAGTAGTTGGGCGCTAACATAGACAAAGCTAAGACAATAATTCTGATCGTAGCTACTTAACTCCCATTGTTGTTTGAGCATTAACTCGATCAGGATTCCGAGGCACATTTAGTCAATCATGCCACAATGATTCGAATTGTAAACGAAAAGAGTAAAAAAAAAATTCAAAAAAATTAATCCCGTTTGCCACTACATACCCAGCTTGATAGTGTTAGAATTTATCTATTACCGGGGAGGGGAGGGGGGAATAAGACGCGGGGGAAACCACAGCTTGTCAAGACGTTATTTAAACAGCAATGACTCGTTGTGGGAAGGAAGACAAGGAGTCTTACTTACATTTCTATCACAGAGGAAACAAATTCAACAACCGTCCGCAGGCAAGAACCCGAACAAGAGTTCAAGGTTCGCGGCGTTTATTTAAAGGGCATTGTCAAGCTGCCTCTCAGCTGTTTGAAATTAGGAGGAGGGGTCAAGGCGCAGTTTTGCTAAAACGTAGCGGCCATCTTGGAAAGTCCACTTTACAGGTCAACTTGCATGATCAAAAAAGTCGTGTGGTAAACAAAGGGTAAAAAACGTTACAATTTATGACCATAATAAAATAATCGTGTTTCACCGCTAGATTCTAAGGTTTACGGTGTGAAGATCTTGAATACAGAGATGTTATCTCTAACTTGGCGGCCATGATGGAATGGTCAAATACAAAGACTTTCATACGCTGTGCATAGACGGTAAGATTAATTTCATGACCAAAGGAAATGGAATAAGATTTGGATGACATTCCAGAAATCGATTGAATACCAATACATATCCTTGGTGCACAAACTAGTTTGCTTCTATTGTGTGCCTGCACATGGCTAGAGTGGTAACATTAATTTGTGTCATTACAGAAAACAGTTACATGATATAAGTAAATAGAGACACAGTTAACAAATCATATTGGCTTCACTTATCGGTACATGTGGCGTTAGGAGTTTGGAATTATCATTATACATTGTATTTACAAAGGTTATACAACATCATAGAGTTCCTTTATCTAGGTTATACAACATCATAGAGTTCCTTTATCATAGATAAAGTCAACTTTTTGACTAATTAGACAGAAATCTGGACATCAATGCATGGCATGAAATGAATGAATGAATGAATGAAGAAAGTATTTGATTAAGCGCACTGTGGCCAAGCGGCTTCCTGGCGCTGGTGTTGAGACCAACTATCACTGAGGCAACCCGAAGGGATTAGCAAGAGTACGCCTGGGAGAACAGAAAAGTTTTCAAGGCTTTACGAAAATGGGAGTAAATGGGGATGGATCGCATGGAAAGGGGAAGACTATTCCAGAAGCCGGGGGCCAGAACTGAAAAGCGTGTGCCTCCAGTTCTGGATTTACGTAAGCGGGGGACGTTGAGAAGGGCCAAAGTAGAAGAGCAGAGAGTGCGGGCAGGAATATGAGAAGAAATGAGGGAACATATGAATGCAGGAGCTGAACGGGCAAGAGCCAAAAAAACAAGACAACCCATTTTAAAGAGAGAACGCTGAAAAACGGGGAGCCAATGAAGAGACTTGAGCACGGGAGTGATGTGATGAGTTTTAGAAAGGTGAAAGATGAGACGAGCGGCCTGGTTCTGAATAGCTTGCAGACGTCGAGTTTCGTAGGCTGGAATGCCCACGTACAAGCTATTCCCGTAATCAAGACGGGAGGTAATCAGAGCCATAATGATGATTTTAAGTGCATCTGAGGAAAAGAAACGGGAAATCTTTCGAATAAGCCGGAGGGATAGAAAGCAGGAAGAAACAACAGAACTAATTTGTGCATGCATGGAAAGATCATGACTGACCTGAATACCCAAAGTTCTGACAGAAGAAACCGGAGTAGGGAGGGAGCCAAAGGAGGGGGGCCAAAAAGCGGAAGACCAAGGACTGGATGGGCCGCCCGTCAAGACCAACTCGGTCTTGTCCGGGTTGAGCTTAAGATGGTTAGAGCTCATCCAATCCGAGATAAAGACCAGAGTAGAGCGAAATTTTGAGAGAGACAGAGATGAAGAGGAAAGATCAAAGACAAGCTGGAGGTCATCGGCGTAATTATACACGGAGACCCCCAGAGCAAGAAGAGCAGAAATAAGAGGATAGATGTAAAGATTAAAGAGCAGAGGGGAAAGAGAGGAACCTTGGGGAACACCACAGGGAACCAAGCGGGAAGGGGCAGAGAAACCAGATAAATGAACTGCCTGAGAGCGGCCAGAAAGAAAGGAGGCAAGCCAGGAGAATGCAAGGCCCCGAATGCCCGCCGCGCTGACACGGTCAAGAAGGATGGAATGATCAACCGTGTCAAACGCAGCGGACAAATCAAGGAGAACCAAGGCTTGAGGAAGAGAAGAATCAGCTTTAGATTTCAGCTCATCGAGGACTGCAAGAACCACTGACTCAGTGGATTGGCCTCGACGGAAGCCTGCCTGATGTGAGGCCAGGACATGGTTCTCCTCAATATGAGCAGAAAGGCAAGAGGAACATAACTTTCTAAAATCTTGCCAAGATAGGGAAGAAGAGAAACAGGCCTAAAATTAGAAGGGAGTGAAGGGTCAAGGCCAGGTTTTTTTAGAATAGGCAAAACAATAGCAGATTTAAAGAATGACGGGACTAAGCCCAGGGCAAGAGAGGCATTGAGAAAAGAAAGAGGGGGAGAAGGACAACTAGTAAATAAAGCTCTTAAAATCCGGGCCGGAGCACAGTCAGCTGGAGAGCCTGACTTGATCTTGGTAAGCAAAGTGAGAAATGTGTCTACAGAAATAGGGGGGAAAGAGTTGAAAGAAGAAGAAAGAGCCGACAGAGAAGGAGTGGGGAGAGGGGGAGGAAGCAGGGGAATATTGGCTTTGATCTTGACGATCTTCTCAATGAAGAAATCATTGAGAGAAGAGCAGAGATCTTGAGAGGGAATGAGAGTAGGATTGGTACGAGCCGAAAATGCCAGATCATTGACCAAAGAGAAAATCTCCTTGGATTTGTTAGCAGAGAGGGCCACTTTCTCAGAAAAGTATTTTGTTTTGGCCAGAAGGACGGCTTGCTTATATTCATAGAGAAGATGTTTGTATTGGACCCGAAGAGCGGGGCAGTAATTTCGTCTCCAATGACGCTCAGAGCGTCTCAGGTCCAATTTCAGAGCTTTAAGCTCGGTATTAAACCACTTATGAGCGTCATAGGGACGAACAGCCTTAGTTTTCCTAAGTGGGGCAACCTGATCACAAGAGGAAGACAGCCAGGTGTTAAGCGCTTCAGCTTGAGAATCCAAAGGGAGTTCAGAAAGATCAGGAGTAGAAGAAGCAAGAGAGAGAGAAAGAGAGTTTAAGTCAACCCGATTCCAGTTTCGAGCGACAAGATTTTTAGGTAAGGAGGGTGTGTCAGGGACACCAAGAGAGATGGAAAAGGAGATCAGAAAATGATCAGACCAAGTGCAGGGAGCAATGCTAGGAGGAAAATGCAATATAATCTAGTGATGCACGTTTGATAGTACAATTTAACAGTAATCAAGATCTTATTCGATAGAGAATAAATGCACATCTAGAAAATACAGTGAAAGATAAGGAATTGTTCTAACTGGAGTAGTTAAGTATCAAGTTAGGCATGCCAGAGTATGCCATTCAGTCGCTGTGTTAAGACCCTGTTTTATGTTATCAGCTTTACAGATCCATTGATTTTCTTTGAACGTGAGTATACGATCGACGTTAGACTGTCTGATCGTGGGTCTCACCACTTCTATAACCCACCACAACATCTCTTTTTCTGTGTGTCCCAGACGTGTGTAATGATCAACGAGTGGGGCATTCTCAACCCTACATCTGATTCTAGACTGATGTTGTAAAATGCGACTCTTCGCCATTTGTGTTGTTTTGCCTATGTAATTCAAACCACAAGGGCATTGAATACAATAGACAACATTTTTGGTGTTGCAGTTGGAAAAAGATTTTAACCACACCTTTTTTCCATTTAGGTCAAATGATTTAAGGTTGGTGGTGCTAGAGCATGCTGCACAATTGCTGCACTTATGGTGACCAACCAAGGGTACAATTTGTTTCATGTTGTCAATTACATGTTGCTGTGGCATTTTATACGCATGGACTAATCGATCTTTCAAGTTTGTCCCTCTCTTAAACGAAAATAATGGTTCTTCAGTCAATTCAGGGAGGGATGCTAGGAGAGTCCAGTGTTTTTTCACGATTTTTTTGATTTTATTTGTGGCGGTCCCAAAAGTAGTGACACATGCCAGCATGGATTCTGTCGTCTTATGTCTCACTTCTAACAGAGCATTTCGATCATTGTACCACGTTCTCTTTAGAGATTTTTTGAGTAACTTATTTGGGTATCCTCGTGAATGCAGTTTTTCTTTGAGTTTTTTAGCTTCAAGGAAGTAGTCTTCTCTTTTGGAGCAGTTCCTCCGAAGACGGAGGAACTGTCCGAAGGGAAGACCATCCTTTAACGACTGCGGATGATGGCTCTCGTATTTTAGGAGAGTATTACGTGCTGTTGGTTTAGTGAACAAGGTAGTGTAAAGTGTATTATCCTCACCTACCTTGATCGAGATGTCAAGGAAATTCATGCATTGACTGTCTGAATCTAGTGTGAATTGCAGATTCTGATTTCTGGAGTTGATCCAGCTATGAAATTCAGCAAGAAGTTGCTTGTTCCCCTTCCAAATTAGGAAGACATCGTCTATGTATCGCAGCCAACATGTGATGTTGGCTGCAAATGGGTTAAGCGAATCATAGATGTATCTCTGTTCAAAAGCTGAAACATAGATATTCGCTATGTCAGGGGCATAAACAGCCCCCATTGCGACACCTTTGAGTTGTTGGTAGAACGTTTTCTCACAGAGAAAGAAATTTTCGCATAATGAGATTCTGATACATTCAACAATGAATTCAGTGGGTACCGCATGCGGCCTAGGTCTATTGTTGAGTAAATTTTCAATGATTTCAAGTACTTCTAGCTGAGGGATGTTTGTATATAAGCTCTCGATATCCATAGATACCAAGAGCTCACATGTTGGATCAAAACAATGTTTATCTACCACATTGATGACTGTTGTGGTGTCCCTAATGTACGTGTTGGTTTCTGTTGCAAAGGGGCGAATGAAGAAATCAGCGTACTGGGCTAAGGGCTTCAGAATAGAATTACAGCCCGATACAATTGGTCTACCTGGTGGTAATTTGGCATTCTTATGGATCTTTGGTAAGATGTAAATTACCGGGACTGTCGGAGATTTGTTGATCAAGAATGCTGCCTCCTTTTCACTTAACCAACCACCGTGAAGTCCTGTTCTACTGAGTTCTGCGATGGATTTCTCTAATCGAGAAGTGGGATTGCTGGGTAGTTTTTTGTAATGGGATTCTACTGAGAGTTGTTTGGTCATTTCAGTGTTGTATGCCTCGGTATCCCATAAAACAATGCCATCACCCTTGTCAGCGGGCTTTATGATGGTATCTGACAGAGTCTGAAGATTTTTGAGGGCCACATGTTCGTCTTTGGTGAGATTGTATTTCACGTGAACCGGTGTGTTAAAGAGGTTGTCGATTTCTGTAATGATAGCATTCTCGAAAGTAATGATTTCTTTGGCTATCATTGAATTGGTGGGGAACAAGGTAGAGCGATTGTGTAGACCAGTCGTGTCAATGTTGCGTAATGTATCCTTATTAGCAAAAAAGTTTTTCAATCTTACGGAGCGAAAGAATTTAAAAAGCTCCAATTTAGTTTGAAAGAGGTTGTTTCTGTTTGTAGGTACAAAAGAAGGTCCTGCTGAGAGTACTGATATTTCTGCCTCTGAAAGTCGATGTTTAGATAGGTGAAAGATTGGAATGGTTTGGATAGAGTTTACCATTCGTAATATTGGTTCCGGGTCTGACGGAAACCTGGTGTATATTGGTTCCGGAACCAACCTCTCTTGGTCGCTCGTGATCTCCGTGGATGGGACGAGCCCCTCCGATCCTGCCCTAAAAAAGACTGTTGTGATGTTGAGGGCTGTTGGTTGTAAGTGTGTCTGTAGGTGTTATCTGGTGCCTGATCACTGTCGGTGTCAGAATTGGTGTCAGAAAAAGTCACTTTTTTGCGTTGTTCATGTTTAGGACCTTGGTTAGAACCTTGTGGTTGATAAAAGTCTTTATTGAGATAAGGATATGTTCTTTCCTTGCTGTATTTCCTAATATCCTTCTGTAGTTTGTCTGTTTTTTTATGAGAATTAAAATCCTCAAAGTCTTTTATGGTTGAGGCAATCTTGTCCAACAATGCTTTCGCATTGGTGATACTAGAATCTGTGTTAATCTTATTCTCCAAGCTTTCAATTTCTTTAGAGAGTGTCTTGATGTGTTTGATCGCTGTTTCTATGTTAAGCACCATCCAAGTGCGGGAGCATTTGTTAGATGCAAAGCTAAAACCTATCTTGAAATCTTCATCGTCGATGAAGATGATAGGTATATTTTTAATTTGGAGGCCCGTTGGTATTATATTTGCATTAAGACAATCGGTTAAGAATTTGGCATGGAGTTCAGTACGCACCAATTTCTTTTTCAATCTTTCTAAGTGATTGAGGTCAGTTTCATAGGGTGAGTGTGTGGTAGGGCCTCGAGTGCCAAGTAACGAAGGGCCTGCAGCTATTTTCAACACATATTCGTCTGTGTACGATAGGGTTTCAGCTTCAGACATGGATGAAGCTGGAAAAGATGTTATTTAAGAGTAATGGATCCTAGATCTCTATTTCAACTAACCACTTCAGAAAGTGACCCACAACAGACAGTTGTCTGCGCATAAAACAGTGTAACCGTAGGGGAAATACCCAATATACCCTTGAGGGCTTGGGCAAGTTTAAACAAAAAGGTAATGTGCCAACAAGGGATTTTGTTTAAAGAAATTGTATCTTTTTTTAGTTTTAAAAAATTAATTCGGAAATGAGTTCAAGACTGATACTCAACAACATGTATCGGGCTGTAATTCTATTCTGAAGCCCTTAGCCCAGTACGCTGATTTCTTCATTCGCCCCTTTGCAACAGAAACCAACACGTACATTAGGGACACCACAGCAGTCATCAATGTGGTAGATAAACATTGTTTTGATCCAACATGTGAGCTCTTGGTATCTATGGATATCGAGAGCTTATATACAAACATCCCTCAGCTAGAAGTACTTGAAATCATTGAAAATTTACTCAACAATAGACCTAGGCCGCATGCGGTACCCACTGAATTCATTGTTGAATGTATCAGAATCTCATTATGCGAACATTTCTTTCTCTGTGAGAAAACGTTCTACCAACAACTCAAAGGTGTCGCAATGGGGGCTGTTTATGCCCCTGACATAGCGAATATCTATGTTTCAGCTTTTGAACAGAGATACATCTATGATTCGCTTAACCCATTTGCAGCCAACATCACATGTTGGCTGCGATACATAGACGATGTCTTCCTAATTTGGAAGGGGAACAAGCAACTTCTTGCTGAATTTCATAGCTGGATCAACTCCAGAAATCCGAATCTGCAATTCACACTAGATTCAGACAGTCAATGCATGAATTTTCTTGACATCTCGATCAAGGTAGGTGAGGATAATACACTTTACACTACCTTGTTCACTAAACCAACAGCACGTAATACTCTCCTAAAATACGAGAGCCATCATCCGCAGTCGTTAAAGGATGGTCTTCCCTTCGGACAGTTCCTCCGTCTTCGGAGGAACTGCTCCAAAAGAGAAGACTACTTCCTTGAAGCTAAAAAACTCAAAGAAAAACTGCATTCACGAGGATACCCAAATAAGTTACTCAAAAAATCTCGAGAGAGAGCGTGGTACAATGATCGAAATGCTCTGTTAGTAGTGAGACATAAGACAACAGAATCCATGCTGGCATGTGTCACTACTTTTGGGACCGCCACAAATAAAATCAAAAAAATCGTGAAAAAACACTGGACTCTCCTAGCATCCCTCCCTGAATTGACTGAAGAACCATTATTTTCGTTTAAGAGAGGGACAAACTTGAAAGATCGATTAGTCCATGCGTATAAAATGCCACAGCAACATGTAATTGACAACATGAAACAAATTGTACCCTTGGTTGGTCACCATAAGTGCAGCAATTGTGCAGCATGCTCTAGCACCACCAACCTTAAATCATTTGACCTAAATGGAAAAAAGGTGTGGTTAAAATCTTTTTCCAACTGCAACACCAAAAATGTTGTCTATTGTATTCAATGCCCTTGTGGTTTGAATTACATAGGCAAAACAACACAAATGGCGAAGAGTCGCATTTTACAACATCAGTCTAGAATCAGATGTAGGGTTGAGAATGCCCCACTCGTTGATCATTACACACGTCTGGGACACACAGAAAAAGAGATGTTGTGGTGGGTTATAGAAGTGGTGAGACCCACAATCAGACAGTCTAACGTCGATCGTATACTCACGTTCAAAGAAAATCAATGGATCTGTAAAGCTGATAACATAAAACAGGGTCTTAACACAGCGACTGAATGGCATACTCTGGCATGCCTAACTTGATACTTAACTACTCCAGTTAGAACAATTCCTTATCTTTCACTGTATTTTCTAGATGTGCATTTATTCTCTATCGAATAAGATCTTGATTTCTGTTAAACTGTACTATCAAACGTGCATCACTAGATTATATTGCATTTCATGCCATGCATTGATGTCCAGATTTCTGTCTAATTAGTCAAAAAGTTGACTTTAACTATGATAAAGGAACTCTATGATGTTGTATAACCTTTGTAAATACAATGTATAATGATAATTCCAAACTCCTAACGCCACATGTACCGATAAGTGAAGCCAATATAATTTGTTAACTGTGTCTCTATTTACTTATATCATGTAACTGTTTTCTGTAATGACACGAATTAATGTTACCACTCTAGCCATGTGCAGGCACACAATAAAAGCAAACTAGTTTGTGCACCAAGGATATGTATTGGTATTCAATCGATTTCTGGAATGTCATCCAAATCTTATTCCATTTCCTTTGGTCATGAAATTAATCTTACCGTCTATGCACAGTGTATGAAAGTCTTTGTATTTGACCATTCCATCATGGCCGCCAAGTTAGAGATAACATCTCTGTATTCAAGATCTTCACACCGTAAACCTTAGAATCTAGCGGTGAAACACGATTATTTTATTATGGTCATAAATTGTAACGTTTTTTACCCTTTGTTTACCACACGACTTTTTTGATCATGCAAGTTGACCTGTAAAGTGGACTTTCTAAGATGGCCGCTACGTTTTAGCAAAACTGCGCCTTGACCCCTCCTCCTAATTTCAAACAGCTGAGAGGCAGCTTGACAATGCCCTTTAAATAAACGCCGCAAACCTTGAACTCTTGTTCGGGTTCTTGCCTGCGGACGGTTGTTGAATTCGTTTCCTCTGTGATAGAAATGTAAGTAAGACTCCTTGTCTTCCTTCCCACAACGAGTCATTGCTGTTTAAATAACGTCTTGACAAGCTGTGGTTTCCCCCGCGTCTTATTCCCCCCCTCCCCTCCCTGGTAATAGATAAATTCTAACACTATCAAGCTGGGTATGTAGTGGCAAACGGGATTAATTTTTTTGAAAACATTTTTTAGTCTTTTCGTTTACAATTCGAATCATTATGGCATGATTGACTAAATGTGCCTCGGAATCCTGATCGAGTTCATGCTCAAGCAACAATGGGTGTTAACTAGCTACGATCAGAATTATTGTCTTAGCTTTGTCTATGTTAGCGCCCAACTACTCCGACTATATCATGCTAATTCTTAGTTTAATCTCGGACACTATGACAATGACCTTTTTTTCTGATAACATAGACTGATATTATGTTGTCTTTTCAGTCTCATCACAGAGTTCCCAATACAGAACCTTAAATCAGGAAGGATTGCCTCCCCCTTTCGACAAACAAGAATATTACACTCATGGTGCTGCCCTGCAGTGTTGTTATACCCCTCCATAGATATTAGGAAGTAATATCCTCATCCAATTAGGATCGGGTAGGTCTCGATAAGAGATTAATTAATAAGTTATTACATTACAATCTTTCAACATTTGAGTCTATTATATGCTGCAATTTTTTTGATCCTATAGAACCAGCACAATCCATTTGAGGAGGAGATAAAATTGCTTCTTCCTAGACTGAATACAATAAATCACAAGTAAGCAACGCATTAAACATTAGATTCCAGCTAGCTATTTAAAATACAGCATGCTCACACTCTTCTATCTCAATTATGCAGACATTGTAATGCTGTAGATATTGATGGGTCTTGGTGTTTTCTCACAACAACAAGTTAAAATGATTGCTCTTCACACACGGGCTATCTCCTTTTTCTCTTTTGTATTAGCAGGAAGAGAATAATTATGTTTACTTTTTTGTAACTAATTGACACTATGTTTGTACAGGAGTCCTTTTTAGAAATCTCTACTGTCCTGAAGATGGTCTGACGGATTGACGCCATTACAGACCGAAACGTCGACTACACTATCTATATCCATAACATCTTTGTACAGTTGATTGCTCTCCTAATAAGAGATAGATCTCTGTGTTACCTTTTGGATTAGATATTTTGTGTCATGAAATGTGGATAACATTTATTCTTCTCTCTTTTCATGTGACACCGCACATTTAATTGTTCATTTGTACTCCTTTTTATTGATTGCATATATAAAATGATTTGTGATTTTTTCACGAAATAGATACCTCGTGTGTGTTTTTCATATTTGATTAATTCAGCTAATTAACATGTTGTTGAGTATCAGTCTTGAACTCATTTCCGAATTCATTTTTTAAAACTAAAAAAAGATACAATTTCTTTAAACAAAATCCCTGGTTGGCACATTACCTTTTTGTTTAAACTTGCCCAAGCCCTCAAGGGTATATTGGGTCTTTCCCCTACGGTTACACTCTCTAATATCACAGCAAGACTTAATCTGTCTTCCAATACCAGACATCTCTCAGCTAGTGTTAAAGGTGTCGCCTCGCAGTAACAGGGGTCTCATATAATTGCAAGTTGCAATTTGCAACTTGTGGGAACTTGTAACCGCACATATCAGGGGCAGGGCTTGGATTTGTGGGGATTTATCGCGTCATCTGCATCGCCAGGCTAAATTCCAGCCGGTAAAACGAGGAGCAGTTTATCAGGGAAATATGCAAAGAAAATCCCAGGACCTGCGGATTTTGCCTACGCTAAAAACCAAAATCGGAATGTAATGCCCCAGTTTATGGGCAAAACTAGGCTAACATTGTTGCCCAAATTAAAATCCGACAACACCTCTGTGTGTAATATATTTGAAGAATTATCGAACATGACATTGAGGCACACCCAACAATGGGCCTCTCAGTGTTGTGTTATAATAAATGAAATCTTCAGTGGCACTGCAGTGAGGGGTCTCTCACAGAAGTGCTCAAGACTCTCAAGACTGCAGCTGTATCAGGGACAGCGACGTGCCCAAGTGCCTCTCAAACGGAGTTAAACATGTCTCGCCGCCAAGCATTTGGGCCAGTGAGCCCAAACTCCTCTTTAATAAAATTCTTTTGGAGCGCCTGCCATGTGCTCGAGTCGATTATTTCAGTCAAGATTTATTTGTGACGTGGCACGCCTCAGAAATTCGGATGGCCGACGGAGTGTAATTTTACAGGACCGACCAACCATCATCATCAGATTATGATTTTAGTAACTCGTAGACGCATACATAATTGTTTTTGTACCCTGCCATCGGGGCACCCGTAACTAAGTACTGTTCAACGAGCGCCTCAGAAAGGTGAATGTTGTGCTCGTTTACGAATGAACAGAAACAGCAGTGCAATGTACCCTCAAATTATATGCCCCAAAAGGGAAGTTTTAAAAGTTCTGTTTCTGTTGCTGTAAAATAACAAATATTCACAAAGGTAAACGGTGAACTAAATGGCTTTGCTGGCGGAAAGAAAACAAAGCTGGTTAGGTAATTGCCTTTCAATTATTACTAATTGTCATGCTCTGGTAATTTAGCTGCGTCATAAACTGTAAGGCCTTCATTTCCTGAAATCCCTTTTCAGCGAGTATGGTGCTTCCAGCGTGGCTGTGATATATTCACTGTCACAAACCTTTCCTTTAGGAATCTTACATACCGTGCAAGGGTTAATTATAACAGCCCAGTCATTAATGGAATGGGTGAGACTTCAGCTAACCCTTAGTGTTCGGAGGGGGGGGGGGAGTGAAACACTTACATAGACTGTAGTCTGTTTCACAGAATTGCTTCTGGCTGTGTCTCAGAACTTTTTTCATAGTGGCTAACTCCAGGCTCTTTGAGGGCTTATCTTGATCTCCTAAAACAGACGGGGTGCAGGTCAAATAAAGTCAGCTTGGCAACTGCTATTTCAAGAGTGTGATATGGATTTAGACTGATTATTTCATGTACGATCTGGGGCAGATGTGGTATTGTAACATTTCTGGCCCGTTTTAAAAAAAATTATAAATGTAATGCTGATGGAAGGAAGAGGGAGTGCCACTGCCTGCCTATCTGTTAGGGAAGGCCCGGGGTTACTCTGAGACGTTTGCTGAGTGCGACACCTGAGAAAGTGAAAGTGTGAAACTAAACCGTGTTTCGTCGTCGGCGACTTGGAAACCTAAATTGTGTCCGGCTGCGCGCCTACTGCGATGTTTGGAGAAGGACAAGTCAGCGAGGCTGGGGCCTGGGCAGGTAGGGCCTTGGCCTTTTACATACTGTCTTAAAGCCCTATATCGAGATTGTACTGCTACGTCCGGCGCCCAGCAGGCATGGCGGCTACTACTAGGCCAGACACTCGCATTCAGTGTGAAACTGAATGAATGACATGATCCTTAGTAATATAATCGTATCTCTTATGGAGCCGCCGGAGGCGAGCTGCCTCCCACCACGCCGGTGATCTTAGTTACAACCGGACCATTACGCCACCACGCAATCAAACAAAACAACAACAAAAAACAGTGTTAGTTTTGGCACGGGCACAGCATATTTCTAAGTATATTGGAATAGTTAGTTAGCTTAGCTACTAGTACTTTAAGTTAGTTGTTGTTAGACCTGTCAGCCCTTTGGGTGGTCCCTCCTCATCATTATTTATTTTGTCCTACTTTTGCCTCAAACCCTGTTAGTATTTTTCCTTTTTGGGAACCACCAGACTTGTTAGTATTGATGCAGATTCAGGGAGCCATTTTATCTACCCCTGGAACTTCTGTCTGAGGGCCTGGAGCACAAAATGGTGGCCACCCATTGTCACCTGTGACATCACTGGAACCTACTAGAACCTTCTGCAACATTCTGGAACCCTGTGACAGTTGGAGGCGGTTTGGAATGTTGGGAAGCTAAGCCAGAGTTGACAGTTGGAGTTGGCAGTTGGCACCTGACTGGTGAAGAGAGAGCAGCAGAAACCTGAAGGAGGAAGGAGTGAGGCAGCAGGGGTGGAAACTTGTGCCTGGAGTGGGGTCCATAAACCCACCCTTGATACTAGTCCCTACTGACTGAGCCCAGCCTGGAGCCCTGTGTGGGAGAAAGCAAGAAAACCCATCTTAAGGACCTGGACAGCAGGAACAGGCCTTAAAAGTAAAGAACAGCAAATACCTGACCTGGTTACTGGTAACTACCAGAAGTCCGACGTCGAGAAGTCTAGAGACCTGGAGCCCGAGGTGGAGAAGCGGCGCTGACTGGGAAGCAGACGTCGTACCCGGAGCTGCCAGAGGTCGAGAGAGGGCGCCGACGGAGGTCGTGGAGAGTACCAGAGGTCAAGGAGGAAGTCACCCGAGGTCGAGTGAGCGGCGTCGACGGGGGAGTGAAGTCCGCCCTCCGGAGTCGCCGGAGACCGAGGTGAAGCGTGCCGGAGGTCGGGAGTGGAGATCGCACTCCGGAGTCGCCGGAACCTGAAGAGAATCGAACCGGAGGTCGACATCGAGCCGAGGCCGCCGACATCGAACCGGAGCCGGCGGAAGTCGACATCGAGCCAAGACTGCCCGACGTCATCGAACCGGAGGTCGACATCGAGCCGAGGCCGCCGACATCGAACTGGAGCCGGCGGAAGTCGACATCGAGCCAAGACTGCCCGACGTCATCGAACCGGAGGCCGACATCGAGCCGAGGCCACCGACATCGAACCGGAACCGCCTATCGATGTCGTCAAGAACTGACATAGCGCCGAGGCCGCCGACATCGAACCGGAACCGCCTCACGGCGTCGACACGACTCCAGCGGCGTCGGAGCTTCATAAAAAGGGCAGTAAGTGGAATAGAGGGCGCCTAAGGCCCTGTGGAGCCCTGAGAGACTATCCTAGGGGCTAGAGAGGTGCTGGAACCAGCTTGATTGTGCCAGGGGTGAGCTGAGACTAATACAGAGGGGTTGTGTAGTGTGGGAGAGCCAGATCTCTAGATTCCCCCTTGATCTACCTCAGTTTAGGCCTCAGCCTTGTCCAAGCCAGGGAGTATACCCCTCAGGCCATCCACCTAACCATAAGCTGTGACTGGGCCAAATCAGCCCATAGTATTTTAAATGTGATCTGATTTTACAAATGTCATTGTTGGCTGATATTATTTATTGAGGGTACTGTATTTATTGTATTTATCTAAGTTATTCCTGTGATGTATTTATTGTCCTGAGCTAACTTATTCCTGCACAGTATTTATTGCCTCACAGTATTTATTTGACCTGATCCTATTTATTGCACCTGTAAAGTGTTATTATTTATTTGACCTGCACTTTTTAAGAAAAAGCCTTGTGTACTGTGATTGTATTATTATTTATTTAATCAGCAACTAAGAGAAAAGAAGATAAAGAGATATATTTTCAGTATAATTTTTAAGGTGTAGTGTCGTTTTTGGAACGGATGCACGCATGGTTATTGTGTGGGTATGTCGTATGCTTAACACGGTGCCTGACCCCTGACCACTCGAGCCAAGCTACCACAGTGTATGTCTGGGAAGACCCCATTACCACCCTTCCGGTGTGGGAGTGGGGTTTTTCTAACATAATTGGTGTTCAGTGGTGGGATTGAGCTGTGCCTACGTATACTCGACAATAACTGTGGGTAGTCCATAGGCCTACACCTGGAGTTTTCTCAAAGCGGCCTTCCTAATTGTGAGTTTTTGTTTTTCCAAATTTACTCTGGTGGTGGGAGGAGGTATTATATAAGGTACCCCCCTGCATAGCTTCTGCAAATAACTGTCCTCTGACCTGAGTGGGCAAAATGGAGTTTGTGCTAGAAGACCTGGAAACCTATACTGTGGCCCAACTCAGGGAGTTTTGTCAGCGGGAGGGGGTGTATTGTCCCCCAGGAGCAAAGAAGGGTGCACTCCAAACCAGCTTAAGGGCTTGGGGGGAGGCACGACGAGAAAGCAAGGCTGAGGAGGAGGACAGGGATAGAGAGCCCGACAGTGAGGGAGCTGGTTTGTACCAACCTGAGGTGGGGAACCTAGTAGCGGGGCCCAGAACCATTTCCAGGAAGGGCAGCACTGTCTCTAGCGGTGGCTTATCTGAAGTGGAGTTAACAGACCGGAGGGAGAAAAGACAGCTCACATGGGACTTAGCAAGGCTGGAGAAAGAGAAGGAGGAACAGAGGATGGCTCATGAGCTAAGGCTGAAAGAGATAGATCTTCAGATCCTAAGAGTTAGGGCACACCCTGTTCCTAATGGTGGCAGCGAAGAAAGAGAGTTCACCAGGGAACCCAAACCCTACCTGCCAAAGGACATAGTAGCTAGCTATGGAGCGGGTGACGATATCGCCAAGTGGCTAGCGGCCTATGAGGTCTCGTTAAGGGCCCATGGGGTTCCAGAGAAGTACTGGGGAGGGGGATTGTACAAGTACATGCCTCCAGCTGGTTGGGATGCATTATTGGCCCTAGAGGAGGATGAGCAGACCCACTACCCCACCATGAAGGTGGCGCTCATAAGAAAGTTTGGACTAACACCCGAAAAGTACAGACAGAAGTTCCGGGGTAGTCACAAACTGGGCACACAGAATTGGGTGGACTTCCTGGACTATGCAAAGAAGGCACTAGAGGGTTGGATTCAGGGCAGTGAAGTGAGGAACTACGAGGGGTTGTTTGATTTAGTACTGAAGGAACACCTGCTCGAAAAATGTTTCCCTGAACTGCGTCAACACCTGGTGGATAGCAAGCTGACCAATCCCCGGAAGCTTGCTGAGGAGGCGGACATTTGGGCTAGTACCCGGGTGTCCACAAGGGGGACTGGAGGGGATACTCAAAAGGCCGGACAGGGCACCCCCCAGAAGAAAGAGGGAGGGGAAAAGAAAAAGGAGTTCTCCAAAGGCCCCCAAAATAATTTCCAAGGAAAGGGAACAGGATTCACCCCTAGGGCTAACCCACCCAGAAACCCTAATCCTGGCCAGAGTCAGCAGCCAAGGGTTGTCCATTGCTACGAGTGCGGTGGCGTTGGACACTACAAGGGAGATGCGAAGTGCCCGAAACGACCACCCCCTCCCATTGGAGGAAAGACCCCCGGAGTAGCTAGTGCAGTGCTCGGGGAGGAGATGCCCTTAACTAAGGGAAGGGAGTGGGCGGGTGTCACTTTAGTGTCCCTGGGAGAACGGGAGATGGTTCCTAAGATCCAGGTGCCCGCAAATACCGTAAAGTATGGGCAGTGGGTCACCATCAACGGCCAAAGAGGGGAGGCTCTGAGAGACACAGGAGCCAGTATGACTATGGTGCGTAGCCAACTGGTGTCTCCAGAGCAGGTAATTCCCGATGTACTCCACACAGCCGCGATGGCTGACGGCAGAACAGGCCACTATCCGGTGGCCGAGGTTCCCTTTGAATGGGAGGGGGTTGCAGGTTCACTTCGAGTTGCCGTAAGCCCTGCCGTGCCAGTCGATTGTCTACTGGGGAATGACATGGAGCACAATGCTTGGAAGGAGGTGGAATACCGGACTCATACTGAGATGCTGGGTACACCTGACTGGGCCTGTGTGAGCACAAGGTCCGCGACTACCCGGAGAGGGAGTTCGTTCAGGCTGGAGCCTGGAACAAAGGCCCAGCCAGCTGCCAGACAAGGGAAGAACCGAGGACAGGAGGAGCCTGCCGCGGCGTCCGCCCCCCGTAGGACGGATAGGCCACCGGAGGTGGTGGACCAGGAGTCTGCGGTGGGGGATGTTACCAAACTGGAGGACCTACCCATCCCGGCCGAGTGGCACGTGGAGGGAGGCCCGTCCAGGGAGGAATTCTGCCAGGGCCAGAGGGAGTGCCCTACCCTTGAGGGGCTGAGGCGTCAGGCCGCAGCCCAGGCAGCAGGGAACGTTGAAGGGAACTACAGTGTTTACTGGGAGGATGGCCTCCTCTACAGTGAACCCAAGGCACCCCTACATGGATCGTCACGAGCCTTGGTAGTCCCACAACGTTATCGAGCCTTCCTTCTGGAGTTGGCTCACGAGATCCCCTTGGCAGGACACCTGGGGCAAGACAAGACCTTCGCCCGTCTTGTCCCACACTTTTATTGGCCTCAAATGAAAGTGTCGTCCGATACCTACTGCCGGACATGTGTGTCTTGCCAAGCCAGTGGGAAAACAGGGGTGAAGCTGAAAGCTCCCCTGGAACCACTTCCTGTCGTTAGCACCCCCTTTGAAAGGGTGGGCATCGACATTGTGGGTCCGTTAGATCCACCTACTACAGCTGGTCACAGGTTTATCCTGGTTCTGGTGGATCATGCCACACGGTACCCAGAGGCAATACCTCTGAGGACCATTACAGCACCTGTTGTGGCTAGGGCCCTGATGGGAATCTTTACCCGAGTGGGTTTTCCCAAGGAAGTTGTGTCCGACAGGGGGACCAACTTCATGTCAGCGTACATGCGGGCCATGTGGAAGGAGTGTGGAGTGACCTACCGGTTCACAACTCCTTACCACCCCCAGACCAATGGTCTGGTGGAGAGGTTTAACAAAACCTTGAAAGGCATGATCAGAAGTCTGCCTGAAAGCCTGCGGAGGAAATGGGACGTCCTCCTACCCTGTCTACTCTTTTCTTACAGGGAAGTGCCACAGAAGGGAGTGGGCTTCAGCCCCTTCGAGCTTTTGTATGGGCACCCTGTACGTGGACCTCTCAACCTGGTGAGAGACGGATGGGAAAGAACTCCCAGAAAGCTTCCCCAGGATGTGGTGAGCTACATGCTGGCCTTCCGGAGCCAAATGGCTAAGTTGTGGAAGCAAGCTTCTGACAACTTGGAAGCCAGCCAAGCGGTAATGAAGGCGTGGTATGACCACAACGCTCACCCGGTGGAGTTGGAGCCTGGCCAGAAGGTGTGGGTGATCGAACCGGGAGAGCTTAGCGCCCTCCAGGATCGCTGGTCAGGACCCTTTGAGGTGTTGGAGAAGAAGGGTAAGGCTACCTACTTGGTGGATCTTAAAACCCCTCGTCAGCCCCTACGGGTGCTGCATGCCAACCGCCTCAAACCCCACCACGAGAGGCCCGAAGTCATTTTGATGATGGTGACTGACGGAGCAGAGGACGCGGAAAGCGAGCCTCTCCCCGATTTGTTTGCGTCTCAAGAGAAGGATGGGTCGGTGGAGGGAGTGATTCTCTCCCCATCTCTAACTCCTGAACAGCAGGAGAACTGCCGCCAGGTCCTGGGACAGTACTCTTCGTTGTTCTCCCTTGTTCCGGGTAGGACTCACCTGTGCGTCCATGATGTGGACACAGGAGACAGCCCACCTGTGAAGTCCAAGATCTACCGGATGTCAGACAAGGTGAAGGCCAGCATTCACAGTGAAGTCACTAAGATGCTGGAGCTAGGAGTGATCGAACCTTCTAGCAGCCCCTGGTCCAGTCCGGTGGTGTTAGTACCAAAAGCCGCACCACCGGGTGGCCAACCGGAACTGAGGTTCTGTGTGGACTACCGGGGACTGAATTCAGTAACCAAAACTGATGCTCATCCGATCCCTAGGGCGGATGAATTGATTGACCGGCTGGGAGCTGCCCAATATCTAAGTACCTTTGACCTTACTTCTGGGTACTGGCAGATCTCTTTGACTGATGGAGCAAGGGAAAGGTCAGCCTTCTCCACGCCCAATGGCCACTACCAGTTCTGTGTGATGCCCTTTGGGCTCAAGAACGCACCTGCCACGTTTCAGCGCCTGGTAAACCAGATCCTCACCGGAATGGAGAGTTTCTCTGCTGCTTATCTGGATGACATAGCCGTCTTCAGTAACAGCTGGGAGGATCACTTGCGTCACCTGCAAGCTGTTCTCCAGGCCCTGAGACAAGCTGGGTTAACGATCAAGGCCAGCAAGTGCCAGATCGGGCAGGGGTCGGTAGTGTACCTTGGACACTTGGTGGGTAGGGGAGCGGTGCAACCCCTCCAGGCGAAGATCGAGGCCATCATGGCCTGGGAACCCCCCAAGACACAGACTGAGGTCCGAGCTTTTCTGGGCCTCACGGGATACTACCGCTGCTTCGTGAAGGGGTACGGTACCATTGTAGCCCCCCTCACGGAGCTTACGTCCAAGAAACAACCTCGACGGGTAGTCTGGACGGAGGCTTGTCAGCAGGCCTTCGTGAAGCTGAAGCAAGCCTTGTGCGAGGCCCCGATCTTAAGGGCCCCAGACTTTTCCAAGGAGTTCATTGTCCAGACAGATGCATTAGAACATGGCATTGGGGCAGTGTTATCGCAACTCAATGAAGAGGGTCTGGATCAACCCGTGGTCTTCCTATCCAGGAGACTACTTCCCAGGGAACAGAAGTGGAGTGCAATAGAGCGTGAAGCCTTTGCAGTGGTATGGGCTCTGAAGAAGTTGCGGCCATACCTGTTTGGCTCGCACTTCCTGGTTCAGACCGACCACAGACCCCTTCGTTGGCTGATGCAGATGAAGGGGGAGAATCCCAAGTTGTTGAGGTGGTCTATTTCCCTACAGGGAATGGACTTTCAGGTGGAACATCGGCCTGGAGTGGACCACGCCAATGCAGACGGTCTCTCAAGGTATTTCCGCCTTAGTTATGAGAACTCCCAAGGGGTTGGGTAGCTCTCCCCACTTTCAGCTGGGGGGGACGCGTGTTAGACCTGTCAGCCCTTTGGGTGGTCCCTCCTCATCATTATTTATTTTGTCCCACTTTTGCCTCAAACCCTGTTAGTATTTTTCCTTTTTGGGAACCACCAGACTTTTTAGTATTGATGCAGATTCAGGGAGCCATTTTATCTACCCCTGGAACTTCTGTCTGAGGGCCTGGAGCACAAAATGGTGGCCACCCATTGTCACCTGTGACATCACTGGAACCTACTAGAACCTTCTGCAACATTCTGGAACCCTGTGACAGTTGGAGGCGGTTTGGAATGTTGGGAAGCTAAGCCAGAGTTGACAGTTGGAGTTGGCAGTTGGCACCTGACTGGTGAAGAGAGAGCAGCAGAAACCTGAAGGAGGAAGGAGTGAGGCAGCAGGGGTGGAAACTTGTGCCTGGAGTGGGGTCCATAAACCCACCCTTGATACTAGTTCCTACTGACTGAGCCCAGCCTGGAGCCCTGTGTGGGAGAACAGCAAATACCTGACCTGGTTACTGGTAACTACCGGAAGTCCGACGTCGAGAAGCCTAGAGACCTGGAGCCCGAGGTGGAGAAGCGGCGCTGACTGGGAAGCAGACGTCGTACCCGGAGCCGCCAGAGGTCGAGAGAGGGCGCCGACGGAGGTCGTGGAGAGTACCAGAGGTCGAGGAGGAAGTCACCCAAGGTCGAGTGAGCGGCGTCGACGGGGGAGTGAAGTCCGCCCTCCGGAGTCGCCGGACACCGAGGTGAAGCGTGCCGGAGGTCGGGAGTGGAGATCGCACTCCGGAGTCGCCGGAACCTGAAGAGAATCGAACCGGAGGTCGACATCGAGCCGAGGCCGCCGACATCGAACCGGAGCCGGCGGAAGTCGACATCGAGCCAAGACTGCCCGACGTCATCGAACCGGAGGTCGACATCGAGCCGAGGCCGCCGACATCGAACCGGAGCCGGCGGAAGTCGACATCGAGCCAAGACTGCCCGACGTCATCGAACCGGAGGTCGACATCGAGCCGAGGCCGCCGACATCGAACCGGAACCGCCTATCGACGTCGTCAAGAACTGACATAGCGCCGAGGCCGCCGACATCGAACCGGAACCGCCTCACGGCGTCGACACGACTCCAGCGGCGTCGGAGCTTCATAAAAAGGGCAGTAAGTGGAATAGAGGGCGCCTAAGGCCCTGTGGAGCCCTGAGAGACTATCCTAGGGGCTAGAGAGGTGCTGGAACCAGCTTGATTGTGCCAGGGGTGAGCTGAGACTAATACAGAGGGGTTGTGTAGTGTGGGAGAGCCAGATCTCTAGATTCCCCCTTGATCTACCTCAGTTTAGGCCTCAGCCTTGTCCAAGCCAGGGAGTATACCCCTCAGGCCATCCACCTAACCATAAGCTGTGACTGGGCCAAATCAGCCCATAGTATTTTAAATGTGATCTGATTTTACAAATGTCATTGTTGGCTGATATTATTTATTGAGGGTACTGTATTTATTGTATTTATCTAAGTTATTCCTGTGATGTATTTATTGTCCTGAGCTAACTTATTCCTGCACAGTATTTATTGCCTCACAGTATTTATTTGACCTGATCCTATTTATTGCACCTGTAAAGTGTTATTATTTATTTGACCTGCACTTTTTAAGAAAAAGCCTTGTGTACTGTGATTGTATTATTATTTATTTAATCAGCAACTAAGAGAAAAGAAGATAAAGAGATATATTTTCAGTATAATTTTTAAGGTGTAGTGTCGTTTTTGGAACGGATGCACGCATGGTTATTGTGTGGGTATGTCGTATGCTTAACACGGTGCCAGACCCCTGACCACTCGAGCCAAGCTACCACAGTGTATGTCTGGGAAAATCCCATTACCACCCTTCCGGTGTGGGAGTGGGGTTTTTCTAACAGTTGTTTACTGATTAACTTCTTACCGTTATTCGTGGTGGGCCGGCCGGCAAGGACACACACTGACTGCTCTGCCTTTGCTCAGTTACTACGATTAGGCGGTAGGGTCTGGTGCTGCTTGCTGCCAGACAGTCACAGTACTGTACTACTGGCTGATCGATGCAGCGATGCCACCACAGGCTGGCTGCCCAACGTCGTCGTCGGTTGGATCGGGCTGACTTCAATGACGTCGTCAAGGATGACTCGTGGTGAGCTGCGCTGGTTATGCTGAGGCGTGGCCATGTGAGAAAATCTGCGCGCGCTGCACGCACAGCCTAACCCCTTCAGAAGGGGTGTATGTGTGTGTGCGTGCGTGCGTGCATGCGTGCGTGTGTGTGTGTGTGTGTGTCTGTCTGCCCAGCTGCAAGTGGCAACAGTCAACTCCACACTGAACTAAGGGCCGCGGCAGTCTCATCAATCTATATATTAATTTATGAATCTTCTCTCAGGGCAGGATAAGCAGCTTGATTAAAAAGTCTCACAGGCAGCGGCAACACTGTTAACCACCGTGACTCACACTCGGGAGACGTGAACACTCTGCGGCTGCAGCGTGTACAGTATTTAAAAGACATCAATGTGTGACGTGCGTAGCAGATGCGTAGACCCGGCCCTGATAATTATGTGCCGGTGCTAAGCACCGGAAAGCACCGGCACAAATTAAGCACTGGCCCATATGTTAACATTTATCTGGCATGTTTGACACAATGCATAGTACAGTTTTTCAACCAATTTTCTCCATCTATCATCTACATGTTCCTATTAATTAGTACATGTGCCATAGTCTTACTCCCCATAGATCATGATTTCACATATTTTGGCGATGATGAAACACTATATTATTGGTTAGTAAAAACCCTTGCAAAATAAAAAGGCACCCATATTGTTTAGCCCATACTTAGCCCCTCATTACGATGGCAGGCAGACCACCACCGACAGGCCATCGGTGGCGGTCCACCCACCATCCAGGGCATCGGTTGAATGCTTCATTACAATGCAGCCGGTCAGACCACAGAGGTCGGGGTAGAACCACTGTCTCCAACAAGATTAAAGATTGCGTCGGGATGGCAGTCAGATTCCTAATACTACAATGGGGGCAGTGCCTGTGCAGGCACCACCGTAGGGATTAAGATATCCCTTTCCAACTGCCTGTGCATGGCAGTCCCACCACCATGCCTGGCACATGGTGCATGGATGTGCACAAAGTACCTTTTTCTACTGTGGCTTGAGCTGCAGCCCCTTTCCTGGTCCGCAGCACAAGCTGCAGTAGAAAAAAAGCATTTTATGACCACCTGCACGGCGGTCCTATCCAAAGTGGCAGGTGGGAGCCGACACATTGTCGCATGGTCACCTGCCCGAAACTATGGCGGTAAGACTGACCGCCATCATAATAAGGGCCTCAGTCTTTGTTCTGTGTTTTAACGTGAAACATAGCTTATTACTCTTTTTAAAATGTATCGGAAGAAATTAGGCAGTTTAGCAAAGTCTGTAGGGTTAGGGAAAATATTTTTTATTGGTTTATATATATTTTTTAAAGTTTACAATGTACAGTGGTACTTCCTTGAAATTATTTACGTATGACAAAATAAAATTAGACAATATAGGGTGACTAAAAGAGCCTTTTTTTGTAAACATATTTATATACATTTTTCACATTGTCGTTTTAGGTTTGAAATAAAATTATGGTTTCCATAGTTTTAAAAAGATGCACATCAAGCTGATACAGTGCTGCATTACCGGTGGATAACCATAAAGTGGGGATGGGCACATGTACTAACAGAGTAAAGCAAAGGGAGTAACTGATTCCATTTCAACCCTCTTTAATCAATCCATGTTAGTTCAACTGCTTTCATACCTAAATCATTTTCAACTCTTACATTTTTTGCCTGCAGTCTGGCCCAAAAATGAAACTGTGGCCATGAAACCAAACCCTAAACATCTTGCTAACACACTGAAATACAAGAATAGGAACTCAGTGGCAGACAAATAAATATATAACTAGTTAGATGATTTGCCATTAGTAAACAACATAATACCAACAACGTAATTTTGAAATAAGTATAATTATTGGCTTAATAGCAATTTGGCTAATAATGTAGCACAATAATACCAAAAACCAAAACGAGGTGAGAAAATAAACTAGTCTGCAGCAAAGATGTTTAACAAGTATCAGAAAGGCACAAAAAACTCACATTTCTGGTCACGTAAGAAAAAACAAACCAAAAACTAGATAAGAAAATTATGAAGTAAAGCATTATGTGTTTGGTTAATAGCACAAAGTGATCTATAAACACAGCCCTTTATTAATTAATAACACCAACAACCATAGAGATTATGCTGACTGCTGGAAAGCAGTACAGCTCTTTTTTTACACACATGGAACACAATGCCTAAAAAACAATCCTCGGAGAAGCAAAAAGGAAATTGTACTACATAGAGAAGGAGGATGCCTACAGAAAAAGACCACAAGCATCATAGCAGATCAATTACTACAACCCATTCATTCTACATATGTGGGATGCTAAGATCGATGTAGAATTTGTTGCAGATAAGTCAACAGTGGTTGCACATTATATTACTTCCTACATTACAAAAGCAGAAAAAAACAAATATGAAGGAAGTACGGGAATACATTTCTGCTCAGCAATCCTTAAGTAAATGATAATATAGATTTAGTCTACAAATGCTATCTCGCCTTGAGGTTAGTAGCTATGACGCATGTGACTGCTTAAGTTCCTCAAGATTATGTGGTATATCAAGTGGTTTAGTTTAGGCTTGTCATCATCACGTCGAAGAGTTATGAAAAGCCTGCCCGACATTGAATACCTTGCACATTTTGATTTGTAAAACAAAGACATTTTGTTTTTTAAACAAATATATTGGACACATAATACCCAAAGAAGAGTCCATTGTTAGAAAACGATACTTCTATAAAGTTGCTAAGTTCTACACATATATAAACAATGTGACAAAAGATATCAGCACCTGGAAAATTTTGAGTAGACGATACCAATGGTTGTTTAATACATCATAGTAAACCCACTCTTATTAATCATCATAAACTAAGTTGTGACACAGGGAATAATAATTTTACTATTTAGCATTTCTTCAACTATTTAAACCATGGTGCAAAGAAAGTGAACGTATAGGTCCCTTTCAACATGAATGTGAAAATGCATTTAATGTTTATAAAAATGATATTCCATTGCCTGAATTTCAGACATGCTGACAAATGCTCAGTTATGAAATAGAAGAAGAAAGCAATATTAATGCATTAATGCAGACATCCAACGCAATACTCCACCGACTATTAATAATTCTACTTCCAGGACTGCTGACACTCTTGGACAACTGGTTATTGATACTGAAGATATATTACAAACATTTTCCAAAAACCACAAGCAGATTGGGGTTAATATTTCGGTCCTGAAGAATTTCCCAGATCAATAGAGACACTTGAGGCAAATAACACGTTGTCCTACGCACACACATTTTATGAGCCGGATAAAACCATTATTTACACAATCAGCTACCCATTGCTTTTTAATTAAAACAAGAGAATCCACCTATTAAATTTAATCTGGTTTCTCTTAGCTATTTTTAAACCACAAATTCACATTACACCAATTTACACCTAGAGCACCCCCACCCTACACCTCACATCAGGATATCTTGCTCAAAATATCTACGGCAAACAGCCCCCGCAAGGGACCTGTTGGGCATTGCAGCGTTGACCCAATGAGAAGCTGCTAGATGATGAAGTATGACACCCACACGGGTGTGTGAGGGCTCTTGCTTCTGAGCAATCAGGTCCCCTGATCCCCCTAGGAACTGCATACCTTTGTATTACTTAGTATCTTATGCAGCCTGTATGCTGGATCTAAAAGCGCTCATAGTCCCCTCTCTGTTTAATGTCAAGGAGGGTGTCAGGAGGGCTGGGAGTGGCGTGGACGTCAAGTCATAGTGTTGGGTATTGCAATTTAAATAAATCTGTTCTAAAAATCTACATTGAGTGAAGGTCACCTAGGGTGTCAGCAGGCAGCGTCAGAGCAAGCAATGCTTAGGCTTATGATGATGAGCAGGAAGTTGAGAGGACAGAGGGAAGATCTCAGGGGTGGTGGAACTCCTCCAAGACTCGCTTGCCTTTGCACAGTCTCCTTCTCATTCATTCATTCAAATAACTCCATTCCGTCTATTTTAAAAACATAGATCATAAAAGTACATAAATTAAAAAAAATTCAAGTAATAAAATCTAATGGGGGATAGATATACAAAGTGCGTTTTACAAACCCTAGTCAATAGCAATTCCAATTTGACAGTTCTCCAGTGAATTAAGATATATATATTTGATGTCGCTAACCAATAAGGTGAAGACAGTGCAAATTCAAGTATCACAGTTGCCTACAAAAATTCCTATTTATAAATGACTGAAAATTACTTTCAGATAATACGACTATCACGGTCATAAAAGCAATAAAAAACATGTAATTTCTATGAACCCCTTATTTGTAACCTTTTTATCAGTTACATGGTTTACTAAATAATGTATAGGTACAGTTAAATAACTTATCAAAATTCATACATTTCTCAATTATACAGATTGTCTCCATTGCTTGCAAGCCAAGAGAAATAAAGCTGTGGAGAAACAAAGGGATCATTAAGCTTTTTCAGTAAAAACAGGGCAGTACAGCGTTGAGCAAAGTTATATTGTTTTAAAAGAGGTAGAACATATTTGGATCTTTGTTCTTTATAAAAATGACAGAAAAAGAAAACATGAAGGTCAGATTGTTCAGAAAAATTATCACATGGGAAGGGTGTCAAATCAATAAAGGAGTACTTCTTCGCAGGGAACCCCAGCATCAGAGGAATTAAATTGGTGCAAAGTCTCAGAAGAATAAATCTATGCTGTAAATTTGTGACTCTTTCTAAGTAAGAGTACTCACCCTCAATTGGGGGCTGGGTCAATTGGTACAATATTACAACGGGTTTCCAGTCATTACTTTTAGTTCTTTCATAAACTGCCTTTGCTAGAAATAATGCTTGGAGTCTTTTTTTTTTAAATTTAGAACAGGAACTCAGGTTTGTACATAGTTCAGATACGCCTAACGAAACAATGTAGATTTAACATACTGCAACCAAGCAATTTTCTGTACATTGTCCAGTGACAGACAGTTTTTTATTATAGTCTGCGTTAGGTCTACTGAGTCTCTTTTCCATATTGAGTGCCATAACATAATAGGGGCTAGTCTTATGATGTCAGTCACGTAGGGTAAGTCTAATTCTGAATGCCAAACATAGTTAGAAAATGAGCCAGGAAAAGAAACTACCCTCTTAAAAAACATCCTCTAGCTTTTGGAGGGAGTCTGTTGAGGCTGTTCACCACAGCTAAAAAAATGTTAGCACTGTAGATCTTTTTTATGGTAATGATGGGTTTTGAGCCCAATTTCTTAATAAAGCTAGAGACCGCAACCATTGTTCGCTCCATGATTAATACCCTGCTATTCACCAAAATCCTTCTCCTTGAAGTGCTGTACAAAATTGTCAACTTTAATTGTGGATTGTTTAGTGTGACAATAAGGGAAACTCAGAAAGATAGCAGTGGAGTAATATCATTTGTGGTTATAACTAATTTGTACAACAGGTAACAGGTTTTCAGAATAGAGATTAAAGGGTAGGAATTGGGTTGGCTGTCCCAGCAGTGCATTTGTTCGCCTTTCCTTTCTTATTATGTGTTTTTTTTATTGTAGATATCACTACTAATCAGTATTTTCTTTTTATTTCCTCGTTTTCGGAACACCAAGGAAGAAGAGGCCCTGGGGAGGGATGTCCTCCTCTACCACCACCACCCAGCATTCCCTCTGATGTTGATGATTCATATATAGCTTTTTATTTACTCTGCTTGGATTTCATTTAACAGTTTCATCTATAATAATGTGCTGCATGCTCTTCTGTAAAGTTATATTTTCATTTATATGCATTTTTACTAACCTTTTCCTAACTGCCCCATTATCTAATATAGTTAGTGTCCACACAGCCACACACCTCCCTGCATTGCCATATATATTCAGTGTTGTTTCAGCAGCCTTCTTCCTCCTTCTTTCCATCCATTCTTCTTACTGTGCATCATTAACCTATCCTTTACTTAACTCATATTAGTCCACCCCATTCCACTCTTCTTCCAAATGCTGCAGTTGGGAGTAATGATTATAAATAAGTGCCTTCCAAGGGTGGGGACTCCGAAGTACAGAAAGGGTAGTATAATTACTGTTATATGCCAACAGTTCAACGATCATGCTGTCTCTCCAGGTTAGCTCTATTAATGTTGTAATGTATAGTTGAATAAATTGTCCAGCATAAATCTAAAGTTCCAATGTTTTAAATGGCAGAGTACTTAGTGAAAGAATGTTTCAATCCATAAAATCATTTATTTAAACTTTTCCATTTTTCTTTTTCTTCCACTTGAGCCCACAAATTTACTGCATGTGCTGTGGTGGATTCATTAATTAATGTGGGGTACTTCAAATTAAATTATGTGAATAATGTGAAAGTCACAGGGACACAAAATCATATAAAATATTTCTAGTGACCCGAGAGAAACAGCAAAGCCATGTGCCTGATGGATTGTACAAACCTGCCTGTAATGGGTTTAAACATGTATGTTCTTTTTATTTATTTCCTCACACCAAGATCCTGCTTTTCCCATTTGAGGTCCAGCCCTGAGATCCACCAATACCCACAAGGAGGATGAGTACTGGTAGGAGATAACAGCTTGGCTGTACCGCCAGAAAATGGAGGTGATTACAGGCGATCACTGGCTGGTGATACTTGAAGGGGAGGACTAAAAGGCGGTGGCATCAACAGAGTTTCTGTCTTCCAGCACCCAGCTTGCGGAACTGACGGCAAGGCACCATTGCCCCAGTCACCGCAGGTGGCAGAGTGGATCATTCCACTCACCAGCACCCACGCTCCTATCAGTCAGTAGTAGTAATAATATCTGTATACTGCCCTACCCTTTGCTCCTAGTCACCATTAACCAATAAGGAGAAATACTACATTCAATAAGCAATGGAATACAGGAAATGTATTTATACTATACATACCTTAAAGTCCAATCTAACCCCAAGCTCAACCACTCCCCGTTTCCAGTTCATACTTAAGCAGAAACGTATTGTCTGCCATCTCCCTTTAGACTTTTTCCATCGAGACTAAGGGCCTGATTAAGAAGTCCTCAGAGGGAACATTCCTTCTCAAACGTGACGGCTGTTCCGTCCACCATATTATGATCCCCATAGGATAGAATGTGATTGTAATACAGCGGACAGGATATCTGACACGTTTGTGAAGGAGTGTTCCACTCTGCTGACTTTTAAATGAGGCCCTTATTGCTAGTAGCTGTAACAGGCCAATTCAGGGAAAAGGTCACTGGAAAAGCAAGGTTGTTCTGATTCAGAATGGAGCAGGCAAACCAATAAAGAACTAAAAGGATTCCCATACTGCACAGGAAACAAAAAAGAAAGAGTGAGTGGAAAATCCAAGACAAAGACCAGCGTAAATCAACAAAATTTAAAGGGGACATAATTTACCAAAGTAAGCATAATAACTATTCAAGTCAAAGAAGGAGTTTAGTTTCGGTAGAACCAACAGGTTGTTGATTCTCCATGGGGCACAGGTTGTGGAAGAAAAAGTTCATACTACCTATCCTTGTCCTTCAATTGTTCTAACTTATTCTTTGCATTATGATGTCCCTTTCTGTCCTAGATAAGGGGGACGGTGTCAGTAAATTATAATTTTTTTGTAATCTCTTCCTGTAATAGTTTAATTTTGTTTGCACCACACCCTCCCCTCCAAGTGTAAGAATTGTTTGTGGTGGAAAAAGATAATAAGACAATAGATCTCACAACTTTGGGATAGAAGGTTATGAAATCAATGATTGGATGAGTAGGGGGGATTAGGTCAAACTTTAGTGAGCAAACACAGCATTCAAGTCCATAAGAGCGGCACATCTGTCATAGAAGGAAGATGACATTTAAGTTAACCTAATCAGCCTCTAGCAGCCAACAGACTTTTAGGGTAGTTTTAACTATCTATGCTAAAGCCTAAAATAGCCACAATACACATAGTTAAAAAAATATTTATAATACAAGTTAGGAAGAATGATACTGTAGTCAAATGGTGTAGACAACTATCTGCAAGTACCTTAAATGACTGATCTCCTGAACAATAAAAAGTTTAGGTGTGACCATCATCATGCCCACCACAACCACTTAGGATTTGCCACTCAAGTCACTAGTCTGTATTATGAGAAAAAGGTCACCCATTCCAGTCTAAAGGGGTAGGCCCCTTTGAGTGCTCTTGTTTCCAACAGATGTTGAAAGTCTTTGGTCCTTCTTCTGCATTTTGTTGTTGGGACTTGCAGATTGTATTTCTCCCAAAAAGGCTCAGACCTGTTGAACAAGTAAATATCTGCATTCTTCTTGGATTGTCTGTCTTGGGAACAGGGGTGAACCTCAGAGCAGGAGCGCCATGGAGGTTCTGCTTCTTTGGAAGAGAGAAGGTCTGTAGAATGAAAAAAGAAAATTACAATATTTGAGTCACTGTTAACATGGTGCGCGAGAAGTCAGAGTACGAAGCTTAAGGTAGCATGTATCAACTAAGGGCCTATCTAGTACTACCAAATAACTAGCTGCAAGTACCTTGAATGAATCATCTCCCAAACAATAAAAATGTTTATCTGTGCCCATCATCATCTCCACCACAACCACTTAGGATTTGCCACTCGAGCCACTAGTCTGCATTATTAGAAAGAAACCACCACTTTAGATTCCACACGGTTTGGTATCTTTGAGTACTCTTATTTCCAATAGATGTAGATAGGCATTTGTCCTTCTTTTACACTTTGTTGTTGAGACTGCTTCCTTCTTACTTGTTCATCTGTGCCACATATGTTGATCCATTATGGTTTATTTATGCTGCATACCAAATCTAACATTAAAACTTGTTTTTATTATACAGCAGACATTTCTATTGAGTTATTTTTTCTTTTTTTAAATCTGGAAAGTAGAGCTCATCCTCAAATTCAGAAGGGTCTTCTGGAGCAGGATCACTCACCACACTTGTGATGGCTGAGAAACTTCCTTTATCCACTGTTGTGTCTTCTGTAGCCGTAAAAAGAGTATGAAATGTTTATTCATGTTATTTATTTTCAATCTCTCCATGTTTTTAGGGGAGTGGCTGTTCCTTCTGACCATAACAATTGTCCCAGCTGCTCCGAACATGGGCTTTGAAGATACCCTGGCTATAGGACATGCTAGATATTTTATTGATAGCCTGCTGAGTTCTAGCCACAATTCCTTCTTCCAATGCCAATAGGTCAATGGGTCAAGATCCAGGTTGAACCCTGTTGGATTATACAAATAGTCCTGTCCCACCATCTCAAGTTTCATTGTTGTTGACACTTGTTTCCGCACTGCCTGCACTTGTTAACTCGATTTAAGGTATGCTGTATTGATAATCCAATCCACTGCAGATGTTGGAGGTGAAGTTGTTAGTGGCGTAGGTTTAGTGGCAGGCATTGGTGTTATCATTGGTAGGTGATGCTGCAGTTGTAACATGCTTCCTGATTCTAGACCAACACTGTGCTCTCCAGAGGTTGGAGGGAGCACTTCAGTTCTGCTGCTGCTTCAAATTAGCAGTTGTTTATCCTTTAGGTCTCCCACTTTCCTTACGCTCCAATTCTTGAAAATGGAGACATCCATTGTTGAAAAAGGAATGAATGTGGGCAGAGTTTTTGCACTGTGGGTCCAGTATTTTGGCACAGCTATAGAGTCTCTTTTTACAGCATTTGCAGCCTTTGATTTGTGTTCACACAGAGAATTAAGCTGTTGACCAAAGCAGCTGCTTTTTCATTGACATTGCGTTAGGGATTCAGCTGAGAACATCACACAACTACTTGGATGGGTCAGTATGCTTGATTTTTATTACAAGAAATAAATATTAATCAATTGTAGATGTCTGTTTGTTATTCCTTGGGCGTTTCTTTGCATTCTCCCTTGAATTGACCATCCAATGTATCATGTATTCTTCTTTTAAGTTATATTCCACCTTGAGACCAGTCTTTACATGCTTCTGACCTTGGAGGATACAAAAGCCCATGCATCAGTTAGCCTCATTTCTGAGATATCTTAAAGAAATACAGCTTTCATTCTCTTTCTTCCAACTTATTTATGTCATGCTATCTTATTACCCATGCTCTTATGTGCTTCTAGTTTTTATACCATGTCCTTACTCAGAGCTCCACAAATTTATAAAGCTTTTTTGACTGTTTTTGTTACATTCTCACCCAGTGTGCCTGTTAGACATTTTGTACTCCGCCTCATTAGTTAATTCCTTCTTCGCTTTACTAGACTTCTTTTTACTTTTAGTGCTCAATTGCCCAAGGGTTGGTTCTTTCTGTCCCCCTTTCCTCTAGTGGTCTCCCACCCTTCCCCTCGTGTGCTGGCATTCCCGACCCTGCACACGCTCACCCACCTATGCGAGGAACGTTCCTCCAAGAACATAACAGGAAACCAGTGCTGGTTTGGTTGGGACTGGGAGTTACTCAGCTTCAAGAGCACTCCTTTCAGTAGCCTCCTCAACAAGTAGCAGCTCCAGCTTCTCCAGTGACCCAGACTATGTACCTCTATTCAAACTTTGAATGTCCTCCAACCTCGGGTATCTTTCCAGTTTTGACCATTGTGCCCTCTCTTCTTCTGTCTCCCACTCGCTTGCTAGTTATTCTGGGTCCTACCTCCTTTCCGATTTCAGCGTCTCTCACTCTCTTCTTGGATCATCTATGAGGCAAGTACCTCATTATTTAGCATTCATAGTCACTTCTATTTGTTGTGACTCTTTTTATTCCCGAGTCCCTTTCTTCAATTTTTCATCCATGAACCTATGTTTATGCATATTATTGTCCCCATTATAGACATCGCTTCAAACTCTTAGCCTTTGGTGAGATATCCTTCAAGTTATATCTTGGACATGACACCCACTTTACAATTTCTCTTTCGAAACATGTTTTTGGTCATCATATACATAAGTAGGTATTTCTTCCCTTTTCACCTCCTCTCTCCTCTCAGCATGACATGTAGCATGTACTTTCAAAGGTCGGTCCATCTATCCTATGGACACATATCACTTCCTGTTCAGTGCAACCCTTAATTGATGTGCCTCGAATGAATAATGTTTTGTTTTTGTTTGTTTTTACCATAAACAAATAGTGTGTGCTGATCCTTTCACTGAATAGTTGGTGGATTATATCTGCTTATGGGGGTTTAGGAGGCCGATCCCCCAGATCCGAGCACCACTTTTTCGAAACATTTCCTACATTGTGATAGGTGAGGTTATTTAAGTCTCAGCCTCCTTCTGTGAATCATGTTTACTTTTTGTAGAGCGTGACTGGGTGTGATTGTTTTTTTCCCCAAACATGTTATGTTGTGACATTTTTTTGTCTCTTGTTCTGTTTACATATGTTTCGAACTCGTGTGGAGCTCACAAAACCCATATATATAACCTTGATTATATTTTTTTTGTACAAAATATTTATATGGAAGAATAATAAACTATAAATTTAGCTGGTCTGCTCTATGGCTCTTAAATATTGTTAACGTTTTGGTACCATATTGATCAAATTGGAGAAGTTTGTGTTGTTTTTACTCCTTCCAGTTTTGACTAGTGTCTTCTGTCTTCCGTTCTCTTGCTAGTTATTCTGGGTCCAAACTCCTCTTGTTGTATACGGCATCCATAGAGAACAGGGAAGGTAGCCTGTTCTCTCTTTCGACGTCCATGTCTTCTCTCGTTTTCTTTGTTCTTGACTTACTCCTTACTTTCATTTCTCTCTTTGCAAGTCTTGTGGTGTTCCGGGCTCACTACTTCTGGAATATGTGTACAATATCAGGTAAGATATCTCTCACATATTGGTAATTGTCAGTGGCGGCTGGTGACATTTGAAAATGGTAGGGCGTAAAAGTTTTGTATTAGTGCCCGGAGGCGAGGGAGTGTAGCGAGCAAGTCCAGCCACCATATGGTGGGGTTCGGGGAGATACGGGGAAAAAAAGAGCAGACAAATGGTGCATTTAAGCAAATTTAAGGAAGCAAGAGAGTTGATAAAGCAATTGTGAAAGTGTAGTTATGAAATAAAGAGATTTCATATGATAATGGTGTAGGTAGCTTAAAAAAAAGCACGCACCTTTAATTCCAGCCACGTGCACATCATGTTTTTCCACTTAAACAAGCCTGTTTTACTTTCAAGATGCCCGTGCGTTCCCTTGTGTGCAAGGAATGGGAGCTTTTTTCTCGCACATAGAATATAGATGGCATCACTCTAGTAGAGAGTGGTGGGTGAGAGGAGAGAGAATGTAGAAAGGGGAGCTGGGTGGACAGAGACTTAGCACCAGTGTTTCTTCGGGTCTCAGAGAGATTGCACAGGGGAGGGGGCAATATGAGGGGGTGAATGTTATGTGATTTATGTGCCACGTAAATCCCCCCCCTAGATTATTTCATAAAGCCCTCTTCTTCCTGCCTCCAGCTCTGCTCCGTCGGAGCGGCCCATTTCCCTTACCATAAAGGTATGGAGAGCCACCGGCTTCAATCTTTTTGTCTGGGGGTGGGGGAGATCTGAAATAAAAATGTCTGAACTCCTCTGTTGTAAACAGTGGCGTAACAATAACCCACGCAGCCCCCCTCAAGTTTCGTTACGCCATAGGTTGTATAGGGTACAGTGCCGTGCCACATTCACAGTATAGTAGAATCACACACACACGCACAAACCACAATGCATCTGTGTTGAGGACGCTAAAGAAAATTCCATAATGG
Organism: Triturus cristatus; assembly: GCF_964204655.1. Classification (NCBI taxonomy): domain Eukaryota; kingdom Metazoa; phylum Chordata; class Amphibia; order Caudata; family Salamandridae; genus Triturus; species Triturus cristatus. Next base: position 1,155,545,038 of record NC_140585.1, on the reverse strand, counting down.
CGGATGCTTACTATGGAAAACCTCTGTGAAGCCCTAATCTCCTATCTGGATATTATAAAACATGTTACCATAGAGTAAATGAAAGTAGAGCGGCAACACGCCCTCCCTTCCCAAACATTGGTCACGTTTGCGCTTAGTTTGTATAAATACATTTAAAGCACAAAGCCAGCATATTCAGAAACCCCCTTGGTTTTATGAAAGTGAGTCCATTTGGTGCAGTGTTAATAAATTAGGACTTTTCTCCAATAACAATGCCAACAATGTATTCTGTGTACAATGCAACCGCTGAAGAGCCTGGGGGGGGGGGGGGAGGGGGATCTGAAGGGTCTTTCATTAGTGACAGCGATTAGCACAGCGGCGGCCGGCATGCTCGAGGGAGGGGAGGGGGGGGGTCGCGGGGGGGGGGTGGGGGAATAAACTAACGAATTGAAATCTAACATTAAACCTACCTGAGTGAGTACCGCACAGCCTCCGCTCCAGGCCGGTCACTGGTGAGTCCTCGTGTTCCAGTCCTGCTGCAGGAAGCAGGCAGCTTCCTGCTTCCCTATCCCTCCCCTACGCAACGCACTACGCACACGCACCAATCTAAGCGCTGGTAGGCGCAGCAAGCGAGCGCCCCGGCCGGGACATTTTCTCTGCATAGAGAAACACAGAGAGTGGGCGGTCCTGCTCGAGGGCAGGGGGGGAGTGGCTTACCCACTATTGTGGGTATTGACTGTTTAGTCGGCTCAGGGATCACCCTGTCATGAAAAAGTGAAGGTAAATGTGTACAATAGTAAGAGCCCCCAACTCACCCAATATTTGTGCCGATGTAATTGACCATGAGAAACAGAGTTTTGGATGACAACCATGTTAGAGAGACTGTTTTGGGGCTCAGAAGCCTTCTGCAAACCCCAAAGAACAACTGACAAATCTTAAGATGATAACAAGGCATGAACGCTGGGCTTCTGGATCTAAAAACTTTTAATCAGTGTCAAGATCAAAGAAACTATTTGAGAAAGAGCTCCTGAGAACTGATGAAATAGTCTTCTGAGAATGCAAAGTGGAGGGAGCCAAACCCTTAAGAAACCTGTCCCTTAAAAAATCTAAAATCTTGGTAGGGGTATCCTAATGTCCCTTCCACCATCTGGAAAATACCTTCCAATGTTTATCGTAGGAATGAAGAGTAAAGGCTCTTCTTGATGTCTGGCTGTCCCGAGCCACCTGTTCAGAACAACCCAAGGACTGTAAACCCAGCCGTTCAGCAACCAGGTCATCAGATGAAGACCGCTGAACTGATGAATTGTCAGCGGAGGAGACAGGAGAGGAGGTGGAACCAATGGAAGATGGAAAAACTGCCCCAAGGCTCTTTTGAGAAGCATCAAAAATCAATGCTGGCGAGGCCAAAATAGAGCTACCAAAATTACTTTTACCCCTTCTGTCTTGATCTTTTGTAACGCGCTTGGAGAAGGGGAATAGGAGGGAATCCTTAAAGCAACCCCAGGGGCCAAGAGATCGCCATGGCATCCACCACCCGTGACTGAGGGGATACAGTCTCCAAACAGAACTGCAGGAACAACACATTTGTCTGGGATGCAAACAGGTCCATTCGTAGAGTGCTGAACCTGTCACAAATCTGATGCAACTGGAGAGGGGACAGGTGAAAGGAGACTGAGAATGGGGCATTGTGACTGAGATTATCTGCCCAGTGATTCAAATCCCCCTTGATGCAAATTGCTTTCAATGACAAGACCCACTGTTCTGCCTATGCAAGCATTTGAGTCGAAAGATGGTTGAGAGAAGCCACCCTCTTGTATGTTCAGACAGCATCGTGCCGCTTGATTGTCTGTTTAGACTAAGACATTTTTGTTTGACAACTGCACCTGAAAAAACAAAAGATATTTTTGAATTGCACACAATTCTCTCCAATTGGAGGGCTGGCGTTGTTGCCAGGGTGACTATGAGGCATTCTGTTCCTGACCCTGCAGGACCGCGCCCCAACCCTAAAGACTGGCATCTGTTGTTAAGATGACTGGGGATGAGACCTGAAACAGCATCCCTTTCTGAATATGCTTGTCTTCCATCCACCCAACCAGATCTTGGACTGCCCTGGAAGAGACTGGAATCCATTGCTTATATTTCTTGGAGCTCGGGGCCAATGATCCAAAATGTGGTTGACCATAGGTTTTATGTGAAATCGAGCCCACGGGACTACTGCTGTTGATGCCGCTAAGAGCCCCTGAACCCTGAGCCAAGTTCCGGCCGTCGTTTGTGATTGCTCAGAGAGACTGAAGACTGAAGACACAATAGTATTCCACCTGTCATCCAGTAGAAAGACGGCCCTGCTTGTTTCAAACCAGGTTCCAATGAATTGCTAGATCTGCGACAGAACCAATTGAGATTTCTATAGGTTAAGCTGGAATCCCAGTTGCTGAAGCAAGGTGGTCACCACTGTCACCGTCTTATCTGCCTTGGAAAAAGAAGGAGCAGAAAGCAAATAGTCATCAAGATACGGAAAGCAACAAACCCTTGAAGTTGTAGAAAAGCCACCACTGGTGCCAATACCTTAGTGAAGACACCTGGAGACGTCACCTACCAAATGGGAGAGGATGAAACTGGAAATTAGACCATCTTACAGTGAACATGAAGAACTGTTGACTATCCATTTGCACCGGAGCATGAGAGTATGCATCCTGTAGGCCTAGTGTCATGAGAAGTACCATCCTGAAGGACTCAACTGTTACAAAATAATTAATGGCTTTGAGATCCAAAACCGGCTTAAAACTGCTGTTTGGCTTCAAAGTCAAAAAGAGAATTAAATAAAATCCTGTAAGTCTCTGATTTGCAGGAACAAGAACAACTGATCTCCTTGTCCAACAGAGCCTTAATGGCGTTGAATAATGATCAATGTTTCTTCAAGTCTTTTGGGAGCTGTGTGATCCTGAATAAAGCCTGGGAGACACTTTAAATGTGCTTCGATAATCATCCCGAATAACTGAGAGGACCCATGCGTCATTGATTGTTTGTGTCCATTGCTGATTGAAGTGTTGCAAATGGCCCCCACCATATAATCAATTTTGTTACGGTTGATCTTGTATTGAAGTGGAGGGTTGGGTTTTGTTATAAAACACAGCCCACAACCCTAGGCCTGTCCCCGAAAATGGTGTTTCTCTTGCAGTGAAAATGCAAATTTTCTATAGAAGAAAGACTTTTGCGGGGAACCAAGCTTAAAGGGCTTCCAGAATTTCTTCTCATCAGCTGCTGTCTGTACCAGGGCATCCAATTCAGAGCCAAAAAGATTTCTACCTGTGAATGGCAATCCATAGTGTAACAACTTGTGACCGGACTCCAATTTCCAAGGCTTAAGCCACATGAACTGACAACCAGTCAAAGCTGCTCCTGCCACTGAACAAGAGACCTAGAACCCATCAAAAGAATTATCCGACAGAAACGGAGTCAATACCTCCCTCTTAGCTACTAGTGAGGGAGGATCCTCATTGGCCTGAAGACATTCAGAGACTGCACGAAAATTTTTTAACAAGACTTGAGTAGCGTAAACAGCAATAGGTATTGACTGTGGTAGCATAGTTTGCAGCGGCATAACAACGGTTGAGTGATGCTTCCAATTTCTTTTCCACTGGATCAGAAAAGATAGATTCTTCTCAAGTCAAGGAAGAAGTTGATGCCCTGGAAGCGAGAAAGGTGTTTACCTTTGGAATCTGTGGCTAAGTATCCTCAAAATTTTCCAGTAGATACTCTTTGGCTACAAATCTATGAATAGACGGTTTGTCTGCATCCTTCCTTTCTTTTAACAACATACCCTTAATAACATCGTGGAAAGACAGAATATTAGGCTCTGAAGTGGAGCAGGGAATTCATCAGTTTCCTGAACAATTGCTCCAAATCCTAGTTTCTCCCTTATATGTAGGAGGATTTTTCCCCATTGTTGATGCTGGATATAATTACCTTGAGGTTCCTCCGCCGCATAATCCCCATCCTCCACTCTAGGTTTTTTACACTGAAGCGCCAATAAAGGAGAACTGAGGGGCATATTATCAAGACAGGCGATAAAATTATCGCCGCTTTAGCGGCAGAAAACTGCCGCTAAAACGGCGATAATGGGCTTGATAATATGCTCAGTGGAATTCCAATTGAAGCTCAGGTTAGATGTCCTTCACATCTAACATGGGCTTCAATTGGAATTCCATAGAGCATATTATCAAGCCCATTATCGCCGTTTTAGCGGCGATAATTTTATTGCCTGTCTTGATAATATGCCCCCAACTGCTTTGTTAGTTAATGCCTGTAAATCCGAGCAAGATATTTGCAGGATCTCTTCTTCACAGTCCTGCTCAGGCTGCCCATTCTTTCTCTTATCTGGGGCTTTACGAGCCTCCATCATGAAACAGGAAGTGAAACTCACTACTAAGTGCCCATTTACTAATTGTTGCTGTTTCCATACCACCCCAATCTCATTTCGCCAGTTTCAGAAGACATTGAAAAGGCCCCATACGCCTGCCCCGCCACCCCCCCCCCCCCCCCCCCCCGTAGCGCGTTGTAAAACACACCGGCATAGGTTTGGGAAAACTCTCTCCGAGTGCCAGTGTGGCTCCCTTGGGTACAGCTCAGCACCAGGGCGGGGACCCCCGCCCAAAGAAACGGGAGAAAGTGTCTGCCCTGCAAGATGGAGAGTACACATAAAACCTGACTTCACTTAAAATTAAAACAAATACCTGCAATTTCCTGAACCAAGGTAATCACCACTCAAGCTCCCTTGAAGCCAAGGCAGGATGGGCCGTCCGTGAAGGGCAGAAAGAAAGAGGAGGTGGGAGAGGGGGAGGTATTGTTTTATATTAGTAAAAAAGAAGGACTTCAGTGTCTTACCTAAAAAAAAAAAGGGTCTTTTTATATGTGATGGGCTGTCGTGGAGGCAGGATGTCTCATTTAGTAATGACTGGGACGAGAACAACTCCATGAGGGGGTAATGCTTTGATATCACATGGGATAACTGATCAGAGACACAACTAGAGCCAAATTTAGGGGGGGGGGGGCATTTGAGCCCTATGGGCGTTGCCCGCTTGTAACTGATGGTACATGAAAGGGTATAAGCTGTGCATAGAGAAAGCTTAATAACATTCAAAGTCGGGAGACAATGAAATATACAAGTGGAGAATAAAGTATTGTAGATATGGAACGAAACAGAACACCTTAGCAGGAAGCCAGGCAGGAGTGTCTTGTCAAAGGGATTGTTCTTTAGCCAGGCAAAGGCAACTTTGGACCATCGCCTATTCTAGGTTTAAGGTCATTTCAGTCAAATCCACGGGGGAATTTAGAATGGATGGGGGAACCTGTCCTGATGGTGCATGCTGGCCGCCGGCCCGGTTGGGCGGAGACTTGTTTTGGCTGGACCTGGGAGAAGCCCGATATCAGCATGCGGTAGGTAAAAAGGAATACCTGGAGCCATGCGCTGTTGCGCAGAGCAAAGAGGTCTTGGCCTCATCAGGCATGGTCTTATGCACGCAAGTCCACAGGGTGCCTGGAGGGAGATGGGGTGCTCCTCTCTAGTTTAGGCATGGATCTTTTCCTACTGGACCTAGGGGAAGCTTTGGCTGCAGCAGGTTGTAGGGAAATAGGTCTACCTTGGTGGGGGGCCCTGGTAGTGACGGTGGCCACTCCCAAGGCTGTGGAGGAGTTACAGGGCGATCCAGGGTCTGCACATACCAAGGGGTACATCATGCAGCAGCACCGCGGGGTGCTAAGCCAGGATACCCAGGGATGTTTTAGCGTGTCCCCTGGAAGAACGACGGCGCCCCGTTAGCCGACAGGCGGTTGTGGGTCTGAGCAACCGGGGGCTGCCATGTATGCTCCGCCCACCCATCACGGGGGGGCGTGTGAAGCAAGTGGACTGGTGGTCCATGGATGGGAGGGGTGGACCCTCCCAATATTTGGTATACACCAGTTGGCGTTGCCATGGTGACTCTAGGCTTATCAGACGGGCAGGCGGCATAGGGGCTGGCCTGCCCTGGGATCACCCGTAAGATAACCCACCTTGTTTGCATATTGGTTATGCTAATAAACCTGCAGCAATATTTCTCCACTTACATTACAGTGTCGTGTGTTTTATTTATGTACTTATGTGTTTTGTGATAACTGTTGCCGATATTGTCACTATGTAAGGCTGCCCGGGGGGGGTTGCGTAGCGGCCCGCCCCTTGGAGGGCGGCCGCCTTAGTGCCACAGGAAGGCACAGGGGTGGGAGGTCGAGTCCCTGGGGTAGTCCAGGGGAGACCCCAGCAGATAGCTGCTTCCGGCGAGGGCGGGGAGGAGACAGGGGTTCATATACTGTCTCCGCCCCCTCCTCGTCCTCTTGTCCGCTCGTTTGCCTTGCCCGCCCCTCCGCTTACCCGGCGTCCGGAGGGACAAAGGGGCGGGCCAGGTCTTCTAACAATTTTACTTTGTGTTGCAGGAGGAGTTACAGGGCGATCCAGGGTCTGCACATACCAAGGGGTACATCATGCAGCAGCACCGTGGGGTGCTAAGCCAGGATACCCAGGGATGTTTTAGCGTGTCCCCTGGAAGAACGACGGCGCCCCGTTAGCCGACAGGTGCTCAGCGTGAGTGGACTGGCTCCATTACCGCCGGGTCGAGTGCGCGCTATATAAAAGATGAAATAATTGATATATTGTTTCCAGGTTAAGATCCTGACCTTCTAAGTCACGGGCCTTTGGACGGGAGCGTCTGTTGCCTCCCATGCAAGAGAGACACGGTGGCCTAATGGTTAAGGTCTGAGACTCACACACTCAAGATTATAGGTTCCATCGCCAGTGACTCTGATATCTTGGGGCCCCCATGGCTGTGTCTTTCCCGGGGCGAGATGCGGCCTAGCGGAGAGCCACTCCTGTCTCGTTGTTCAGTAATTTTAGAACTTTCAGCGGTGGGGGCCCGGCGCGAACCCTGTGTGCTGCTGTGTAGGGACACCAGGTTTACAGATGGCATTCCCAGCACGTTTCATGTGTATAGTAGCTCCCCCATCGTGAAGCCCCCCTGGCAGCGCCTCCCCTGCGAGCACTGATTTCTCGCCTCAACCCCAGTCTCTGCGTCGGCCCGGGTACATAGTGCCGAAGCAGGCACAGGGGGCAGAGCCAGACCTGGGCCCCGCGTTGCATGTCGGCGCCAAATTGCAGCACTTCGCGCGCGTCAGCTCAGCAGGCGGTGTGGTTTAAATCGGTGTTGGCCAGGATCGTTGATGCGTCCCCGTCGGCGGCACTCAGGGATCACCGAGAACGTCCCGGGGACGGCTGGCGCAGGAGGTGGATCAGAGCCTCAGCGCGTACCTGGGCCTTGGGGGGACGGGGCCAACCCCCGACCATGCGTGGTTCTGCCTGCCTGATACCTCAGGGCCGCTCACGGCAGCAGAATGAGCAGGGGGTCCTGCCACAGTGCTACGCTGCCGCCGATCACTGAGGCAGGTAGTAGAGCGTCCGAGCCTCCGCTGAGGGAATCGCGGCAGGGAGCAGTCCCTTCAACTCACATGTAGGCAGGTTATTCAGCCAGGGAAGGGAGCCACCGACGGAGCCCCAGGGCTACACGCCCGACTCCATTGCTCACCGGAAGCCCTAATGTAGGTGCAAATTTCATAGCGCAATCACTTTCTAGAGGGAACAGCCTTCCCCCCTCCGGGCCAGGCAAGTTGACGGTGCCCTCACGGGTCCCTCCTTTCTATCCTTGCTGGGGGTCAGGCCCCACGAGACAGCATGGGCGACACGGGTATTTTCTTTGGGAGGGCTCTGGCGCAGTGCTCCGCGGCAGGCGCCTTGGGGTCGCACCCTTATTAGATCCATGTGGGAGATGATATGGTCCGACGGCCAGAGCTGCTTATTTCAAGCCCCGAGGTCGCGTCCACATCTTGCGACTCCAGCGGGCAATTCCTTCTCGCACCTGAACGTATTATGTATACTAGGTTCCTTGTAAAGCGCTCCAATCCTTCGTGTTGTGTTCGCGTCATATATATCACGCAACATAATCCAATGGCACACTCATTTGGTTCATTATTTTATTCTGCTGTGCCTGGTTGCGCTATGCTTAATGGTGCCCTGCCATGCGCTCCATTACCTTCGGGTCGCCTGCGCAACAGTTTTTTTGCCCACTATCGTGCGGGAAACCAGGGTTCGAGCCTCGCGGGTGAGTCCGCATCCTGAGATTTGGTGGGCAAGTAACTGAACCGCCTCGCACCTGATTTTGTAATGTAATGAAGGTGCTTTGCCTGCGCTCCTATACCTTCAGGCCTATTATCTTATTTCCGCGCCTGAATGTGCGATATTTAAGGGTGCTCTGCCTGGCGCTCCAACACCTTCGGGTCGTCTGCGCGTCATGGTGATTGCCACACTTTGGTGCTGCAAAACAGGGTTCAAGCATCGCGGTTGCGTTCTCATAAGGTATTCGGGTATGCGCAGGTTTCGAGCTTTGGGGGCGCGTCCACATTACTGGATTCTGGGCAATTAACTTTCTCACCGTCCCGCAGTATGAAATGTAGGACGGAGCTTTGCGATGTGCTTCACCACCATCGGGTCGATCTCGCGCCATGTTATTCCCGACACGGTGCTGGAAATCAGGGTTCGAGCCTCGGGGTCGCGTACACATCTTCGGTTCTGGGGCAGACCACGTACTCTCACAGGCCGAATGTCATATTTGCAACGCTACGATACCTTCGGGTCGACTTGTGACGGGCATTGTTCATTGAGTAGGGAGACACCTGGCCGTGCCATTTGAGCGGAGCACACCAAACGTCGCAGGGAGTGGGGGTTTTGCTGTCTTCGGATGCTGCAATTGAATTACGATCAGCCCGGCACACGCTTTGTGCTGCATTTATGGATACATCACGACTGAGCGTTAGGGCAGACCGGCACGGTGAGGTAAGCGCTGCCGTCTTACACAAATGCACTGGGGGGCACCTGCCCGAAGCACACGAAAAACCACCCTAGCTGTTCCTTGCTGCTAGGTCATCCTACCCTCAGGAGGCCAATGAACGACCAGGTAACATTAACACTCACTCAACACTTGGCGTAACTCTTTGCTTAGCCTAGGTGCTGGATGCAAAGTGACACCTCACCCTGCTCCCGACCATAGTGGTGAAGAGTCCCAGGAGTGCTCGGCTAATATAAAAGACCGACAGAACAGAGGGAGCCCTGCGCAGCTACAAGTGTTTTCCAGAGTAAAACTGGACTGCAGGGCTACCCAGCATGCTCCGGCACTGGCTAAGGCATACAGACCGGCCACCAACACACTGCGCATTAATAGGTGTTCCAAGTCCACTCGGCCTAATTTGCCAATGCAATAAAGCATTGTAACCAGGCCCCCCCCCAAAAACGCTGAGGCAGGAATACTACCAATCAACCTCCCATCTCGCATCAGTACTGGCTAGACTATGCCTCTTTGGTGCATAGGATAATGAGACATCATTGTGGCTAACAGGCATATCCTCTTGAAAAATGCCTCCGTTCAGGCATGGTAAGACCGGGTCACCAACACTACTAGCCAAACTTACTAAAGTTTTACACTCCCAAGCCCTTTCAGTGTGAATATTATAGAATCAGAAGGCACAGGGATACCTACGGGCCCCGAGCCCATCCCGATGAGGGTTGTGCATTACCAACAGTGAGAGCCGTACTCATTACTGGTGAGACCAGGCAAAGTCAGGCAGATCATTGCTTCCCCAGGTCTATTTACAACATTTACTGGGTTACCAAATACATTAAGGACATCCGCAATGTATAACCACCCGAATACGATGTTGGGCCGGTGGCGATGAACGACGTACACAAAAGGCTGGTAAAGCAGTGGACACCGATGTTGCCCTTGGCCACCAAGAACTCACACAATAGGTCAACCTGCCTGGCCCAACGCAGGCAATAACCGGGAAATCACACCTCCTTCCTGGACAAGGGACGTTGACGGACACAACAAAACGGGCCCCTCACCCTATGCCATTGACCGACTCCGGCCCATGAGGTAATCTACTGTGGCGGAGGACACCTACCCCTAGATGGATGCTGTATACACATTACCCCTTCAGGAGCATGCCTCCCAGGTGGACGACTCACCATGTGCACTCCGACAGTTTTCAGCCCGGTAGAACTCAAGAAACATCACCCAATCTCTAAGACAAGCAACAATGCCATGACATGTCAATGCATGGGAGGAAGGCAAATCAACCACCGCTAACCCAAACCGCAACAAGGGACATCTGACCTGTCTTTGAATGCACAGCACATGTGGTAAAACAAGTTTTTAAGGCATATTTATTGTCCCTTCACCACCAGCACACTAATTGAGAAAATAGGCACCGAAGACCTAAACCGTTCCTTAAATAAAGGTAAGTGTCGAGGCACAAAGCCCCTGCATATAGCTGCAGTTCGCCGTTTGTGCAGCGTAGCGACTACTTCAGTACCAAATAGTGTGATGCAGCCCCTATGTTTCATTAAGCCATATATCACATTTCACAAAAAACAAGGCAATGATATACATGACCCCTACCTTCCTCCTCAAGGTTAATTCTAATTCGTGCCAATCAGAATATGTAGTCCCCTAAAGGCCCTTTCCATATATTTCCTTGCCGGATGAAAATCATCTCACACACAAGAAGCAGAGTTCTTAAAAAGTGCCTAGTCAAAACTAAAGACTTCAGGCTGTCTACTCAACTATGTTCGTCTCCATCACATGACTAAAATGCTGTAAAACTCTCACACTCTCGCAGAGAAACGGCAATGCTGTGGCCAAGGGGCAGGGCTTCACGCAGTACCTACAACAATTTCCAGAAATGGCCATCTTTCGCCTTAAATGCCCTGCAATGCAAATGAAAGGGGGGGGCAGCGCGTATTGTAAGAATCAATGGGAATAGAACCTGTGACCTCGAATAAGCGTCTCTCTCAGACCTTAACCCTTAGGCCACAGTGCCTTTACCCGCGCTGAACCAAGGGGGGGGGGGGGGCCCGAGTCAACTGAAGTCAGAGATCACACGATGGTGACGCGACCACTATGCTCGCAACTTGCATTCGCGCACATTTGGCGGCAGCGGCGCAGACGGACCACCTCATCCAGGCACCACCCGGTCCCAACTCGACGCACAGGGGCATTTACCTTCAATAATTTCCCAGAAACACAGGATGGTGCCGCCACCACAAGGCTCGCAGCCTGCAGCACCGCACCTTCCGCGGCAGCGCCGCCAACGGAACCCATCTTCACGGCCCCACTCGGACCCCAGTGAAATACAAAAACTGATTTGCCCAGGATCACCGGATGGTCCCGCCAACCTATTAAATCATTAGGCTAGGATCACGGGGTGGTGCCGCCACCACTAGGCTAGCAGCCTGCGATACCGCACCTTTCGGGCAACGCGACCGACGGACAACCTCGTCGAGGCCCTCACCCGGACCCGACCTCGAGGCAGGAGGGGGGGGGGGTTAAAAGACTTGCCCACGATCACATAGCGGCGATTCCCAATATCATCAGCAATGCCCAGTTAATAGTTAGCGTGCGGGCGTCTTCCCCCTTACCTCCCGCGAGCAAAAAGTGATATTACAGACCTATTTACATCATACACACTCTGACATCTACTTGGCACACATCCTTTGCAGCAGGCATATTAACCCTCTGCACTAACTACACCGAAGTCCAAACCTCAACTATACAAATTCCAGATCTCTCTCCAGGAAGATGACGAATCACACAAGTTATCTAAACATATATGTGAGGCCTGGTACTTGCCGCGGGAAGAACGCAGCATCCGGTGCTTCAGCCGGGAGTGAGCAGAGGTTCGCCTGAGTGACAGATGTTCCCCCACCGTCAGCACCGTTAGACACCGATCCCACTGACTTATGGGGGCACCGGCAGCTCCACCGCAGCCACCCTGGCATCGCACCACTCAGTTGGGTCCGCGCACCGCCAGGCCGCGGGCTCTCAACCTACAGGTCTCTGAAAGTAACAGTTGGGGAACGGCCTCAGTCCGGCAGCCGTAGACACCGGCCTGACCCCCGCAAAACAATTTAAAATCTGGGCATACGAGAGCATTGGAGGTGCAAGCCAGCGCCCTGAGCCTTATTTAGTGTCAAGGCCCCTTGACATGCAGCCTGTCCCCTATGTAGGATAACTGAAAACTTGCACATTATAATTTATGTAATTGCAGAGTTAAGTAGCGCTACTAGACGGCATCCAACCAGATATCAGGGGGCCTACATAGCACCAGTTACGTTACATGGGGACGCACATTATTTAATTTGTCGGGCACGGAGGATTGGGATTTGCCCAGACTCACAGAAAGTTCAGCGTCGATCCGAACTCGAACCCAGGTCTGAGCTCGAACGCCCTGTCCGTTAAGCTAACTCCTCTCAACTAGTCCACAGGGCCCCGCAACGCGCACAGTCTAGGCAGGGGGGGGGGAAGGGGGGGAACCGGAGCAGGCGCTGCCAAAAGCCTAGGATCAAAGACCCGGACTGTACATATTCAGGGACCGGGAGTATAAAGGTTAGCCCTGAATCACTGGCTGTGAACGGGACCCCGAGGCCGAACCCATGTTTCCTACACCATAACCGGCGGTCTAGCCGACCGACCACTCTCTCCCGTGACGGCAGGATGGCGCGCGTAGGTCAAAGCCGGGCGCGCCCAAGGGGTGCATGCAACCCCCATCGCTGCCCATCTGGGACTACCCACTCGCACACGCCGTGCCCTCCCAGAACCCCGCTCCATGTGCCAAGCAGAAACCCGCTGCCCCCCCCCCCCCGCAGTCAGCCAGCCCACGCTGGGCTACTCAGCCATGGAACGGCCGTGTGATGCTATACATGAGCACCGTAGCAGTGCCGGAGATGGAGCGCTGTACATGCGCCCCGTGGAGTTGTACCGGGGCACATGAAGATGAATGATTCGCCCCGGACCACACTGCCTGTGAAGTGGTGAAGTCGGGATTAGAACTTGAGTCTCCTGTTTCCCCAGTCAACTATTATCAAAAGGCCACAGGATCCCCCCCTTTTCCAATATGCAAGTCCCTGTGAGCACCCGTGAAACATTGCACAGGATTGGGCACTATACTTCAACACCGCATAATTACTATTGCACAAGATCGGAGCGCTTCACCTGAGCCCATGAAAGCATTACACAAGATTGGAGCGCTATACGTGGGCATCGGGAAACAATCATGAGTCTGACACGGGTGGGTGCGTGCTTAAGCCCCGGCTCCCAAAGATGTGGACGCGCCCTGGCACCGAACTCGGCAAGTTGAGCCGCCGGCCCACACCCAGGCCCATCCCCCCTAGTTCCGGGGGGGGGGGGGGGCGGGACGATGTGCTCGCCCAGACCTTAACTAGCTGCCCGGAACCCCGCACCCGAGGCTTGTGCCACTAGCAAAGGCACTGCTCTGCAATCCAGATTAAAAGCATGACCGGGCTCTGGGTTTGCCATGAAAAGCTGGGGGGGGGTGGAGTAATAATCCCCAGCTCCCCGGGTGAGGACTTGCCCTCGAGGCTCGAGTGAGTATACGGCAGATGTGCCAAGCAGCTGTTGCCACGCGCCGCCTTCTACGCCGAGGGAACCCTAAATACCCAACTCGGAGTCGTCCGGTTAAGCCGACGCACCACATCCGAGGTGTGCAGCTTGGCCCTTCTAGAGCGGCGTAGCTGATTACCGAGTGCTCGCCGCGAGTTTAAAATTTCGCCGCGCTGTCTGCCCCAACCCCCCGCACATGAAAGTGGGAGGACTCGACCCATACTGCGATAGGATCACCGCAGCAATAGAGATGGGGAGTAGGGGTGCAAACTAACCTCGTTGTCCGCGATGTAGCAAACAGTGCGCGACTCCGGCCACCACAGGCGAGACGGCGAGAACCAGCAAAGGCGAACGAGCGGACAAGAGAACGAGGAGGGGGTGGAGACAGTATATGTACCCCTGTCTCCTCCCCGCCCTCGCCAGAAGCAGCTATCTGCTGGGGTCTCCCCTGGACTACCCCAGGGACTCGACCTCCCACCCCTGTGCCTTCATGTGGCACTAAGGCGGCCGCCCTCCAAGGGGCGGGCCGCTACGCAATCCCCCCCGGGCAGCCTTACAAGGTGTTCTGTTTCGTTCCATATCTACAATACTTTATTCTCCACTTGTATATTTCATTGTCTCCCGACTTTGAATGTTACCCGTCGTCAGACTGGGACTGCTTCGTGTCCTATAGTGAAGCAGTATTAACTACACATTCAATATATTATCCTATCGCCCTCCTTTTTGGCTTGTTTATGCTCCAGCCAATGAAAGTATCAAATGGACATGACCTTTCAGTCAAGTGTGCAGTAAAACAAGAAAAACGGCATTGTTCTGACTGGTATATGTGAATGTATGAGGTTGCAATGCATGCGTTCACAATGCATGCCTTTCCAACAAGGCTGTTACAACGACCGCGTTGTTATCACGCGTGCCATTACATCGCAAGTCGTATCAACGACTTGCTGTAGGGGGCGCACTGGACGTAGGAATAGTATTAATTACTATTCCTACTCCAGTTTGTGCAACAGCAGGGAAGGTGTTGGATTTAAAATCCAACACATTTCCTGGTGTTGCATGCCCCATACAGCAAGTCGTTGATCTGACTTGCGATGTAATGGCACGCGTGATAACACGCACCGCGTTGTGAAGCCATGCGTTGTGGAAACAGCGTTGTAAACACTGTTTCCCGTATATGTTATAGGACAGTGGAGTCCACTATAGCTGCTATCAATCAGTTCAATGTAAATTTATTGAGTGTAAAATTATCTTATGTGGACATTTTGAAGGTCTGACATGGACCCAGCCTTCAGTAAACTACAGTGGACACCCCCCCCTTGTAGGAGGCTTAGCACTAGGTCACAACAGATGCACTAAGTCCACAATGGAGCCCTATGTCCATATTACATAAGAACCGGGGGCCCCAGAAAGCGATCATACAATACAAAATTCACAACATAGATACAAATTCAAGACTGAGACATAAGGTATTTGCTGCTCCTAGTGTTAAATTCACACTGAGCATTAGTATATTATTGACATAGTTCACATATTATTCAGCGACGACCCGTATAGGGCGTGTTACCGGGGCGGTGACGTGGGGCAGAGGAGGGGCAGGGTGGGGGGGTTGCAAAATGCGGCATACGACTGATTGCTGGTAAGTTACGAAAAAAATAAAGAAAACAAATTTTGTTGCGCGCGCTGCATCGCATTTGGCGATGCTGCGCGCGAAACGAAATTTTTTTTTCGTAACTTACCTGCAATCGGCCGTATGCCGCATTTTGCAACCCCCCACCCTGCCCCTCCTCTGCCCCACGTCACCGCCCCGGTAACACGCCCTATACGGGCCGTCGCTGATATTATTAAATGTATTTGGAAACCTAGGTGGGGATATGGAAGGGAGACAGGGTGGGGTGACTGTGATTCAAGTGAGTGTGGGGTAGTGACTGTAAAAGTGGCATGTGCATCAAAACAAAACAATATATCAGTTAGACACCAAGTGGCTCATTCATCGAGCCTGTTAATCACAATTTATACCAGAGAGCATTTTGAGCCATGGTTTTCCATTGACACAGTACTAAGTTTCTGTCATTTAGGCTGGCTTGAAGGAGACATGTCGACGTTTCGACCCCAATATATCAGTAGGCTATTAGAATCCTTACACCGGGGGTCTTCATCAGGACTTGGGTGGGGGGTGGGTGCGAGGATTAAAAAGTAGTTGCCTCTGTGTCAAGCCTGGTTAGGCGGCTGATGGTGACATGTAGATTAATCTGCGTTAGAAATGATCATTTCAAAAATTTCTAAAATCATTTCTAATGTGCTCTGACCCACAAACATGTTGGGGAACATTTCTGCGGCACTACCTGTAGTGTTGTGACCCTACCAGAGCAGCTACAACCTCTCTGACCAAAAAGCACCTTCCAGAAAAGAAAGTGAGGGGGCTGATGCCTCAGTCAGTGATAAAAGCTCTCACTTAAAGCTCAAGGCAGAGTTCATGAATGGCATCTTCAGGTGCCAGGAGACAGCATCAAATGGCAGCATTTTCTATCCAGGGCCTCTGAATAAGAATATCTGGAAATTGTCTTCCCATGACTTGGTTTAATAGGTTCCTTGGTGTATTTCTAGTAATTCCAGGGTGATATTCAAGTTCAGACGGTACAGGCCAGACATACTTCTTAATCGATTCCCAGGCTCTTGTCAAGCTAGACTGCATGGTGCACCAGCAGGTCCATTTCTGGGTACTGGTGCAGATGCAGGCTCTAAGGGTGCAGATTTCAGCATCAGCCTTCAAGTATCCTGCTAAAACGTGAGCTAACCCTACTGCCTGCCTTTCTACCACCCCTTATGTTGACTCCTGGCATCCAGCTGTGCCGCTGAGCTCCAGTTTGGCTATTTCATTGACATTTTCTGTTCCTTGGACCTGTAGTTTGCACCAAATGCCTGCTTTGAACTTTGACTTCTGCCGGTGTTGATCTTGCTGCCCACTGGAACTCGTGTTAGGACCCATCTTAGAGTGACAAGTACTGTGCATGGGGCTCAACTTTATGGCTCAACAACAATTCAACTGCACCCTTCACCCATATCTAATCACCTGGAGGCATGTGTGCCTCCTACTTTTTTCAGTTGAAAGTGATATTGCCTGTCAATGTTGTACATCCCTATCTAATATGTCGAGTTCCAATTTAGACCGCTCCATGCACATTGTAAAACTAATACCGCTCCCCACGAACTAGAATGACCTCTCCAAAGATCCTCCGACCAATCTGAGCAAGAAGGCTTCCTTGTGACCCAAGGCGAAAGACTCCTACATCACCACCTACACCTCTTACTCAGCCATCCTGGTCTTGATGCTTTTGATAACACATATTTAAACCTAACTCAGAGTTATATGGGATTCTAGAAACAAGCAAGATAGTCTACGGGGATTAGTTTGTTACTTCAATTGATAACTATTTTTCAAGAACTTATTTAGTATTGTATGCATTTGTAAAGCTCAAGGTTCTTTAACCTCGTATTATTAGTGTTGTTAGTTTGACTTGTAAGCTTATAAAATGTCTTTCTTTTCTTCATTAAGAATTTAAGTTTGAGGAAAAGGCTATGTAGTACAGAAACAAAAGAAGGGAGGAAAGCAACAAAATGTAGTACACCCAATCCATGTATGGAACTTGCATGATTAAGTACGGACTCCTTGACAGTATGTAGCAAAGTCTATTCATAGGGCTCAATTGACAATTTGGAAATGTATGATCTGGTTGTAAACTGACAGGAAGTAGTTGTAGGAAGAAGAATTTGAAAACAGTTAGATGTTTAAGCAAGGTATAAATGTAATGATTTGATTAGTGCAAGCATTCCTGTAATAGAAATCAGAGAGTACAAGGGAAATGTAAAATGTATTGTATAGAAATATATAAATTCAAATGAGATGTAAATAGCTATTGTGGGGCATTAGCCTTACAACTTTAAAAAATCTGACACAACAATCTAAAAAAAAGAATTTCTCCTTTTACGTTCATCACTTCATATTGAAAAAGGCAACAAATATGCATTATTTATGAACTTTCAGATTACAATATATATATATATATAGTAATTAATCTGTAATCAGATTACACTATATATATAATATATTTAACTAGTGAATTTAAGTGCTTTGTTGAGTTTAAAATGTGATGTTTTAACTAACTTTTCACCCAACTATAGTGTCAATTAACCTTTGTTGTTTTCATTGAATTTCTAGTTTTTTACGCATGAAGTTCGATTTTATTACAATACCAAACTGTAAAGTCACTTTAACCTTTTGCAGTGAATTTAATTTTGTTTTCAACATAAAGTAAGAGTTTATTACCATACCTAACTACGACAACCCCCGCCGTGCACAGCCTTTGCCATTGCATCCACTTGTTGGGCTGCCCGATCCTGTCAGCATTGTTGTGTCTATGTCAGAAGACTGGTGACCAAATTCATAAAAGAAAGCAACCTTGCACGCTGCTAGGAAGAATACGTACTCGGGGAAAATAGGTGTAAGCTGTTTATTCATCTAATCCCCATGACACGTTTCAGCTCAGAGGAGCCTTGTTCACGATATGGTGCACACTGTCTATTAGTACTAAATAAAAATTCAGCTATTAAATTAGTAAAAGGACACACATACCGCAATAAAGTGCCATTTTGGACTAGGTAACCTAAATGCAGTGTTTTAGCGAAATATGTGTTACGGTCGCACAAAAATAAAATAGATGGAATGCGGATACATGAGGAATGATACATCCATATTAAAACAATCATCATTAACAAAATAATCATAATACTGTTCAGCCCAAAGGGTCTACCATTCAAGTCAAAGGATATATTTAATGCAGGACAACTTTATAAATCATGTCCAGTTATGACCACAAATAGAGAATAGATGTCCTAGGTAAGGCCCTATGTGCTTTTAGTCGTGGTAGGTCAAATCCCTTTACAAAATAATCATCATAGTTTAAAGCCCAAGTGGGCTACCATTCTAGTCAAGGGTACATTTATGCAGGGCCAACGTTGTAAATCATTTCCATGTGATTCCAAATAAACAATAAATGTCCTAGATAAGGGCCAAGTGGGCTGTTAGTCCATGTATGACTAACCCAACTATCAATAAGGCACCTGTAACCTGGACATAAAACAAGCCTAAAACCAAAAGAAAACTAATGACAGTAATAACTGATATATCTTCTCAGAATCTGCACACTATCATGGAAGTGGTCAACATGAAAAAACATTGTAGGTGGGCAAAGTACGTGCCCTGCCAACAAATAACCCATGGAAGTTTCTTCTTGAAGACAAGGGTAAGGGGTACCAGCCAAAACATGGTATCACCATCTCTGTGATATGTGATTAAGGATCTGTCAGTAACATTGCTGCATATTACTCTGTCACTCTCAATATGTTTCAATTCTTATTGAGAGTAGCATGCACCCCTTGTGATTTTTTATTAAGGTGGTAATCATGTGGGTCTCATTTTCTTTAGATTGCAAGGATTTTATTTGTTCCCTTTCATATAGGGTACCCTATCTTGTCTTTATTACCACACTTCTGATGGCTTGCTCTAGTACCTATGCAAGATAATCCCTCCCACAAAATCTGTTGACCATGTTTTCAATTTCTTTCTGAAATCCCACAGACGAGCTGCAATTTATCTTACTCCCCAGCATCTCTCCATGGGGCATGTGCCACTTAAAAGGCTCCTACTGACAACTCAGTGCCTATAAGAGGCTATTACTTGCAGTAGGTTTGTGATAAAGGTTAGTTTACAGTTGGTAGCCATCCACTCTCACATTTACATCCAGAAACATTATGATCAAATCACTTATATTGCTGGTAAATTTCGAGTTTCAACAATTGCTATTCAATTTCTTCACCAACTTTTTGCTGACAATTCAGTTTCCCGTCCTATGATAAACAGGATGGTTATGTACCTCAATCATAGTACCACCTTTTTCATGCTTCGCAAATCTGCAGCCATGGACACCTGTTTCTCCCGCCAGCCCATAACCAAAATCATGTAGCTTTGGGCAAAACAGGTGCCCGTGACTGTCCTGCATGTCTATTTGTACAGTATGCCATCAAAGAGAAAGATGTCATTTTCTAGGCAGTATTTTATCATCTCAATAATCATGGAGGTGTGGTCAAAATTGGATATGGGCCTTGCTCTTAAAAAATATCTACAAACTTCTATCAGCACTTGGTGTTGTATGAACAGGCTGAAGGCCATGAGGAGCCGGGGTTTGGCCACAGGACCTGTCCTCAACCTATAGATATCCTTGCAGCTCTTTATGTCCCATACCTTTCCTACTGGCACAAGGGTCCATATCGGAATGGATCTGGTCAGATGCGATAGTTAGGGGTGGAAATAGACACTGGGACCAAGATGATATTCTGTCATATTTATCCCAGACCCAATTAATACCCTTGATAAGCTGTCTTATAGCTTTAAGACATATAGGACATACTCAGACTTTTATATTAATTCGGAGACATTTCTATGTAAAGAATAGGATATCTCTTGGAATGGAGTTCAATCATTTCAAGCATCCAGAACTATGGATCGCAACAACACCCAGCAACTTTTATACAAACGCTGCTCAGTGCATTAAAGACAGATGTCAGACATTGGCAATCCCTGCCACTGTTGCTGCTGAGCTGTATAGCCCTTTTCAAATTGATAGAACTGCCAAGGTGACTCTATATACTCTATAACATACATTACTTGATCGCGGATTGCTCCTTGAAGAAGCTAGACTCTCTAACCAGAACACTTATCTGGGAATGTGGACAACTCAGACTTGCATTAGCAACCATTGCAAAGGTCAACTTTTTCTGGAGAAACTGCATGACCTAGTGTATGAAAGTATTGTAATGCTAATTGTGGTGAATGATTGGATATCTGCATCACAAAATCAACCAGCATTTAGATTTAATAGATATGGGCGACAATGGAAACATATAGGTAATAGAAAGAGGTGTGTCTTGGTGCCGCTACTGCTATCAACTAGCACAGTGATAGCATTCTGGCACAGACTCATCACAGAACTAGGTTGGCACAAGAGGCTAACACTCTTTGGATGGGAAGCAGACTAAAAAGAACTAGGCACCCTCAAAGGCTTTGGGAATTGGGACACAATAGGACATCTTGTGGACATAAGGGACTCGCCCAGACTTGTTAGGTTTGATACAATACAGGCAGAATACCGATTGTAGATGTCCCAGGCCTTTAAATAACTACAACTCCAACACGTGTGTTGGAAATGGCCCTTTTTGCAGGGTTATCCCGAAACTTTTTGCTTCTTCCTCCTATATTTTTCTGACCTGCTGTTGTTGGTTTTAGAACTCTGGGCACTTTACCACTGCTATTCAGTGCTAAAGTGCATATGCTCTCTGTGAAATTTGTAGTATGGATTGGTGTTTCAATGATTGGCATATTTGATTTACTGGTAAGCCCCTAGTAAAGTGCAATGAGTGTTCCAGGGCCTGTAAATCAAATGCTACTAGTGGGCCTCCAGCACTGATTGTGCCACCCACATGAGTAGCCTTGAAAAGCTAACTCAGGCCGACCATTGCAGAGCCTGTGTGCAGTCTGGTGCTGCCATGTCGACTTGGCAAGTGCACCCACTTGCCAGGCCCTAACCTTCCTTTTTCTTAAATGTGAGTCACCCTAAGGTAGGCCCAAGGTACCCCTGTGGGCAGGGTGCAGTGTATGTGAAAGGTAGGACATGCCCTGATGTGTGTGACATATCCTGGTAGTGGATTACAGTGCATTTTGTTATTCACTACTGAAATGCTATCTGTCCCATTGAATAGAATGAGAGTTATTTATAACATCTTATAAATATTACTTCCCATTGGGGCCAAATAGGAAGATAACGTTTAGTATGCCTGAACTCAGAATGTTAAAATGCATCTTTTAGTGAGGGTGATTTTTACATTCTGTGTTTGAAAATACCACTTTTAGAAAGTAGGTATTTTCTTGCTTAGCCATCCAGTGTGATTCTGCTAGGATGTGTATTGACTGTCTGGCTTTGGAGTGACAGGGGCTGGGGATGTGCTGTAGCTCCAGAGAGTCTGGATGAGTCAGGACTGTGCTGTATAGATCTGGGCTGCACTCAGAGTAGTGGGATGAGTTTTCACTAGCATCTGAAAAGTCCCAGTCTGCATTTAGAGTGGTGGGAGGAGATTTCCTGTGCACCTGAATAGGCCCAGTCTGCCTTGGACAATGCTGTCTCCACCTCCTGCCGGGAAGCTGGGCCAGAGAGGACCAAACTGGTTTGGACTAAGCACAGACACTCTCTGCCTAAGAGAACAAAAGAATTTTGAGTATAAGTATTGGGGCCCAGAAGTTTAGAACTCTTTTGGAACCAAGAAGACTGCCAAGAAGAAGGGCTGGAGAAGCTGCGAGGAGAGACTACCACTTTGCTGTGTGCTTTGCTGTGTTGGCCTGCAGTGGCTGCTTCTATTTTGGGCAGTGAAAGGACTGCACTGAACTTTTTGAAACTTACTTTTTGTGAGTTTCTCCAAGGGCTTGAGGTAGAGCTTGCCCCCTGTTCAAGAAGTCTCAGGAACAGCAAAGACTTCAAGTTCATCTCTTACCAGCACTGGGGACTGTGTTTTTTGTGCTGCTAAAGAAGAAAAACAACCTAATGCCGTCAACGACACCGCTGCCGACTCCGTGTCCTGAAGGCAGCGCAGAGGGCACCGCCACACTTTGCACTGCAATCCTGGTCTCACCAATGATGCCACCTGACGCCGCCACCTAGGCACTGTGGGTACCGCACTCTGCACAGCCTTGCTTCATGCCATCAGCCTGGTATCACCGACGACAACGCTCCACGCCAACATCGACGATGCTGCTTGCACCATCGTTCGAGGGCACCGCTCGTAAGTTACATGACGCACCGTCCTCATCCCACACCGCAGCCTTTGCCCTCTGACGCAGGTGCCATTGACTCCAGTTCATCAGCCGACAAAAGCGCTTCAGCAACGACATTGCCGTTGCCTGCACCATGACCTGCCAGCACCGCGACGAGCACCGTATCGCTTCACACCACAGCCCTGGTCTTACCCATGCTGCTGGACGACCGTTACCGAGCCGCTGCCTGCATGTGACCTGAGGGCACCGTACGCCACAACGTTGCACTTCGCACCGGAGCACTGATGTCTGTTGATGCCGGCGCTCCCGACTTCAACCGCGAGGAGTTCGATCTGCAGCGCTTGCAACTTCAAGGGCCCGACGACTCCTGCACCGACTCTGGGAACCAACGCCTGCGGACGCCGGCTCTTCAGGGCTCACTGAGAGGTTGCCGAGGCCCTGCATTTCTAAAGGGACTGTTTTGCGACTCTTGCCGACATCGTAGCTGGCTCGTGACGCTGCGGTCAGCCAGAACTGTTTGGACTTTTTGTTCACGACGCTGTGATAGCCCCAGATGGAGCTATTGTCTTCAAGGAACTGTATTTCAAGTCTATTTTGGATTATTGAAGATTTCTGAGAACTGTATGGTGGATTTTTATAGTGTTTGGTCTTGTTTTGGATATATAACAATATTGGATATTTTTCTAAATTGGTGTGGTGTCCTTTTGTAGTGCTTTCACTGTATTACTGTTGGTTATGTGCAAATGCTTTATACACTGCCTCTAAGATAAGCCTGACTGCTCATGCCAAGCTACCAAGGGTGTGAGCAGGGGTAATTTTAGGAATGTAACTAGCTTATCCTGTCTAGAAGGAGGGTCCCTACTTGGACAAAGGTACAAACCCTTGCCATTTCTAACAACGTGATGTTAGCACACTTGGAAATACATGAGGAACTGATAGAAGATTAAGCATTGGAAATGCAATTGCTAGACTAACTATCGACACAGAAAGCAATTTGTCAGACTTGCAGTGTCCTCCCCAGCCTGGGTACCCGAATATGACTTCGCCACACATGCAGCTGAGTAAAACACGTCTTTATTCTTCTGGGTGTAAC
The DNA here is from genome assembly GCF_964204655.1 of Triturus cristatus. Classification (NCBI taxonomy): domain Eukaryota; kingdom Metazoa; phylum Chordata; class Amphibia; order Caudata; family Salamandridae; genus Triturus; species Triturus cristatus. The sequence goes on along the minus strand of NC_140585.1, from coordinate 1,155,521,556 downwards.
CGGAAACTCAACATTAATTTCACTGCACTCTAACGCTTACATCACAGTTCTACAGAGTCCATCAGGAGCCAAAAGGGTTCCGGCATTACTAGCTCACAGACACATCTCCCCCTCTGTTAAATAAAACATTTTTTTTTTACATATATATACAATTATAACTCTTCAATGAGTCTTCATGGCGCTCTGATTACACGTCCCAACAGTGTCTTCGGAAACTAGCACAGGCAGTCGAAGTGTCTCTGACAAGCTAGATTCTTAAGGTATTTGATAATCTTCTTGTTATCTGTCTCTTTTAGCACATCAATGAAATCATCAAATGTCTCTATCCAAGCAGGCCATCTGTCACCAATATTCAGCTTTTTGGTGTACCTAATGGTTGTGGTGGCTTCATGAAGGTGATGGAATTTTAACCATTTGAGTGATTGGCTAACACTAAGGGACATACTTACGAGAAAATATCGAAGCGCGGAGCTGAGCCAAATTTGGCAATGCCGCGCTCTGACATTTTCAAAATGTAGGGATGCATCGTATTCACAAGACTACGGCGCACCTCTGTGTTTTCCCTAGTGCTGGCACTAAATTTAGCTAGCTCGTGCCAACGCAGGCACCATAGTGCAAGGGTACCTGCGTTGCAGGGATTTATTATTTATGTGCAGGAAGGTGTACCGTTACGGCACATAAACAATCACTAATGGTGATTTGCTACTTCTATGTATATTCCCGTGAACATATTCCCCTCGGAGGGAAGGTCTCTTTGATACTGTCTGCTGGCCGCTAGGACCTGCTTCATTCATACCATCTCTAAGGCCCTGTGCTGTTCTGGCATCTGTGTCATCTTGGCAAATTGATGGAACTGTGATCTACCTCTCCATGGAAGCCGTTCACTTTTCAGGAGACCTCTGGAGTTGACCTGTGCCACCACCCAGCAGCTTTGATGACATGCCACTTCGAGTATGGACAGCTTCATTTACACAACCCTAGACACTTCTTCTAAGGCCACTCCACTCAGCTCTCTTTACTCAGTTCTGGTAAGCAGATGACCTTTTCTTATATTTGACTGGCTTTGTTTACAAGCGCTTCTTTGTACTGCCTGTTACCTGTTTCATCTCTGCGTCACAGCACTTCTGATTGCAGAGTTATCTTGCTACATCTACTGTCACAATTTGCTGCTCTTTCAAAACCTGGTTGCATCCACTTTTAGCATAATCACTCCTTATGATGTATGGCTTGAGGTTGTGTAGTAGCATAGTACCTCTCTTTGCGGCCTTGCCAGCAGGTTCTCGGCCAATGGTGTGTAAACTTCTCAGTGTATCTTTCATTAACTTCAAATGCTTTACACAGGCTGGAGTTGCGCTTTGATTCCACATATGCCCAGCATCGATACAGCACTTCGACTGAGGCACGCATGGCATGCACTAGAAGTCTGCTGGACCACGGCAAACTCTCTGAGCGAGCACTGATGATTTTTGGGTTACTTATCCCGTCCTCCCCAGCCTGGGTACCCGCTAATTTCCATGCCACACACAAAGCTTAGTAACACATGTATTTATTCTTCTGCATGTAACTGCAAACTCAAAATTCTAAATCTGCATTCACTTCACTATGCTCTAACACTTCCATCAGAGTTCTACGGATCCATCAGAGGCCAAAAGGTTCCATCATTACTAACTCACGCTACACTACAATACTTACCACACCTTAAAGGTAAACACCCAGAGTGAAATAATTATTCTAAAACCAAGATCGGGTAAAAAGTAGGAGTTATAGAGAGGGAATGTAAGAAAAAACACTGATGCACGCTATGAAACAACAATCAAGGCCAGCTTGTGAATAGTACAAACTCAAAGATTTTCTTTGAGTTTACAATTCAACTGCAAAACTGCATAAGTTTGGTTGTGCCAATAAAGAAACTTGTGTGAGGTGATGTGGCAGGAAGGGTTATTTTCTTCATACATTATAGGTTTGCAGGAGCACTGGAAGAGACAGCGAACCCTACGATCAGACCTGGAGGCGCACACTATACTGTTAGGAATATGGGATGATCAAGGAACATTCAGATCCTATTTTTTTAAATAAGCAAAGGCATATCAAAGTCCTAAACCAACTGAGGCAGGAAGGCTTGGGCAGCTACAGAGGACCAAGTTGTCAGGTACAAAACTGTGAAAGGTGGACCACCTGAGAGGGCCTGAAGTTCTCCGACCCTATGAGCTGAAGTGATTTCTACCAACAACATTGTCTTCATGGAAGGAATGCAATCCTTCCCTTACACTGATATTCCAGAGGCATCACCTTTATTGTCCCTTTGTTCAGCAGGTCAAGGTTTCTGACTCCACAATTGAGATGTGTTGCAGAGAGCACACACAGGTGGAATGTGGGTGGCCCAGAGGGGAGACAGTTATGGTGGGGTGCAGCCCTAGCAGATCAACTGGATAACCTAGCTGTCATCCGTGATCATCTCTCAGTTAACATAAAAAGTGGAGACACCCTACCACCTTTACTAGGAGATGATGATGTAAGTGGGAGCCAGAGAGTTTTGGATGCAGCAGAGGCAGCATCCTAGATCTGCCACTGTTACTAATGACAGTGATCCTTAGGTCCACTCCTGCAATGATAGGAGCAGTACATTTGCTGAGGTGCTTTGGTCGGTTGAGATGGATGTCTTTTATGGGACAGATGCGCTCTGGAATGTCCCCAGAATGTCCTGTACTGCTGATGGAACTGCCTCATTGGTGAGGCCAGGTCCAACGAGTGAGCTGTAGTCCTGGTATTCTTGAAACATTCCAGGGAGATGACTGACCCCTCTTCAAAAATCATAAGAAGCTAATGGAATGCATCCAGGTATGGCAGTGAAGTGTGATGGCAGTGCCCATGAACCTGACCATGGTCTCTGTGGAATCTAAGCCACACTTCGGGGTCTGCTTTGAAGCATCCAAGCCATCACTGACCAAACTAGAAAATTACCTCTTCTCATGTTCCAGTAGGCTTACAGCTGCAAGTTTGGCCTCTTCACTCAGGGCTTGGACATTTCAGCCCAGTAAACATGCGACATTCGCTGTGGAGAGAGCGACACAGCTTGTCGCAAATACCGTCTGGACAATGAAGCCCAGTGGCTGTAGGGAGGGCATCAGGGTTGAGATTGGAAGAGGAAACCTCAGCCATCGGACTGTCTCTAACTGGTGTGAGGACAAGATTTTTGGGTCACCTTGAGATATCCTATGGCATCCGGCAATTTGTCGCTGGACTTTTGGGGCCTAAATGGGCTTTTCCCAAGCAGCCAAAACAGGTTCCAGTAGTGCTTTGATAAATGTGATTAGGTTGCACGATTTCTGTCAAGGTTCCAGACTTTGAGTACTCAGAGGGCAATCTGAGTTCCAAAGTTTCTCTTGTTTTATGCGTCACTGTGATACAGGAGTATACTTCCTCTACAGGGGGCCCGGAGGGGTAAGAGTTGTTCGCTTCTGGAGTGGAATCCAGACCACTGGCATTTTGTAGTTCAAGATATAGGCTGGCATTGAAGGAAGATTGTCAGGCTCAGAATCATCATCTTCTGTGCAACCATAATCTTTATCAGACTTGGTTATGGTGTCAGAGTTGAATAACTCCTCCCATCATATTTCTGGGCCATTTGAAGATATTAATACTCTAAGCAATTTCTGGCCTTCTCTTTTGCCACATGCATTATTTCACTTGAATTTTAGGATGGCACCAACAAACGACTCCAAGCATGGATAGTGATTGGCTCTGGGGGTTGCATTGTGGACAGCACTGGATGGACAGGGAATGAGACTGTGGTCTGCGGCTTCTTTCTAGGTGCAGATGCCGGAGCCTGTGGCGGCATCCAGGGTGCAGCCACAGAGTTGCCAAGCCCGAAGGAGCGGGTCAGCCCATGGGAGTGGTATTAAGGCAACAGGAGCTGTCCTAAAAATTTTAAACATGGCCAGATGGAAAGGTGTTATCTGCGCACGGTATTGCTCAATTTTGAAAAAAAAAAGAAAAGAAGTGCCAGGGTCCTCGTCAGGACTCCGCTGCAGCTTGCACCACACGCTGCCGCTGTCATGCTGCAAATGATAGTGACAACACAATTACTAATCACCACACTCCCACAAGTGTGACAATTCAGACTATTTCAATCCTCCAAAGTTATTAGAATGGCTTGGGCGGCAGGCAATAGTCATTTTTAATGTATATTGGATTCATAATTATCTGTTGTTGTGGTCATCTCTAAATTAGCGAGACAGCGCAACATTGTGGCAGACTGTCACAAGCGCTAGTATTGACAATTAAGTGCCGGTGCCGAGCACTGGAATACACCAGCTCAAATTAAGCACTAGAACTGCCAGCAGACAGAGCAGTGAAATCCGGCAGGATCTTTTCCAGCTTTGGAATCAGCTATGACAATGAAAAAGAGCCAGACATTGGAAAATGGTGCCACTGCTTAGTTTGTGCTATAAAAACCACTTACATAAATAGTTGCTCTTGTAGCTGAGGAAAACTTAAGAGGCTATGCTCTGAGAGAAAGGTCTGGACTGCTTTGATGAAGTGTGGAAAACCACGAACTGATGTCAGTGTATGGGTTGGCTAATATTATATGCCAGCGTCATCGTGTCCAATGGGTGGAGTCACGACTGAAGCCGCATGGCGCCACCTGGTGGTGCTGTAAAGTTACTGCTCATGAAGAAAGTTTTCCAGACCTGTCTGATGCCTGGAGAAATTCTTAAGATGAGGATTATACAGGAAGATGTTCCATCAGAAAAGCCTTGCACCTTCTCCCGGTTAACCCCTGGGCTCCCAGGCCATGAGGTAAGGAGGCTGGTATCCGAGTAGCATTCTGATCAGAAAAGCAGCCACATTGAAATCGCTTGCGAATGATTTTAAGGTGACGGGGAGAAAATATAACAAAAGAAGGTAGAGGAGGGCCCATGGGTAAAAGACAGCCAATGATGAAATTGTGAGACATTCACATCTTAGTGCAATCTGCCGCTCTCTCAGTCAATTGTGTATTATTTGCCAAAACACCCTGTGCCGTCACAAGATAAACAAAGCATCAGCGCTACTGAATGTGATACTTTTGAATTAACATCTGTTTCCCGTGTCCACAAATGTGAACAAAACATCAACTAAACGCAAACAAACCATGTTTATTAGGTTGTATTGTAACACACAAACACATCATTAATGTCTATACAGAAACAGTTTCTATGATCTTCAAAATTTCTATTGTGAACACTTGGTGATTTACAACAATGAATCTTGTATGCTAAATTTAACACTTTTATTAGAACATCATTTCCAGGAAAAACTTCAAGGAAAGTTTATAAATCCAAACATAATTTGCTTTTTTAGTTCCACTACGAGTGGAAAATCTTGGCATAGTTATTAAATGCATGTGAGATTAAACAGATACATTGGGTACCAAAAAGGATTAGTCTAGCCTAGCACGACTTTCCACTTTCCACAATGAAATCATTTCCAACGTCCCAGGCCACAGACCATCCCTGTTTGGCAGGACTTTGAAGTGTCAGGATACCTGTCTTTAGTGGTAGGCAGCTAGAGTTACAGGAGCAGTGCAGACAGCTGATGCAGGGCAGGCTCAGGGTCTCTGCACAGGATCTGCACTGTTTAGCCTGATTGATACTCACTTGTCTTGACTAAGTACTCTCAGGCTCTCCCCCATGGTTGAGCACACTTGGGTCTTCCTAGATCTATGCCAGTCATTTTTCAGCAGTCTCCGACTCTCTGCCATGGTTGGGTGCGCGGTGTTTCTTTACCTGCGGCTGTCTTGGTTGAGCAGTCTTACACTCACTGCCATGGCTGAGCGCTCTCTGGTCATTCTCAGACTTGTCTGCCTTGTTTCAGCAGTCTCAGACTTTCTACCCTAGTAAGCACTCTCTAGGTATGTGTTTGTCTTATTTGAGCAGTCTCAAACTCTGTGCCATGGCTGAAAACGGTCTAATCTTTCTAGATCCATGTCTCTCTGGTTTGAGTGGCCTTTGACTCTGCCTTGCTCAGCACTGTGCAGTCTCTCTAGATTTGGGCTTGCCTCGGTTGAAAAGTCTCAAACTATCTGCCATGACTGAGCGCTCGCTGGCCTTTCTAGACTCATCTCTTTTTTGATTTGACAGTTTCAGACTCTGTTCCATTGCCAAACTACCCTGGAGTTGACAACTGCATGTTTGATTATGTACCTCGTACAAATAGCACCTAAGGTTGGCAAAAGTGCGGTACAAAGCACTATTAAAAAACATTCTTGTTATTATTAACTAACATCTCCATATGTTTTAAATCAGAAAACACAGATTGCAGAGCAGCCAATGAGATTTGAATGTTTAGTCACAGAGGGAGCAGATGGATTCAGGGATAACGTTCTAAGATTTGAGGGAAACAACCGCACACAGGCCATTTTAATAACACTTGCGGTGAGCGTGGCAAAGAGGTCGCCCTCATGGTGGGGGAGGGCTATATAGCCTCCCCTCAGACCACGATGCCCCCGGAAGTGACGCCCATCGCGTCACGCCCGGGAAGGAAGAGGGGGGACTCTACCTGAGTCCCTTCCCCCAAGGGGGGGGGGGGGGAGGGGACTCTGGTGCCCAGATGACACTAGAGCGCTGACCGCTCTATTGGCCCCCTGCGGGTGCCGCAGTCAGCGGCGTTTTAATAACACTTCTGAGGCTTCTGAGTGATCTTCTAAACTTTTTGCATTCTATGGAAGACTTTGACAACCTCAATGTTAATTTTTGTCTTTTACCAAAATTAAACACGGACAAAAAGGGTGTAACTAGCATATCTATGGCTGATCTTCCCTTGCTTTGTGCCACCTACAGACCATCAGACTTGGAATGACCTCCCTCAACACATCAGAGCCTCCTCGTCTCTTCTTGAGTTTCACAAGAAGCTGAAGGCCTGACTCTTCGCATAAGCACCTTGGGAACTGCACACCTTCCCAAGTACCAGGATACTCTCTCGGGTGATAAGTGCGCTATACAGATCAATATAACATGACATAATATGACATAACTCAGCATGACATGGCATAACATAACATCTATTCTTGCTTCTTCGTATTTTTCATATTTGCCTTCTCCTTTTCTCCTCATTCTTCGGTAGGATCTCCGTCTCTCTCTCCGATGCTGGTCTTTTGATCAATCCTGGCACCCGAGGACTTGAATGATTACAGGAAAGTCCTAAGAACATGTAGGTTTCTTCTGCCAAGAGAACACTCCTCTGGGTGCCACAAGCTACCACACATTGAGATTTGGGACTGTCCTGTTTGGGGTTTATCATGGTCACGGTAGCCACCTCCATTGTTGTGATTTGTATGTAAAACTGTAGGACTCATTTGGAAGATGGTGTCCACGTATATTATATATTTTAAAGCTACATAGATGTGGAGTTCGGAAGAGTAAATCTACACGTACTTTTATGTACGTGTAGATTTTCTGTCCTCGATATTCTTGTACCACAATGTTGTTGTTGAATAGTCATTTGTGCCATCTTTCAGAACACATGCTTGCGTTGCACTCACAAGAGTGATGCCCCGTTCATTGAGATCCTTAGGCGCAGGGTAGTGTTAACTGCGTACTTCTTTCAGTGGCTAACCAGGGAAACCAAGGGAAGTTCCTCAATGGGCGGATGAAAATGTTGAGCAGCGTGTGAAATAGACTCCATGGGGCATATTATCAAGAACGACGTTAAAATTATCGCCGCTTTAGCAGCAGGAAACTGCGGCTAAAGCAGCGATAATGGGCTTGATAATATGCCCTTGTGAATTCCAATAGAAGCCCATGTTCTGGTGTCAACATGGGCTTCTATTGGAATTCTCTGCGGCATATTATCAAGCCCATTATCGCCGCTTTAACGGCAGTTTCCTGGCACTAAAGCGGCGATAATTTTAACGCCGTTCTTGATAAAATGCCCCCATCACTCTGGTGTGCCTCATACCATTTCAGAGAACATTTGTATTAGACTACAGTAAGAAACCTTTCCCAGCTTATGTCCAAGGCCCCTCAGTGCCAGAGGAGCTCAGTGATGCTAGACAGTCATTCCTGGGGGTTAACCGGTCCCCTGTCTCTGATTCCCATAGAATGAATGCCTGACTCCTATGTATTCTACTGGTAATCTTCTGTCTGCCGTGATGATGCTTATGTCCGTTTCAGACATTCTATTTTTAATATAAGTATAATATAGAAATTGCATGAGCTCTACTTTTTGTCTTTTGTGCCAACAAAAACAATCAAAAAAATGTAATAAAATTCAGCTTAATGATCTGTCAGTCTGCAGCTCAGAAAACCACGGACCAACAGCAAGAACGTTTATCACAACTAAATTAAAAGTTAAGTATTTAAATCAAACATGCTTACTTTGGGAACTAAAAATGAATGCATTACTGACTTGAGGCAAAACTGCGCGGTAGGCTGGTCTGACATATTTTCACTTGAAGAGGGCACCGCATCAACAATTTACCACTGGCGCAAATCATAGCTTTAAAGAGTACATGCAACAATAATAAATAAAACAGTTTTCAATATTTCTGCCTGTTATTGTTATAGGGCAGTTCATTAAAGAGATTTAGAAGACCTTCTGCTATATTGTGTATCCACATATACTCTCTGTTCTCCCTGCCCCTCCTTTCTTTCCTGCTTCCTTACCCGTTCTCTTCTAGTTTTCTCTTTTCCACCCCTTCCACTTACCTGAGTTGGTTCAGTCCAGAATTCTGTCAGAAGGAATGTTATAGGGAGGCTTTTAGAATCTGTGGGAAAGCCGACTGTGAGAAGAGCCTTGAAGGTGTTGTTTCTTAACTGATAATGGTTACTTCTTCAACGTCATGTGGCGCTCCCTTACTTCACTATTTCTCACCTGGGGCTACCAGGTGCAGGAACACCAGGCCTGATTTACCAGTACCAGGTGCAGGAACACCAGGCCTCATTTACCAGTACCAGGGGCAGATACACCAGGCCTGATTTACCAGTACCAGGTGCAGATACACCAGGCCTGATTTACCAGTACTAGGTGCAGGAACACCAGGCCTGATTTACCAGTACCAGGGGCAGGAACACCAGGCCTGATTTACAAGTACCAGGTGCAGGAACACCAGGCCTGATTTACTAGTACCAGATGCAGGAGCACCTGACCTGATTTACCAGTACCAGGTGCAGATACACCAGGCCTGATTTACCAGTACCAGGGGCAGGAACACCAGGCCTGATTTACCAGTACCAGGTGCAGGAACACCAGGCCTCTTTTACCAGTACCAGGGGCAGGTACACCAGGCCTGATTTACCAGTACCAGGTGCAGGGACACCAGGCCTCATTTACCAGTACCAGGGGCAGGTACACCAGGCCTGATTTACTAGTACCAGGGGCAGGTACACCAGGCCTGATTTACCAGTACCAGGGGCAGGTACACCAGGCCTCATTTACCAGTACCAGGTGCAGGAACACCAGGCCTGATTTACCAGTACCAGGTGCAGGAACACCAGACCTGATTTACCAGTACCAGGTGCAGGAACACCAGGCCTCATTTACCAGTACCAGGTGCAGGAACACCAGGCCTGATTTACCAGGTGCAGGAACACCAGGCCTCATTTACCAGTACCAGGTGCAGGAACACCAGGCCTGATTTACCAGGTGCAGGAACACCAGGCCTTGTTTACCACTACCAGGTGCAGGTACACCAGGCCTCATTTACCAGTACCAGGTGCAGGAACACCAGGCCTGATTTACCAGTACCAGGTGCAGGAACACCAGACCTGATTTACCAGTACCAGGTGCAGGAACACCAGGCCTCATTTACCAGTACCAGGTGCAGGAACACCAGGCCTGATTTACCAGTACCAGGTGCAGGAACACCAGGCCTCATTTACCAGTACCAGATGCAGGAACACCAGGCCTGATTTACCAGTACCAGGTGCAGGAACACCAGGCCTGATTTACCAGTACCAGGGGCAGGTACACCAGGCCTGATTTGCCAGTACCAGGTGCAGGTACCCCAGGCCTGATTTACCAGTACCAGGTGCAGGTATACCAGGTGTAGGTACACCAGGCCTGATTTACCAGGTGCAGGAACACCAGGCCTTGTTTACCACTACCAGGTGCAGGAACACCAGGCCTCATTTACCAGTACCAGGTGCAGGTACACCAGGCCTGATTTACCAGTACCAGGTGCAGGTACACCATGCCTGATTTGCCAGTACCAGGTGCAGGTACACCAGGCCTGATTTACCAGTACCAGGTGCAGGTACACCAAGCCCGATTTACCAGTACCAGGTGTAGGTACACCAGGCCTGATTTACCAGGTGCAGGAACACCAGGCCTTGTTTACCACTACCAGGTGCAGGTACACCAGGCCTCATTTACCAGTACCAGGTGCAGGAACACCAGGCCTGATTTACCAGTACCAGGTGCAGGAACACCAGGCCTCATTTACCAGTACCAGGGGCAGGTACACCAGGCCTCATTTACCAGTACCAGGGGCAGGTACACCAGGCCTGATTTACCAGTACCAGGTGCAGAAACACCAGGCCTCATTTACCAGTACCAGGGGCAGGTACACCAGGCCTGATTTACTAGTACCAGGGGCAGGTATACCAGGCCTGATTTACCAGTACCAGGGGCAGGTACACCAGGCCTCATTTACCAGTACCAGGTGCAGGAACACCAGGCCTGATTTACCAGTACCAGGTGCAGGAACACCAGACCTGATTTACCAGTACCAGGTGCAGGAACACCAGGCCTGATTTACCAGTACCAGGTGCAGGAACACCAGGCCTCATTTACCAGTACCAGGTGCAGGAACACCAGGCCTCATTTACCAGTACCAGGTGCAGGAACACCAGGCCTGATTTACCAGGTGCAGGAACACCAGGCCTCATTTACCAGTACCAGGTGCAGGAACACCAGGCCTGATTTACCAGGTGCAGGAACACCAGGCCTTGTTTACCACTACCAGGTGCAGGTACACCAGGCCTCATTTACCAGTACCAGGTGCAGGAACACCAGACCTGATTTACCAGTACCAGGTGCAGGAACACCAGGCCTCATTTACCAGTACCAGGTGCAGGAACACCAGGCCTGATTTACCAGTACCAGGTGCAGGAACACCAGGCCTGATTTACCAGTACCAGATGCAGGAACACCAGGCCTGATTTACCAGTACCAGGTGCAGGAACACCAGGCCTGATTTACCAGTACCAGGGGCAGGTACACCAGGCCTGATTTGCCAGTACCAGGTGCAGGTACCCCAGGCCTGATTTACCAGTACCAGGTGCAGGTACACCAGGCCTGATTTACCAGTACCAGTTGTAGGTACACCAGGCCTGATTTACCAGGTGCAGGAACACCAGGCCTTGTTTACCACTACCAGGTGCAGGAACACCAGGCCTGATTTACCAGTACCAGGGGCAGGTACACCAGGCCTGATTTACCAGTACCAGGTGCAGGTACACCAGGCCTGATTTACCAGTACCAGGTGCAGGTACACCAGGCCTGATTTGCCAGTACCAGGTGCAGGTACACCAGGCCTGATTTACCAGTACCAGGTGCAGGAACACCAGTCCTCATTTACCAGTACCAGGGGCAGGTACACCAGGCCTGATTTACTAGTACCAGGGGCAGGTACACCAGGCCTGATTTACCACTACCAGGTGCAGGTACACCAGGCCTCATTTACCAGTACCAGGTGCAGGAACACCAGGCCTGATTTACCAGTACCAGGTGCAGGAACACCAGTCCTCATTTACCAGTACCAGGGGCAGGTACACCAGGCCTGATTTACCAGTACCAGGTGCAGGTACACCAGGCCTGATTTACCACTACCAGGTGCAGGTACACCAGGCCTCATTTACCAGTACCAGGTGCAGGAACACCAGGCCTGATTTACCAGTACCAGGTGCAGGAACACCAGTCCTCATTTACCAGTACCAGGGGCAGGTACACCAGGCCTGATTTACTAGTACCAGGGGCAGGTACACCAGGCCTGATTTACCAGTACCAGGTGCAGATACACCAGGCCTGATTTACCAGTACCAGGTGCAGGAACACCAGGCCTGATTTACCAGTACCAGGTGCAGGAACACCAGACCTGATTTACCAGTACCAGGTGCAGGAACATCAGGCCTCATTTACCAGTACCAGGGGCAGGTACACCAGGCCTGGTTTACCAGTACCAGGTGCAGGAACACCAGGCCTCATTTACCAGTACCAGGGGCAGGTACACCAGGCCTGATTTACTAGTACCAGGGGCAGGTGCACCAGGCCTGATTTACCAGTACCAGGGGCAGGTACACCAGGCCTCATTTACCAGTACCAGGTGCAGGAACACCAGGCCTGATTTACCAGTACCAGGTGCAGGAACACCAGACCTGATTTACCAGTACCAGGTGCAGGAACACCAGGCCTCATTTACCAGTACCAGGTGCAGGAACACCAGGCCTGATTTACCAGTACCAGGTGCAGGAACACCAGGTCTCATTTACCAGTACCAGGTGCAGGAACACCAGGCCTGATTTACCAGGTGCAGGAACACCAGGCCACATTTACCAGTACCAGGTGCAGGAACACCAGGCCTGATTTACCAGGTGCAGGAACACCAGGCCTTGTTTACCACTACTAGGTGCAGGAACACCAGATCTCATTTACCAGTACCAGGTGCAGGAACACCAGGCCTGATTTACCAGGTGCAGGAACACCAGGCCTCATTTACCAGTACCAGGTGCAGGAACACCAGGCCTGATTTACCAGGTGCAGGAACACCAGGCCTTGTTTACCACTACCAGGTGCAGGTACACCAGGCCTCATTTACCAGTACCAGGTGCAGGAACACCAGGCCTCATTTACCAGTATCAGGTGAAGGAACACCAGGCCTGATTTACCAGTACCAGGTGCAGGAACACCAGGCCTCATTTACCAGTACCAGATGCAGGAGCACCAGGCCTGATTTACCAGTACCAGGTGCAGGAACACCAGGCCTGATTTACCAGTACCAGGGGCAGGTACACCAGGCCTGATTTGCCAGTACCAGGTGCAGGTACCCCAGGCCTGATTTACCAGTACCAGGTGCAGGTACACCAGGCCTGATTTACCAGTACCAGGTGTATGTACACCATGCCTGATTTACCAGGCGCAGGAACACCAGGCCTTGTTTACCACTACCAGGTGCAGGAACACCAGGCCTCATTTACCAGTGCCAGGGGCAGGTACACCAGGCCTGATTTACCAGTACCAGGTGCAGGTACACCAGGCCTGATTTACCAGTACCAGATGCAGGAGCACCAGGCCTGATTTACCAGTACCAGGTGCAGGAACACCAGGCCTGATTTACCAGTACCAGGGGCAGGTACACCAGGCCTGATTTGCCAGTACCAGGTGCAGGTACCCCAGGCCTGATGTACCAGTACCAGGTGCAGGTACACCAAGCCTGATTTACCAGTACCAGGTGTAGGTACACCAGGCCTGATTTACCAGGTGCAGGAACACCAGGCCTTGTTTACCACTACCAGGTGCAGGTACACCAGGCCTCATTTACCAGTACCCGGTGCAGGAACACCAGGCCTGATTTACCAGTACCAGGTGCAGGAACACCAGACCTGATTTACCAGTACCAGGTGCAGGAACACCAGGTCTCATTTACCAGTACCAGGTGCAGATACACCAGGCCTGATTTACCAGTACCAGGTGTAGGTACACCAGGCCTGATTTACCAGGTGCAGGAACACCAGGCCTTGTTTACCACTACCAGGTGCAGGTACACCAGGCCTCATTTACCAGTACCAGGTGCAGGAACACCAGGCCTGATTTACCAGTACCAGGTGCAGGAACACCAGGCCTCATTTACCAGTACCAGGTGCAGGAACACCAGACCTGATTTACCAGTACCAGGTGCAGGAACACCAGGTCTCATTTACCAGTACCAGGTGCAGATACACCAGGCCTGATTTGCCAGTACCAGGTGCAGGTACACCAGGCCTGATTTACCAGTACCAGGTGCAGGTACACCAGGCCTGATTTACCAGTACCAGGTGTAGGTACACCAGGCCTGATTTACCCTGTGCAGGAACACCAGGCCTTGTTTACCCCCACCAGGTGCAGGTACACCAGGCCTCATTTACCAGTACCAGGTGGAGATACACCAGGCCTGATTTACTAGGTGCAGGAACACCAGGCCTTGTTCACCAGTACCAGGTGCAGGTACACCAAGCCTGATTTACCAGTACCAGGTGTAGGTACACCAGGCCTGATTTACCAGGTGCAGGAACACCAGGCCTTGTTTACCACTACCAGGTGCAGGTACACCAGGCCTCATTTACCAGTACCAGGTGCAGGAATACCAGGCCTGATTTACCAGTACCAGGTGCAGGAACACCAGGCCTCATTTACCAGTACCAGGTGCAGGAACACCAGACCTGATTTACCAGTACCAGGTGCAGGAACACCAGGCCTCATTTACCAGTACCAGGTGCAGATACACCAGGCCTGATTTGCCAGTACCAGGTGCAGGTACACCAGGCCTGATTTACCAGTACCAGGTGCAGGTACACCAGGCCTGATTTACCAGTACCAGGTGTAGGTACACCAGGCCTGATTTACCAGGTGCAGGAACACCAGGCCTTGTTTACCCCTACCAGGTGCAGGTACACCAGGCCTCATTTACCAGTACCAGGTGGAGATACACCAGGCATGATTTACTAGGTGCAGGAACACCAGGCCTTGTTCACCAGTACCAGGTGCAGGTACACCAGGCCTGATTTACCAGTACCAGGTGCAGGAACACCAGACCTGATTTACCAGTACCAGGTGCAGGAACACCAGGCCTCATTTACCAGTACCAGGTGCAGGAACACCAGGCCTGATTTACCAGTACCAGGTGCAGGAACACCAGGCCTCATTTACCAGTACCAGATGCAGGAGCACCTGACCTGATTTACCAGTACCAGGTGCAGGAACACCAGGCCTGATTTACCAGTACCAGGGGCAGGTACACCAGGCCTGATTTGCCAGTACCAGGTGCAGGTACCCCAGGCCTGATTTACCAGTACCAGGTGCAGGTACACCAGGCCTGATTTACCAGTACCAGGTGTAGGTACACCAGGCCTGATTTACCAGGTGCAGGAACACCAGGCCTTGTTTACCACTACCAGGTGCAGGAACACCAGGCCTCATTTACCAGTACCAGGGGCAGGTACACCAGGCCTGATTTACCAGTACCAGGTGCAGGTACACCAGGCCTGATTTACCAGTACCAGGTGCAGGTACACCAGGCCTGATTTACCAGTACCAGGTGCAGGTACACCAAGCCCGATTTACCAGTACCAGGTGTAGGTACACCAGGCCTGATTTACCAGGTGCAGGAACACCAGGCCTTGTTTACCACTACCAGGTGCAGGTACACCAGGCCTCATTTACCAGTACCAGGTGCAGGAACACCAGGCCTGATTTACCAGTACCAGGTGCAGGAACACCAGGCCTCATTTACCAGTACCAGGGGCAGGTACACCAGGCCTCATTTACCAGTACCAGGGGCAGGTACACCAGGCCTGATTTACCAGTACCAGGTGCAGAAACACCAGGCCTCATTTACCAGTACCAGGGGCAGGTACACCAGGCCTGATTTACTAGTACCAGGGGCAGGTATACCAGGCCTGATTTACCAGTACCAGGGGCAGGTACACCAGGCCTCATTTACCAGTACCAGGTGCAGGAACACCAGGCCTGATTTACCAGTACCAGGTGCAGGAACACCAGACCTGATTTACCAGTACCAGGTGCAGGAACACCAGGCCTGATTTACCAGTACCAGGTGCAGGAACACCAGGCCTGATTTACCAGTACCAGGTGCAGGAACACCAGGCCTCATTTACCAGTACCAGGTGCAGGAACAACAGGCCTCATTTACCAGGTGCAGGAACACCAGGCCTGATTTACCAGTACCAGGTGCAGGAACACCAGGCCTGATTTACCAGTACCAGGTGCAGGAACACCAGGCCTGATTTACCAGTACCAGATGCAGGAACACCAGGCCTGATTTACCAGTACCAGGTGCAGGAACACCAGGCCTGATTTACCAGTACCAGGGGCAGGTACACCAGGCCTGATTTGCCAGTACCAGGTGCAGGTACCCCAGGCCTGATTTACCAGTACCAGGTGCAGGTACACCAGGCCTGATTTACCAGTACCAGTTGTAGGTACACCAGGCCTGATTTACCAGGTGCAGGAACACCAGGCCTTGTTTACCACTACCAGGTGCAGGAACACCAGGCCTGATTTACCAGTACCAGGGGCAGGTACACCAGGCCTGATTTACCAGTACCAGGTGCAGGTACACCAGGCCTGATTTACCAGTACCAGGTGCAGGTACACCAGGCCTGATTTGCCAGTACCAGGTGCAGGTACACCAGGCCTGATTTACCAGTACCAGGTGCAGGTACACCAAGCCTGATTTACCAGTACCAGGTGTAGGTACACCAGGCCTGATTTACCAGGTGCAGGAACACCAGACCTGGTTTACCACTACCAGGTGCAGGTACACCAGGCCTCATTTACCAGTACCAGGTGCAGGAACACCAGGCCTGATTTACCAGTACCAGGTGCAGGAACACCAGTCCTCATTTACCAGTACCAGGGGCAGGTACACCAGGCCTGATTTACCAGTACCAGGTGCAGATACACCAGGCCTGATTTACCAGTACCAGGTGCAGGAACACCAGGCCTGATTTACCAGTACCAGGTGCAGGAACACCAGACCTGATTTACCAGTACCAGGTGCAGGAACATCAGGCCTCATTTACCAGTACCAGGGGCAGGTACACCAGGCCTGGTTTACCAGTACCAGGTGCAGGAACACCAGGCCTCATTTACCAGTACCAGGGGCAGGTACACCAGGCCTGATTTACTAGTACCAGGGGCAGGTGCACCAGGCCTGATTTACCAGTACCAGGGGCAGGTACACCAGGCCTCATTTACCAGTACCAGGTGCAGGAACACCAGGCCTGATTTACCAGTACCAGGTGCAGGAACACCAGACCTGATTTACCAGTACCAGGTGCAGGAACACCAGGCCTCATTTACCAGTACCAGGTGCAGGAACACCAGGCCTGATTTACCAGTACCAGGTGCAGGAACACCAGGTCTCATTTACCAGTACCAGGTGCAGGAACACCAGGCCTGATTTACCAGGTGCAGGAACACCAGGCCACATTTACCAGTACCAGGTGCAGGAACACCAGGCCTGATTTACCAGGTGCAGGAACACCAGGCCTTGTTTACCACTACCAGGTGCAGGAACACCAGATCTCATTTACCAGTACCAGGTGCAGGAACACCAGGCCTGATTTACCAGTACCAGGTGCAGGTACACCAGGCCTGATTTGCCAGTACCAGGTGCAGGTACCCCAGGCCTGATGTACCAGTACCAGGTGCAGGTACACCAAGCCTGATTTACCAGTACCAGGTGTAGGTACACCAGGCCTGATTTACCAGGTGCAGGAACACCAGGCCTTGTTTACCACTACCAGGTGCAGGTACACCAGGCCTCATTTACCAGTACCCGGTGCAGGAACACCAGGCCTGATTTACCAGTACCAGGTGCAGGAACACCAGGCCTCATTTACCAGTACCAGGTGCAGGAACACCAGACCCGATTTACCAGTACCAGGTGCAGGAACACCAGGCCTCATTTACCAGTAACAGGTGCAGATACACCAGGCCTGATTTGCCAGTACCAGGTGCAGGTACACCAGGCCTGATTTACCAGTACCAGGTGCAGGTACACCAGGCCTGATTTACCAGTACCAGGTGTAGGTACACCAGGCCTGATTTACCAGGTGCAGGAACACCAGGCCTTGTTTACCCCTACCAGGTGCAGGTACACCAGGCCTCATTTACCAGTACCAGGTGGAGATACACCAGGCCTGATTTACTAGGTGCAGGAACACCAGGCCTTGTTCACCAGTACCAGGTGCAGGTACACCAAGCCTGATTTACCAGTACCAGGTGTAGGTACACCAGGCCTGATTTACCAGGTGCAGGAACACCAGGCCTTGTTTACCACTACCAGGTGCAGGTACACCAGGCCTCATTTACCAGTACCAGGTGCAGGAACACCAGGCCTGATTTACCAGTACCAGGTGCAGGAACACCAGGCCTCATTTACCAGTACCAGGTGCAGGAACACCAGACCTGATTTACCAGTACCAGGTGCAGGAACACCAGGTCTCATTTACCAGTACCAGGTGCAGATACACCAGGCCTGATTTGCCAGTACCAGGTGCAGGTACACCAGGCCTGATTTACCAGTACCAGGTGCAGGTACACCAGGCCTGATTTACCAGTACCAGGTGTAGGTACACCAGGCCTGATTTACCCTGTGCAGGAACACCAGGCCTTGTTTACCCCCACCAGGTGCAGGTACTCCAGGCCTCATTTACCAGTACCAGGTGGAGATACACCAGGCCTGATTTACTAGGTGCAGGAACACCAGGCCTTGTTCACCAGTACCAGGTGCAGGTACACCAAGCCTGATTTACCAGTACCAGGTGTAGGTACACCAGGCCTGATTTACCAGGTGCAGGAACACCAGGCCTTGTTTACCACTACCAGGTGCAGGTACACCAGGCCTCATTTACCAGTACCAGGTGCAGGAATACCAGGCCTGATTTACCAGTACCAGGTGCAGGAACACCAGGCCTCATTTACCAGTACCAGGTGCAGGAACACCAGACCTGATTTACCAGTACCAGGTGCAGGAACACCAGGCCTCATTTACCAGTACCAGGTGCAGATACACCAGGCCTGATTTGCCAGTACCAGGTGCAGGTACACCAGGCCTGATTTACCAGTACCAGGTGCAGGTACACCAGGCCTGATTTACCAGTACCAGGTGTAGGTACACCAGGCCTGATTTACCAGGTGCAGGAACACCAGGCCTTGTTTACCCCTACCAGGTGCAGGTACACCAGGCCTCATTTACCAGTACCAGGTGGAGATACACCAGGCCTGATTTACTAGGTGCAGGAACACCAGGCCTTGTTCACCAGTACCAGGTGCAGGTACACCAAGCCTGATTTACCAGTACCAGGTGTAGGTACACCAGGCCTGATTTACCAGGTGCAGGAACACCAGGCCTTGTTTACCACTACCAGGTGCAGGTACACCAGGCCTCATTTACCAGTACCAGGTGCAGGAATACCAGGCCTGATTTACCAGTACCAGGTGCAGGAACACCAGGCCTCATTTACCAGTACCAGGTGCAGGAACACCAGACCTGATTTACCAGTACCAGGTGCAGGAACACCAGGCCTCATTTACCAGTACCAGGTGCAGATACACCAGGCCTGATTTGCCAGTACCAGGTGCAGGTACACCAGGCCTGATTTACCAGTACCAGGTGCAGGAACACCAGGCCTCATTTACCAGTACCAGGTGCAGGAACACCAGGCCTGATTTACCAGTACCAGGTGCAGGAACACCAGGCCTCATTTACCAGTACCAGATGCAGGAGCACCTGACCTGATTTACCAGTACCAGGTGCAGGAACACCAGGCCTGATTTACCAGTACCAGGGGCAGGTACACCAGGCCTGATTTGCCAGTACCA
The DNA here is from genome assembly GCF_964204655.1 of Triturus cristatus. Classification (NCBI taxonomy): domain Eukaryota; kingdom Metazoa; phylum Chordata; class Amphibia; order Caudata; family Salamandridae; genus Triturus; species Triturus cristatus. The sequence goes on along the minus strand of NC_140585.1, from coordinate 1,155,501,972 downwards.
GGTGCAGGTACCCCAGGCCTGATTTACCAGTACCAGGTGCAGGTACACCAGGCCTGATTTACCAGTACCAGGTGTAGGTACACCAGGCCTGATTTACCAGGTGCAGGAACACCAGGCCTTGTTTACCACTACCAGGTGCAGGAACACCAGGCCTCATTTACCAGTACCAGGGGCAGGTACACCAGGCCTGATTTACCAGTACCAGGTGCAGGTACACCAGGCCTGATTTACCAGTACCAGGTGCAGGTACACCAGGCCTGATTTACCAGTACCAGGTGCAGGTACACCAAGCCCGATTTACCAGTACCAGGTGTAGGTACACCAGGCCTGATTTACCAGGTGCAGGAACACCAGGCCTTGTTTACCACTACCAGGTGCAGGTACACCAGGCCTCATTTACCAGTACCAGGTGCAGGAACACCAGGCCTGATTTACCAGTACCAGGTGCAGGAACACCAGGCCTCATTTACCAGTACCAGGGGCAGGTACACCAGGCCTCATTTACCAGTACCAGGGGCAGGTACACCAGGCCTGATTTACCAGTACCAGGTGCAGAAACACCAGGCCTCATTTACCAGTACCAGGGGCAGGTACACCAGGCCTGATTTACTAGTACCAGGGGCAGGTATACCAGGCCTGATTTACCAGTACCAGGGGCAGGTACACCAGGCCTCATTTACCAGTACCAGGTGCAGGAACACCAGGCCTGATTTACCAGTACCAGGTGCAGGAACACCAGACCTGATTTACCAGTACCAGGTGCAGGAACACCAGGCCTGATTTACCAGTACCAGGTGCAGGAACACCAGGCCTGATTTACCAGTACCAGGTGCAGGAACACCAGACCTGATTTACCAGTACCAGGTGCAGGAACACCAGGCCTGATTTACCAGTACCAGGTGCAGGAACACCAGGCCTGATTTACCAGTACCAGGTGCAGGAACACCAGGCCTGATTTACCAGTACCAGGTGCAGGAACACCAGGCCTGATTTACCAGTACCAGGTGCAGGAACACCAGACCTGATTTACCAGTACCAGGTGCAGGAACACCAGGCCTGATTTACCAGTACCAGGTGCAGGAACACCAGGCCTGATTTACCAGTACCAGGTGCAGGAACACCAGGCCTCATTTACCAGGTGCAGGAACACCAGGCCTCATTTACCAGTACCAGGTGCAGGAACACCAGGCCTGATTTACCAGGTGCAGGAACACCAGGCCTTGTTTACCACTACCAGGTGCAGGTACACCAGGCCTCATTTACCAGTACCAGGTGCAGGAACACCAGACCTGATTTACCAGTACCAGGTGCAGGAACACCAGGCCTCATTTACCAGTACCAGGTGCAGGAACACCAGGCCTGATTTACCAGTACCAGGTGCAGGAACACCAGGCCTGATTTACCAGTACCAGATGCAGGAACACCAGGCCTGATTTACCAGTACCAGGTGCAGGAACACCAGGCCTGATTTACCAGTACCAGGGGCAGGTACACCAGGCCTGATTTGCCAGTACCAGGTGCAGGTACCCCAGGCCTGATTTACCAGTACCAGGTGCAGGTACACCAGGCCTGATTTACCAGTACCAGTTGTAGGTACACCAGGCCTGATTTACCAGGTGCAGGAACACCAGGCCTTGTTTACCACTACCAGGTGCAGGAACACCAGGCCTGATTTACCAGTACCAGGGGCAGGTACACCAGGCCTGATTTACCAGTACCAGGTGCAGGTACACCAGGCCTGATTTACCAGTACCAGGTGCAGGTACACCAGGCCTGATTTGCCAGTACCAGGTGCAGGTACACCAGGCCTGATTTACCAGTACCAGGTGCAGGTACACCAAGCCTGATTTACCAGTACCAGGTGTAGGTACACCAGGCCTGATTTACCAGGTGCAGGAACACCAGGCCTTGTTTACCACTACCAGGTGCAGGTACACCAGGCCTCATTTACCAGTACCAGGTGCAGGAACACCAGGCCTGATTTACCAGTACCAGGTGCAGGAACACCAGTCCTCATTTACCAGTACCAGGGGCAGGTACACCAGGCCTGATTTACTAGTACCAGGGGCAGGTACACCAGGCCTGATTTACCAGTACCAGGTGCAGATACACCAGGCCTGATTTACCAGTACCAGGTGCAGGAACACCAGGCCTGATTTACCAGTACCAGGTGCAGGAACACCAGACCTGATTTACCAGTACCAGGTGCAGGAACATCAGGCCTCATTTACCAGTACCAGGGGCAGGTACACCAGGCCTGGTTTACCAGTACCAGGTGCAGGAACACCAGGCCTCATTTACCAGTACCAGGGGCAGGTACACCAGGCCTGATTTACTAGTACCAGGGGCAGGTGCACCAGGCCTGATTTACCAGTACCAGGGGCAGGTACACCAGGCCTCATTTACCAGTACCAGGTGCAGGAACACCAGGCCTGATTTACCAGTACCAGGTGCAGGAACACCAGACCTGATTTACCAGTACCAGGTGCAGGAACACCAGGCCTCATTTACCAGTACCAGGTGCAGGAACACCAGGCCTGATTTACCAGTACCAGGTGCAGGAACACCAGGTCTCATTTACCAGTACCAGGTGCAGGAACACCAGGCCTGATTTACCAGGTGCAGGAACACCAGGCCACATTTACCAGTACCAGGTGCAGGAACACCAGGCCTGATTTACCAGGTGCAGGAACACCAGGCCTTGTTTACCACTACCAGGTGCAGGAACACCAGATCTCATTTACCAGTACCAGGTGCAGGAACACCAGGCCTGATTTACCAGGTGCAGGAACACCAGGCCTCATTTACCAGTACCAGGTGCAGGAACACCAGGCCTGATTTACCAGGTGCAGGAACACCAGGCCTTGTTTACCACTACCAGGTGCAGGTACACCAGGCCTCATTTACCAGTACCAGGTGCAGGAACACCAGGCCTCATTTACCAGTATCAGGTGAAGGAACACCAGGCCTGATTTACCAGTACCAGGTGCAGGAACACCAGGCCTCATTTACCAGTACCAGATGCAGGAGCACCAGGCCTGATTTACCAGTACCAGGTGCAGGAACACCAGGCCTGATTTACCAGTACCAGGGGCAGGTACACCAGGCCTGATTTGCCAGTACCAGGTGCAGGTACCCGAGGCCTGATTTACCAGTACCAGGTGCAGGTACACCAGGCCTGATTTACCAGTACCAGGTGTAGGTACACCATGCCTGATTTACCAGGCGCAGGAACACCAGGCCTTGTTTACCACTACCAGGTGCAGGAACACCAGGCCTCATTTACCAGTGCCAGGGGCAGGTACACCAGGCCTGATTTACCAGTACCAGGTGCAGGTACACCAGGCCTGATTTACCAGTACCAGATGCAGGAGCACCAGGCCTGATTTACCAGTACCAGGTGCAGGAACACCAGGCCTGATTTACCAGTACCAGGGGCAGGTACACCAGGCCTGATTTGCCAGTACCAGGTGCAGGTACCCCAGGCCTGATGTACCAGTACCAGGTGCAGGTACACCAAGCCTGATTTACCAGTACCAGGTGTAGGTACACCAGGCCTGATTTACCAGGTGCAGGAACAAAAGGCCTTGTTTACCACTACCAGGTGCAGGTACACCAGGCCTCATTTACCAGTACCCGGTGCAGGAACACCAGGCCTGATTTACCAGTACCAGGTGCAGGAACACCAGGCCTCATTTACCAGTACCAGGTGCAGGAACACCAGACCCGATTTACCAGTACCAGGTGCAGGAACACCAGGCCTCATTTACCAGTAACAGGTGCAGATACACCAGGCCTGATTTGCCAGTACCAGGTGCAGGTACACCAGGCCTGATTTACCAGTACCAGGTGCAGGTACACCAGGCCTGATTTACCAGTACCAGGTGTAGGTACACCAGGCCTGATTTACCAGGTGCAGGAACACCAGGCCTTGTTTACCCCTACCAGGTGCAGGTACACCAGGCCTCATTTACCAGTACCAGGTGGAGATACACCAGGCCTGATTTACTAGGTGCAGGAACACCAGGCCTTGTTCACCAGTACCAGGTGCAGGTACACCAAGCCTGATTTACCAGTACCAGGTGTAGGTACACCAGGCCTGATTTACCAGGTGCAGGAACACCAGGCCTTGTTTACCACTACCAGGTGCAGGTACACCAGGCCTCATTTACCAGTACCAGGTGCAGGAACACCAGGCCTGATTTACCAGTACCAGGTGCAGGAACACCAGGCCTCATTTACCAGTACCAGGTGCAGGAACACCAGACCTGATTTACCAGTACCAGGTGCAGGAACACCAGGTCTCATTTACCAGTACCAGGTGCAGATACACCAGGCCTGATTTGCCAGTACCAGGTGCAGGTACACCAGGCCTGATTTACCAGTACCAGGTGCAGGTACACCAGGCCTGATTTACCAGTACCAGGTGTAGGTACACCAGGCCTGATTTACCCTGTGCAGGAACACCAGGCCTTGTTCACCCCCACCAGGTGCAGGTACACCAGGCCTCATTTACCAGTACCAGGTGGAGATACACCAGGCCTGATTTACTAGGTGCAGGAACACCAGGCCTTGTTCACCAGTACCAGGTGCAGGTACACCAAGCCTGATTTACCAGTACCAGGTGTAGGTACACCAGGCCTGATTTACCAGGTGCAGGAACACCAGGCCTTGTTTACCACTACCAGGTGCAGGTACACCAGGCCTCATTTACCAGTACCAGGTGCAGGAATACCAGGCCTGATTTACCAGTACCAGGTGCAGGAACACCAGGCCTCATTTACCAGTACCAGGTGCAGGAACACCAGACCTGATTTACCAGTACCAGGTGCAGGAACACCAGGCCTCATTTACCAGTACCAGGTGCAGATACACCAGGCCTGATTTGCCAGTACCAGGTGCAGGTACACCAGGCCTGATTTACCAGTACCAGGTGCAGGTACACCAGGCCTGATTTACCAGTACCAGGTGTAGGTACACCAGGCCTGATTTACCAGGTGCAGGAACACCAGGCCTTGTTTACCCCTACCAGGTGCAGGTACACCAGGCCTCATTTACCAGTACCAGGTGGAGATACACCAGGCATGATTTACTAGGTGCAGGAACACCAGGCCTTGTTCACCAGTACCAGGTGCAGGTACACCAGGCCTGATTTACCAGTACCAGGTGCAGGAACACCAGACCTGATTTACCAGTACCAGGTGCAGGAACACCAGGCCTCATTTACCAGTACCAGGTGCAGGAACACCAGGCCTGATTTACCAGTACCAGGTGCAGGAACACCAGGCCTCATTTACCAGTACCAGATGCAGGAGCACCTGACCTGATTTACCAGTACCAGGTGCAGGAACACCAGGCCTGATTTACCAGTACCAGGGGCAGGTACACCAGGCCTGATTTGCCAGTACCAGGTGCAGGTACCCCAGGCCTGATTTACCAGTACCAGGTGCAGGTACACCAGGCCTGATTTACCAGTACCAGGTGTAGGTACACCAGGCCTGATTTACCAGGTGCAGGAACACCAGGCCTTGTTTACCACTACCAGGTGCAGGAAAACCAGGCCTCATTTACCAGTACCAGGGGCAGGTACACCAGGCCTGATTTACCAGTACCAGGTGCAGGTACACCAGGCCTGATTTACCAGTACCAGGTGCAGGTACACCAGGCCTGATTTGCCAGTACCAGGTGCAGGTACACCAGGCCTGATTTACCAGTACCTGGTGCAGGTACACCAAGCCTGATTTACCAGTACCAGGTGTAGGTACACCAGGCCTGATTTACCAGGTGCAGGAACACTAGGCCTTGTTTACCACTACCAGGTGCAGGAACACCAGGCCTCATTTACCAGTACCAGGTGCAGGAACACCAGACCTGATTTACCAGTACCAGGTGCAGGAACACCAGGCCTCATTTACCAGTACCAGGTGCAGATACACCAGGCCTGATTTGCCAGTACCAGGTGCAGGTACACCAGGCCTGATTTACCAGTACCAGGTGCAGGTACACCAGGCCTGATTTACCAGTACCAGGTGTAGGTACACCAGGCCTGATTTACCAGGTGCAGGAACACCAGGCCTTGTTTACCCCTACCAGGTGCAGGTACACCAGGCCTCATTTACCAGTACCAGGTGGAGATACACCAGGCCTGATTTACTAGGTGCAGGAACACCAGGCCTTGTTCACCAGTACCAGGTGCAGGTACACCAAGCCTGATTTACCAGTACCAGGTGTAGGTACACCAGGCCTGATTTACCAGGTGCAGGAACACCAGGCCTTGTTTACCACTACCAGGTGCAGGTACACCAGGCCTCATTTACCAGTACCAGGTGCAGGAACACCAGGCCTGATTTACCAGTACCAGGTGCAGGAACACCAGGCCTCATTTACCAGTACCAGGTGCAGGAACACCAGACCTGATTTACCAGTACCAGGTGCAGGAACACCAGGTCTCATTTACCAGTACCAGGTGCAGATACACCAGGCCTGATTTGCCAGTACCAGGTGCAGGTACACCAGGCCTGATTTACCAGTACCAGGTGCAGGTACACCAGGCCTGATTTACCAGTACAAGGTGTAGGTACACCAGGCCTGATTTACCCTGTGCAGGAACACCAGGCCTTGTTTACCCCTACCAGGTGCAGGTACACCAGGCCTCATTTACCAGTACCAGGTGGAGATACACCAGGCCTGATTTACTAGGTGCAGGAACACCAGGCCTTGTTCACCAGTACCAGGTGCAGGTACACCAAGCCTGATTTACCAGTACCAGGTGTAGGTACACCAGGCCTGATTTACCAGGTGCAGGAACACCAGGCCTTGTTTACCACTACCAGGTGCAGGTACACCAGGCCTCCTTTACCAGTACCAGGTGCAGGAACACCAGGCCTGATTTACCAGTACCAGGTGCAGGAACACCAGGCCTCATTTACCAGTACCAGGTGCAGGAACACCAGACCTGATTTACCAGTACCAGGTGCAGGAACACCAGGCCTCATTTACCAGTACCAGGTGCAGATACACCAGGCCTTATTTGCCAGTACCAGGTGCTGGTACACCAGGCCTGATTTACCAGTACCAGGTGCAGGTACCTCAGGCCTGATTTACCAGTACCAGGTGTAGGTACACCAGGCCTGATTTACCAGGTGCAGGAACACCAGGCCTTGTTTACCCCTACCAGGTGCAGGTACACCAGGCCTCATTTACCAGTACCAGGTGGAGATACACCAGGCCTGATTTACTAGGTGCAGGAACACCAGGCCTTGTTCACCAGTACCAGGTGCAGGTACACCAAGCCTGATTTACCAGTACCAGGTGTAGGTACACCAGGCCTGATTTACCAGGTGCAGGAACACCAGGCCTCATTTACCAGTACCAGGTGCAGGTACACCAGGCCTGATTTACCAGTACCAGGTGCAGGTACACCAAGCCTGATTTACCAGTACCAGGTGTAGGTACACCAGGCCTGATTTACCAGGTGCAGGAACACCAGGCCTTGTTTACCCCTACCAGGTGCAGGTACACCAGGCCTCATTTACCAGTACCAGGTGCAGGAACACCATGCCTCATTTACCAGTACCAGATGCAGGAGCACCAGGCCTGATTTACCAGTACCAGGTGCAGGAACACCAGGCCTGATTTACCAGTACCAGGGGCAGGTACACTAGGCCTGATTTGCCAGTACCAGGTGCAGGTACCCCAGGCCTGATTTACCAGTACCAGGTGCAGGTACACCAGGCCTGATTTACCAGTACCAGGTGTAGGTACACCATGCCTGATTTACCAGGCGCAGGAACACCAGGCCTTGTTTACCACTACCAGGTGCAGGAACACCAGGCCTCATTTACCAGTGCCAGGGGCAGGTACACCAGGCCTGATTTACCAGTACCAGGTGCAGGTACACCAGGCCTGATTTACCAGTACCAGATGCAGGAGCACCAGGCCTGATTTACCAGTACCAGGTGCAGGAACACCAGGCCTGATTTACCAGTACCAGGGGCAGGTACACCAGGCCTGATTTGCCAGTACCAGGTGCAGGTACCCCAGGCCTGATGTACCAGTACCAGGTGCAGGTACACCAAGCCTGATTTACCAGTACCAGGTGTAGGTACACCAGGCCTGATTTACCAGGTGCAGGAACACCAGGCCTTGTTTACCACTACCAGGTGCAGGTACACCAGGCCTCATTTACCAGTACCAGGTGCAGGAACACCAGGCCTGATTTACCAGTACCAGGTGCAGGAACACCAGTCCTCATTTACCAGTACCAGGGGCAGGTACACCAGGCCTGATTTACTAGTACCAGGGGCAGGTACACCAGGCCTGATTTACCAGTACCAGGTGCAGATACACCAGGCCTGATTTACCAGTACCAGGTGCAGGAACACCAGGCCTGATTTACCAGTACCAGGTGCAGGAACACCAGACCTGATTTACCAGTACCAGGTGCAGGAACATCAGGCCTCATTTACCAGTACCAGGGGCAGGTACACCAGGCCTGGTTTACCAGTACCAGGTGCAGGAACACCAGGCCTCATTTACCAGTACCAGGGGCAGGTACACCAGGCCTGATTTACTAGTACCAGGGGCAGGTACACCAGGCCTGATTTACCAGTACCAGGGGCAGGTACACCAGGCCTCATTTACCAGTACCAGGTGCAGGAACACCAGGCCTGATTTACCAGTACCAGGTGCAGGAACACCAGACCTGATTTACCAGTACCAGGTGCAGGAACACCAGGCCTCATTTACCAGTACCAGGTGCAGGAACACCAGGCCTGATTTACCAGTACCAGGTGCAGGAACACCAGGTCTCATTTACCAGTACCAGGTGCAGGAACACCAGGCCTGATTTACCAGGTGCAGGAACACCAGGCCACATTTACCAGTACCAGGTGCAGGAACACCAGGCCTGATTTACCAGGTGCAGGAACACCAGGCCTTGTTTACCACTACCAGGTGCAGGAACACCAGGCCTCATTTACCAGTACCAGGTGCAGGAACACCAGGCCTGATTTACCAGGTGCAGGAACACCAGGCCTCATTTACCAGTACCAGGTGCAGGAACACCAGGCCTGATTTACCAGGTGCAGGAACACCAGGCCTTGTTTACCACTACCAGGTGCAGGTACACCAGGCCTCATTTACCAGTACCAGGTGCAGGAACACCAGGCCTCATTTACCAGTATCAGGTGAAGGAACACCAGGCCTGATTTACCAGTACCAGGTGCAGGAACACCAGGCCTCATTTACCAGTACCAGATGCAGGAGCACCAGGCCTGATTTACCAGTACCAGGTGCAGGAACACCAGGCCTGATTTAACAGTACCAGGGGCAGGTACACCAGGCCTGATTTGCCAGTACCAGGTGCAGGTACCCCAGGCCTGATTTACCAGTACCAGGTGCAGGTACACCAGGCCTGATTTACCAGTACCAGGTGTAGGTACACCATGCCTGATTTACCAGGCGCAGGAACACCAGGCCTTGTTTACCACTACCAGGTGCAGGAACACCAGGCCTCATTTACCAGTGCCAGGGGCAGGTACACCAGGCCTGATTTACCAGTACCAGGTGCAGGTACACCAGGCCTGATTTACCAGTACCAGATGCAGGAGCACCAGGCCTGATTTACCAGTACCAGGTGCAGGAAAACCAGGCCTGATTTACCAGTACCAGGGGCAGGTACACCAGGCCTGATTTGCCAGTACCAGGTGCAGGTACCCCAGGCCTGATGTACCAGTACCAGGTGCAGGTACACCAAGCCTGATTTACCAGTACCAGGTGTAGGTACACCAGGCCTGATTTACCAGGTGCAGGAACACCAGGCCTTGTTTACCCCTACCAGGTGCAGGTACACCAGGCCTCATTTACCAGTACCAGGTGGAGATACACCAGGCCTGGTTTACTAGGTGCAGGAATACCAGGCCTTGTTCACCAGTACCAGGTGCAGGTACACCAAGCCTGATTTACCAGTACCAGGTGTAGGTACACCAGGCCTGATTTACCAGGTGCAGGAACACCAGGCTTGTTTACCACTACCAGGTGCAGGTACACCAGGCCTCATTTACCAGTACCAGGTGCAGGAACACCAGGCCTGATTTACCAGTACCAGGTGCAGGAACACCAGGCCTCATTTACCAGTACCAGGTGCAGGAACACCAGACCTGATTTACCAGTACCAGGTGCAGGAACACCAGGTCTCATTTACCAGTACCAGGTGCAGATACACCAGGCCTGATTTGCCAGTACCAGGTGCAGGTACACCAGGCCTGATTTACCAGTACCAGGTGCAGGTACACCAGGCCTGATTTACCAGTACCAGGTGTAGGTACACCAGGCCTGATTTACCCTGTGCAGGAACACCAGGCCTTGTTTACCCCCACCAGGTGCAGGTACACCAGGCCTCATTTACCAGTACCAGGTGGAGATACACCAGGCCTGATTTACTAGGTGCAGGAACACCAGGCCTTGTTCACCAGTACCAGGTGCAGGTACACCAAGCCTGATTTACCAGTACCAGGTGCAGGTACACCAGGCCTGATTTACCAGGTGCAGGAACACCAGGCCTTGTTTACCACTACCAGGAGCAGGTACACCAGGCCTCATTTACCAGTACCAGGTGCAGGAATACCAGGCCTGATTTACCAGTACCAGGTGCAGGAACACCAGGCCTCATTTACCAGTACCAGGTGCAGGAACACCAGACCTGATTTACCAGTACCAGGTGCAGGAACACCAGGCCTCATTTACCAGTACCAGGTGCAGATACACCAGGCCTGATTTGCCAGTACCAGGTGCAGGTACACCAGGCCTGATTTACCAGTACCAGGTGCAGGTACACCAGGCCTGATTTACCAGTACCAGGTGTAGGTACACCAGGCCTGATTTACCAGGTGCAGGAACACCAGGCCTTGTTTACCCCTACCAGGTGCAGGTACACCAGGCCTCATTTACCAGTACCAGGTGGAGATACACCAGGCATGATTTACTAGGTGCAGGAACACCAGGCCTTGTTCACCAGTACCAGGTGCAGGTACACCAGGCCTGATTTACCAGTACCAGGTGCAGGAACACCAGACCTGATTTACCAGTACCAGGTGCAGGAACACCAGGCCTCATTTACCAGTACCAGGTGCAGGGACACCAGGTCTGATTTACCAGTACCAGGTGCAGGAACACCAGGCCTCATTTACCAGTACCAGATGCAGGAGCACCTGGCCTGATTTACCAGTACCAGGTGCAGGAACACCAGGCCTGATTTGCCAGTACCAGGTGCAGGTACACCAGGCCTGATTTACCAGTACCAGGTGCAGGTACACCAAGCCTGATTTACCAGTACCAGGTGTAGGTACACCAGGCCTGATTTACCAGGTGCAGGAACACTAGGCCTTGTTTACCACTACCAGGTGCAGGAACACCAGGCCTCATTTACCAGTACCAGGTGCAGGAACACCAGACCTGATTTACCAGTACCAGGTGCAGGAACACCAGGCCTCATTTACCAGTACCAGGTGCAGATACACCAGGCCTGATTTGCCAGTACCAGGTGCAGGTACACCAGGCCTGATTTACCAGTACCAGGTGCAGGTACACCAGGCCTGATTTACCAGTACCAGGTGTAGGTACACCAGGCCTGATTTACCAGGTGCAGGAACACCAGGCCTTGTTTACCCCTACCAGGTGCAGGTACACCAGGCCTCATTTACCAGTACCAGGTGGAGATACACCAGGCCTGATTTACTAGGTGCAGGAACACCAGGCCTTGTTCACCAGTACCAGGTGCAGGTACACCAAGCCTGATTTACCAGTACCAGGTGTAGGTACACCAGGCCTGATTTACCAGGTGCAGGAACACCAGGCCTTGTTTACCACTACCAGGTGCAGGTACACCAGGCCTCATTTACCAGTACCAGGTGCAGGAACACCAGGCCTGATTTACCAGTACCAGGTGCAGGAACACCAGGCCTCATTTACCAGTACCAGGTGCAGGAACACCAGACCTGATTTACCAGTACCAGGTGCAGGAACACCAGGTCTCATTTACCAGTACCAGGTGCAGATACACCAGGCCTGATTTGCCAGTACCAGGTGCAGGTACACCAGGCCTGATTTACCAGTACCAGGTGCAGGTACACCAGGCCTGATTTACCAGTACCAGGTGTAGGTACACCAGGCCTGATTTACCCTGTGCAGGAACACCAGGCCTTGTTTACCCCTACCAGGTGCAGGTACACCAGGCCTCATTTACCAGTACCAGGTGGAGATACACCAGGCCTGATTTACTAGGTGCAGGAACACCAGGCCTTGTTCACCAGTACCAGGTGCAGGTACACCAAGCCTGATTTACCAGTACCAGGTGTAGGTACACCAGGCCTGATTTACCAGGTGCAGGAACACCAGGCCTTGTTTACCACTACCAGGTGCAGGTACACCAGGCCTCCTTTACCAGTACCAGGTGCAGGAACACCAGGCCTGATTTACCAGTACCAGGTGCAGGAACACCAGGCCTCATTTACCAGTACCAGGTGCAGGAACACCAGACCTGATTTACCAGTACCAGGTGCAGGAACACCAGGCCTCATTTACCAGTACCAGGTGCAGATACACCAGGCCTGATTTGCCAGTACCAGGTGCTGGTACACCAGGCCTGATTTACCAGTACCAGGTGCAGGTACCTCAGGCCTGATTTACCAGTACCAGGTGTAGGTACACCAGGCCTGATTTACCAGGTGCAGGAACCAGGCCTTGTTTACCCCTACCAGGTGCAGGTACACCAGGCCTCATTTACCAGTACCAGGTGGAGATACACCAGGCCTGATTTACTAGGTGCAGGAACACCAGGCCTTGTTCACCAGTACCAGGTGCAGGTACACCAAGCCTGATTTACCAGTACCAGGTGTAGGTACACCAGGCCTGATTTACCAGGTGCAGGAACACCAGGCCTCATTTACCAGTACCAGGTGCAGGTACACCAGGCCTGATTTACCAGTACCAGGTGCAGGTACACCAAGCCTGATTTACCAGTACCAGGTGTAGGTACACCAGGCCTGATTTACCAGGTGCAGGAACACCAGGCCTTGTTTACCCCTACCAGGTGCAGGTACACCAGGCCTCATTTACCAGTACCAGGTGCAGGAACACCATGCCTCATTTACCAGTACCAGATGCAGGAGCACCAGGCCTGATTTACCAGTACCAGGTGCAGGAACACCAGGCCTGATTTACCAGTACCAGGGGCAGGTACACTAGGCCTGATTTGCCAGTACCAGGTGCAGGTACCCCAGGCCTGATTTACCAGTACCAGGTGCAGGTACACCAGGCCTGATTTACCAGTACCAGGTGTAGGTACACCATGCCTGATTTACCAGGCGCAGGAACACCAGGCCTTGTTTACCACTACCAGGTGCAGGAACACCAGGCCTCATTTACCAGTGCCAGGGGCAGGTACACCAGGCCTGATTTACCAGTACCAGGTGCAGGTACACCAGGCCTGATTTACCAGTACCAGATGCAGGAGCACCAGGCCTGATTTACCAGTACCAGGTGCAGGAACACCAGGCCTGATTTACCAGTACCAGGGGCAGGTACACCAGGCCTGATTTGCCAGTACCAGGTGCAGGTACCCCAGGCCTGATGTACCAGTACCAGGTGCAGGTACACCAAGCCTGATTTACCAGTACCAGGTGTAGGTACACCAGGCCTGATTTACCAGGTGCAGGAACACCAGGCCTTGTTTACCACTACCAGGTGCAGGTACACCAGGCCTCATTTACCAGTACCAGGTGCAGGAACACCAGGCCTGATTTACCAGTACCAGGTGCAGGAACACCAGTCCTCATTTACCAGTACCAGGGGCAGGTACACCAGGCCTGATTTACTAGTACCAGGGGCAGGTACACCAGGCCTGATTTACCAGTACCAGCTGCAGATACACCAGGCCTGATTTACCAGTACCAGGTGCAGGAACACCAGGCCTGATTTACCAGTACCAGGTGCAGGAACACCAGACCTGATTTACCAGTACCAGGTGCAGGAACATCAGGCCTCATTTACCAGTACCAGGGGCAGGTACACCAGGCCTGGTTTACCAGTACCAGGTGCAGGAACACCAGGCCTCATTTACCAGTACCAGGGGCAGGTACACCAGGCCTGATTTACTAGTACCAGGGGCAGGTACACCAGGCCTGATTTACCAGTACCAGGGGCAGGTACACCAGGCCTCATTTACCAGTACCAGGTGCAGGAACACCAGGCCTGATTTACCAGTACCAGGTGCAGGAACACCAGACCTGATTTACCAGTACCAGGTGCAGGAACACCAGGCCTCATTTACCAGTACCAGGTGCAGGAACACCAGGCCTGATTTACCAGTACCAGGTGCAGGAACACCAGGTCTCATTTACCAGTACCAGGTGCAGGAACACCAGGCCTGATTTACCAGGTGCAGGAACACCAGGCCACATTTACCAGTACCAGGTGCAGGAACACCAGGCCTGATTTACCAGGTGCAGGAACACCAGGCCTTGTTTACCACTACCAGGTGCAGGAACACCAGGCCTCATTTACCAGTACCAGGTGCAGGAACACCAGGCCTGATTTACCAGGTGCAGGAACACCAGGCCTCATTTACCAGTACCAGGTGCAGGAACACCAGGCCTGATTTACCAGGTGCAGGAACACCAGGCCTTGTTTACCACTACCAGGTGCAGGTACACCAGGCCTCATTTACCAGTACCAGGTGCAGGAACACCAGGCCTCATTTACCAGTATCAGGTGAAGGAACACCAGGCCTGATTTACCAGTACCAGGTGCAGGAACACCAGGCCTCATTTACCAGTACCAGATGCAGGAGCACCAGGCCTGATTTACCAGTACCAGGTGCAGGAACACCAGGCCTGATTTACCAGTACCAGGGGCAGGTACACCAGGCCTGATTTGCCAGTACCAGGTGCAGGTACCCCAGGCCTGATTTACCAGTACCAGGTGCAGGTACACCAGGCCTGATTTACCAGTACCAGGTGTAGGTACACCATGCCTGATTTACCAGGCGCAGGAACACCAGGCCTTGTTTACCACTACCAGGTGCAGGAACACCAGGCCTCATTTACCAGTGCCAGGGGCAGGTACACCAGGCCTGATTTACCAGTACCAGGTGCAGGTACACCAGGCCTGATTTACCAGTACCAGATGCAGGAGCACCAGGCCTGATTTACCAGTACCAGGTGCAGGAACACCAGGCCTGATTTACCAGTACCAGGGGCAGGTACACCAGGCCTGATTTGCCAGTACCAGGTGCAGGTACCCCAGGCCTGATGTACCAGTACCAGGTGCAGGTACACCAAGCCTGATTTACCAGTACCAGGTGTAGGTACACCAGGCCTGATTTACCAGGTGCAGGAACACCAGGCCTTGTTTACCCCTACCAGGTGCAGGTACACCAGGCCTCATTTACCAGTACCAGGTGGAGATACACCAGGCCTGATTTACTAGGTGCAGGAATACCAGGCCTTGTTCACCAGTACCAGGTGCAGGTACACCAAGCCTGATTTACCAGTACCAGGTGTAGGTACACCAGGCCTGATTTACCAGGTGCAGGAACACCAGGCCTTGTTTACCACTACCAGGTGCAGGTACACCAGGCCTCATTTACCAGTACCAGGTGCAGGAACACCAGGCCTGATTTACCAGTACCAGGTGCAGGAACACCAGGCCTCATTTACCAGTACCAGGTGCAGGAACACCAGACCTGATTTACCAGTACCAGGTGCAGGAACACCAGGTCTCATTTACCAGTACCAGGTGCAGATACACCAGGCCTGATTTGCCAGTACCAGGTGCAGGTACACCAGGCCTGATTTACCAGTACCAGGTGCAGGTACACCAGGCCTGATTTACCAGTACCAGGTGTAGGTACACCAGGCCTGATTTACCCTGTGCAGGAACACCAGGCCTTGTTTACCCCCACCAGGTGCAGGTACACCAGGCCTCATTTACCAGTACCAGGTGGAGATACACCAGGCCTGATTTACTAGGTGCAGGAACACCAGGCCTTGTTCACCAGTACCAGGTGCAGGTACACCAAGCCTGATTTACCAGTACCAGGTGCAGGTACACCAGGCCTGATTTACCAGGTGCAGGAACACCAGGCCTTGTTTACCACTACCAGGAGCAGGTACACCAGGCCTCATTTACCAGTACCAGGTGCAGGAATACCAGGCCTGATTTACCAGTACCAGGTGCAGGAACACCAGGCCTCATTTACCAGTACCAGGTGCAGGAACACCAGACCTGATTTACCAGTACCAGGTGCAGGAACACCAGGCCTCATTTACCAGTACCAGGTGCAGATACACCAGGCCTGATTTGCCAGTACCAGGTGCAGGTACACCAGGCCTGATTTACCAGTACCAGGTGCAGGTACACCAGGCCTGATTTACCAGTACCAGGTGTAGGTACACCAGGCCTGATTTACCAGGTGCAGGAACACCAGGCCTTGTTTACCCCTACCAGGTGCAGGTACACCAGGCCTCATTTACCAGTACCAGGTGGAGATACACCAGGCATGATTTACTAGGTGCAGGAACACCAGGCCTTGTTCACCAGTACCAGGTGCAGGTACACCAGGCCTGATTTACCAGTACCAGGTGCAGGAACACCAGACCTGATTTACCAGTACCAGGTGCAGGAACACCAGGCCTCATTTACCAGTACCAGGTGCAGGGACACCAGGTCTGATTTACCAGTACCAGGTGCAGGAACACCAGGCCTCATTTACCAGTACCAGATGCAGGAGCACCTGGCCTGATTTACCAGTACCAGGTGCAGGAACACCAGGCCTGATTTACCAGTACCAGGGGCAGGTACACCAGGCCTGATTTGCCAGTACCAGGTGCAGGTACCCCAGGCCTGATTTACCAGTACCAGGTGCAGGTACACCAGGCCTGATTTACCAGTACCAGGTGTAGGTACACCAGGCCTGATTTACCAGGTGCAGGAACACCAGGCCTTGTTTACCACTACCAGGTGCAGGAACACCAGGCCTCATTTACCAGTACCAGGGGCAGGTACACCAGGCCTGATTTACCAGTACCAGGTGCAGGTACACCAGGCCTGATTTACCAGTACCAGGTGCAGGTACACCAGGCCTGATTTGCCAGTACCAGGTGCAGGTACACCAGGCCTGATTTACCAGTACCAGGTGCAGGTACACCAAGCCTGATTTACCAGTACCAGGTGTAGGTACACCAGGCCTGATTTACCAGGTGCAGGAACACTAGGCCTTGTTTACCACTACCAGGTGCAGGTACACCAGGCCTCATTTACCAGTACCCGGTGCAGGAACACCAGGCCTGATTTACCAGTACCAGGTGCAGGAACACCAGGCCTCATTTACCAGTACCAGGTGCAGGAACACCAGACCTGATTTACCAGTACCAGGTGCAGGAACACCAGGCCTCATTTACCAGTACCAGGCCTGATTTGCCAGTACCAGGTGCAGGTACACCAGGCCTGATTTACCAGTACCAGGTGCAGGTACACCAGGCCTGATTTACCAGTACCAGGTGTAGGTACACCAGGCCTGATTTACCAGGTGCAGGAACACCAGGCCTTGTTTACCCCTACCAGGTGCAGGTACACCAGGCCTCATTTACCAGTACCAGGTGGAGATACACCAGGCCTGATTTACTAGGTGCAGGAACACCAGGCCTTGTTCACCAGTACCAGGTGCAGGTACACCAAGCCTGATTTACCAGTACCAGGTGTAGGTACACCAGGCCTGATTTACCAGGTGCAGGAACACCAGGCCTTGTTTACCACTACCAGGTGCAGGTACACCAGGCCTCATTTACCAGTACCAGGTGCAGGAACACCAGGCCTGATTTACCAGTACCAGGTGCAGGAACACCAGGCCTCATTTACCAGTACCAGGTGCAGGAACACCAGACCTGATTTACCAGTACCAGGTGCAGGAACACCAGGTCTCATTTACCAGTACCAGGTGCAGATACACCAGGCCTGATTTGCCAGTACCAGGTGCAGGTACACCAGGCCTGATTTACCAGTACCAGGTGCAGGTACACCAGGCCTGATTTACCAGTACCAGGTGTAGGTACACCAGGCCTGATTTACCCTGTGCAGGAACACCAGGCCTTGTTTACCCCTACCAGGTGCAGGTACACCAGGCCTCATTTACCAGTACCAGGTGGAGATACACCAGGCCTGATTTACTAGGTGCAGGAACACCAGGCCTTGTTCACCAGTACCAGGTGCAGGTACACCAAGCCTGATTTACCAGTACCAGGTGTAGGTACACCAGGACTGATTTACCAGGTGCAGGAACACCAGGCCTTGTTTACCACTACCAGGTGCAGGTACACCAGGCCTCCTTTACCAGTACCAGGTGCAGGAACACCAGGCCTGATTTACCAGTACCAGGTGCAGGAACACCAGGCCTCATTTACCAGTACCAGGTGCAGGAACACCAGACCTGATTTACCAGTACCAGGTGCAGGAACACCAGGCCTCATTTACCAGTTCCAGGTGCAGATACACCAGGCCTGATTTGCCAGTACCAGGTGCTGGTACACCAGGCCTGATTTACCAGTACCAGGTGCAGGTACCTCAGGCCTGATTTACCAGTACCAGGTGTAGGTACACCAGGCCTGATTTACCAGGTGCAGGAACACCAGGCCTTGTTTACCCCTACCAGGTGCAGGTACACCAGGCCTCATTTACCAGTACCAGGTGCAGGAACACCAGGCCTCATTTACCAGTACCAGGTGAAGGAACACCAGGCCTGATTTACCAGTACCAGGTGCAGGAACACCAGGCCTCATTTACCAGTACCAGATGCAGGAGCACCAGGCCTGATTTACCAGTACCAGGTGCAGGAACACCAGGCCTGATTTACCAGTACCAGGGGCAGGTACACCAGGCCTGATTTGCCAGTACCAGGTGCAGGTACCCCAGGCCTGATTTACCAGTACCAGGTGCAGGTACACCAGGCCTGATTTACCAGTACCAGGTGTAGGTACACCATGCCTGATTTACCAGGCGCAGGAACACCAGGCCTTGTTTACCACTACCAGGTGCAGGAACACCAGGCCTCATTTACCAGTGCCAGGGGCAGGTACACCAGGCCTGATTTACCAGTACCAGGTGCAGGTACACCAGGCCTGATTTACCAGTACCAGATGCAGGAGCACCAGGCCTGATTTACCAGTACCAGGTGCAGGAACACCAGGCCTGATTTACCAGTACCAGGGGCAGGTACACCAGGCCTGATTTGCCAGTACCAGGTGCAGGTACCCCAGGCCTGATGTACCAGTACCAGGTACACCAAGCCTGATTTACCAGTACCAAGTGTAGGTACACCAGGCCTGATTTACCAGGTGCAGGAACACCAGGCCTTGTTTACCACTACCAGGTGCAGGTACACCAGGCCTCATTTACCAGTACCCGGTGCAGGAACACCAGGCCTGATTTACCAGTACCAGGTGCAGGAACACCAGGCCTCATTTACCAGTACCAGGTGCAGGAACACCAGACCTGATTTACCAGTACCAGGTGCAGGAACACCAGGCCTCATTTACCAGTACCAGGTGCAGATACACCAGGCCTGATTTGCCAGTACCAGGTGCAGGTACACCAGGCCTGATTTACCAGTACCAGGTGCAGGTACACCAGGCCTGATTTACCAGTACCAGGTGTAGGTACACCAGGCCTGATTTACCAGGTGCAGGAACACCAGGCCTTGTTTACCCCTACCAGGTGCAGGTACACCAGGCCTCATTTACCAGTACCAGGTGGAGATACACCAGGCCTGATTTACTAGGTGCAGGAACACCAGGCCTTCTTCACCAGTACCAGGTGCAGGTACACCAAGCCTGATTTACCAGTACCAGGTGTAGGTACACCAGGCCTGATTTACCAGGTGCAGGAACACCAGGCCTTGTTTACCACTACCAGGTGCAGGTACACCAGGCCTCATTTACCAGTACCAGGTGCAGGAACACCAGGCCTGATTTACCAGTACCAGGTGCAGGAACACCAGGCCTCATTTACCAGTACCAGGTGCAGGAACACCAGACCTGATTTACCAGTACCAGGTGCAGGAACACCAGGTCTCATTTACCAGTACCAGGTGCAGATACACCAGGCCTGATTTGCCAGTACCAGGTGCAGGTACACCAGGCCTGATTTACCAGTACCAGGTGCAGGTACACCAGGCCTGATTTACCAGTACCAGATGTAGGTACACCAGGCCTGATTTACCCTGTGCAGGAACACCAGGCCTTGTTTACCCCCACCAGGTGCAGGTACACCAGGCCTCATTTACCAGTACCAACTGGAGATACACCAGGCCTGATTTACTAGGTGCAGGAACACCAGGCCTTGTTCACCAGTACCAGGTGCAGGTACACCAAGCCTGATTTACCAGTACCAGGTGTAGGTACACCAGGCCTGATTTACCAGGTGCAGGAACACCAGGCCTTGTTTACCACTACCAGGTGCAGGTACACCAGGCCTCATTTACCAGTACCAGGTGCAGGAATACCAGGCCTGATTTACCAGTACCAGGTGCAGGAACACCAGGCCTCATTTACCAGTACCAGGTGCAGGAACACCAGACCTGATTTACCAGTACCAGGTGCAGGAACACCAGGCCTCATTTACCAGTACCAGGTGCAGATACACCAGGCCTGATTTGCCAGTACCAGGTGCAGGTACACCAGGCCTGATTTACCAGTACCAGGTGCAGGTACACCAGGCCTGATTTACCAGTACCAGGTGTAGGTACACCAGGCCTGATTTACCAGGTGCAGGAACACCAGGCCTTGTTTACCCCTACCAGGTGCAGGTACACCAGGCCTCATTTACCAGTACCAGGTGGAGATACACCAGGCATGATTTACTAGGTGCAGGAACACCAGGCCTTGTTCACCAGTACCAGGTGCAGGTACACCAGGCCTGATTTACCAGTACCAGGTGCAGGAACACCAGACCTGATTTACCAGTACCAGGTGCAGGAACACCAGGCCTCATTTACCAGTACCAGGTGCAGGAACACCAGGCCTGATTTACCAGTACCAGGTGCAGGAACACCAGGCCTCATTTACCAGTACCAGATGCAGGAGCACCTGGCCTGATTTACCAGTACCAGGTGCAGGAACACCAGGCCTGATTTACCAGTACCAGGGGCAGGTACACCAGGCCTGATTTGCCAGTACCAGGTGCAGGTACCCCAGGCCTGATTTACCAGTACCAGGTGCAGGTACACCAGGCCTGATTTACCAGTACCAGGTGTAGGTACACCAGGCCTGATTTACCAGGTGCAGGAACACCAGGCCGTGTTTACCACTACCAGGTGCAGGAACACCAGGCCTCATTTACCAGTACCAGGGGCAGGTACACCAGGCCTGATTTACCAGTACCAGGTGCAGGTACACCAGGCCTGATTTACCAGTACCAGGTGCAGGTACACCAGGCCTGATTTGCCAGTACCAGGTGCAGGTACACCAGGCCTGATTTACCAGTACCAGGTGCAGGTACACCAAGCCTGATTTACCAGTACCAGGTGTAGGTACACCAGGCCTGATTTACCAGGTGCAGGAACACTAGGCCTTGTTTACCACTACCAGGTGCAGGTACACCAGGCCTCATTTACCAGTACCCGGTGCAGGAACACCAGGCCTGATTTACCAGTACCAGGTGCAGGAACACCAGGCCTCACTTACCAGTACCAGGTGCAGGAACACCAGACCTGATTTACCAGTACCAGGTGCAGGAACACCAGGCCTCATTTACCAGTACCAGGTGCAGATACACCAGGCCTGATTTGCCAGTACCAGGTGCAGGTACACCAGGCCTGATTTACCAGTACCAGGTGCAGGTACACCAGGCCTGATTTACCAGGTGCAGGAACACCAGGCCTTGTTTACCCCTACCAGGTGCAGGTACACCAGGCCTCATTTACCAGTACCAGGTGGAGATACACCAGGCCTGATTTACTAGGTGCAGGAACACCAGGCCTTGTTCACCAGTACCAGGTGTAGGTACACCAGGCCTGATTTACCAGGTGCAGGAACACCAGGCCTTGTTTACCACTACCAGGTGCAGGTACACAAGGCCTCATTTACCAGTACCAGGTGGAGATACACCAGGCCTGATTTACTAGGTGCAGGAACACCAGGCCTTGTTCACCAGTACCAGGTGCAGGTACACCAAGCCTGATTTACCAGTACCAGGTGTAGGTACACCAGGCCTGATTTACCAGGTGCAGGAACACCAGGCCTTGTTTACCACTACCAGGTGCAGGTACACCAGGCCTCATTTACCAGTACCAGGTGCAGGAACACCAGGCCTGATTTACCAGTACCAGGTGCAGGAACACCAGGCCTCATTTACCAGTACCAGGTGCAGGAACACCAGACCTGATTTACCAGTACCAGGTGCAGGAACACCAGGTCTCATTTACCAGTACCAGGTGCAGATACACCAGGCCTGATTTGCCAGTACCAGGTGCAGGTACACCAGGCCTGATTTACCAGTACCAGGTGCAGGTACACCAGGCCTGATTTACCAGTACCAGGTGTAGGTACACCAGGCCTGATTTAACCTGTGCAGGAACACCAGGCCTTGTTTACCCCTACCAGGTGCAGGTACACCAGGCCTCATTTACCAGTACCAGTTGGAGATACACCAGGCCTGATTTACTAGGTGCAGGAACACCAGGCCTTGTTCACCAGTACCAGGTGCAGGTACACCAAGCCTGATTTACCAGTACCAGGTGCAGATACACCAGGCCTGATTTGCCAGTACCAGGTGCAGGTACACCAGGCCTGATTTACCAGTACCAGGTGCAGGTACACCAGGCCTGATTTACCAATTACCAGGTGTAGGTACACCAGGCCTGATTTACCAGGTGCAGGAACACCAGGCCTTGTTTACCCCTACCAGGTGCAGGTACACCAGGCCTCATTTACCAGTACCAGGTGGAGATACACCAGGCCTGATTTACTAGGTGCAGGAACACCAGGCCTTGTTCACCAGTACCAGGTGCAGGTACACCAAGCCTGATTTACCAGTACCAGGTGTAGGTACACCAGGCCTGATTTACCAGGTGCAGGAACACCAGGCCTTGTTTACCACTACCAGGTGCAGGTACACCAGGCCTCATTTACCAGTACCAGGTGCAGGAACACCAGGCCTGATTTACCAGTACCAGGTGCAGGAACACCAGGCCTCATTTACCAGTACCAGGTGCAGGAACACCAGACCTGATTTACCAGTACCAGGTGCAGGAACACCAGGTCTCATTTACCAGTACCAGGTGCAGATACACCAGGCCTGATTTGCCAGTACCAGGTGCAGGTACACCAGGCCTGATTTACCAGTACCAGGTGCAGGTACACCAGGCCTGATTTACCAGTACCAGGTGTAGGTACACCAGGCCTGATTTACCCTGTGCAGGAACACCAGGCCTTGTTTACCCCTACCAGGTGCAGGTACACCAGGCCTCATTTACCAGTACCAGTTGGAGATACACCAGGCCTGATTTACTAGGTGCAGGAACACCAGGCCTTGTTCACCAGTACCAGGTGCAGGTACACCAAGCCTGATTTACCAGTACCAGGTGTTGGTACACCAGGCCTGATTTACCAGGTGCAGGAACACCAGGCCTTGTTTACCACTACCAGGTGCAGGTACACCAGGCCTCCTTTACCAGTACCAGGTGCAGGAACACCAGGCCTGATTTACCAGTACCAGGTGCAGGAACACCAGGCCTCATTTACCAGTACCAGGTGCAGGAACACCAGACCTGATTTACCAGTACCAGGTGCAGGAACACCAGGCCTCATTTACCAGTACCAGGTGCAGATACACCAGGCCTGATTTGCCAGTACCAGGTGCTGGTACACCAGGCCTGATTTACCAGTACCAGGTGCCGGTACACCAGGCCTGATTTACCAGTACCAGGTGTAGGTACACCAGGCCTGATTTACCAGGTGCAGGAACACCAGGCCTTGTTTACCTCTACCAGGTGCAGGTACACCAGGCCTCATTTACCAGTACCAGGTGGAGATACACCAGGCCTGATTTACTAGGTGCAGGAACACCAAGCCTTGTTCACCAGTACCAGGTGCAGGTACACCAGGCCTCATTTACCAGTACCAGGTGCAGGAACACCAGGCCTGATTTACCAGTACCAGGTGCAGGAACACCAGGCCTCATTTACCAGTACCAGGCACACCAGCCCTGATATCAGACAGAAATATCAGCTGGTAAAATCAATCATGGGTGAGTGCACCTTGGGAGCCAAGCCAATGCCCAGCCCCCGGTACGGGGGGAACATTGAATTACCCCCGCCTCCCATCGCCCTCTACTCCACTCCTCCTGCTCACCACCCCTCAACCCACCACAACTCCACTGCTCCTGTTAACCACCTGTAGGTGGTAAATAGGAGTGGGAAAAGGCCCGTTATTAAATAACTAAACCTGCCTTGAAAGATATTCCATCCATGAAAGAGCAGCAGGTCTGGAGCAACCCAGCAAAAGGGGGTCGAGGCCTAGACCAATCCGGACCAGACGCCATACGCGTATTGCATCCTGCACGCAAGGTGTTTCCAGGGTCTTCTAGTGCCATTGTGGATCCTTATTACAACGTTAATATAGTCTTATCAAGGACATTATCAACCCTATGAGTTTTTTTAACCTGGGGAACTAAGGGAGAGTTTAAAGAGAGAAATTACAAAATCATTTATATGGCATCTTTCCTCACGTGGACCTTCATGAAATATATGTGACGCTTCATTTGGACGCCTGTTTTATGTTTCCTACATCATTCGGTTGAACCGGAGAGGTTACAAACCTATTGACAGTACCTGTATCTGAGGTGGCTTTTTCCTGAAGAAGGCATTTTCATGCCGGAACACGCGTAAAAACCACCCGGTAGCTGAAGTCGCTTCACGACACAGATACATACATGTGTACCAAAATCCTACATACAAGGCTCATTTATAGAAAACATTTAAGACAATCATTTGTGTCATGAAGATAAAAATTACATCAGAACATATATAGAATTCCTTGTTTGATGAATTCTCAAGTGTTTCTTTTACTTGTGTATGTATACATGTTTCTGATTATCCAGTTTGAATGCTGAGATGGATGTGGTGTGTATCAGATGAGGTTTGCTTCATTTTTAATGTTTGAATAGGGAATACTTCATTATCAATAAATAATTATTTTTGTACCTTTCTATTTACATTGGTCTGCGTCTCCCCTGATATTTAACTTGTTTTTGTTATTATAATTGCTGAAGTTGCCCTAGAAATGTACAGTATGTATTATTTCCCTGCCTAGAGGAACTTCCCATTAGTAGCAGGGGGTCCTTTATCTTCACACAACTTCTCTCATGTGGGCAGAAGCCTCTGAGAGTTAGGGCTGTGTCAAGGAAGACCTGGACAGGGAATAATGAAGAATGCTGGTAAGTAACCGGGACGTTCATTTCATAGCACACTAGGTCCCGGACTAGTCACAGTAGAACGCTGCTCCACTGACCGCAATCTCTTCTCAGTCTTTCCCTGCTTTTGCAACACATTGTTCACTTTGCCTGCCAGATTCCACAGTCTCCTCTCCACTACCTTCACAGCTGATTCACTCCCTGGTGGTTTTTCACTGTATCTGAATGTAATCCATAAATCAATTACATTAATGCCTTTTGACCAGGTGTCAGTCTTAACCTCCCCAGCTGCAACCTCCAGCGCTTCGCCCTTCTTTTTCTTGGAAGTACCGCTGTTTGTTGTGGGCAGGCATTTCAATAGGGCTGGTGGAGAGTCAGTAAGACATGCCTTGGATGCTACTCACTTACAATAACCGGCACTGGTATACAAGGAAATCCAATATCTAGGACACTACCACAGGTAACACCAGCATAGGGGTGAGATTAAGCACCCGCCAGTGAGCATAGGTCCCAACCGCACCTAATGGTTGTCGGGTCAATCGTTACCTGCCTAGGATTAAGCCATCGCTCCCTGTGGCTCTCACCGCCATCCAGTTGTGGCCGTAGGTGCCATCTTGAGGCTAGCTCCAATCCTCAATTCTCATTTTAAACGTAATGCCAAGCAATCCCAGAGTCTAATACAAGCAAAGTCCCTTAGGTGTATACCAAACAACTTCTACTATGCTTGCTTTTATCACTTCCACCTGGACCTCTCGGAGTGGAGACAACAAAACGCACCACTTTCCTTTCATGACTCGAGTCTTCACTTATGTTACCTCAAGTAAAGTTGGTTGATTCGGGGGACAATGGTCAGCTCCTTTTTATGGAAATTGCTGAGTCCTTTTAAGCTTGTAAGTTCACAAACTTCTTCGCACCTGCATATTCACTCTCCCCTCCTGTACTACAGTGTTCTTCTAGGTGGTGCTCTCAACCATACCCTTGAATTTCAGGTCTGCGTGAGGGGATTTGTGTGGGTGTCGGCGCAGCCCAAGCAGTGACAGTTCAACCCTTCGAACATTAATGTGGGTAAGCTGGGCCATGTAGTATGTAGAGACCTGTAATAAGCTGCTCAGTTTGTAACCTCAGCAAAACATTCTACCTTCAACATAACTCCTCCACCGATCACTAAACAAAGCTGGCCCCATCTTTTGTCATTGGTTTTTCTAAAACAAAAATTAGAAACTGGTGAAATCTCTTCCTCTGTACTGAAAAACAGTCTCTTCCCGTCTGCACAGCTCATTAAACACAAAAATCAAGTTAGTGCCAACATGCTCAACTGCATGCAGCCTTACACTTCTCTGCAGCATATCATGCTATATACAGCTATGACTTTGCCATACTGTACTTTGATGGAAACTCTGAACCTCGCACACCTCACGCCCATCTAAATACAGGGTCGGGAGCAGCCCACACCCTTGCAACCACGCACTCTGAAAGGACATCAGGAACCTGTGCGCTACGTGCCCTGGTCAGATGTGTGAGGCGCTTTTTAAATTCTTCAGAACAATATAGTATTATAGTAACACGTAAACTAAGGTTAGATGCCTCGGTTTTACATGTGGAAAATTAAAACGTTGTAAGATTGTGGAACATGCGCAGTGGGACGCTGTTCAACTTAATCCTGAGCTTTCAAAGACTGAATCCATCGGTGAAAAATACCCCCTCCCCGTCCCCCCCCCCATACGTGCTCAAAGCACTGCACATTTCTTCCTTCCGTTTATACTTCTTGTTTCTTCTAGATATTCGAGTAAACATTGCTGATTTTCAGAGGCTGCGTGTGGGCTTTTCCACCTCGACAGCTCCACATAACAGGCAGCAGAGACTCTGCAGAGTGCAACGCGGGGTTGACAGGAAGGCATTACATACATATAACGGGAACAATAAATATGATGAAGAGAAACGTGTGTGCAAAGGTTAATGTCCTGTTTGTCCGCACAGGGTTGCCGTCCTCTTTCGACGTTGATACGTGGAACGCTAGGAAGGTCAGAGAAGCTCGCTGCAATCCCCAGAGATTCATATCAAACAATGGCGTGTCCGCCATGTTGACAGCCAGGATGTTTCTGCACCTCTGACAGAACGAGGAAGAGCTTTCAGGGGAGACTCCTCATCAAAGAGGACGTATACAGTGGTCCACAGAGTCTCCCTCACCTATCTACCCTTCCTGTTCACCCTTCGCACTTCCTGACTGCGTAATGGAGGTCAACGCCACCAGCAGCCGTTTGAATAGCGTGGAGTGACCCATACTGACTCCCTTTCACTTCTCCTCAGCATGAAGGAGAGAGAGAATTGCTGTTATGGCCATGACTGGTGGGCCCCTGGGCATCATTCCTCTATTTACACCAGATTTGGCCGCACATACCACTCAAAACATGCTGATCGCCATCGACCCACCCTTTTGATTGCCTCTGCTGGCAGGCCCATGGCTGCTGCTGTGGTGGCCGCCCCTATGCAAAATGAATGGGAGCTAAACTGCACTGAATCCTCGCCCAGGTGGGCCAGCCCCCACCTACACACCTAAGTGAACTGGTATTGAGTCATTGGTGCCCCATCCCTGTGTACTAGAAGCCTAGTTGAGGCCACCACTGGGAGTCCCCTGAGGAAATCCCTTGCCAATGCCACTGGACAATATGCGGTGTCGGGTGCTGTGTGTAATTTCACCCATGCGCCTTTCCCTAGCGGGTCTGTCTTCGATCTCCTGACCCTGAGGTGGATCACCCCTACCTCCAGGAGCACATCTGCCAAGTCTGGCCTCCCTTCTCCTTTCTTTGAGGAAGCCACCAACTCTGAGATGCGCAGGGCCCCAAAAAAGGCCAGCGTGTAAAAGAGGCTGAATAGCTTTACTTCATATTGGGACCTGCAAACCTGCTGCAAGACCCCCAAAATCCTCCCCATCCTCCCCACGTTGATAGGTCGCCTGTTGTCTTCCAGGCTTGGGACCATGCGTTCCCATCCCCTGATGGCCTTGCCTACCCTAAAGTCCTTGGTGGTATCCCTGATCCCTTTAACTTAGCAAAGAAGAAAATGGAGGATAGTAGCCTGCGCACTAGAGGCAAAGATTTTCCCTCATCCCTCTGACCCGCGAGAAAACCCAGAACTCCTTCTGGGGTGAACATTTCTGTTTCATCGTCTGATCTGAATGATGCATCATAAACCCCTAAGCTTTTTTGTACATACATTTTGTCTTTGGTGCCAGCGCTGCTGCAATTAGGTCTGTGGAAATGGGGACCAAGCCTCCACAATTCTTCTGGGAACTCCGCCATCACTTCGTCCACTTGTGGCTACCGTAAAACCCAGCCGCCCCCGCATATATTTTCCTTGTGCATACAGTACTGCTACGTACCAGGGCCCCATCCTTACAGTGCAAAATGCACCAGCCGCTGACCGGAATCCTCACTCCTCACAGACGCGCCAATGCTGCTTGCTTGCGGTGAAAGGGGACAAAGAGGCCAGAAACGCTGGTGTGCAGCCTTTAGTGGCAGTTCAGGTTCCTCCGGCACCCCCTGATGACGTCACCAACATGACCTCTTTGCTCGGCCCCCTTCTGGTCCGGGATGAGCTCAGGCACGTGGCGCGACTAAGGGCACCCCTCCCCTAGGCACGAGGGTGCCTGATTAGATCCCGAAGGGCTGATCTGACAGGTCAGGGTATGGGTCGTTTTTTGGCTATTTTTGGAGCTGTTGTATGGTTTGTTTTGCCGTGTCTTCTGTTAATTTCTATGATATTTCCACAAACATTGCATACTGCAAGCACAGCATTTATGAGTCTACACTTTGCCACTCATGTACTCAAGGTCAATTTCACAACCAGTTACTGACGTTTGCTATTTGTGCTTCACATCGAAATCTGCCAAATGACAACAAAATGTGTCTTCTCCATGCATTCTGTTGTAATCTTACCTGCCTCGCATTGAGGATTGCAAAGCGCGTCTTACTGTGTTTTTTCAGGGACAACCTATATATTTGTATGGCTCATGTGTGTGTAGTGCCATTGTGAATATGTGTCCCTGTTGCACTGTATTTTGTGCTTGAGCCCTGGCAACACTGTCCTGAGGTTCTGGGATGATACTCTTGTAGCTCAAATTGCAACAAATCTGGGAGGTATGCAGGCAGGTCAAGGACCTACCTTGGCAGTAGATAGATTTGTAGTGGCATGGAGGGAGGCAAGAGGGTTGATTCAGAGTCAGCAATTGGGTTTGCAGGAGCTTGTTGTGTCGGAAACAGTAACTTTGCAAACTAAAGGGCTCACAGTTTGGCGGAGAGGGTACTCCGCCACAGCTGTGACAGGGAACCGGGTCTGTTGAGCTGGATGTCGGCCCGCTCTGTTTATAGTTCAATGGACCATCATCTGTCCAATGGAAGTGCCCATGCAGACTCTGTCACCTTACACCGATAGACTTGAGGCCTCAGTGTCAGTATATCAGAGCGCCTGCCCTGCTTAGAGTGGTCGATCTGATGTACACTTCTTTCTGTCCAGGATCAAGCCTGGTGGTCTCAAAAAGGAAGAAAATAACCCTGACACCCTGGGAGAAAATTCTCAGGGTGTCAGGGTCATTAGTACTTTGTTTTACAAGTTTGTAGAGCATCCACATGAAACATGAGCTGAGCAAACTTTCAGTGCCCTCAGAGGAAAACTCTGGCAGCGGCTCTTTTGAAGGCACAGAGATCTTTGCCAGGCCAGGAGAAATCTCTGAATATAGCAGGCGGTAGTCCTTCACGGTGGCAGTGGCAATGACCTCGCCCACTCTGGTGGATGGGCAGGCCACCCACCACAGTCTAAGTGAGGCCCTAATTGTCATTTTGGTTAATCTTTGTTGGAATGGCCAAGTGTACCAGACTTGTGTTGGTGGGCATTAGATATTCAGCAAAAGAGGTCCAGGCAGTAAGGCTCAATTATAACTGTGTGCCAAGTAAAACAGTATTGGCCAAATCATCTGGTTTGTATAATCGGACTACCACTAGTAACCCAAGTTGGGTGTGGTTCAGGATCTGGCTGCACAGCTGGAAACAGCAGGATATATAGCTTAATCTCAGGTCGGGTTTACAGTTCAGAGCCACACTCTGTCATGTAGATCCAAGAATGGGGATGTCCAGGCAGAGATGGTCCTGGTGAGACATCGCATCAGCTGCCAAGGTCCTGGGGTCCACAGATTCAGAGAAATGACTACTAAACTTACAAATAAATAGTGATGCTACCCAGAACCAAGCAATATGTTGCGATATAACATCACCAATTCCTTTAGCTCCTCCATAATAAAATAGACCAGTAGGTGATGGACGGACAAGTCCGAGAATGGACTTCTAATGAAAATGAGAAGTGTGCACCTAATATCCTCTTTCGGTATTCACTCAGTTCTGACCAGTTGGTTGAGTATATGTCCTGTGTCAAATCGTAACAAACTGTCAGATCTAACGATACACTACACACGCTAAACTCATAACGCACTCATCCATAAATTCACAAACCCTATGGCTATGTATTATGTTTGGAATAGTAACTATGTCACAGCACAATGCATTGGGGTTCCATCTGCCCTTGTGTTCTGTGTGGGAACGTTGATCTGGCAGTTGAAGGCTGGATCGTGGTCGGTTAGGATTGATGGCATGTATTTAAAGAAATAAACCTTTAAAGACACAATCCTGTGTTGGATACATCATTTACTTAACATACACTACACACGCTCAACTCATAGTGCACGCCTCCATAAATTCACAAACCCGGTAGCAAAAGCCGTCAAGTCGAAAGGCTGTAGCCGCTGAAACATCTGAACCTGGTTCACAGAGCTGCACTCAGTCGATAAGACTAACAGTAACCTCGTTTCGAGAGGTCTTCCTCTCTTGAATTGACACACCGGGCCACCTCATCCAGAACCGACTGGACCCAACAAACATTCCCAAATGAGGAATCAGATCAATAACCTTTGAGGGATTTCAAACTCTTCTTAAGAATTTCTTCTCTGCTTGCGTGCAACAGGTGAACTTAATGCAAGTGTTCACTAGGTGATATGCTGGTACGGTAAAAAACATTGAATAAAGTAAAAATTAAATATTTGTTCCCATTTTTTATTTTTATCAGCACAGCTCAAGACATTAACATCAGATATTAAGATCCTCGGCTAACAAATGTAATTATACTGCATCTGTTTTTATTTTTACTGTGGTCAGACCGTGCAATGCACTGTGATGTCTATTTATTTTTAACTAGGAGTCTTGCTGTGTGTGTCACAGCAAGTCCTGTACTTCTGAAAGTAATTTGCCTGGCCTGGAGCTTATTCTTGGAAGTGTAATGTCTTAAAGATCTGGATTGTGAGCATGTCTGACGCTAAAATACTTCCTATGAGCAAACTAAATTGCAAGATGTTCCACAAAATTATGTGTACTTGTCACGATTTGCTCCCTGCGCTCTTGTGACAAGCACAAGAGGGCTGAATTGTGGGATTTTCCAGTGTTTTAATAAGCTTCCAGACCTTGCACTGTATGTAGATATTGGTTGCCAGACTTTTGGACACTATTCAGAAATTCCCATCCAGTTCAGGTCCATGCCGGGTTTTGTGGAAGCCAGTCTACTCTTGCTAGAAACTCCATTATATAGAATACCCTGCTCAATGCTTTGTCAGCACACCTGTGGCTGGCAGGTGCTAGCTTGCTCCCAGCTGATGCATGTGATCACGGTGAGTTCTTTTAAGCCCCAGCTCACTTCAGTCCAGCGTTGCTCTTTGTAGCAGTGTTCCTTTTATGGCTGACCCCTTGTTTCTTGAGCTACAGCTTTCATTGTTTCCAGAGTTCCTTAGCTATAGTTATTCCTTGTCTCCTGTTAATGATCTGTAGCTAGTTCATTTTTTCTGAACTCACACTGCCTGCAGTGCTGCCTTGAATTCTGAGCCAGCACTCTAGTGCACCCTTGAACTGTCTCTTTTCTGCATATACCTTTTTCCTTGTGCCTGCTTTCTTTCCCTTTCTTCCACTTTCTAGTTTGCTCCCTTTCTGTTCCTGCTGTCTCAGTTTCCATTTCCCTTGTGTAGTTGGCGCTTGCTTTCTGACAAGCTTGCCCTTTGTTTTCTTTTCTTTCCTGGTAAGCATGCCTCCTTGCTAGCGTCTTGTCAATTTTGGGCTGTGTATTCAGTTCTACACTCTTGTTACTGCCCTGCATGTTCCTATTTGATCACCAGGATCCGTGGGCTCAGCTGACAACCTAGATGGTGGATCTTGTCCCTTATTGTCTTTGAGTTTCTTTTATAACATTACCATAGGTATCAGCTCCACAGACCCTGCCTTTGCATGTATCCTATATGTGGGTATTTGCAGTCAGTATCTGTAACAGGAATTTTGGGTGAGGAACTTGCTGAGCTTCAGTCTTATAGTGTGGAACTCTCTAGTACTTTACCCCATATTCCCTTTATTGTTAATGTTGTTTTGTATATATGTCCTACATGTCCGTCCTAGGTGTTAATTATTCTGAATGCCAAATTGCCTCTTGAGTGCCTGTCCTCTTTGAGCTTTATCCTTTTCTTTCCTTGTGCAGAGTTTCCACTTTGGATCCCTTTTCCCCTCTGACTCCCCGTGTGATCTTGGGCAGCTTTGTATCCAATATTCTGTTACTTTGTCTACCCTGTCACCAGTTCTTGCAAGAGTCCCTTTCAGTACTACATGGAATACACTTAACCACGCGAAAACTGCAGACATGGCAGGCACTTAAATTGTTTTATTGGTTGTTCTGTGGTTTATCATAGCATAAACTTGGCCCAAGGGCATTAGAGCACTTTACAGGAGCACCAGTTTACATTACACAAAATTAGATTTTTATTTTTTAATCACAGGAAATTAAGTGATTTGCCCGCAATCACAAGTTGTTGAGATGGCACTGGGACTTGAACGTGGTTCCACATTTCCAAAGTCAGCAGCTCTGGCTGTTATGCCACGTACCTTCCCATTATGTATAACACTGGCATGAGTTCACTCCTTAAAACATTTTCCATAAGCTTCTAAAGTCACATAGCAAACATTGCTAGCACAGCTCATGCAGAGTTGGCAAACACTTTCTTTCGCGGTTCCCTCAAGGCAATTTTAGCTTGAGCCAGTCTTCTGTAGACAAATATTATGCAATAAAGATAAGCAGAATAAAAGCAAAAAGTACATGAAGCATACAAAAACTAATAACTGGGATTTTTGCAAGATTACCTCCATGTAAAAACATTTTCATCTTCTCATCAGGAAATGTGGTAGGCAGAGGCCGGTGTTGTGGCTCTCTTGTGCATAACCATGTTATATGCTTTGTTAGGGAACAGTAAATAATTATAGAGGTGGTATTTGAAACGGTTTGGCTCATTTTGCGTCGGTTTGTACTTGAGAATCCTTAATTTTTTGGGGGGGAAAAACAATTACTGGAATGTTTCCGCTGGACTCTTTCTATAGGGAAGGATTTCCACTTTTAGACCCTTTTTCAATTTAATCACCAGGCCCCAAGACGGTATTTGTATCCCTGTTTTGCAGAAGCATTCCTTTCGGGATCTTGTCTATTATCTGGTGTGGTTAGTGGCAAATAAAGAGAAAACCTTAGAGTAATGGTAAGTTCCTTCTTGTATGAGTACACGATTCACTAAAAATACAAACAACATGAAAGCGCTTTTGTTACTGCATTTGCAGGGTACTCAAGACTGTAACTTTGTTTTCTTTATTATATTTTTAACTGTTCATGCAGTCTAGTTTATATTGGCTTTGTTAGCTTAATTATCTTTATTTTTTTTACTCAGTAGTTGACACTGTTTAAAATTGAATGTACGCTTAGCTCTAGAGATATAGGAGCTTTCAATACAGTTTTTTACAATTTGTTTATTGTTTTATTCATCAAAGAAAGACTCCTTTAATAAAATATAAAATGCAGTAGACCATATTCAATTAGTGGAATGTATTCCTTGTAAGAGAATGCCAGAAAACAGTAGTCTTTCTGGGGGCTTCAAAGAAGATATGCTCTTCACCTCTTTCCCTGCCGACTCCTGGATGCGACTTGTGAAGGAAGCAGATTGTAGAGGACTAACTTCTCACCAGCCCTGCCAAGAGCATCCCCTCAAGAAGACCCATCAATCACGCAAGGAGCTCATCTCTGAACTGTGTCTAAGTAGCGGCAGTCTACAATCACAAGGACTCCACCCAACCACTCTCTTCTTCCTAACTCACAAGGATCCAGCATGTCCATAGGATAGTCTTCTCCGTCGCTTTGTCCTCATGCTCCCACTCTCAGTTGCTCCATCTGTGCCCAAAGGCAGCCCCGAGCTGATCCCTGACCCATGAAGTCTATTGTCAGATCCTAATCATACAAATATAATCCAATTCGGGTAGTTATATTTAGCCGTATTTGTTTCTACCCCCAGTGAAAGGCAGACAAAAGTTCCTACTGCCATGCAAATGTTTTTATTTCCCAGCCTTTGTAGTCACTCAAAAGCCTCCCTATGGGAGTTTGTAATAATGGAGCGAAAAAAAGGGCACAAAATTGCTTCCTAGAATAAGCACACAGAGTGCAAACCACAATAAAGTGCAATGTGCTTTGAGTATCAGTATCACTGCACAGACATCTGGGCAGTTGTTCTCCCCAGTCTATATTCCTAGGAAAAGCAACTATCAGATGCAAAAGACTGAATCGTAGTCTTTTTTTTTTTCTTCTGTTTTTTTTAGTCCTCATACCCACTCTAATCTCAAAATAAGCACCTTCCACGTTACAATGACCCTGGTGCCTAGTATGTTGGAGTTTCTTCTTCAAGCAACAGACTAACAACAGATGTTGTTTGTTGGGCCCCCATTTATGTGACTTACTTCCCCGGCCCGATGCTGTGAGAAGGTGTAATCATTGGACCGGTGGTTTACTCTGTACAAAATAAATCCCATACTGTACCCCCAGAGGTACCACCAGGTCCTCTCCTATCCGCCTTCTCAAAGAAGGTCACTGAGCGCCTCCACTCCTGCCACGAGGGGATAGAGCTTTCAATCCATAATTTACAAATTTCCCTTCTTGCTATTTAAATTAGGTAAAACATTAAATGCCTTTGTTTTACATTAAGACACAAGGTTTTTAGGTCTTGCGGCCTTATCCCAAACATAATTAGTTGTGTGCTTACCTCCACTCTAGTGCCAATCACCTCAGAAATGGTCTTACGAACATCCAGCCAAAATGCTTCAAGCTCTGGACAGGTAGCAAACATATGTATGTCATCTGCGTCAGCTCGTCCACAATGCTTACAGTTGGAATCACCATTTCCCTTAAATGTGGCCAATTTTTTGGGAGTCCAATATATTCTGTAAAGAGTAAAAAAGTGGTTCTTCCTTTAAAGCAGCAGATTTAACTATCATGTAAAGTGTAGATATAGATACTTTCCATAACTTTTCCGACTCGACGTCTGGTAACTATCCTTCCGTAGTCTTGTTGGATACTTGTGACTGAGTCTATTGTCACCTAGTCAAAGCCGTGTGGAGCTGTTGCACAAGCACCCCGACTGTCAAGCAGTGCTACAAGCACAAAGGGGCAGATTTATGAGGGACTTGCGCCCCTTTTACGCCGCCGTTGCGTCATTTTTGTGAAACAGCGGCGGCGTAAACCCTGCGCCATGTTGCGCCCCATTTACATCGTGACGCATCTATGGAGATGCGTCACGGTGTAAAGCCCTGCGCCACATGAAACCTGCGTCAGGTTTCATGTGGGCATTGCTACTCAGGGGGGGCGGTCCGTCGCAGGAACGCCCCTGAAAAGTGACTCAGTGAAATCTATAAGATTTCACTGAGTCACTTTCCCAACGCTGATGCGTCAAAACCCTGCGCCTGCTTGAAGCAGGCGTAAGGCTTGACGCACCATGTTAGGGATAGGGTAGGTTGGAACAGTGCTGGAGTTGCGTCGCGCTTGCGACGCAACTTCAGCACTGCGCCAACCTTATGCCGCCAGATGTGTCACGTATCTGCTTGTCCTTGCGCCACGATGCGCAGCAAGGGTAAACTTGCGTGACGCATCTTCCCTGGCTCATCCATGCTGATTTGCAGGGATGCGCCAGGGAACATAAATCTGCCCCAGATTGTTTCTAGGATTTCCGTCAAGGCCTTCACATTTATGGATATCACACACAGACAGCTATGTGGCCCAAAGGCCTTCTGTGCTCACCCCTCCTGGACTGCATAATGTGGGATTTTCTGCCCGTTGTGGTGCACAACACAGTTAGTGAAGATTTCCACTATCAATTCTCTGCTGGAAATGTGTCTTCTATCAAAGGTCAGAGTGCTGGGATTTTTTCAGTAAAAACTCCAGCGGGTATTTCACTTGTTTGCTGTTAAAAATCTGCAGTGTCAGTCGTTTGTGATTCTTTCAAACAAATGCTAAAGGAAACCCCTGAATGTTTTTTTCTGATTCTGGTAAGAGAAAAATTCCCGAAACTAGTCTGTGATGCATTTTTTTCTGCAGCATACTAAGAAAGTAATCCCTTATTATAATTTAACATAATTTATTGAAGAAAATATAAAACATTAGTTTGCTGTTTACGGCTACACACGTGTAATTTAATTTTGCTCAATTTTCTCCCACATACCTGCATATTTTTTTCTTCTGCATTAGAAAGAAATACACATTTATTGAATCGTGCGAAATCGAAGTCTCACAAGTGTGTAAACCAGCTCTTCAGCCATCTGCAATGTCACAGCACAACATACGAAATGTGCTCAAAATTAGCGTTGTAAAGGCTTTGACAATTCCCAGAATGCCTCCTTCCATCCTTCCTAATCTGTTCCCTCCGCCTGTACTCAGTCTGTGCGTATTTGTAATAAGAGAACACACACTAGATCTAAAATGGCGGTGCCCTGCTGCTGGGAACAGACTGTGGAACAAAATGACCCCCTATGCAGGACCCCATATTATTGAAACCAGAGAGCCGGAGGTGGCTGAATTTTTGTGGCGAGGCCATTTCCGCTGCGGATTTAGATTTCTACATTTTCTGATCCCTAAAGTTTCTTATTCTCTTTCATAAACAAAACAGATGAAAATAAAATGTGTATGTTTTTCCACGCTTCTGTCCCGAGTCGCACACTCGAAATTCTGGCTTCCACCCAGCAGGGATTATAGAAAGATAGCAAGCGGTCCAGTTGGGAGGGAATGTAATGCTGCGCTTGCAGAAGGTTTAAGTACAGCTGGCACCGTTTAGGGAGCTCGAGGGATGTGCCAGTGTCTCTGGGGATCATGGGTAGGCACACTGGTGCAGGAAAGAACCGGCAGTGCAGGCGGATCCAGTGCTTTCAATGGACATTTAAAAGGGCTACATGGTTCCTGTTTGCTACTGAAGCGTTTGGATATTCTCCCATTAAATGTATTGCTGCTGTGCTACGCCCTGGCGGTGCTCTGCCTCTTTCATTAAAGAAGTGCAGGTACTCGGTTCCAGACAGCACCTGCCCAATTAAAGCCCTAGCTTGGTCCATTAATGGAAGCATATGCAACCGTTGGTTCCAAACTAGCACTGACTGTGTCTGGGATCAAGAAAGGGGAACGTCCAATGCTCTGCTCTGAGGGGAAATAGCAACTCCATTTCATGTTCATCTGTTTGCCCAAGCACGCACCCTGCCACCAAGTGGAGTAATCGCCAATCCAAGAACGGAGTTTTAATGTGCCCAATCCAGAATTTCCCCCACTTGCTGATAGTGCTGGGAGACTCCATATTGGCTCTGATATTGCCACGGTTTACTCTCCGGACTCAGTGGGCCCAGCCCTTTACTTATTCCAGACACCATGGTATTGCAAGATGCCCATACACACGTGTGTACTTCCGCTGTTTTCTTCATGGTTTCCAGGAGCCGGTACCCTAATCCTTCACCACAAGTTAGACTGACGTGGTTCTTCCTAGCACACTCACCTCAGTGTAGGGGCCTACTCATCTGTCTAACTGAATCATAAGTAGGGCTCCCGGTTTTATGGTATTTATGTTTTTTGACATTTCCGTCTCTATTTGTCCATATTTATTTTTTGTCAACTTTATCTCTATTTATCCATATTAATTATGGGTTTTGTGGAAAAAATCAAGCTGAAACTGGTATATTTCCACATTTATGAGAGCCAATAAAATATCAATCACGCAGAAGGCCTGCCAGGTTTCAGTAGTATGAACACCTGCGGAAGATGAATTAATGCACTTGTATGAAAATATGCACATTTCTGTTTCCGCCTTGTGCGTATTTACTGCTGTTAAAGCCTCTTTACTAAAATTCCTTTTTTTATAACCCTCTTACCTATCAATTCACACAATTAGGGGCATGGTAGTGATGGTAAAGTGTATTTAGAACCACCCAAAAAGAACCTAATTTCCGTTTTTATCCACATTTAAAAATAAATACAGACAAGAAAATAAATGTTTTTCTGTCTGTATTTATCTGTACAAATCAGTAAAAACGGAAAACAGGGAGCCTTAATCATTAGTAGCTTGGTTCCCTCAAAGTTTTCTTTGTTGACTCCATTGCACCACCTAGTTCCACTCCCCTGCAATTCTTGTTTGTGTAATACTACTCAATACTCAAGGTACCCCCATCCAACTAAACTGCCTCCTCCTTCTTCACTCCTCATCCCTTTTATACTCCCACCCACTCAACCGTTCCTACACTGGAAAACTCACCAGATTGGTTTAAGTCTCCACAAACGCCAAATATTTAACTGGGACCGTGTTCACACCTTTCTATTCTTATTCACTCCGTGAAGGCCAGTAGTTCCCCAATGAGAACCCTCTCATCTACCACTTTATATGATCCAGGAGAGTCTGCCAAAGCCTTGCTCTTGTTAGTGCTGGGACATTACATAACCACTCTCTTCAAGGCCCTTGCCACCACAGACACCCCCGCCATTGCGTAGGCCGCCACATAATGCTGGCAGAGACCCCAGCGAACATCCCTTTACTTCTAACACTCTTTCTGCTACTGAGAAACTTCCTCTGAGAAACAGGGACATTATTTTTACTTAAGTAAAATCTATAGGGCAGATTTACAAAAAAGTGAAGCATCTGTAGAGATGCGTTACTTCCTTGTGCCACCCTGTGAAAACCCTTGCGCCACCATGGACGCGCCGTATTTACAATACGCAAAAAGAACAATTGATGGACAGAAAGCAGAACAATGTCATACATTCACCCCAGTACAGAGATCTGGGCCTTTAACCCAGATCTCTTAACTGGGGATGAATGTATGATTTATTCAACATTCCGTCCATCATTTGCTTGTGTAGTACTTTTCACCCTAAGTGGGATGGGTATGCCCAGACGTGGGTCCCTTGATCACTGTGCACCTGGATTCAAGCTAGCCTGGCTGATGAAGGGTAATACCCAGAAACCGGTCCCAGGATGCTTGTTTCTGGTCCAGGGAGGACCTGGCTTGGCAGTTCGGTCTGGACTGTTCCCATGAGGCACAGGGTCAAGACTGATTTGCATATGGCTGGGTCTAAACTGGGGTGGCATGGTGAGCAAAAGAACGATGGATTTAACCCAGATGTCTTGACTGGGGGTGAATGTATGATTTATTCAGCATTCCGTCCATCATTTGTTTGCGCAGGATTTACAATACGGCGCACCATGGTGGAAGGATTGACAGATGCATCAGAAATTCTGACACATCTGTTAACCCAAAAGTCACACATTACTGGAGTTGTGTCACAAGCACGACGCAACTCCAGCAATGCATCGGGAGGCCTGTCCTCATTGTGCTGTGTCACTCCTTAGGCCTGCTCCAAGCTGGCGTAAGGTTTTGACGCAGTGGCATCCTCAAAGTGGCGCCGTGAAATCTTGTAGATTTCACTGCATCACTTCTACGTAGCTCTTTTAAGTGGGAAAGCTCTCCCTACATACATTATACCTGACGCAGGTATAATGTGACGCAGGGCTTTACAACATGACGCATCTCCCTAGATGCGTCACGGTGTAAATGTGCCACATTTCTACACTGCAGATGCGTCCCAGAAAGTGACGCAACAGCGGTGCAAAAATGACGCAAGGGCCTTGTAACTCTGCCCCTATATTTTTGGATTTTAAGTCTATGTACATGGATCAAGTCAGATTTGACTCTGTCTTGATCCTTGTGATCCATTATGCACTTGATGAGAGACAGTGGGTGGGGAATTGTTGAGTGAAGATTATGTGTTTGATTCAGACAGAGAAAAATGAAAAAGGATGACACTGAGAGTGAGGGACGCGGCTAGAAAGAAAGAGCGTAAGAGTGTGAGACAGAATAAGAAACAGAGAAAAAGACAAGAGCTAGAGAGAGGTAGAAAGAGAGTGAGAGTGGAGTGAAGGAAGGGAGGGAGAAAGAGTGAGGTAGGAACAGAATGGAGTGGAGTGGCGTAAAGTAGCATAAGGTGGAGTGATGAAGAGTAGAGTAGCATTGAGTGAACTGAAGTAGGGTGCAGAAGAGTGGCGTAAAAAAGAGTGGAGTGGCATAGAGTGAAATGGTGTTGAGTGGTGGGTAGTGGAGTGCCATAGAGTGAGTGCGTACAGTTGAGTGGAGTGGTGTAGGATAGAGCAGAGTAGCATAGAGTAGAGTGGCGTGGAGTGAAGTGACACAGAAGAGTGGCATGGAAATGAGTGGTGCAGAGTGACATAGAGTGGCGTAGAGTAGAGTGGTGTGGAGTGGAACAGAGTACAGTGAAATGGCGCAGAGTGGAGTGACATAGAGTAAAGTAGAGTGGTGTAGAGTAGAGTGGCGTAGATTAGAGTGAAGTGGTGCAGAAGGGAGTGGAGTGGTGTAGATTTGTTTGGTGTGGAGTGAAGTAGAGTGGCATAGAATGGTTAGGGTGGCATGAAGTGGCATAGAATAGAATGGAATAGTGTACATTGGAGTGGCGTGGAGTGGGGAATCATGGAGTGATGTGGCGTAGAATGGCATAGAATCGAGTGGCATAGAGTGGCGTTGGGGGCATTTTGTGGAGTGGAGTGGCGTGAGTAGTGTAGAGTGGAGGGGTGTAGAGTGGCATGTAATGGAGTGGTGCAGTGTAGAGTGGCGTAGAATGGAGTGGAGTGGCGTACAGTAGAGTTGCGTAAAGTGGATTGCTACAGATTGGTGTGGCGTCGAGTATAGTGGCGTGGAGTAGAGTGGCATAGAGTAAAGTTGTGTAGAGGGGAAGTGGAGTAGCGTAGAGTGCAGTGGCATATAGTAGAGTGGAGTGGTATTGACGAGAGTGGGATAGAGAAGAGTGGGGTGGCATAAAGTCGAGTGGCGTACAGTGGAGTGAAACAATTTAGATTAGAGTGGCTTAGAGTAGAGAAGTAAGTTGAGTAGAGTGTGTAGAGTGGCATAGGGTGGCGTAGAGAGAGGTGGCCTACAGTGGAGTGGAGTGGCATAGAGTATAGTGGCGTAGAGAAGTTGAGCGGAGTCCTGTAGTGTGGCATAGAGTACAGTGGTGTAGAGTGGAGCGGAATAAAGTTGAGTGGCGTGGAGCCGCATGGTGTGACATAGAGTGGAGTTGACAAAGAGTGGTATAGATCCAAGTGGTGCAGGGTGGAGTAGCATAGAGTAGAGTGGCGTAGAGTTTTACAGTTGTGGTTGTAAAGTAACTTAAACAAGGGACTGAACTTAAAATCAACGGAAAGGTATGAATTTATGAATGGCTCAAAGATAACAAACATAGGCTTGTAGGGGCAAGCATGATGAAGGAGTAAATGAGCTATTATTTTGGCATCTATACATTATGGTGACTTAAGCTAACCCATGTAAATTGTAATTTCATTTTAGTTGTACTTGTAAGGCCAAAGATGCAGGCATAGTAAAAAATTGTCTAAAAATTGCACTTGGAATCAGAATGAATGGAAAATCAGCACAAGACCTGGAAACAGAGGACCTATCCTGAAATACCTACCTCAATCACAGCGCGATCAGCAGTGCACAGTAATTAAGTCGAATCAATCTGTGCTTGATGTATACTCCACAGAAAGAAAAAGGAAGTGGTACCTGGCACGCGCTGGCCAATTAGGAGGCAACAAAGAAGAGTGACAGTAAAGCAAATGAATAGTAAGCAACAGACGGGCGCCAAGCCATTTACTGTAAACAATACCACTCGCAAGCAAGAGCGCATACAGTGCATGCGCTGTTACAGGCAAGACCTAAAAATCGGTATTTCACGAGTGCTGAGCAGAGGTCCTGGGTTTTATTTGTTTTAATATTATTTCTATTATTTTAACATAGCTGTCTATATAATTGCCAATCTGGTTTGACATGCAACCCCATGTTGCATAAAGTTGCAGACTGGAATCGTTGATTCATTGTGTATGGAAACATTTAAAACTGCCAACATAAAACAATGTGAGACGGATACACATATAAAAGAACATATTTCAGTGTCATGTGTAGGAAAGTGCCCAAAAATAAGTAAAATGAAGTGATTTATAACTCCGCGGAGGAAATACTTCCTGA
The DNA here is from genome assembly GCF_964204655.1 of Triturus cristatus. Classification (NCBI taxonomy): domain Eukaryota; kingdom Metazoa; phylum Chordata; class Amphibia; order Caudata; family Salamandridae; genus Triturus; species Triturus cristatus. The sequence continues at coordinate 1,155,459,076 of NC_140585.1, read as the reverse complement.
TAATAGTGGACATAGCCTAGTACCTGAGGTTTGAAAACAGATTTGGCACCTTCATTATAAGTCAGCCTTCTTTTGCAGAACATGAGATGCACACTTTGGGTAATGTTCTGCGGCCATATGTCCTTCCTCTGTAACTTAGTCATGCGTACATGTGAAAAACAGTGCTTTCGGTAGTAGAAAGCCAAACAGGGCACTCTTACTGCTATATGGGCAACTACAGCTTAAGACTGTAGCAATGAGTAAAATGCGATGCCTCTTTTACTAAGTGCTTTTCTCCTAAGCCGTCCACAGCCCATTAAACCAGATCAGGCCTTTCTCCAAATGCTACTTCCGTGTGCACACGAACATTGATACCTTCAGGGCTTTAAGTGGGCCGGGTCTGTCCGGGTCTGAGCACCGGCAGTTTTTTTTTGGGGCCCTCGAAACGGGTCTCTATCGGGCTCTATTTTCGTGGCTACTAAAGGTAGTCCGTTCTTTATTTATTTTTTTCGGACCCGTTTTGAGGGCCCAAAAAAAACCTGCCGGTGCTCAGACTCTGTAAGCGCATAAGACCTTACATCGTGTGCCGCCAGAGACCGAAGTTAATATGCAACCCGTAACAGGCGCGCAACACCCATTGGACTCACAGGGCTTCAGCCCTCTCCCCCCGTCGTGTGTGGCAGCCCGGGATGAGACACCTTCCCGGGCAAAAAAGCAGCCGCACCCGAGCACTTCACAGGTCTTTAAAAGACCATTTGCATGTTAATGAGGCCTTGCTGTTGTTTCACCCCTTCTAAGAGCCCCTGCAGCTCCACTCTGCCTATTGCTTAAAGTTCAGCCCCCCCCCGAAACTTTTGCTCAGCCCCCCCCGAAATTTGGCTCTAGTTGCGCCTCTGACCCGTAATCGCCCTAGTTGCATCACACATTGTTTGTTTCCAGACGATCCGACGACACTGGGCGCCTCTGCCCTTAGAGTGGCAGCACCGAATACTAGCATTCTGTATTGCTGGGGCTTGCGGTAGACAAGAAAAGGCATATCCCTCTGCAAACACGACCTTACCTTCCAAAAGATGCACGTAGGAGCTCTGTGCGGCCCACTCATGCATCAGACTGACAGACCAGTCACTCCAAGCCTGAAGTCTGCACAGTTGGCTAAGAAAAAACGCCCAGGAGCACCTAACTCCGATCAATACAATGCAACATCTCTATCACTGTCTGTGCACCCTCAGACGGACATTGCCTTCTATTCCTCCATAACGAGTGGAAGTACTTGGACTCAGACCTTTAAGTTGGACGGGTCCTCTCGGTCTCATACCCATTAGTAATAAAAAACTGACTTGAAGCCGTTCCCTACCGGACCCCATATTCGTGTCCTTACATTTACAGGCAACCACACGCCTTGCTTATTCAACAATAACTGTAAAAACCCAAAGGTAATCCATATCAATATTGCAGTCTCTGATTACATTTCACATATATTAGTTCATCTCTCTCTTCGTAAGTGTTTGTTTTTGCTGATGCTGTGTTTCTGTAGTTTTTGTCATGCAGCTCTTGTATAGAGCACAGTGAACTGAGTTGCCTCCATATGTCTGGGTGTGAATTCATGTTGTAGTTGGGTCTTTATGGCAGGCCACTATTGAGAGCTCTGTAGTAGGAGTTGAGTGCAATGCGAGCTGCTCACGGTGACCATCAGTGACTCATGTAAAAGTGTTCAGAAAACATGCACATCTGATCCTTTGCCTATTTGCAGAGCACAAAGAGTGACAGTCACTTATGCACCAGTTGTCCCGGTACTCAATGGGAGAACACGGAGAAGTGCCGGTACTCATGATTTTCTTAAGCACACAGTGCTAGTTATTTTGATTTAGACCACGCCCCTACTCGGATAGGCCACGCCCCTTCAAGACATTAACCACGCCCCTTTTAGAGCACCCCCAGTTTTTTTTTCCCACTTAAAGCACTGGATACCTTGGCCTTTGACATCACAGCTAGACAATTTGATCTCTCGTTAACCGCTCTGAGCTTCCATTAAGATAACATCCTAAAATAAACCTGCATTGAAGAAATTGAACAAGTCCTTTGGAATTTGCTGGAACATCTGAAACTGGCTCCTCACCACCGCCTCATGATGCTTTGCGAATTATACTCCCCGGAAACGCTTGTCTTCATATTTCGAGAGCAGCCAATAGAACTATCTGCCACAGAAGCAGTCACCTGTCTCAAAATGGCGTCCGATCACGTTGTATCCAACTTGAATGGAACCTGAACCCAGCATCCATTTTGAAGTTTTGTTAACCGTCTGTAGACCGTCAGAGTAGGACATCATCTTGGACTCTGCCGCCAAACAGGTATTCACTTGTACACCTGTATACACAGGTAAGTAACCCACAAAACCACATACAGAACCAAAGGGGAAGTGAGCATTGATGGAAACTGACAATGTACAACTTCAAGTAAGAGGACAGGCAACAAAGACCAAACAGGTAATGTCGAATGGATGCAGGGTGAGACTCTTCTATGATGGTACAATGCTGGTAAATACATTGCATGCCTTTGCCTTTGATTTTTTAGCACACATGTTTTCACCGCAATTATGCATTTACATCGCATGCCAATAGCATGCATTGTTTTTAGAATTAAAAACAATGTATTTGTGGGAGGAGACCCCCCAACTTACCTTAAATGCGTGTTATTGGAATGCGATTTAAAATGCATAATCGTGGTAAAAACATGCGTGCTAAAAAATGCAAGGCAAAGGCATGCAACGTATTTACCTTGTTGTAAAGGCTGTTTCCCGGTGAGACAGGCAATGCACTATGAGTGACAGGTGGATAGAAAGGAACTAACGTGAGATGTGCCCAGTGGGTGCAGACTGTGGCTGGCAGCTAAAAGACCTGGCAGGGTCCAGCAGGGAACTGCATGTGGTTGTGGGTTCTCGAGTTGGAATTAGGGGAAAAGGGCAGCATAAAATAGCTAGAAACCAGGCGCTGCGGGTCAGGCTCTGATTGCTTACTGTTTTTATTTCTTTACCTATAGCTTTGTTGACATAGAAAGAAACTAGGTCTCCTAAGTAGTGGCGGTCAAAACATTCAGGAGAAACATGCAATATCTGACCTGGGGAGAAAATGTGTATGTGAAACAGATTTGCAAATGTATTCTGCTGGGTGGAGTTCATGGAATGTCAAGGAATGTCACAGTATTACGAACAGGGCTGGACTGGCCAGAGAGGGCACCGGGCGTTTCCCCGGTAGGCCGCTAGGGTGGGGGCCGGTTTTGGGCCCCTGGGGGGCCATTTTTGTTACCGGGGGTCTGCAATATCAGCGCCTTGTAACAAAATCGGCCGAAACTGGCCCTCGCAAACTGCTCAGCTGCACTCCCCCTCACCCCCAGGGGGGACCGGCTGAGCAGTTTGCCAAGGCCGGTTTCTGTTCCAAGTCCGGCCCTGATTACGAAGTTATCGAAACAGTCCGTTATACCACTTTCGCCTCTGTGATCAAAGAAGTGGTCAGAGCTGTGGCAGGGGCAGTGATGCTGGAATAATTATCAGAGTGGGGGTGATGGCATCAATGTTACACCACTGAAGTCATAGGGATTGTGAAAAATCCAAGCGTCACACAAAGAACAATTGAGTACTGTCTACTCTACAGGAGAGTGGTAAAGGTGTGGTGTGTAGCCAGAGGTAAATTGTGAAGCAAACTGTCATAAATATATTGCTAAAGCATAGTGTGTTAGCACACGGTCATTTACAGACAGTACATTTTCCATTGAAAAGGCCACAAGATTCGCACTGACATGCAGTTTTATTGATAAAACTATGCCGTTCACAAACCATAATGTGTGGAAATCAGTTATCAACAAATATTTACCTTTTGCACATCACCAAGTAAAGTGTCTTGATATGTTTTGATCCTATTAAAATATTTTTTCCATCACACTACAGAATTACAAAACAATGTGCGCTTCATGTGTGCTTACCTAACTGCTGATATACTTTGAAATATTTGCACAGTTATTTTACTGGTATTTAGATGTTCTGTGTTCGAAAAAATTGGCATCCTACAGCCTTTCCTTTCACAATTCCTCTAGGCCAGCAAGACTGTCAGACAATTCACTTTACCAGACTCTTTAATTTTGCAGTCAGAGAAAGAAAAGGAATCATCGATCTCCAAGTTAAAAAAATAAGCAGCAATTTCTTGGAAGATACAGCATGACAGCTGACCTCCGCCTTTGAACGCACAGCGAATCTGGGAAGATAAATATAAAATGTATTGGCATCTTAATTGCTCGTTTACCTGGTAATCTCCAGCGTGGTTATTTTGGGGGTGCTGCAGCACCTCTTGCCCCCCACTTCCAGCCCCTTTGCTCGGCTGATGATGGGACAGAGGCCCGGAGGTTGGTACTGTGCTCCAGCGCTGTGCCATCCTGTAAAATTAAAAACATTCAGGTCATCGAATGTACCTGGGGCCAGTTTTTCGCTTTGTATTGACGAGAATTTTATTTTGTCCATCTGCTTCCTGCTGCCAATGCTTAAATACCCCGCTCAGCTATGAGCCATCCGCATAGCAGATTCATTTAGAGAAAGGCGCCCAGCTTGTTGCTTGTTTTTATACTAAATGTAATGACAGATAAGCAAATTAGAGACTCAGTGAACGCTGAATGACATTAGAATTGGAAAATGGCCAAAACACACAATTAGTGTGGCTAGGCACATGCTAGTGCGCAGTTGTCGGGTCTGGGTTTCTTTATAAACATATAAGTGCACTGATACTGATGTGTGGAGAGGGAAAAGAGCAGAGGCCTGTGATGAGCTGCTTTAAAATGGGGTGCCTGTGTCCCCCCAAACCTGAAAGTGCTCACCTTACGTAGGTTGGTATACCCGAGCATCTTTCCCCCACTCACGCGATACTTTGGCTTTCCGGGAGTGTGATCACAGGGGTGCTCCTTGCAGCCATATCCCGTCTCTGGAGTGCCGATAAAACACTAACAGCAGGGCACAAGTCCTATAAAAAGAAGTGGGGGGACTGATCAAGTTTGGCAGTATGCAAGGAATATGTACCATCACATCACATGCATTTACAACGCATGTGATTACAATGTGGTCGTTACAACGACCATGATAGAGCGTTATGATAATCTGAAAATTGTAGGGGTACATTATATTCATGAATAGTCCGTACCCGCATATAATCTTATGTGTGTTAATATTAGTTAATAAATTGTGCCGTAATAATCAATGGAAAGTGAAGTGTTAGAATGAAGTTTGACATTTGCGAAAAGTAAAATAGCATTTAGATGGAATTATGTAATTCTTGATGTTCATTGCAAATGCTTAATGAAGTAGCTCATGTGTAATGTAATGCATTAGATTTAAAAGTGCATCATATTAAATTCTGCACATGTATAGATCATTAATTGTGCCTTAAATGTGATGAAATATAGTGCTTGAAGATGCAACATTTATAAATGCGTGTTTAATTTGATGCCAAAGGCCTAGATGGAGTATTTGCTCTTTCGTGCTATAAAAGGCCTATTCGTTTCCTTATGTTAGCCGGTTTGTGTAGGCCTGAAATGCATTTTCCCTGGTAAAGCTCTCATTTGGAGGCAGTCAGCGAAATTCATGTGGGTGCAAGGTTGTTCTGTTCACAAGCTTCTGTTGCAGGTGCAAGGACACCGTTCTTGTTAGTTAGACTAACGTCTTTTGTTTTAGGAGTTGGGTATGGAGGAGACCTGCTACAAAGTATTCAGGAATGCAGATAATTGAGAGCCGATATTCTTTCTCGCTGAAGAAGCCTGAGACCCAAGGACACATCAACCGTTGCTGGACCGAGTACACGTTTTGGTGGAAAAATACCTACGAGAGATGCCTGGCCAGAGGAGGTGTTTCAGGGTCGTGTTCTATCAATTGTGCATTTTGTATTAGTGACAGTGCCCGAGGTATGAGTTAGCAGAGAGCCGTTATAGGGGCAGAAGGAAGGGATTGATTCTTAGAAGGAAGACTTAGAACGAACTCTGTAGCTTTGGCTACTGACCCTTACAACGTGAGTGTACTTCTTAGGAAGTCTTCACAAGATGACACCTTTTCTTGATCTTGCCTGAGAAATGCCAAGTAAGGGATGCCACTTTAGTGATAGAGTAGGGATAGATTAACGGATTTTCTTGACAGCCACTAATGAAGACTAATATCGATGTTGGTGCAGTTATTGCTTGTCTATTATTTTTGAAGTTGCTCATTCTTTTTATGCTGCACCGGATTAGACTGATTCATAGGATGAACTTTGTATTAGTGCCTATGTATTTATACAACCTTGTTATGAGGTGCTTGTATGTTCAGTTATTCTTGACTTTGTAATAAAACCCCTAAATTGAAGTTGGGAGTCAGTGATCCTTTCCGAGTCTTACTTGATTGGTCAATTCTAGCTAGTTGTGAATGCGTTGGTCTTCTCTCCTTTACACTTTTCAGCAGGTAATAAAGATCCAGTCGACCAAGGATTCTTAGTAAGATTTTATAGTAGAATCTGGTGTTATCAGTTGGTAGCAGAGTAGGATGGTTACCTCTGTAGTAAGGGGAGACGTAGAGAAGGGTAGTCATTGAGTCCCCATAGAGCCCAAGTGAGGGTCATCCAGTGGATAGTGAGCGGAGGACGATGGCATTTGATGGAAATCGAAGGAGAGTGACGGTGCGGCAGAAGCAGCAGTTTTTGGTAGGGTGACTATGAACAGGGATGTGTGTCTGTTAGATTGCAGTGTTGTTTTGACTATGTGATGTCTTGCGGAGTTGGAATGAGAGTTGAGTGATTGTGGTTTCGGGCTGAACGTGTGCGGTCCATGAGATCCGATTAATTGATATCCCGGGATGAGAGATTGTGGTGTAGAAGACACCCAGAGTTGAAATTGTCTGACCGGTGATTGTGGGAGTCATGAGACGTCGTTGACTGACCCACCAGTGATAGGGAAATGTGTGTGTGAGTGTGTGAGTAACCGACGCAGGTTGTGGATTACTGTATGTGGCACATTGAGTGATTGGATCCTATCGATTAAGTACATGACTGTCCGGCCGTTCATGAGCAGATAGTCTGGGGAAGCTCTATGGTCATTTCGTGGACAGACGGTTGCCGGAGTTGAGGTCGACAATTGCGAGAGACTGTCTGGTCGTTTGGTGGACAGACAGTCAGAGAAGTGACTGTTCGGTCGTTTGGTGGACAAACAGTTATTTCATTCTATGAGAGAGACGCGTGAGTGTGCAAGAGATGAATTGTAAAGGAGGAGAACTGCTGTATGCGAAGGAAGAGTGACGTCAGAGAGTGTCGCACTGCGATAGGTCAGTTGGTGTGAAGCCACGCTGGTATTGGTGGATTGACATCAGGAAGTAAAACTAAACGCTGTATGTAAAAGAAAGTTGATTTCATCATGAAATGTTTTAAAGTTTTAGGAGATATGTGTAGAGGAGATAGAAGGCCGGTTACTCAAGGAGAAGAAACTCCAAATGAGGATACCCCAGCCCATTATATGGCTACGAATGTGGGATTGCATGCCATAATTCGGCTAGAAAATTGGCATAAAATGACTGAAAAAGAGGGAGAATTAGCTTTTCCACGTTATTGTACTTTTAGTTTGGAGGTGTTGTACCAGTTAAAAGCAGTGATGTCTTCATTGCGACCTGTACCCAGACCAACACAGTTTGAGGCGCTACATGCATGGATGAGAGCGGCACATGACAGGAAAAGAGATCAAAGTCATGAAAGGGTGAAAAGTCGATCAGGGCATTTCAAGATGCGCGATGGGACACATTGGAGAAAAGATGGAAACTATTGAGGGGGATAGGCTATTCCCGTTGATGGTGAAAGTAGGAGGTACCCAGAAGAAGTGTGGCGAGAAAGATGATAGTGACACAGAAGACAGCTTGTTAGATAGATTGCTATCAGAAAGACCGCCTCCGTATAATCCAGATTCAGAGGAGGGAAAGTCAGTATCAACAGAAGGGACTGTAGAATCGCAGACTCAACCTAGTGCGAAAGTAGTTGGAAGAATTTCAACAGGAACAGAAGGGATGGGAACACAGATACCAACAGGTACCGAAGCTAACGGAGTTACAGTTGTCCCAAGGCTACCGGATGCTCTTACAGTGCCGGTTACCATTGGCCTAATAGTGTTAGTATATGACCCAGATCAGGCAAGAAATGGAAGTTTAGCACAATCAGTAGCCGGAGAGGAGACTGGTTCTGGAGGGAATGGCATAGTGAGTGGAATAGCTCACCTTCCAAGACCTTTGAAATCAAGTACGCTATTGCCAGCCACTGCAGACTCCTCTAAAGGACAGGTGGATGTAAGAACGGCGAGACCAAGCTCTTTGGCCGATTCAAGATCTGACATGAGGCTAGGGAACCACCAGTGAGAAGCCAGAATGACAGGATGACAGGAGATTGGGATCACAGAAACTCGGAAAGCCGACCAGTCCTTAGGAATATAGCAGAAGGGAACCGATGTGGAGATCAGAGCAATGAGAATGGAAAATCGAGTGATGCATCTAGTCGAGGGACCCTGAAAGTTGCTATAAGAGCAAAGATGTTGGACATGGTGAGGTTGAAAGCTGAGGTAGATGAGATAATTAGTGGGAACATGCCTTTGGAAAGAGTGGAAATTTATGAACCAGACGAGTTGCTGTTTGTAGCACAGGATGTTACTCGCAAAGCAAGGACAGCACATGAAAAACTGACAGATTTGGCAAAAAGATATGAGGTGGATCTGTACAAAACAAAGATATTACAGGGAGGTCACAGATTGCAGTACAGTGATCAGGAACTGGAAGAGAAGAGGGTCATAGGGTTGAAAACTCACATTCGAGAATTGATTGTGGGGATACCTGCCTTCGAGTATACTTGATAAGTGGGAGGAAAGATGGTCCCAGAAGAAGAGCACCAAAAAGAGCGTAGGAGAGACACCACCTCCAGGAGGGGGGATAATAGGAGTGGAGAATTACCCTTTGCGCGAGGTACAGAACGGAGGGTATGTGCATGTGCCTTGGAGTAGAGGTGATTTGGCAGAATTTACTAATGAATTTCCTCGGCTGAGGAAAAAGCCCGTCGAGTGGTACAAGCAGGTCAACCAGTTTGTTAAAATTTCAAAAGTGTTGTGGGTTGATCTGAAATCCTTGTTTGATATTGTAGTACCAAGTGATTTGTGGGCTGCTTGTACGGTTGCAGTTGATTGGCCGACTTCTGAACCAGACAGGGATTCTGTCACCAATGGTCCTTCACCTATTGTTATGAAAAAGTTTGAGCAGAGGTCACATTTGCAGGCAGAATAGCTTTCAAAATTAACCAGAGTCCTCGGAAGACAGTTTGTGATATTTGACCCTGCCTTTGAAAGCCCAGCAAATGTGACGAGATAAGAACAAGATTTAAAGATCTGTTTACAGAAAAAGAGTTTGTGGAAGAATACAGTAAATACGGATTAGGCAAGGGGATGATCACATTTATCATGGACAGTCTAAAGCAGATAAAGCCAGCAAATGGAAAGCAAGAAAAAGTGAGTTACAAACCACAAAGCCAATAGCAAGAAATGGGCGCATATTTTGCAGCAGCACTATCTCAAGAGGGCATTCCCTCATTGCATGAGGGCATGGCCTCATGCAAATGAGGGAAACTCTTTACCTCTGCACCTGCGCTGTATTATGGACGCGGCACAAAGGCAAAGAAGCTGTCAGGAGGTGCACTGACAGTGTCCCACAAAACGATGGGGCACTGTCAGCGCGTACCCTGATGGCAGCCACCTGGATGGTGACAACGTGGTCCAAAGGACATTCCCTTTCAGGTGGGTACAGTCACTGCCTGCACCCGCTTGCAAGGGGATCTCTCTCCCCTCTTTAAAGCACAGGTTGGTTGCCGCCTGCACTGTGAAACATGGAGCGGCTATAAAGCAGCCACTCCGTATTGCACTTGAATGGGCTTCCCATAGGCCAGAATGAGTTTGAGGCTGTCCTGAGGCAGCACATTGAACCAAATAGGGCGCACTTTCCCTGTTTGTGCACAGGGCACCTGTTTAAAGGTGCACCATAGTGCAAACAGGGAAAGTGCGCCCCATACATAATAGGGCCCCTGGTGTCTATGATCAGGGGCATTAGTCTGGTGCCAGAATATAGTTGCCAGAATATTGTTTGACATAAATATTTTGTCCTGCATGTTGTTTGTAAAAATCTAACCCCATTGGAATAAATAATAGAAAATCTTCATCCAATGCAGCAATATTTTTGTTGACAATATTTTTTATATCAGAATTTTTTTTTCAGAGGATATCCTGATATAGAACTAGTGCAAAAACAACAGTTGATTGTCAGAATGCAGAGCAATGTCATACATTCACCCCAGTACAGAGATCTGGGCCTAAATCCATCGTTTTTTTGCTCACCATGCCATTCCAGTTTGAACTCAGCCATATGCAAATCAGTCTTGACCCTGTGCCTCATGGGAACAGTCCAGCCCGAACTGCAAAGCCAGGTTCTCCCTGGACTGGAACCAAGCATCCTAGGACCGGTTTTGGGGTTTCACCCCTCTTCAGCCAGGATAGCTTGATTCCAGTGGCATGGTAAGCACGGGACTCACGTCTGAGCATACCCGTCCCACTCGGGGTGACAAATGCAAAAACAACAGTTGATGGACAGAATGCAGAACAAAGTCATACATTCACCCCAGTACAGAGATCTGGGCCTAAATCCATTGTTTTTTTGCTCACCATGCCATTCCAGTTTGAACCCAGCCATATGCAAATCAGTCTTGACCCTGTGCCTCATGGGAACAGTCCAGCCCAAACTGCCAAGCCAGGTCCTCCCTGGACTGGAACCAAGCATCCTAGGACCAGTTTCGGGGTTTCACCCCTCTTCAGCCAGGATAGTTTGATTCCAGGGGCATGGTAAGCACGGGACTCACGTCTGAGCATACCCGTCCCACTCGGGGTGACAAATGCAAAAACAACAGTTGATGGACAGAATGAGAACAATGTCATACATTCACCCCAGTACAGAGATCTGGGCCTAAATCCATAGTTTTTTTGCTAACCATGCCATACCAGTTTGAACCCAGCCATATGCAAATCAGTCTTGACCCTGTGCCTCATGGGAACAGTTCAGCCCGAACTGCCAAGCCAGGTCCTCCCTGGACTGGAACCAAGCATCCTGGGACCGGTTTCGGGGTTTCACCCCTCTTCAGCCAGGATAGCTTGATTCCAGTGGCATGGTAAGCACGGGACTCACGTCTGAGCATACCTGTCCCACTCGGGGTGACAAATGCAAAAACCTGGTTGACGAGGGTGAAACCCCGAAACCGGTCCTAGGATGCTTGATTCCGGTCCAGGGAAGACATGGCTTGGCAGTTCGGGCTGGACTGTTCCCATGAGGCACAGGGTCAAGACTGATTTGCATAAGGCCATGTCTGACCTGGGGTGGGGTGGTGAGCAAAATAACGATGGATTAAACCCAGATCTGTGACTGGGGGTGAATGTTTTGCTAAGGTGCAACATTCCGTCCATCATCTTGTGTGTTTTGCTGATATAGAACTAGGACATTGCCATCTTGGGTTTCACAATGTAGTCCTCTGATATATCTGGAGATTTCTGCTTCATTGAACATTCTCCATTCCGGCAATGCCCCCTGTCGTTGCCAAATCCCTTATTTTCCATGTTCCTTGTGTGGCTATCTCACATTGATCTACTTGTGTAGCACCTCTGTGAGTGAGCCTCACTATCATTACTTCTTAAAGGTGCAGGTAAATCTGTGATGGCTGCAAATGTACAAGTTGTGGTTGGATTGGAATGCTGTCGAATTTTGCCTGATTTGAGACCGCGCTATGCGTTTATATTTTTGATTATTCACTTGTTTCATCTAGGGTTCTAATCTATCCTGACATTTCTATCTGGAGACTCGCAGTTACCTGTCTCTCACTCTCTAACTAAACAGTTCAGCGACTGCCAGCAGAATAACAAGATCCTTGCGCTCTCCAATCTGAGTCCCTTGTATCTCTCCTCTGTAGCCAGATTGATATCTACTCTTTGGCGATGGGGCCACTCGTGATGCGCGTGTTGGTGCTGGTTCTAGTTCTGTTTCCTCACTTCTGACTATACAATGAGCTGATGGTGAGCTTGAGGCATACACCAACCCTATACTGCCATAAGTATGGTTGGGGCTACAGGTCTCCTGAGGTATCATCCGCATAAGACACCACAGGCCCACCTCAAGACTCAATCAACTGGCCCAGTGGTGCTAGATAAAGATTGAACAAAGTGGGACTTAAAGCTGAGCCCTGAGGATCTCCAAAGAGAAGAGGCTTAGAGTGGGATGAGAAAGGATGAAGATAAACCTGCGGAGATTTCGCCTCTAAAAATAACTTCAGCCAAGAGGAGGCTGTTCCTTGTATGCCAGCCGAACTGAGGGGCATATTTACAAGCCCCTATCGCTATCGACGTCACTTTTTTCGACGTTCCTCAGGTGATATAGGCTTCGCCTTATTTACATGGCAATGTTAAGCCACTTAACGTGGCTTTACGCTGCCTTGTAAATAAGGCACCCTTTCACGCTATACCTAGTGTGAAAGGGCAATGGGTGTTGCTGTGGGCATTCCGCTGCAACACCCTTTGATTTTGATGCTGCCCATATTTACAAGGGTGGCGTAAAAAGGGGCAGCGCCAACATTTAGACCAAAAAAAGCTGGTCTTAACATGGCACCATGAGGAGAAATGATTTATATCTCTTTGTTTTTGCTGTTTCTGTGTGTGCTGCATTGTGCAGCACACATAGAAACAGCAAAACGCCATGCACATAAACAATCATTTAAAAAAATGACGAGTTGCAACTTCTGCACCAAGCAGCACACATAGGAGTTACAAATCGCAATTTAATATTGTTTATTTTCAGGAAGGGACACCATCCTGCACATTAACAATCATTCCCACAATGCAGGCACCCTTGCACTATGGTGCAATGGTACCTGCGTTGGCACTAGGCAGCTGTAATTAGCGCCAGCCCAGGGGGAAATGCAGGGCTGCACTGTATTGTTGTAAATACCTTGCAGCTCAGCGTTTCAAAAGTGGCGGAGCCCTGCATTAAGCCAAGAAGGCTAATGCCACGCCCTGTCACTTTACTTGTAAATATTACCCTAAGTCTATCCATTATAATGGTATGTGAAGCCATATCTAATGCTGCCAATAGGTCCAACATAATCCCCATTGTAGCATCCAATTAGTCTTTAATATATTCAGTCACTTCCAATAAGGCAGTTTCAGTACACATACCTTGTCGGAAGCTAGCCTATGAGTTGTGCAACCGGCCATTAGGTTCTAGAAAGGGGGAGAGCTGACCATTTACCAATTTCTCTGAGATTTTGGCTGCTGCTGGTAAAAGGGAGATGGGCTAAAGTTACTCAAGGTGGCCAGATCTGCATTAGGCTTCCTAAGTAAGGGCTGAAGAAAAGAGTCTTTCCAGTCAGAAGGGAAAACGGTCAACATCTAGGGAGGTGTTCAGAATTTTGTTGTACTCCAGATTGATGTTAGAGGCAATAAACTGTAAGATTCGAGGTGAGCTAAGATCTGCTGGGGATCCTGATTTACATTTCTCAAGTTCTTTGAGCTAAACTTCCTCTGAATTTTTTAAGAATATTTGAGAGTAGATGACTTTGTTCTACCCCCGAGTCTACCGGCACCTCCAGTGTTATGTTTGTGGGAAAGGTTGCATACAAGTTCTGAATTTTATCATGAAAGAAGGAAGATAGATTGTCATAAAGTTCGCAAGAAGGGCTAATTTTACTATTTACTGCCTCAGGAGCAAGAAAAGAATGGACAATTTTTGCCACCTCGCGTGAGGTATTTGAAGCAGCCAAAATGTGAGAGGAAAATAATTCTCTCTGTGCTTTACGGGGAGATTTGCAAACATTTTTCAGACCTTCTTTGTATTGATCCTTAGCCTTCGGACAATAGAAATCTGCAGCTTCGCTTTAGATGACAATAAGTGATATCAGTGTTCCTTCCTTATCTACTGGCTGTTGGGTAGTGACGGCGATGTTGGGAGAATTTTACAGGTCAGTTAGTTAGGGAACAGGTTCTGCAGGATGGAGATGAAGTTTTACAGGTAAGGACTGGCTCATGGGAGAGAGACGAGGAGGTCATTTGCCTTTTCTGATGCCAAATTTAGTCAGCCCTGCTGCATACTTTTACCCTCCATTGCTGCATAATTTCATTGTCCACACAATAGGATTCTTAGTATAGATCTGAGATGCCAGTCACCTATTAATCTGCATTAAAGTGAATTGTTTATTTGGTAATGCCCAGTATTCATGTAAAATGTGTATGTGCCGCACAGTTGCATTTACTGTGGACCACGCACATATAGAGTATGGGGCACATATGGTGGCCTCGAGCATGCTGGGTGGGGGTGCCCACAAAATATTGAACAGCGATTTTATTTATTTGACCTGGCACTGTCTAATTTTTAAACCATTACTAACAATACCGACTATCAAATGGATACGCCCCTCTTGTAGCACAGGTAGTGTATGTGGGTAGCATTCCCACTGCGCAGAAGAAAGCTAATTGCCAATCTATTGCTCCTCACCATGAGTAAAAATGCAACAGCATGGACATGTGGGCAGTCGCCTACCATCACGAAATGGCGGTGTTAGACCTGGCAGCCTTGGCGTGTGTTTTCCCCGTATATCTGCCTTTGCCTCCTGTGTTTTTGCTGTGTGTTGAACTTCGTTTTGCTGGTCTAGATGCTTTGGGCAATTTGCCACTGCTGTTCAGTGCCAAAGTGCAAGTTCTCCCTCTGTAAATTGTTATGATGGATTAGTGTTTCCATGATTGGGTTATTTGGTTTACTGGTAAGTCCCTAGTACCCATACCCATACCGCCATTATTCTTGATGAGCACTGAGACAACTGTAGGCAAATTCGTAATTGCAAAATGCTTGCATAACCTCTAAACCTTATCTTTGGATGAATTCTCATGCCTGGAGGGGTGACTGCAACACGCTTGTCTAACCTTCAAAGGTGGAATGATAAATATTTTTTATGTTGCTGCTTGTATATTGTGTAAATCACTTGTCCGTAAAGTATGACTCTAAATTGCTGTGTTACAAGTATATATAAAATGTATTTTGACATCACCTTGGATACACCTTGTCCTGAAATGGTAAAACTCACAGTTCTATTTAAACCTACTTAAATACAGTATTACAAATAGAGTGATGCTTGGAGGGATGCAGCCTCTTGTTTGAAGATATGCTTCCCATGTTTGGTGGGATGATGTCATGTGTTTGGGGGGGATCGTGTCTCGTGTTTGGTGGGATGATGTCTCGTGTTTGGTGGGATGATGTCTTGTGTTTGGGGGGGATCGTGTCTCGTGTTTGGTGGGATGATGTCTCGTGTTTGGTGGGATGATGTCTTGTGTTTGGGGGGATCCTGTCTCGTATTTGGTGGGATGATGTCTCGTGTTTGGTGGGATGATGTCTCATGTTTGGTGGGATGATGTCTCATGTTTGGTAGGGATGATGTCTCATGCTTGGGATGATGTCTTATTTGGTGGGATATCTAAAGTTTGGTATGGTGAAGTCTAGTGTTTGGTGGTATGATGCCTTGTGGTTGGTAGGATGATGCCTCTTGTTTGATGGGATGATGCCTGACGTTTGATGGAATGATGTCTCTTCTTTGGTGGGATGTCTCATGTTTGGTGGGATGACGTCTCTTCTTTGGAGGGATGTCTCATGTTTTTCACCTTGGCGTGTGTTTTCCCCGTATATCTGCCTTTGCCTCCTGTGTTTTTGCTGTGTGTTGAACTTCGTTTTGCTGGTCTAGATGCTTTGGGCAATTTGCCACTGCTGTTCAGTGCCAAAGTGCAAGTTCTCCCTCTGTAAATTGTTATGATGGATTAGTGTTTCCATGATTGGGTTATTTGGTTTACTGGTAAGTCCCTAGTACAGTGCACTCTGTGTGCCTATGGTCTGTAAACCAAATGCTGCTAGTGAGCTTGCAGCACTGATTGTGCCACCCACACAAGCGGCTTTGCAACAGAGTCTCAGGCCTGCCATTGCGGTGTCTGTGTGCAGTCTAATACTGCCATGTCTACCTGGCAAGTGCGCCCACTTGCCAGGTCCTAACCTTCCATTTTCTCACGTGTGAGTCACCCCTAAGGTAGGCCCAAGGTACCCCTGTGGGCAGGTTGCTGTGTATGTGAAACATAGGGCGTGCCCTAATGTGTGTAGCAGGTCCTGATAGTGAAATACTGCCAATTTCTTTTTTCAGTATTGGGGCTATCTGTCCAATGGGAGTTTATTTATAACATCCTACAAATATAACTTCCCATTGGGACAAGATGGAATGATGGAGTTTAATATGCCTGAACTCATAATCTAAAGATGCATCTTTTAGTAAAGATGATTTTTACATTCTGGGTGTGAAAATACCACTTTTAGAAAGAAGGCATTTTCTTGCTGAGACTTCCAATGGGCCAATGCTAAGTTTGCGTATTGACTGTCTGGCCTTGGAGTGACAGGGGCTGGAGAAGTGCATTCTGTTCATACAGCCACTTGGCGGGGGGGGGAGTTAGGAGTGTCCTGCCTTTCCAGGGTGAGTCAGGGCTGGGCTGAATAGACCTGGGCTGCATTTAGAGTAGGGGGAGGAGATTTATTTCACACCTGAATGGGCCTGGTCTGCCTTGGACAATGCTGCCTCCACCTCCTGCCGGGCAGCTGCACCAGAGAAGACAGAACTGGTTCTGGCTGTGCAAAGACACTCTCTGCTACCAGAGAACAAAGGATTTTGTACTATAAGTAGTGGGACCCAGACCTTTAGATCACTTGTGGACTTCAAGAAGAACCTCTGCCAAGGAGCAGAGCTGGAAGAAACTGGAGGAGGAGTACTGCCCCTTTGCTGTGCTGTCTGGGGTTGGCCTGCAGTAGCTGTTTCTGCGAAGAAAGGAACTGTGTGTGCATCCTGCTTGAGAAAGTATCTCCAAGTTGTTGGAAGTGGAGCTTGACCCTGTTCAAGAGGTCTCAGTAACAGCAAAGACCTCTAAATCCTTCTGGGCACGGGCTCTAGAACCGCTGGTTTCAGTCGCTGCAGAAGAAAAGGGCAACCGACTCTGTCACACAGGAATCCGTGTCTTGAAGGCCTGGCAGAAGGCACTGCTGAAATTTGTACCGCATCCTTTGTCTCACCGATGCCGTCTGGACAATCGTCGCCGAGCTGCTGCTTGCAGCTCATCCTCTGGGCACTGCACTCAACACCACCTCGTCTCACCATGCCTGGACATCACCGACACCGTTGCTGCCCAAACGGAACAGCAATTGGCTCCGTCGCCTGCATCACAGCCTGGCTGCACCGCATCGAGCACCGCCTTGCCCTGCATGAAAGCCTTGGTCTCACGGACACCGTTGCTGAGCCGCTGCCTGCACCGCACCGTGAGGGCACCACACCCTGCACCGTGCCACTTCACCGCAACCGCAATGGTTGCACCGACCAGTCCGTACAAACGTGTCAGCCGCAACAAGAAAGGTATTGTCTTCGAGTCTGTCAACGCTTTAGCTAGCCCGTACCGATGCTATCAGCTGGATCTGTTAGAATCTGTCATTTTCAGCATCGCGGTAGCCCCGGATGGAGCTACCGACTTGGAAGAAGTGTGTTTTGCAGCTATTTTTGCATTTTAAAAGTTATCTTGCAAAATAACTACTTTTACAGCATTGTATGTGGACTTTTTGTCATATTTGGTCTAGATAATATTTTGCTTATTGTTCTAAACCTGTGTGGTGTCCATTTTTAGTATTTTCATTGTATTGTTGTATGTGTTCACAAATGCTTTACACACTGCCCCTTAGATAAGCCTGTCTGCTCATGCCAAGCTACCAATGGGGTGAGCAGGGGTTATTTTAGAAATGTATCCCCCTTACCCTGACTAAGAAGAAGGGTCCCTACTTGGACAAAGGTGCAAACCATTTCCATCTAGAGACCCCCATTTTTAACAGGCAGACTGGCGCAGCCTACCATGATGACCTTACTGACACGTTCACGTCCATGTCTACAGTGCCTATAAAAAATAGATTAAAACAGAAGGGGGTCCTTTGATGTCACATTTACCCAGTAGATCCTGTGCCTTTCCTGAGATTCCTAGCCCTAATGTTAACGATGACCAACATAACATACCGCCATTATTCTTGATGAGCACTGAGACAACTGTAGGCAAATTCGTAATTGCAAAATGCTTGCATAACCTCTAAACCTTATCTTTGGATGAATTCTCATGCCTGGAGGGGTGACTGCAACACGCTTGTCTAACCTTCAAAGGTGGAATGATAAATATTTTTTATGTTGCTGCTTGTATATTGTGTAAATCACTTGTCCGTAAAGTATGACTCTAAATTGCTGTGTTACAAGTATATATAAAATGTATTTTGACATCACCTTGGATACACCTTGTCCTGAAATGGTAAAACTCACAGTTCTATTTAAACCTACTTAAATACAGTATTACAAATAGAGTGATGCTTGAAGGGATGCAGCCTCTTGTTTGAAGATATGCTTCCCATGTTTGGTGGGATGATGTCATGTGTTTGGGGGGATCGTGTCTCGTGTTTGGTGGGATGATGTCTCGTGTTTGGTGGGATGATGTCTTGTGTTTGGGGGGATCCTGTCTCGTATTTGGTGGGATGATGTCTCGTGTTTGGTGGGATGATGTCTCATGTTTGGTGGGATGATGTCTCATGTTTGGTAGGGATGATGTCTCATGCTTGGGATGATGTCTTATTTGGTGGGATATCTAAAGTTTGGTATGGTGAAGTCTAGTGTTTGGTGGTATGATGCCTTGTGGTTGGTAGGATGATGCCTCTTGTTTGATGGGATGATGCCTGACGTTTGATGGAATGATGTCTCTTCTTTGGTGGGATGTCTCATGTTTGGTGGGATGACGTCTCTTCTTTGGAGGGATGTCTCATGTTTGGTGTGATGATGTCTCATGTTTGGGGATGATGTCTCGTGTTTGCTAGGAGGCCGTCTCATGTTTGTGGGATGACATCTTTTGTATGAAGGAATGCTGTCTTATTTTTGGTGAGATGATGACTATATGTTGTGGGATGATGTCTTTGGTGGGATATCTGATGTTTGGAGGGATGATGTTTCATGTTTGGAGGGATGATGTCATATGTTTGGTGGGATGACACTTCATGTTTGGTGGGATGATGTATCATGTTTGGTGGGATGATGTCTCATGTTTGGTGGGATGACGCTTCATGTTTGGAGGGATGACATTTCATGGTTGGTGGGATGATGTCATATGTTTGCCGGGATGATGTCTCATGTTTGGGGATTACATCTCTTGTATGAAGGAATGCTGTCTCATGTTTGGTGGGATGACATCTCATGTTTGGTGGGATGACATCTCATGTTTAATGGGATGATGTCCCATGTATGGTGGGATACTGCCCCATGTTTGGTGGAATGACAGCTTATGTTTGATGGGATAACGCTTTATGTTTGGTGGGGCAAAGTCTCATGTTTGGAGGCATGACGTCTCAGGTTTGGTGGGGTGACGTCTCATGTTTGGAAGGATGATGTCCGATGTTTGATGGGATGTTGCCTCATGTTTGGTGGGATGATGTCTCTTGTATGAAGGCGCTGTCTTATGTTTGGGGGGTTGATGTCTCATGTTCGATGGGAGGATGTCTCATGTTTGAAAGGATCACATCTCATGTTTGGTGGCCTGATGTCTCATGTTTGGTGGAATGACACCCCATGTTTGGTGGGAAGATGTCATATGTTTGGTGGGATCACGTCTCATGTTGGGTGGGTTGACACCTCATGTTTAGTGGGATGGGGATGACATCTCTTATATATAGGAATGCTGTCTCATTTTTCGTCAGATGACTTCTCTTGTTTGGAGGGATGGCATCTCATTTTTGGAGAGATGATGTCCTGTGTTTGTTGGCTTGATGCCTCATGTTTGCTGGGATGATGTCCCATGTTTGATGGAATGATGTCTCATGTTTGGCGGGATGATGTCTCTTCTTTGGTGGGATGACATCTCTTTTTGGTGGGATGATGTCTCATGTTTGGTGGGATAATGTCTCATGATTGGTTACTTGAGTCCTCATGTTTGGTGGGATGATGTCTCATGTTTGGTGGGTTGATGTCCCCGGTTTGGTGACATGATGCCTAATGCCTAATGTTTGGTGAGATGATGTCTCATGTTTGGTAGGAGTAAGTCTCATGTGTGGTGGTATGACTTCTCATGTTTGGTGGGATAAAGTCTCATGTTTGGAGGGATGATTTCCTCTGTTTGATGGGATGACGTCTCGTGTATGAAAGAAGGCTGCATTGTTTGGTGGGATGACCTTTCATGTTCAGATGGATGATGTCCCATGTTTGGTTGGATGATGTATCATGTTTGGTGGAATGTTGATGTTTGGTGGGATAGCGTCTCATGTTTGATGGGATGATGTCTTTTGTTTGTGGAATGTTGATGTTTGGTGGGATGACGTTGCATGTTTGTTAGGATCATGTTCCATGCTTGGTGGGGTGATGTCTTGTGGTTAGGTAGGTGCAGATTTTATGCGTACGATGCTACAGTCTCTTTGCCGAATGGATCCACTCTCATTTTTGAGGGATGCAGTCTCATGTTTAGAAGTGGTGCAGGCTCCTCCATGGATGGATACGGTTTAATGATTGGAAGGGTAGAGTTGCACCATGTTTCAAGGGTAGCAGTCTCGTGTTTGGTGGCACAATGTCTCCTGCTTAGATGGATGCAGTTTCATGCATGGAGCGCCATATTCTCTTGGTTAAATGGATGCAGTCTCTCGTTTTAGAGCATGCTTCCTTATGTGTGGAGAAATTCTGTCTTGTTTTTCGAGGGATTCTGTCTCTGTTTGGATGGATGCCATCTCTTGTTTGTAGCAGTACATACTTTTTGTTGTTGAAGAAATGCAGTCTCTTGCTTGTATCAAAGCAGCCTTGTGTTAGGAGGAATGCAATGTCATGCTTCGAGGGAGTGCAATCTATTGCTTGGATTGATGGAGTCTCATGCTTGAAGGGTTGCAGTCTTATGTTTGAAGGCATGCTGTCTCGTGCTTGGAGGCATTTGTACCTTGTTCTAAGAGAATCTATGTTATATTTGGAGTGATATAGTCTTGTGTTTCGAGTAAGGGTGGGTAGCTACCTCTGCTCCGTCAGCAGAGGTTGCAGAGTTTTGCCACCCCTGCGCCCCACAGGGAACGCAGAGTTCAGCAAAACATGCGCAGTCCTCCCAAGACGTACAGAGTAGGGGTTTTGCACTGATGAGGAGACAGCCAAGAGGAGGCGGACAGCCCGAACATGGCGATCAACGCACCAGGTAAGCCAAGCAGGTGGCAGTCTAGGGGTCAGGAACCCTCCAGGTCTGCTGCCTGCATGCAGGTTAGGATGGAGCGGAATTCCACTGAGTTTTTAGGCAACTCTGTGGAATTCCGCATAGTGACACTCCGCCTACTCCGCCCACCCTTAGTTTCAAGTTAAGTTGTCTGTTGCTTAAGACAATACAGTCTCATGCTTGGATCAATTCAATCTCATGTTTGGCGGGATTATGCAATCTTTTGTTTGGAGAGTGTACAGTTTTATGTTTGAAGACATGCAGTCTCATGTGTGAAGACATGCAGTCTCATGTTTGAAGGCATGCTGCCGTATCCTTTAAGACATGCAGTCTCATGGTTGAAGACATGCAGTCTCATGTTTGAAGACATGCAGTCTCATGTTTGAAGGCATGCTGGCTCATGTTTGGGGGAATGTTGACTCGTCTTCGTAAGGTTGACACCTCTTTTTTTGGTAGAGTCAGTCTCTAGCTTGGAGGGATGGAATTCTGCCTTTGAAGTTGTGCATTCTCATGCCTGAACCAATGCAGTCTCATGCCTGAAGATCTGCAGCCTAATCCTTGAAAACATACTGTCATGTTTGCAGTGGTGCACTTTCTTGATTGTGGTGCAGCCTCATGCTTGGATCGATGCAGTCTCATGCTTGAATGGATGCAGTCTCATGCTTGGATAAATGCACCCTCATGCTCGGATATATGCACTCTAATGCTTGGATGGATGGAGTCTCATTCTTGGAAGGATGCAGTCTCATGCTTGGAATGATGCTGTCTCATACTTGGAATGATGCACTCTCTTGCTTGGACCGATGCAGTCTGGTGCTTGGCTGGATGCAGTCTCATGTTGGGCTGGATGCAGTCTCATGCTTGGATTTATGCAATCTCATGATTGGGTTGATGCGCTGTTTTGCTTGGATCAATGCTGTCTCATGCTTGGGTGGATGCAGTAATATGCATGGATTTATGCAGTCTCATGCTTGGCTGGATGCAGTCTCATGCTTGGCTAGATGCAGTCTCATGCTTGGATCGATGTGCTCTCTTACTTGGATCGATGCTGTGTCATGCTTGGGTGGATGCAGTCTTATGCATGGATGTAATCAGTCTCATGCTTGGCTGGATGCAGTCTCAAGCTTGGCTGGATGCAGTCTCAAGCTTGGATGGATGCAGTCTCATGGTTGGATTTATGCAGTCTCACGCTTGAAATCATACAGTATCATGCTTGGATGGATGCAGTCTCATTCTTGGATAGATGTAGTCTTATGTTCGGGGGGATGTAGTCTTAAGCTTGGATGGATGCAGTCTCATTCTTGGATAGATGCAGTCTCATGCTTGAAGGTATGCAGTTTTACACTTGAAAGGTTGCAGTCTCATGCTTGAAGGGATGCTGCTTCATGCTCTGATGGACGCAGTCTCATGCTTGGATTTATGCAGTCTCATGCTCGGATGGATGCAGTCTCATGCTCGGATAGATGCACTCTCTTGCTTAGATGGAGGCAGTCTCGTGTTTGGATGGATGCAGTCTCATGCTCAGATGGATGCAGTCTCTTGCTTGGATCGATGCAGTCTCATGTTTGGAGGGATACAGTTTTGTGGCTGTTAGGATGCAATCCCGTCTTTGAAGGGGTGCAGTTCCAAGTTT
This sequence comes from Triturus cristatus, assembly GCF_964204655.1. Taxonomy (NCBI): domain Eukaryota; kingdom Metazoa; phylum Chordata; class Amphibia; order Caudata; family Salamandridae; genus Triturus; species Triturus cristatus. Next base: position 1,155,436,098 of record NC_140585.1, on the reverse strand, counting down.
AAAGGGAGGCAGTCTCATGTTTCGAGACATGTAGTATCCTGTTTGAAGGTATGCTGTCTCATGATCAGAAGGGTTCAATCTAGAGGAATACAATCTCTTGCTTGGGGGTATACAGTCTTCTGTTCAGAGGGGGTGCAGTCTAACCTTGAAGGGATGTAGTCTCAGGCTGAAGAGGTTGCAATTTCGTGTTTGAATTGGTACAGTGCAGTCTCAAGCTTAAATGGATGCAGTCTCATGTTTGAAGATATGGAGTCTCTTATTTGAAGATAAGCTGTCTCATGCCTGTAGGGTTCAGTCTAATTTTTAGATGGTTACAATCTCTTGCTTGGGGGATGCAGTCTTCCTTTCGGAGGAGGTGCAGTCTAATCTTGAAGGGATGCAGCCTCCTGTTTAGAGGCGTGCAATCGCTTGGTCGGGAGATACAGTCTTCTGTTCTGAGGGAGTGCAGCGTAATCTTTTTTTATTTATTGACCCTAAAGTTTGCGGATGAATGCATCTATACATAGTCCTGGGAGACAGTTCTATCTGACTTCTATTCAATAACATTGGTGTCACAAAAAATAATCCAATCTAGCAAAGGAACTATGGGGAGCCTTAATGAAGGTATACCGAGGGCTGGGAAATTTAAATTTAGCCCATACATCAGCCAAGCCAACTGACTTCTCCAGAGTCTTAAGAACCCTATATGATTGTAGTTTACGTTCAGTCTAACTGCAACCCCCAGCCCCTGGGTTCCTTTTGCTTCCATTTAGATTAAAGTTCCCATAAAGCACATATGGTGCCTGCCGGAGTGAAAGCTCTGTTTACAGAAAATTAAAGAAACCAGCATTGTTCAAAACCGGTGCATATATTAAACATAGCATGAAAGATCCTGTTTGGTACTGGCACTCAGGTAATGCCCACCCCCGTATGTGTCGGCAGCCGTGCAGCCATATGTATTTCTCTTATTCCTAGCAAAAATAGCAACCCCTCTAGTTTTAGCATCCTGCGTGGTGCATGTAAGTAGGCTTAGGCCTCGTGTTTTTAATAGGATTTTACTACCCCTGTCAATATGTGTTTCTTGAAGGCAGTAGATATCAGCACTTAGAGCTTTGAGGTCCTCTACCAATCGCCTTCTCTTGGCCCCATCATACAGGCTGCATATGTTAACTGAGGTTATGTGAAACTTGCCCATCACCGTAAGTCAACCTGGTGCCATCACAAAAACCCATTTCTGTTAGAGTCCAGGATAATCTTAGCATAGCTAATTCTGAAAAAAGTATTTCTTCTAGCGTCACTCACAGGATCAAATTGTTCTAATACCAGGCTTTTTCCAACCAGCGCTTCCCTCTCAGTACACACCCGACACCCTTTTCTAGTCCATGAAACCAGTCCCTCAAAGCCAATCACAACCCACCCCCCAACTCCTGTGTCCCTTGGAGCACCCTACCTCCCCCCCTTCCTTCCAGCCCTTAACCCCTCCCACCACCAATCAATAGAGACAATCAGGCCACCCATAGCCTGATGGATGACGCTTGCAAAAGCTCACCGCCAACTCTACTCCCTCCCCCACACAAGGGTTAAGAAAGAGAATGGAGAAAAAGAGACCCCCCTAACCATCACTTTGTTGCAGAGTACCCCAAACCAAGAAGGTTAGTGATGCAAATAACACCATAAAGAAGTAATAGCTACCCATGCAATGCTCAAAATTCTAGACTGCTGCTTATCACATCCTTTACCCCCACCAGTCAAGATCGCTTAAGTTTCATTTGTGGATAGGGGGAAAGAACTCCCCTTCTATGCTGTGAGATAGGCCCATCCAAGTACTCTTTAACATGAATTTTGGATGTAAAAAATCTTAATTTGCCTTTAACGATAGTCCGCAAACAAGCTGGAGCCAAAAGATAAGGTTCTGCCCGCCCTCTTGGAAAGGCTTTATAAGTTGTCGTAGAAGCCACCTGCACTCTACAGTCATGTGGCAGAAGTCAGGACGAATTAAAAAGGACGCATCCTTATACTGTCTCTGGGAGTCAGGTCGAGCCTTCTCAAATATCGCTTGTCTACACAAGAAATTTCCAAAGAAAACCAAAACTGCCCTATGCCTAGCTTCCACTGTACTTCCCGGTGGCCCGTTTGCTAAGCATTAAAGGAAATCTGTGACCCCTCTGAACTTCCGACTCCGTGTTCCAAGCTGAGAGCTCAGGGAAAGCCCTTTAAAGAAGTTCCATTATGTAGGACCTGTTGTCTCCACCTTCAACCCCTTCTTTAATCCTTAGGAAGCGCAGATTGTTCCTTCTTTGGCAGTTTTCCAAATCTTCAATCTTCCACATAATATCCGTTAATTGTGCCTCCTGAGATTCAACCTTCCCCTTCAGTGCACCAACATAGAAGTTCTTGCCTCAATATTTTTTTAAGTGTATCCCCTATTTCCATGCAAGATATACCAACTTTTTTAAATGGCACCTTCCATCTGTTTAGTCGCCAGTCTGGCCCTTCTACGTTCGGTCCGAGACTCTGCTTGACGTTCCATTACAGAGCTCCATTATATTAGCTTCAGGGACAGTCATTTTGGCTCCATCCTGTTGCTGAATACCCTCTCTTGACATTAGAGTGGGCCCTGTTTGATTTTTTTTTTTAACAAACTTTTATTGGTTTTCCGAAAAAGCCATACAAACAGCCCCATGGGCACCATAGGAAAATAGCTGGGAAGGGGACATAACTATTTCCCTTTCCGTCACAGTAGCCAGCGTAGTCATCATCCCTTGCCAATAGTCCCCCAGCTGTGGGCAGGTGAGTGGGCCCTGTTTGATGAGATAAATTAGTGTCCAAATAATGCCATCCTAAGTTCACCCCAGCCACTTGTAGTTCTTTGTCACTATGTGCACCCAGTTTCCCATTTGCACTTTTTTGACATTTACGGTGCTTCAGAATCGTCTCTGGCACAAAAGATGAGCTGACATCAGATAGAGGGGCATTAAGCTGATTGTCGCTTGTTGTAGAAGGGGAGACAGTGGACTCTGAGCCTTCTGTGAGGGAGTACATTTTATCTCCCCCTTTCTTGAGTAATCACCAAAACCCTACTGGTAGAACCTTCTACATTACTATTCAAGAGACGACCAGCATGATCCATGGCCAAATTTGGTTCTGTCTAACCCTTGGGTTGAGCATCCTGAAAAGTATGACGACAAGACTGACCCAGCTGACCTTCCTCCTGGGCTTTTACAGTCTGCAGGTTGCCAATTTCCAGACAGGAAATATCCGATTGAAATTCTGAATGGGTCCCTAAAGACTCAGGTGTTCTATCCATGGGGCTCAGCTCAACTAGCATCTTGTTCCTCTGTTTGTTTAGCTCGAGAGTTATTTCGGAGGACCGCTGTTCCACCAGAGCCTGGGATGCGGCAGAGACTGAAGCCAGGATTGAAGACAAGGCCTGGTCCGAGGAGTCCATTTCCACAACCGAAGACTATGTGTCCAGCGGAGACACATCGCATGGAGAAACCACCTCACTTGGCAGCCCCAGTGCTTGAAAAAGCTCAGTAATTGCAGGTTGTGGAGGGGCGCTAGTATGCTGGGTCTCACTTTGTAAGAAGCGAGTTATCCCCAGAGTCGATATCTTCTTTGCCACACCTCCTTATCGAGCGACAGCCCCTTTTTTCGGTGCCCCCAGACTGTTCTGCAGATTGTTTAACAAACTCTGAGTCTGAGCACTTATCCCCAGAGGCATAACTCACATGCTCCTGGGCTAGCTCAGCTTCTGGGGTCCTCCTGCCACTCAGGATCCCCCTGTGGCACCTCTGTCTTATCGTGGGCTGCTCTGCGGTTTTTGAGAGCCATCTCAACAATGCAGGCTCCGATTGAACCTTTCTTCCCCGACTGAAGCTAAAGCAGACAACTCAAATCGGTCCACTCAGCTGCTCTGGACCACTTCGCTAGCAGGGCTCTTTTCCCTAAGCCCAACCGCAAGCAGTATAATGCCTGCAGCCCTGACTGGAGCTTCGATGATGACGAGCCATAAAAGGCTCGTCCGCATTCCTTCCTGCAGCTTTGGCGCGGGCCCGCCTCCATACACTCTCTGACACTATCCTGCTGGTGCTTGCACTGTGCAAGGGAGAGAACCAGAGCGTTGCGGCCTCACATCATCGCCATCTTGCCCCAGGTGCAGTCTAATCTTGAAGGTATACAGTCACGGGCATTAAGGGGTTCAATCTCATGTTTGAATGGGTGCTGTGAAGTCTCAAGCTTGAAGGGATGCAGTCTTATGTTTGAAGGAATGGAACCTCAAGTTTGGAGGGTTGCAGTCTCATGTGTGCAGGGGTTGCAATCCCTCAGTTGCATGGCTTCAGTCTCATGATTAGAGGAAGGCAATCTCTTGCTTGGGGGGATGCAGTCTTCTGTTCGGAGGGGTTACAGTCTCAAGCCTGAAGGGATGCAGTCTCATGCTTGAAGACATGCAGCCTCATGTTTGTAGGGTTGCAGTCTCATGTTTGCAGGGGTTGCAATCCCTCAGTTGCATGGCTTCAGTCTCATGATTAGAGGAAGGCAATCTCTTGCTTGAAGGGATGCAGTCTCGTGTTTGGAGGGATGCAATCTCTTGCTTGGGAGGATGCAATCTTCTGTTCGGAGGGGGTGCCGTCTCAAGCCTGAAGGGATGCAGTCTCATGTTTGAAGACGAGTAGTCTCCTGTTCGAAGGTATGCTGTGTCATGTTAGATGGAATGGAGGCACTCTCTTGCTAGGATGGGTGCAGTCCATTGCTGGGAGGGAAGCAGTCTCTTGTTTGCAGAGAAGCAGTCTGTTGACTGGGGGCGAACAGGCCCTAGGGCAGAGGTCTTCAAACTTTTTTGCTCTGAGCCTCCCAAAGCAAAATGTTTTGAAGTAAAGGCACACCCTGAAAAACTTTATGGCAAAGATCGGGAAGCAGAAGAGGAAGGGCTGAGCGCAGATGAGGAGCTTTTGAGATCATATCATAGATACTTTTTTTTGTAGCTCATAATCCGCAATAAATGTGAAAAATATAAAGGAACAAAATCATCAAATAATAGCAGTAATTGACAAAAAAACGTTTTTCTCCATAATTTGGTTATTGTGAGCCCCTCGCACTCCTGGGCCCCAATGCAACTGCGCCTACTTCAATAATGATAGCTGAGGCCCTAAGTAGCAGTCTATCTCCTCTGCATCTTTCACAACTTACCGACCATGCCTGGCCATCACCCCATTCTTGAAAAAGGTTATCCATTCCTTTTTTTTTGGCTTTATATAGAGCAGGCTCGGCCCAATGGCATTGCAACACTTTACATAAGCACCATTTACATTACACAAACACAAGGTCATATTCATTTACTATCAAAAATAAATTTAGGCACTGGGCAATTAAGTGATTCGCTCAGAATTACACAAAGTTGAGCTGACGTGAGGACTTGAACTAGGTTCCAAAGTAGGCAGCTCTCGCTGTTTGACCACATCTTCTCCCTTTTAGAAAAAAATTAGCTCCAACGTGTTGCCCTCACCTTTTTGCAGCAAAGGAGCTCTCATTCTTATGCTGCTCAGGAACATTAACCCCCATGCTCTTTTTTCAGAGTCAGAGTCATAATTGTGTGTTGCTGCACAGTGAAAGACCTTTCGCAAAGCTTGACTGGTCACCTTTCTGTTGCTTTTTGCTATATTTGGGTATTAAACCGGTATTAATGAGGTGACACCTCTGCCCAGATAGTGTTACCCAATGCAAAAATAATAACAAAGTAAATGTATCAAAAAATGGCTATATAACGCCAAATAATTTTCAAGTCAAGTTAAACTTTATTTCAGCCGCTAGGGGCATAAAAGTACAGAAATATAAAATCACAAAGAGATAAAATTAACTAAAAAGAATAAACACTTTCAGTTGTAAATCCACTTATTACAAATACCTTTCAATAGCAAAGTTCTCCCACTGTTACCAAATAACACCATTGGGCCACAGCTTTCTTCATACACTGGTAATATCAGTTAAAAACTTGAGATATAAAATGATTAAAAGTATGCTTAGAAATTACAAATACAGGGAGGTATTGGTGGTACATAAAGCCACTGCCATATAACCAAAAGAAACCTTTAAACTTCCTACAACCCTGTCTGCCCAGATTGAGTCTTAATCACTCCCCGGCGTATGTGCCACATATAGTTCAGAAAACGAGACACAGCAAACATGGTTGGGGGTGCGTGTGATATTTTAAGACTCGGTACGCCTGGGCATGTCTCACAAAACCCAAATTTCTGCAAATTTGGATTAACCAGCATTTGCGGGGCAGTTGATATGCAGGGCAGAAAAACAAAACATGTTCCTCTGACTCAAGCTTGTACTTACAGGCGGGACACTCAGCCTTGGACTCTTTAGCCCATTTGCTTGTATGTGTGGCTAGTGGGAGATTCCCTAATCTAAACTGGACACACAGTTTTCTGGCCACAGGACAATGGATCAGATCCAGGAAGGGTTCCCCTCTGTATGCATCTTTTATCTGGAGGAACTCAGCAGTCATCCGACCAACTCCCCGTGAGCTTCCCTGGATGGCCATAATGTTAGCGTACCTATAGCCTCACCAGTTCAGTCCTGGCTAGAGTTGGGCAGGCGGCCTCAGGAGATTGCCACAAATCAGACCTGCCCATCCTCAGCGCAAGATCCCTGATATGGCGAAACCAGGGTATTTTCTTGGAGGCGGTGAGTGACAAAATCTCCTTGAGCTCAGCTTTGTAAGAAGACAACTCTGGGATCACCCAAACCCGCCGCCAGAATGTAAGAGTTCTAATCGCTACCCCCTCCTCAATAGGCCTCATACCCAAATCCAAGCGAAGAGGAATTAGAGGCATGCTGCGGGGGAGACCTAAAAGCTGCCTCATAAAATTATTCTCAACGTTCATTAGATCAGGAGTTGGGCAAAAAACCCACAGTTCTGCCCCATAGAGCGTGGCCCCCCTCGCCTGAGCTTTGTAGATTTCCATAACCGGCGCTGCTGGCTTAAATACTGAGGCACTGTGCATTTTCAAAATACCGCCCATGGTCTGTGTAAGCTTAAGGCTTGCCTTGGCCAGCTGAAACCCCCACTCAAAGTTCTCAGAAAGAGTGACACCCAAATACTCAAAAGTCCTCACCCTTTCAAGGGGTATGCCATTTAAGGCGGGAATAGGGCGTGTTGTCCGGGGTGGGTTGAAGATCATAAATTTAGTCTTGGTTAGGTTGATTTACAAGCCCCCCAATTTACAAAAGTTCACAAAACCATCAAGTATACGCTGTATACCCATTGGCGATTTTGACAGCAAAAGAGTATTGTCCGCGAACATAAGTGTGGGTACCTTCCCCGTGACTAACTTAGGGGCATCGTTATCCTTTATATTTAGTAAGTGTTCAATTAGCCCGTTTATGAAGAGGCAGAATAGTGTAGGGGCAAGGACACATCCCTGGCGTACCCCCTTTTTAACAGGGAAGCGTGTGGACAATTACCCATGTTTTCCACACTTTACTTGGGCATAGTTTTCTGAATAGAGCCTTGCTATCACATTCAGTAAGTAGGGTGGAATCCCCATCTCCTTTAATACTTCCCAAAGCTTCTCTCTGGGAACCAAATCAAAGGCCGACTTAAGATCAACAAATATTAGATAGAGGCTGCCACCCTCCACTAACACTGTTTTCCAAAAGAGCAACTGTAACCTAAATATTTGGTCTACAGTTGACATCTTTGCTCTGAAGCCGGCCTGAAATGGGGTTAGTATCTCCTCTTCTATCCAACCCTGTAATCGATCAAGAAGGACCCGACCCATCAGTTTCTGAGAGGTGTCGATCAAACTGATGGGTCTATAATTCGAGGGAAGTAGGGGGCAACCTTTTTTAAATATGGGCACTATCTCGGTCCCTAACCATGTATCTGGGGGTCCATACCATTCAGAATTGCATTGAACATGGTGCACAGATATGGAGCCCAAATAGCACATTCCTCCCGGAAAGGTTCGCCTGGAAGTTTATCTAAACCCGGTGCTTTGTTACACTGGAGATTATTTAAAAAAAAAAATTTTTAATGTTTTTATTGAGTACTTGGCAATCCATTCAACACAATCAATACAGTATATCCCCAGAGAGCATACAGAAAGCATAGAGATTACAATTCTAACAACAAACATCGAATTTCAACTACCATAATCAATCAAGTAATTTCAATCAAAATAGGATTCCCAGATTTTGGTAAATTTACGCAATGTCCCAATCCTTTGAGCAAATATAAATTCACTTTTCCTGACTCTCTTAATTTTTTTATACCTCTCATCTACAGTTGGAACTGTTTCTGTCTTCCAATACTTAAGAATCAGTGATCTGGCCACTGCTACTATTATATTGTACTGCTCGATTTTTCCCGGCCTTTCTGTGTTAAAGGGGAACTAATGTGACTTCAGTCTCTTTCCATCCAAGTCTAAGGGTTAGAGTAGTGTATAGAGCCTATTTATTAGGCACTTCGACATGATCCTGTGTTCTTCCCCATAGATCAGGGTTTGCACACATATCCTAGGGGATAGATTCGTTAGTATTAGGGGTAATTTATTCTGTAGTGAGGGTATTTCATGGAGCCGTGCTGAATTCAGGCCTGGTAGGCCTCAAACGGGAGAGACTCCATCTTTCTTCCTGCTCCGGCAGCTTGGGATGCTTCTAGGTCATAGGCAGTGTTTTAGTTAGGAGGTGTTATTCGCTTGGAGAGAACCGGTTCAGGCCGGCCCTTATCGAAGGATTGTATTTTTCTTCATGCCGAAGACACTACATCAGGCCGGCCGGCTGGGAACGTGTCCTTGGCACGGGGAGGTACAAGAATTTGGTGGGCGGCAGGTTACGGGCTGGAATTTTCCATGAGAAAATGCACCTCTATATTAGTGAAAGTCTGAGGCAGATACTGGCACTTGCTTTTAGTTCGTAGGCGGCACCTGGCCGTCAGCAGTAAAGCTACTACTTATTCCAGGGAAGACAGATGACAAACTTGAAGGTGGAGAAAAAACCGAGAGATAGATATTCTTCTAACAGAATAGCCAAAGAGAAGAGAGTAGCCGATGAGGAAGAGGTCCCAGTGACTCGGAAAAGGAGAAGGGAGTAGATCCGTGACTGCGGAGGTGTGACTTCCAGGCGAAGCCGAGGCACAGACGAGAAGGGAACCTAGATGACCATTGAGTGCAGGCTACATACAACCAAGGTGATGTCGACCCCTTTCTTATTAGAGTGTACAACCTAATCTTTCACTTTTCTTTACAGGTTATGTGTCACACTGTACTGTTATGTGCTTGCGTATATGATATATATATATATATATATATATAATAAAGTCAGTTTGTAGTGAATCGACATGTGCTGCGTGTTCTTGTATAAGAGGGTAGCCTATTCTTCTAGTCAGCTGTGACTTGACATGAACAGATGTTAACCCTGATCAGGTAAGTGGTAACTGAATAAGGGAGAGAGGAGCCCCTCGAACCAGAGAACAGGTTGTGCTCAAACTGGCAGTTCTTGAGTGATCTGATAAATAGTAACACTGATTCCCTTGTTGTATGTTATGGTGATTATAGGATGAACTCGTGCTGAGGCTGCCGTCTGGGTAGGAAGTCCTGGGTCCATTTAGGACCGCGAGGCTGAGGCTGCCGTCTGGGTAGGAAGTCCTGGGTCCATCTAGGACCGCGAGGCTGAGGCTGCCGTCTGGGTAGGAAGTCCTGGGTCCATCTGGGACCGCGAGGCTGAGGCTGCCGTCTGGGTAGGAAGTCCTGGGTCCATCTAGGACCGCGAGGCTGAGGCTGCCGTCTGGGTAGGAAGTCCTGGGTCCATCTAGAACCGCGAGGCTGAGGCTGCCGTCTGGGTAGGAAGTCCTGGGTCCATCTGGGACCGCGAGGCTGAGGCTGCCGTCTGGGTAGGAAGTCCTGGGTCCATCTAGGACCGCGAGGCTGAGGCTGCCGTCTGGGTAGGAAGTCCTGGGTCCATCTAGGACCGCGAGGCTGAGGCTGCCGTCTGGGTAGGAAGTCCTGGGTCCATTTAGGACCGCAAGGCTGAGGCTGCCGTCTGGGTAGGAAGTCCTGGGTCCACTTGGGACCGCGAGGCCGCCACTTGTAGGTCTTGGTATATATATATAGTAGGAATTCCCCGTTCTTAGGTGGTATATATATATGTGGTTACTTATTGTGAATAGGCCCTAGGGAGGGGGTAACGTTCTGGCTGGGTTAGAGAGGCTCTGTTGAGCGGGTTCTATCTGATCCGACAACCCAAGCAGAACATATATACAGAAGTTTCGCCAGAGAATCAACCAAATTAAGCTCTGGATCAAATCCAAAAATAATTAAATTTTCAGAACTAGTGATCGTAAAATGTAAATGAAGAGAAAGCAAAGAGAACATTCCTTTCCAGAATGTCTTAATTTTAGGACAAAAGGCCATTATATGGGACCAGTTAGCCAGGTCCGATTGAGTACATCTAAAACAAGTAGGCGACGTACTACTATACATTATAGCAATAGTTGCGGGGGTGTAATATAAAAGCCACTTACTAAAAAAAAGCATTCGTCGCCAGTTGGCACCTCTCAGGACCGTAAAGTTACATTTATTTAAAGTCTTCCAAGAATTATGAGTTAATTTAAGACTTTCATGCTTCTGCCATTTTTTAATTGCTTTGGCGCTTACATCCTCCTCCCTGCTTTGCGCTAAGCTTCTTCTCCATTTTCCGGAATTTTGAGAAGTGGGGACCAGAAAAAATCATTTGTTAAATGTGAGAATTGACTATTCTGCGTTAAATCGATTTGAACCAGAGACTTATACAGTAGAACATATGAACCCATAAGAAGAAAGTTTCCACAGATTAAGATAGCCATCTCATCAGGAGTCAGCCATGCTCCATCTTTCACAAAGTTCGATAAAGTTATGAACCCAGATCTGGCCCAGTTATGTATAGTTTCTGACCCCATGTTAATCCCGAATCTAGAGACAACATCGCTCAGTGGAGTTATTAAGTTCAGGAGGGAGAGTGAGTACCTTTTCAGCATAGCATCGCGTTTTTTAAAAACCAGCTCAGAACCTTATATCTAACTAATTTAGGTGATTTGAATATCGAGAGTGGAGAAGGAATTTTAGTCTCTTTACAAATTAAGTCAAAAAAAAATTAATAAACAATGCCTCTCTAGGTATTGAGTGTTTAAATCTTGAAAGATACTGTGCAAAGTATGCATAATAGTAGTCTTTCAGGCTTGGCAAGCCAAGGCCTCCTTGTTCCTTATCTACATATAGGGTTTTGATAGGTATTCGAGGAGTCTTTTTTGCCCAGACAAAGGCTGAAAATAAGGACTCGACTTTTGAAAAAAAAGAGCCTGGAAGGGAACAAGAAATAGTGGAGAACAAAAAATTAAATAAGGGGAGTACTGACATTTTGATTAATGCCACCCGGACTAGAATAGATAAAGGCAATGGATTCCATCGTGAGAACATATCACAAACTTTTTGAATTAAGGGTTCAAAATTCAATGTATACAAATCACGAACTGAAGACGAAAAATAGACACCCAGATACCTTTTGGGTCTGTTGTTAATACAACTCTGAATATCTGGGTGCAATTCAGGATTTATATTACCACAGATTAGAATCTCAGTTTTCTTTTTGTTAATTCGATACCCCCCAGAGCTTCAAATTCTGTAAAAACAGAAAAAACCTGTATTTGCGAATGCATCTCAGGTTTCAACAGCAACATTATAGCATCCGCGTATAATCCTTACTTTTTCTGATTGCAACTGCTAAAGGCTCAATAAAAAAAGCAAAAAGGACAGGGGATAGTGGACAGCCTTGCCTTGTCCCTCTTTGCACTGAGATTGAGCCCACCATAGATGCATTGACAAGGATTTGAGCTTTTGCCCCCTGATACAAATTTTTAATTAGGGTAATGATTTGAAGGGGAATACCAACGTTGTAAAATAAAGAAAAGTGTATCCCAAACCACCAAATCAAAAGCCTTTTCTGCATCTAAAAGGAGAACTAAAGCCGGGACCTTCCGTATTTCAAAATAATCTAATGCCTCAATCAGATAGTGTGTATTGGTGATGAGTTGACGGCCTGCAATAAAGCCATTCTGATCTGCTTGAATCAATTGCGCAGAGACATAATTAAAACGAATAGAAAGCAATTTTGTGATAATTTTATAATCCGAATTCAATAATGTTATGGGCCTATAGGAGTTTGGGTCTTTAGCTTCCTTTCCTTTTTTAAAAAAACTGACCACTGTTCCATCGTAAAAGGACGCGGGAATTGGGCCACCCTCCAACATAGAATTTGCTAATAAAAGGAGAAACTCAGAGAGAGAGCTAAAGAACGTAGCAAAAAATTCAGCCGGAAGTCCATCTGGGCCGCAGGCCTTACCACAGGAGAGACTTTTGACTACCAGCTCTAATTCATCGCTCGAGAATGATGACGACATTGCTTCTTGTTCCAGATGAGGAAGGGAAGGGAGACGATATTTATCTAGAAAATCGTTTAATCTCTGCTGATCCGTGATGTGATGTGAAGTATAGATATTCTCATAATGGGACAACATTATTGCCCCTATCTCTCCCGCATCTGAAGTATCCACACCACTAATTGGAGATTTAAGAGATCGTATTACATTAGCTGAAGCTTGTTCTTTAACCTGCCACGCCAAAAATGTACCCGTGAAATTACTATGTTCGTATATTTTTTTAGCTTGTCTACAAAAGATTTCCTCACTTCTCACGAAGTAATGTGCACTCAGCTCCCGTTTTGCGGCATTTAATTGATTCTGTATCTTGATAGAGGGATTGTGGTACTTTTGATCTACTAAAACCTGTATTTTTTGCTGCAATTGATTCTTTGTGTCCCTAAAAATAGCTGATTCCCTTGCGTACCTTCCTATGACTGCCCCCCGAATAAACGCCTTCAGTGAGTCCCATACAACATGGATAGGGGCTGTCCCCAGATTTCGTTCGATATACTCCCTGATCTCATTTTTAAGAAAAGTAACCCATATTTCATCAGACAAATAAGATTTGTTAAAGACCCATCATTTCAGGACGTTCGTGCTTTCATCCAACACAAACTCAGCAACTAACATCACATGGTCGGAAAAGCCATTGTGTAAAATCCGATGATGCCGGCTTTTAAGTTTTGAAGAAACAAGAAGAAAATCAATGCGAGAAAATGACTTATACCTTCCCGACCAGCAAGTATATTCCCTTTTATAAGGATTTATAGAACGCCAAGGATCAACAAGATCGAAAGTCCTTACATTATTTATGATTGTCTGGAATGATTTAGGTTTCGACTGCTTTTTCCCACCAGTGGTGGAATCTAAATTCGGTTTCATGAGGATATTAAAATCCCCTCCAATCACAATATCCTCGCCAACCATCAGTAGGGACTGAAACATTTCATCATAAATTACAGGACTGTTATTCAGAGGGGCATAAAAGCTTACAATGGTGATATGCGATGGTCTATTCTTTAATTTACATGCGGCCCAGCACCACCCACCCTGGCTATCCGCATCAGTTTGAATTATCTCTAGGGGTGGGCGAGATTTCCGTTCCGAAGCACTTACAGATATAAATAAAGCAGGTGCCCGAGTTGGAGCTCAAATTCAGTAACGCATTAATCAGCACTAAACAATAAACATTCAGGAGTAGCTAGGTCGAGGCTGGGCAGGTGTGCTTTTCTCCCCACATCTACCGATAAAAATTAGCTGTGATCCTCGATGGAGCTCTGTGCATCAACGACTTTCTCGAGCTCAACCCCCGTGTAACTCCTGACGCCAGGAGGTTCTGTCTCATCTGCTGCTCTGATCGGTCTCTGGCCCTTTATAAACAAGCGGCATGTGAACTGCATGGAAGCCCTGCCACACAAACCAGCGGTGGGCATCGTCTTCCCGCCCTTTCCCCCACTAAGATGGACAGCTGACTCACGGAACCCCGGGGCCCGCCGGCGCCGTGGCAAAGTTAAAGACACACATGGTCACTGTAGACAACTCTTCTGGCCCTTTACGCAGGTGTAGTGTAGGAAAAGCACTATACATTTACCCAACGAGGTAGCACTTACCGATTAGCCAGTAGAAAGTACTCCGAGTCCAGTTATGCTGTGATCCTCGATGGAGCTCTGTGCATCCACGACTTTTTCGAGCGCAATCCCCGTGTAGTTCCTGACACCAGGAGGTTCCGTCTCCTCGTCTGCTGCTCTAATCGGTCTCTGGCCCTTTAAACAAGCGGAATGTGAACTGCATGGAAGCCCCGCCACACACACCAGCGGTGGGCAACGTCTTCCTGCCATTTTCCCCACTATGACGGAAAGCTGACTCGAGGGCACCCAACCGGAAGCACTAATCTCCGCGATCACGCGAAATATCGCGAGATCGCGGAGATTTTGTGCCGTTTCGCGATATTTGGCGAAAGGCACTTCCGGTAATTCCGCCCACCCCTAATTATCTCCGCCTCCATTCTCCTATTAAGAAAAAGTGTGGCTCCTCTATGTAACTCAGAAAAAAAGGAAAAGCCCCGGTAAGAGGCCCACCCTTTGAACATAGAGAAAATATCAGCTTTGGAGATAGGAATATGAGTTTCTTGCAGAAGTATAACTGCAGGATTTTCAGTCAAAATCCATGTCTCTATTGCCCGCATTTTCTTCTTATTATTTAGGCCGTTCACATTAAAAGAAATAATTTTCAAACCTATTTTAGTAGTCATTAAAGTAATTACTTAGAACCAATAACACATTTTTCTCCCTTTTTTCCAGACCCTCTTTAAGCAATCTATACCCTGATCTATGTCCACCACAAGATCCACCACAAAAACCACGTTTATCTCCAGCAATTGACAAAGCAACAGGAATAAAAAAGAAAAGAAAAGAAAATTGCCAAGAACTACAATTTTAACTTTTTTACCAAACCCACCCCCCTCTACAGCCTGTGGCACCCTCCTAGCTCTACCTTCCTCTAACCACGCTCGCCACAGGGACCTTTCCCTTATCATGAGGTGTCGTGGATTTACACCCCTTCAGCCCCAAGACCGTGCCCCCCCCCCTGAACTAATAAACATTGTCAGACATAAAATAAAAAAAAATAAAAAAAACATTTGTGAATAATACTGATTGTCACAAGAAATATTAAAGTACTGAATCTTATGTCCAGACTAGCCATTTTGGATTCCATGAAGCAGCTCCTGTGCTTCCTCCGCGTCAGATAACATATAGAATTTCCCTTTAATCAACACTCTAAGTTTTGATTGTTGTGCAATCATTGCCTGGAGATTATTAATAGCGTTTGCTACTTCAGTTATAGTGATCTCCCAATCCCCTACCCGCTGACAAGCCCTAGGTTGACTGGGTGAGCTGATGTTATCACTAATACCATCCTTAATGTCATACAGCGCCCTGTAGTGAGACTCCCATGCCTCGGGAGCAATGTTGGACTCTAGGGCCGAACTCCCTTCCCTGTCCCCTGTACTCACTATAGCCCAGAAGTTTTTTAGGTCCTTATCACTCAGGGCCAGCCTTAGGGCCTCCCACCTCTCTTCTTCCCAGTTTTTCCTTTCCTGAAGGAAGGTCTCTTTATACCTTGCCCTTGCAAGAATGATTAGCGGCCTATCGTTCTCCTTCAACACCGCCAACAAATCACGTTTAGCCCTACAACACTTATCATTATACCATGGACAGGTAGGGCGCTTCCGCTCTCTCCACTTGGATAATGGATGGAACATGTCAGACAATTTAGTGACAAGCTCCGTGTGTATTTTGCCTGCTAGATCTCGTTTCTGTGCTAATGGATCCTGTACTACCCCCCACATACTAGAAATCAATGGTGTAACTATTTGGTAAACTTTCACCAGTTTTGTAGGAGAGTGTTTAAAATAATGCCTTTTTACCCTCCTTCTATTGTTAGTCAGCCTTGGAGCACTAGGCTCATTATTGGGAGGGAGTAGTGGCTTGGTCATGCTGAGCTCTCCAGCATTTAAGATCACTATCAATGCGCTGTTGTCACTGTCTTGCCTAGGCTCAACATAAAAGTCAAGAACTTTACCCCAGAGTCTAGTTTCCACCATAATATAATCCAATAAGGAGGCCTGTCCTGGCCGGTTAAAAGTAAACTGGCCTGGCGAGTCCGATTTGGTCCTCCCGTTACATGCCCTAAGTGAGTAGGCCAGGGTGAGTGAATAAAGTTGTAGGGCCAGAGGTGACCACTCCTTAATAGGATTAATCAAAGGATCAGGAATCAACCAAAGTAGGTCTTCCTCTGAGGGTGCTGCATGATTGAAATCAATGAGGGGCTCAAATTGGCAATTAAAGTTACCTCCCACTATCAGCCACGTTGCTGGATCTAAGGTGGGTATAAAGCGCCAGATGGTCCAAGGTGGCAGATTTGTGCCTACTATTCCCAGGTCTAGAGTAAACATTAATGATGGCTATTTTTATCTTGGTAGGGAACACCAACAAAACACATCGGATGTAATTTGAGGGTGAAGATAACTGCTCATCTCTACAGCCTAGGTGAGTACCTACCCATATAGCTAATCCACCAAATGGGCTCCCTCCCCCCCCCCCCGCCCATAGTTGCCAAGATGTTAAAAGACGCAAAGCCAACCCGGTGGACAGTTTCCCTTGTCCAAGTCTCCTGGAATATGCAGATGTCCTGTTTATCTACTAAGTGCTCCCAGTCTGGACAGGGGAGTTTTTTATTTAGACCAGCCAAGTTCCAGGACAATATCCGCAATCCACTGTCCTGTGCTTTAGGCTCACTTATGGCCTCAAGTACAGTAGCATCAGGAGGGGACAGTTCACCCAGGGTGGCCCCTTGCGTATTGGCAGAGACAGCAGAAAAAGTATTTTTCTTGCCACATAATTTAGTCAACCCTGCCACATGATTTGGTCCTCCCCTGACGCATAATTCCAGTGACCCTGACTTTAGTTGGCCCCTCATAATGCTGGACCCTGTGCAACTGGTTAAGCAACAATTATAAAAGCTGCTAAGTTATGCTTTAACTGATCGAGTCAGAGTGCTTTTTACCACAGGCTTGGAACTTTTAGCTCTGAAAATACTCAAGTTAATATTCCCCACTGTGAAAATCAGGATTCAATTCAGTGACTCTCTAGTCAGACATAGAAATATGCAGTGATTGCTTTAGCTAACTGAGGTTTATAATGTAAGAGAGTACATGTTCCAAAAATGTGTTTCCATTGTTTTTTTTTTTCTTCATTTATTGTGTGTGTGCGTTTTTTTATATGCAATTATCGGAAGGTAAAAAATGAGATAGTTACTCAGTATACTGTTTTTAGCCTTGAACTCTGTCACCCTACAGTCTGTCTGTGCCCCGGTACACTCAGGATTACAGTTGCACATATTTTATGCAGTTTTACTTCTGTATATAAAATAAGACATCCTTGGAACGCGCCAGATAAACGTCGCCTCTTCCAGGCTATTTTCATCTATAAGTCCTTCCTTGCAGATGCAGTCGTGCCCCCCTGGGAATGCAGTAATGGACCCCCAAGGGGGCGCGCCCCACAGTTTGAAGACCTGTGCCCTAGGGTGACCAACCATCCATAAATTTCACAGGCCGTCCGTAATTTGGACCTCATGTCCGTTGTCCATGATGATGCCTATTACGGACGCCTTTTGTCCTTAATTTTGGGCATTGCAGGGAACAGCACGGATCCCCTGCAAGAAGCCTCAACTCCCTGATGGGACCGCCTCGCACTCCTCCTTGGAGCACAAGAGCAGCTCCACCTGCCCCTTGTCATTCTGTATGGGGCTGATGATTGCCACATACAGAATGACAATGGGCCAGTCTGGGCTGCAAAGCATGTGATGGGCCTCCTGCCTCGGTCTAGGGCAGGGCACTCTGACAGATGGAAGACGGTGAAACAAGTTAAAAAGAAGGGGCTAGAGTTCTTTTACAGTCTCATCATTTTAAAACTGATGCATTTTCAATATTATATTCAACGAAGCCATGGTTGCTGCTTTTTTATTTTATGCAACTAGTGATGGAGAAAGGTTTCGCATAAAAAGAAACTTGCTCATATGCAATCCCCTCGAATAACCTGTAATACTATAATCAATCTGTCAGTGAGTACTAACAGTGCACCACGTTCAACATATTGTATCTAGGGGACGCTTTCCTATGTGCTTCACTAATAAGTAATCAGAGTGTCCTAAAATGGCCGCTAAAACGCGGGAACTCTTCTGCGCATGCGTCTACTACATCTACGTAGTATGACGTATTCTGTCGCTTGGGGGCAAAACTTTGCAGCTGCGCAATAGCTTCTAAAATGGCCGCTTTAAAGTAACGCATTAATGCACATGCTGTGCTGAAACTAATCTATGCAAGTTCTACTAAGCTATTAATGCAAAAGATTTATTAAGTAAATGGGTTAGAGTAGAAGTAAGTGGTATACAGTGAATTCATTTAAGTTTGTATTCCAACGTGTTTTTCTTTGACTATTAATAGTTTGTATTTGGGCCTTGGAGGGTGACCGCGTCTCTGTTTCATTGTGGTTTCTACGCATGCGCAAACGTCTGCTTATTCTGAACAAGTGAAGTAAATTGACTGGCTGCCAAACCCTAAGCCCAGCAAGGACATGGGAAACCAACTCTTGACCCTACGAGAGGAAGGAGAAGCAACATTGTAAAATAGACTTATCGATCCACATATGAAATGTTTGTGGGAATAAAGCTTATGGGTATTAAAATTAAGGGGCGTAGAACTAGACAATAGACTAAAGAAAAATATTGCACTTAGGGCCTCATGTAGGTAGCGAAATACCGGTCGGTAACGGCCGATTTTCGGTAAATATGCCGTTACCGACCGGTATCCAGACAAGTGAGATGTAGGAGTCCAAAAACCACTTTTCGGTAAATATGAGGCGGTAAATACCGATTCATAGTTACCGAATTCTAAAATACCGATTCATATTTACCGAATACATAATTAACAAATCGGTAAATATGAAGTGGTAAATATGAAGTGGTAAAAATTTAAAATGACATGTAGGAGCAGTCGGTAATTAAGAAATCCAGGAAAATCGGTAAATAAGAGTCGGTAATTAACACGGATTGAAAGCAGGTGGTAACCATCAACAATGCACATAAGCAATCCCAAAATGCAACAGCGTGGACAACATGGCCGCCATGTACGTCATTGCAAGGCGCCTACGTCTACAGGCAGCAGGACTGAGGGTGTGGCGACGGGAGGAACAAATCTACAGACAGCGCATCACACTACTCCAGCTGACTGATGCAGAGATACATGAGAGGTACAGGCTACACCCCGAAACCATCATGGACCTGATAAGGGACCTGCACCCACTCCTGGACCAGCCAACAAGAAGGGCGCACGCCATACCACCACATGTGCAGGTGCTCTGCAGCCTACATCTACTGGCATCCGGCAGTTATCAGGTGGTGATAGCTGCGGTGGGTGGTGTATCCCAGAGTTGCCTGTCCCGTTTCTTCAGGAAGTTCCTGGATGCCATGATGCAGAGAATGCACCACTACATAAGCTTCCCAAACACACAGGCTGCACTGCAGAAAACAAAAACAGACTTTTATCACATGGCACAGTTCCCCCATGTCATCGGCTGTATTGATGGTACACACATCCCAATCTGTCCACCAGCTGATACAGAGCACATCTACAGGAACAGGAAGTCCACCCACTCCATCAATGTGCAGGTGATCTGTGATGCAGGGAACATCATCACAGATATTGTTGCAAAGTTTCCTGGGAGCACCCACGACTCTTACATCTTCCAGAATAGTGGGATCTACACACGACTGAGTGCCGGAGAATTCGGAGAGGGATACCTGCTGGGTAAGTAACAGTGACGCCCCTTGAAACCTGCAAATCAGAGTGTATAGAGGCATGTAACTGATGGTTCCCTTTTACTCATCCAGGCGACAGTGCATATGCATGCCGTTCATTCATCCTCACTCCCTACCTACACCCAGCAACCCAGAGTGAGAGACGATACAACGTGGCCCACAAAACAACACGCAATGTGGTGGAGCGCACGTTTGGACTACTGAAGAGCAGGTTCCGCTGCCTCCACAAGAGCGGAGGCGCACGCCAGTACAAACCCATCACCTGCTGCAAGATTATTGCCACTTGTGCAATGCTGCACAACCTTGCCACGAAAAAAGGTACAGATGTGGAACTAACATATTTTGAGGACAACGAGGATGAGTCAGGCCAGCCAGAGGGCAGCGCAGCTAGAGTGCCAACTGCAATCGATGGGAGAGAGAGACGGGCAGAGATCACATGCAACTATTTCTGAGTAAGTGAGGGGACACAGCGAGTTGTGAGAAGTCATGACGTAGTTTAATGTGGCACCACGCCATGAACACATGAACAGGCCAATCTGGCAATATACCATCTATACAAGGAGTATGTCCAGGGTTACGTCACCCAATGGGAAGTGGCTAAGCAGGGCCACATCAATGTTTGCGCATACGCGCTGCAGTGGTGGATTGCACGGCCTGTGCATCCTCACTAGAGCCAACCCCAAGCCGCCTGCTGCTCTTGCGTGCTTCGGGGACGGGGGGTGTGATGCTGCTGCTGGTGTCGATGCTCTCCGCAGCATCCCCTGCAGCAGTTGTCGACGCCTGACTAGTCAATAGCACCCCTAGTGCACTTGTCACCTGCACCATCCCCCGAGACAGGTCGCTGCAGCACTGTGTTAGGCCCTCCTGCATCGTCACAGAGCGCCGGCAAAGTAGGGAAGTCGCAGTTGCCAGACGGTTGAGTGCCCTGCTGGTAGTGTCCCTTCTCTGGCGTTCCCGGCGCCGTGCTTCGATGTCAGCATCTAATTTGCTGCACAACTGCTGGATTGACTGGGACATGTCCCGAATGCCCGCAGCCATGCCGCCAATGTTTGTGTCCATGTTGACTAAGCTTGTCTTCATCACCCGCATGTGCCTCTGGACTGACATAACTGCCTTTGATTGCAGGCGCTGTTGCTTCAACATTTGGCCCTCGAGCCCCAAGAAGACACCATGGCCGTCAGTGGGTGCTGGTGGACTCTGGACACGCGACCTGCGGCGCCCTCTTGCTCCCGTCTGTGCTGCCTGTGAGGTGTGGGGCACAGTGGGATGGCTCCCTTCCTGGGGCCCGGTGCGGTCTTCTGGGCCCATGCTGTCGTCTGACGAGGTGTCGAAGGCTCGTAGCCTGGCTGCTGGACGCCTCCTCATTCTCACACCTGCAAGCGGAGATGTGGCCGGTGATTCGAACATGAGTGGCGATGCTGGCTGTGGTTGTGGTGATGCTGGCTCTCGGTGAGGTGATGCTGGCTCTCGGTGAGGTGATGCTGGCTCTGTGTGCGGCGAGGCTGGCTGTGTTGGTGATGCGGCTGCAAGTGGGCCTGCTCCCTGGTCTGAACTCGTGCTGGCTAGAGGTGATTTTTGTGGCCGGTGTGCCGTCTCCCCTGCAGCATGCCCTGTACTGCATGATGTCACATCTGTGGACAGAAAAACAACATTGGCTCAGTGTCCCCGAAGGGCTGCATTGCAAGCGTCACAATAAATCATTTCACATTCCAATCTGTCCTCTGTCTCCTTGTGCCTCGAGTGCGTGACATGCCTTGTTGCCCTGTGACATTTACGTCATGGTTAGTGTTGCCCTGACTACATCTCCCGGAATGCAATGCCTGTCTGCACTGACACGTGTGGACTGCAGTGTGATTCTCGTTTCACAATGGGGAATGTGGGATAGGGGTAGGGGAGGCTACATTGCTGTGCTTTCGTCTTACCTTGGTGTGTTGCGGCTCTGGCAGAGCTGTCGGCGTCCCCAAGACCCACGACGCTCTCTTGCTCGATTGTGGCCGCCACCAGCTCCTCCAGTTCGGTGAGGGCAGGTGCCCTGTTGGTTCCACCTCCGGTCTGGCTGGCCTCCTTCTGGATGTCGCCCATCTTCCTCTTGGTCACAATCCTCAGGTCATACCAGCGCTTTTTGAGGACCTCAATGTCCCTGTGGGTCACTCCCACAGCATTGACCTGCGCCTGGATGGCCAGCCATATGTTGCGCTTTTCGGCCTCAGGCACTTGCAGGGATTGCCTCCCAAACAGCTTCTGGTGCTGCTTCACCACCTCCTCCACCAGCACCTGGAGTTCCTTGGGGCTGAATTTGAGCTTCCTCCTCCTTTCCCCTCCGTCTTTCTGTGTTCTCTGGCTGCACATGCTGTTCGTTTCCCGCTCGCACATGCAACTGCTCCCTGCCTCTCCTCTGCACTCCAAGCCTCTCCAGGGTCGGCTAATTATGTACACCTGCCTGGGTGTGGCCACTTCGGCTAATTGTGTACACCTGCCTGGGTGTGGGCAGTTCCTGGTTGGGTGGGCTGTCGTTGCACAGGATTAGCTGTTTCGTCAAGTCATGTGATGTTATTTACCGAATCCGTACATACCGATTCGGTATTTTCCGATTCGGTAGATACCACCTCGGTATTTTCGGATTCGATAGATACCACCTCGGTATTTTCCGAATCGGTAATTATCACCTCGGTATTTACCGAATCGGTGAATTCCGATTCGTATTTACCGAATGTTACCGAATCGGTAACTGTTACCGAATTTTTACCTACATATAACTTACCGATTCTAATTTACCGATTCGGTACGGCTCGGTATTTAAGAACCGGTAAAATTTATTTACCTACATGAGGCCCTTAGTATGGTGTGATGTCCTCACCCCACTGTTTGACCCAATCAAAATTGCGGGTGAACATGGAATTGAAACATTTGGGGGTGGATCATGCATTTGAATTGGTATAACAGAGGTAAGTTCTAGATAGTTAGACACACTTGATGCTGAGATGCTGATGCTATGCTGAGATGCTGCCCGATTTTGCTGCAATCTGACTGAAGAATCCAACACTAGGGAAATTCGTGGAACAACCGAGGAGGCACATCTAGGAAGGGGCACGGATGAGCCAGAGCCGGAGAGAGTAGCACCAGAGAGAGTTGTACTGGTGGCGTTACACTAGAAGAGGCAATTTTCCTTGTCCTGAATCCTTGACTCTCTGATGTCGGTGTCCTTACACCATTCTAGGTAAATATATTTGTAGGGTTAATGCTCCGTACTTGCTCTCTGTTCTTTCTCTCCTCAGGTGCTGTCATTGCAAGAATGTATTAATACAAACTGATTATAAGCTAACTACTATTTTTCCGGATGGAGACTCTTGGTATATGTGTATGTTGATTTGACTCACAACATTATTAATTCAGATAAAATTTTTAAAAACTCCTTCTGAGTCTGTGGTTCTTTGAATAAAAGATAAATGCATTATCGTATTTCCTCCCTATTCTAATCTACTACTAGATCTTATCGAATTTGTTCATTTACTCAGGAGACAGGAATGGTAAGAATGCTGGTGTAAAGGTTTCCTAGGGTAAAATAAAATTGATGACCAGTGGATATTTGCCAGCTCATTGCGTGTATGAATGTATATGGGCCCAAATGAGAGTTGTGTGTATGAATGTGTAGAGCTGGTAAACTCCGCTGCATCACTAGCAACCATTGACAAAGCCAATAGTTATCGCTTGTTGTAGGTGTAACGTTACTTGTTGTGTTATATATCTGGATACAATGACAGAAGAGGCAAAATACCAGTCCGGCGGCACACTATATGAAGCACAGATTGTTAGCATAGGTGTTTTAAGCCACGCCCTTAATTACATCCAACACCCCCTTTGGAGAGACCCCCCCAGTTTTTTCATCCCACTTAAATGCCCTGGAAACAAGCACCATGTCACAGTCACCTCATGGCCTGGCACTGTGCATCATGCATGACTCATGACTTCCACTTTTTCAGATTGCCTATGTGCAGGGGCATAGTGAACCCTACCCGTACCCCATCCCTTGTATTAGGAACTACAGCAAGGGTGACATTCTTGAAGGGCCTCTTCTGTCTGCAACTCTGCAGAGAAAGGCTCAGCTCATAATTAATATGAAAAGGTGGGCGAGTGAGTAAGTGAAGGGATGGGTGGCTGAATGGTTTAGTGAACGAGTGAATGGATGAATGAAAGGGTGAATGTATGGATAATGCAAGAAAGGATAAATGGATGAATGAGTGAGTGAAAGGATGGATGAGAGAAAAGGCAAATAGATGGATGCATAGGTGGAAGGGTAGATGGATGGGTAAAAAGGTGGATGGATAAGTAAAAGAATGGATGGATGAGTGAAAGGGTGGATGATGGGCAAGTGAATGGGTGGATGGATGAGTGAAATGATGGATGGATTGATTAGTGAAAGGGCGAATAGATAGATGGACGGGTTAGTGAAAGGCTGGATGTAAGGATGGATCAGTGAGTGAAAGGGAGGGTAGATGGACAAAAGGATGGATAGATGAGTGAAAGAGTGAAAGGGTGGATGGGGAAAAGATGGATGAGTGATAGGGTCAACGGATTGATTCATGAGTGGATGAGTAGAGGGATGAGTGGCTGGATGGATGAAAGGAAGGATGTCTAAGTAAAAGGGTCGATGGAGAGAGAAAGGGAGGATGGACTGAAATGGTGAATGAGTGGAAGGATGAGTGTCTGGGTGGATGGATGAGTAAGTGAAAGGATGGTTGGATGGGTGAAAGGGTAAATGGATGGATTGGTGGAAGAGTGGATGAATAAGTTGACGGATGGATAGGGTGAAAGGGTGGATGGATAGATGAGTGAAAGGGTGGATGGAGGGATGGATGAGTGAAATTATGGATGGAAGGATACATGATGGATAGGTTTGCAAATGGTTGAATATGTCTGGATATGGATGGGCTTACTTATATAGTATTCCGCAACCTCCTCTGATGAGTCTGTTAAACTTACCTTTTGTCTTCTAGTTTTGTCCTGAATTTTGACCTCCTGTCCTGAATTTCTGTCCTGAAATTTGACCCTTTGTCCTGAATATTTACACTCACCATCCTGAATTTGCACCCATGCCAGTTGGTCACCCTAACAGGCCCGGACTAAGTTGTGGAGGGCAACCAGGGGCCTGCCATGTGCAGGCTACAGGGGTGGCAATGGGCCACGTGGACATTGCATTCTGATCCATAGTCAAGGTCGCCCCTCCCCCCTTGAAGGCAGCAAAGATTGCGGATTGTGTTCTTTCTTCAGCTGTTCATTAAAGGATTAAAAATATAATGACGCAAAATAGTGTTTAAAAAGGACGATAACAATAAGCAAATGTAAGTGGTTTCATATTGCGTTTCATAGTGGAGGAAACCGAGATTCAGCCTAGACCAGAGCCCAAAAATGTTTACACTGGGCCTGCACATTGGTGCTTACCTCCACACCGTCCTCAAAAAATAGGAGCACACAAAGGGCAAAGATACACCAAAACACACAGCCATAAATTCAAGCACACACACACGTGAATAACCAGCACGCGCATGGGCACACACAAAGGCAGGCACATAGAAGCATACTGCATCGCACTTTACACACATGGGATTGATAAACACACGCATGCACTGGCACACACGAAGACGGCCACACCCAAACACACAAGCTGCCAAGAACACAAAAGACCCACATGCACTGCCTACTCACAGCGCCTCGAAGGACATTAGCAACTCCCTCGTGCTTGCTCAACAAGCCCTGCAGTGACGACCCAATGCTGGCGTGCACGCGCTGGTCACCACTGACCTAAAATCCTTACCTTGACATATACTAAAACACCAAGGTTTCCCCTAGAGAGTCTTAACCAGGAGGGGCACAGCTTCGCAGAAGTTGTAAATAGGGACAGGTGGGGCGCTGCTACACTGTCTGCAGAGGTGGGGTGCCTCACACCTTGCATACTGCTAAACACCAGGCACTCGCCCATACACTGGGAGCAGAGTCTCCAGTCATTTTCAGTGCCCCCCCCCCAAAGGACCTAGGACTTGCCCTTTGTCTCATTACTTTTTTTTCTGCACCCTTGAGTAAGGGAGAGAAACCTTAAGTCTCACTAGGATATCTAAAAGACACCCTATGCAGCCCTGCCAGGTTTTACTGGCCCATCCATGATGTGCTGCTCCAGTCCACATTTTTTCCTTGAATTATGGGACTTGTAGTTTTGTTTATTTCGTTAGAAAACAGGACTCCACGTCCTATAATACAGATGTTCACTATGTGTAGAATAAGGATAAATGGTTTTTAACCTCTATTAACGTTTTTTTATTAGGACACTCCACGTAAGTCAAATACGTTATTTGGTGTGATGGTTTTAAAAAACACGAACATTTGAATAAATAAACTACAATAATTCAGATGTAAAAACCTGGACTGGAGAAGCACATCACGCGGTGACTTCGGAAACATGGCAGCTATGACTAAGGCTCAGAGGGAATTTAAAAGCCCCCCAGAACAACACAGAGTAAAGATTGTTCTAGAAACTCGCAGCAGCGAGACCCCGTTAGGAGCTTGGTGATGAATGGCACATGTGTCTGCGCACCGAATGTGTTTGTATTTGTGTATGTGCAAACAAGTTGCGACAATCAACCTTAGGTCCGCGCCTTCCCAGCAGCACCAGCAGCAGAATCCTGTGAGTGGAACACCTGTGACAGGCCAGGCCCTCCAATGTGATGTAACGAGGTCCACGCTGGCATCAGCAGCAGAATCGTGTGACTGTAACCCCTGTGATGAGCAAGGCCCTCTAATGTGATGTCACGAGGTCCGCGCTAGCAACAGCTGCAGAATCCTGTGTTTTGAACCCCTGTGACATGCCAGGCCCTCCAATGTGATGTCACGAGGTCCGCGCTAAGTGCAGAGGGGAGGCCTCCGCTGCAGCAGAGGCACTCAGAGGCCACTGATGGGGAAGAATGTCACGTAGGATGGGTTCGTCTTTGAGTTCAACGCAGGATCCTTTTAGTGACTGAATAAGAGTTTGCTTTTTTCAGGAAATTAAATTAAAACCGTGTCTCGCCTGCTCCCTCCCCCTTACACTGCATGACACAATCGCCCATAAACCAGTGATGTATGATGACACGTTGAAAAGTCTCTATTGTGACGTGTCCCTGGTATAAAAGGCTGGTAACCAGGCAGCCGCAGCATTGCACTCATGAGCACCGGACAGAGAGGACCACTGCTGGCGGCTGGAGCTGAGGCCCACGAGAGGCGGAAGCAGCAGGGGGCTATCAGCAGGCTCCAAAAAAGAAGTGGGTGGGGATGGGTCTAAAGGACAAGGTGAGTATATAAACCAAACGAAAACTGAACTGAAAACCGAACTTGAAACCAAACTGGAACCAAACTTGAAACTGACTTGAAACTCAATTTCCCTTCCCTTCCCATTAACTTCCCTTCCGTTCCCCTCCCTTCCATCCCTCTTCCCTTCCCTCCCCGATCTTCTCCCATATCCCTACCCTTCTCACCTCTCCCTCCTCCACATCTTCCATCCCCACTCCCTTCCCCACTCCCTTCCCTGCTCTCTCTACCCTCCCATGCTCTTCCCTCTCCCTTCTTCACCTCACCCCTTCCTCACTTCTAATCTACCTTCTTACCCTCACCCTTCCCTTACCCCCACACTTCCCCTTCCATCTCTTCCCCTTCCCTCTCTATCCCCACCATGCACCCTCACCCTACTCGTTCCCCTCTCCCTCCACCCTCCACCTTCCCATCTCCCTCCACCTTCCCCTCTCCCTTCCCCTTCCCTCTTACTCTCATTTCCCTTCACCCCAACCTTTCCCTTCCCCTCTCCCTATCTCTTCGCTTGCCCTCACCATTCCTCTCTGCCTCACCATCACCCTCCCATTTCCTCACCCTCTCCCTTCCCCTTTACCTCACCCTCTCACCCTCCCTCTCCCTTTCCCTCACCCTTATACTACACCTCTCCCCTCCCCACCCCCTTGCCCTCCACCCCTTCCCCTTCCCCTTTCCGCTTCCCCCTCCCTTTCCCATTCCCCTCTCCCATTCCCCTCACCCTCTCCCTTCACCCTCTCCCTTTCCCTCTCCTCCATTCGCCTCACCCTCATCCTTCCTGTCTCACTCATCCCTCTCTTCCCCTTGCCCCTCTACCCTTACCCTTACCTTCCACCTTCCCTTCTCCCTCCCTCCATCCTCCCCTCACTCTCCACCTTCCCCTCTCCCTTCCTTCCTCCATCACTCTCCCCCTCTCCCTTCCCCTCACCCTTCCCCTCACCCCCTCACCCCCCCTCTCCCTTCCTCTTTCCCTCTCCCTCCCCTTCCCCTTTCCCTTCCCCTCTCTTCACCCTCTCCGTTCCCCTCACCCACACCCTCTCCCTTCCCCTCACCCTCTACCTTACCCTCACCCTCTCCCCTCACCCTTCCCCTTTTCTTTCTCTTTCCATTTCTCATTCCCTTTCCCTCTCCTTTTCCACTCTCCCTTTCTCCTCTTTTTCCCCTCTCCCTTTCTTCTCTCCCTTCCCTCCTTTTCCCTTCCCCACACCTTTACTCTCTCCCTTTCCCTCTCCCTTTCCCTCTCCCTTTCCTGCACCCTCTGCCTTTCCCTCACCCTCTTCCCCTCGCCCTCTTTCTCTCACTACCCCTCTCTCTTCCCCTTCTCCTCCCCCCTCTTCCCCTACCCCTCCCTCCCTCTCCCTCCCTTTCCTATGCCCTCTCCCTCACCCTCTCCCTTTCCCTCACCCTTTCCCCTCTGCCTCCACCTCTCCCTCCCCACTCCCCCTCTCCCTTACCCTCTCCCTCTCACTCACCTTTTTCACTTTCCCTCTCCTATCCCCTCTCCCTTTTCCCCTCTCTTCACCCTTCCCTTCTCCCTTACCCTCTTTCTCACCCTTCTCCCTCTTCTCTCCCTCACTCCCTTCCTGTCTACGTTGCCCTTCCCCTCTATGTTGCCCTTCCCCTCTCCCTTCCCTTCCCCTCACACTGACTCTCACTCTCTCCCTTTCCATCACCCTCACCCCTCCCCTCTCCCTTCCCCTCACCCCCTCCCTCTCCCTTCCCTTCCCTTCCCCTCTCCCTCCCCTCTCCCTTCCTTGCCCTCTCACTCTCCTCCCATCCCCTTTCCCTTTCCCTTTCCCTCTCCTTCCCCTTTCCCCTCTCTTCACCCTCATCCTTCCCCTCACCCTCTCTCTTCCTCTCACCATTTTCTTTCCCTTCTCTCTCTCCCTTCCCCTCTCTTCACCCTTCCTCTCTCCCTCTCCCTTCTCCTTCCTCTACCTTCTCCTCTTGCTTCTTCGCTCCCTTCCCTTCTCCCTCTTCCTCTCCCTCCCCTTCCCCTCTCCTTCCTTCTCCATTCCCTTCCCCTCACCCTCTCCCCAACCTCACTCTCTCCCTTTCCCTCACCCTCTTCCTTTCCCTCACCCTGTCCCTTCCCCTCTCCCTCACCCTCTCCCTTCCACTTCCCCTTTCCCTCACCCTTTCACTCCCTCACCCTCATGCTTTCTCCTTTCCCACCCTCTCTCCATCTCCCTCTCCCTTCCTTCCTCCTCCCCTCCCCCTTCCCCTCTCCCTCATTCTCTCCCTTTCCCTCCTGCCTCCCCCTTTCTCTTTCCTCTCCCCTCCTCTTACCCTCATTTCTCCCTCCCTCTACCTTCTGCTTCCCTCACCCTCACTTTCCCTCACCCTCGCTCCTTCCCTCTCCATCCCCCTTTCCCTCTCCCTCCCATTCCCCTAACCCTCTCCCTCCCTTCCTCTCCTCTCCCTTGCCCTCTCACTCTCCTCCCATCCCCTTTCCTTTTCCCTCGCCCTTCCCTACCCCTCTCCTTTCCCCTCTCTTCACCCTCATCCTTCCCCTCACCCTCTCTCTTCCCCTTACTATTTCTCTTTCCCTTTCCTCTATCCCTTCCCCACTCTTCACCCTTCCCCTCTCCCTTCTCTTCCTCTCCCTTCTCCTCTTGCTTCCTCGCTCACTTCCCCTCTCCCTATTCCTCTCCCTTCCCTTCCCCTCCCCTTCTCCCTTCCCCTCATCATCTCCCCCACCCTCACTCTCTCTCTTTCCCTCACCCTCTTCCTTCCACTTCCCCTCTCCCTTTCACTCCCTCTCCCTTCTCCTCTCCCACCCCCTCTCCATCTCCATCTCCCTTTCCCTTCCTTTATCTTCCCATCTCCCTTTCCTTCTCCCTCATTCTCTACCTTTCACTCACCCTCGCCCTTTCCCCACCCCTCGACCTCTCCCTCTCCCTTCCTACTCCCTTTCCCTCACCCTCTCTTTCCCTCCCCTTGCTCCTTCCCTCTCCATCCCCTCTTTCCCTTTCCCTCCCCCTCTCCCTTTCCCTCTCCCTTCACCTGTTCCGCCTCACTCTCCCTCTCCCTCCCATTCCCCTTACCCTCTCTTTTCCTCCGTTTCTCCCTCCCTTTCCCTCACCTCACTTTCCCTTACCCTAACCCTTTGCCCTCTCCCTTCCCTCCACCCTCTTCCTTCCCCCTTCCCCTTCCCCTCTCCCTTCCTCTCTCTTCACCCTACCCCTCTCGCTTCCCCTCTCCCTTTCCCTTACTGTCTCACTCCACCTCTCTCTCCCCCTCCACCTCTCCCTTTCCCCTTCCCTTTCCCATCTCCCTTTCCCCTTTCCCTCTCCCTTCCCCTCACCCATCCTATCTCCCATTTACCTTTCCTCTCTCCAATCCCCTCTACTTCTCCCTTCCCCTCACCCTCTCCCTTTCTCTCTTGTTCCCACCTTCACCATTCCCCTATCCCTACCCCTCCCTTTCCCTATCCTCTTTCCATCACCCATTACCTCCTCGTTAGTCTTCCTCGCCACATGACTTACAACGTGAGCGTCAGCTCCACAACAGAACCCTCCAAAGCAAATCAAAAAAAAAATCAGCATCCCATGCCTCCCATCCCTTACCAATATGGCCGACCCAGTCACCCATGACCCCTATAAGAGGCGGGCCGGCCCAACCCAACAGCCTGTTTTTTTTGTTCTGCACTCTCTCCAGAGCGCATCAGGTAAGTGGTGCCTGCTGTAGCAGGTGCGTGGGTCCAGGGTTGGAGGTCCTGCTCTAGCGGACCCTAGGGGCATGGACCTTGTTTTGTTCCCCTACTTGTTACCCCCGGTGTGTGTGGCGGTTGCTGTGCTTGTGCCGGTGAGGCTCTGCCTTAGCGAGCCGTGGGTTTTCAGGTGAGGGGGGGTTTGCGTGGGGGCCGGTCTTTCCGGTTTCCTTGTAACGGCTATGGTGCTCGCATACTGCTATTGTTCTGTGTGCAACAGCACAAACATGCCTCTGCGCGACATTTCTTACATGCTTTAAATTACAACTGCATGTACGTCTGTTTGCTTGTACATTCCCTTCGCCGCCCGCTTTTCGTTGTATTCTGCGGGCGGCAGCAGTACGGAGCTTGGACTTCCGAGTGTTGCGGGCGGGTGCTTTGCATTTCTCTTACCCTGTTGCCAACTCCTGCCGCGTATTCGCCTGCCCCTCGTGGCGTTGGGGGAGGCGGCGGCTCTGCGGGGCTCGGTCCGACTGTGGGCCGCTGTGCGACTCCGGCGCGACGTTTTATGCGCCGGGGCGGCCTTGGTAGACGCAGGCTTTCCTGCGTCCTGGTACACTCTTCCGGCTTGGGTGCGCTCCGGGGTGGCGGCGTTGCTGGCTGCGCGCTGTTGATCCTCGCGGCTCGTTGTCCCGGGAGCGGGGCTTCGTTGGGGGCGTGTCCCGCCGGGTGTTTCTTCCGCCTTCCTTGCCTTTTTGGGCGCCGAGGGTTTTCTTTCGAGTCAGGATGGCAGTGAGACACAGTCTGCTCTGGCGGCGTGGGTTCGTATTCCGCTTCTGACACATGTGTCTTTGCTTTTGGGTTATCATGCTGGTACGCGCTTCCTGCATAATGGTGGATGGGGATGTCCTGTCCTCCCGGGCTCCTCCGGACACTATTGCCCTGCAGTCCTTTCAGGACAGGGTTCGGCCCGCTGTTTCGGCGGCTTGTGCGCTACGCCCGTTGCCAGGTCCCTCCTCCCCGTTCCGTCCTCGCTTGGATCCCTCCTTGGTCTTGGTCACGGGTTCGGTTCCCGGCGGGTCCGCTCGGTCCTTTCTTCTGTCTGGGGTCATTGGATGTGTACCTTTGAGTAGGGTGTCACCTACTCTTCTGTTATTCAGCGCCAGCATTCCTGTAGTGGTAAAACGTGCGCTTTCCGCCTGCGCAGGTTTGGCAATATGTGTCCTCTTAAATCTCTTACTGCTCTGAGACGCCGGTCGTCTCACTTTTTTGTGATCCTTCTGTGATTGGTGGGTGCTCGCTTCGGCGGCACATCTACTGTATTTGGATCGATGCAGGGTAGTTTTGCAGGGTCCTGCGCATGGATGACTCGCAAATTCGTGATGCGTTCCATATGTGCAGTTGTTTTGTCCTGCTTCTGGGGCTTCTCGGATTCCATGATCCAGGTGCTTTTGCGAGGGTCGGGGTTTACCGGATCTCAATCAATGACACTTATAAAAGCGCGCTACATACCCGTAGGGTCTCTCTCCCGGGGCTATGGTTGGTCTTGTGCCTCTGGTTGTCGGGGCTGTCTCAGGACTTGGGTTCGAGTCCTGCATGTCGCTGTCTTTGTGTCATGGATTGGCTGACTTTCGGTACTCTGCTTTGAGGCTTTGCTTCGCTTTTCCGGTACGTGTGTTCTGTCCTGGTGGTTGGGGGTGCTAGCTGGGTGCTTGCCTCTTCCTCCTCCGGTTCTGTTTTTCCCTCTCTTGGCTACTGTGCCATGCGGGAATTGTCGCCCCGTTGGGGGCGTTGTTGTGTGCCGTTGGCCTGGTGGCTTGGTGTTCTGTTGCGTTCGCTTCAGGCGCCTCTGTTTCTCCTCTTGATCTGTCTGTCGCTTTGGCTCTGTGGGGGTGGGATGCGCCGCCCGCCTTCCCTTCGGGTGCTGGCGGTGGTGGTTGTAGGCGATTGTCTGTTTACTTCGCTGTCGCCTTCCTGCGCGCTGAAGTTGTGTTGCCTTCCCTCTCTCCCCACTCCTACTGCTCTGCCCCGGTTGGTTCAGGGTTCCCGGGTGGGGGCCCTGCTATGTCGGATTCTCTTGCTGGTTCCTCCTCCTTCTGGCCGTCGCGGCCCTACCGTGAGCTATGGCTCAATGGTGAATCTTGTGCCTGCGGTTGTTCATGGTCTCACAGGAGGAGGGTTCGAGTCCCGGACACGTTTTCGAAGTGTCGTAAGGTGGATTCATTTCTGATTCCTCGTAGTAGCCCTGCGCTCCCCCTCCCCCGCCGCCTTGTGCTTGATGCCCTGCTCTAGCGGGCTCTGGGGTTTGGGTTCTGGCGTTTGGCTCCCCCTCTCTGTGGGGGCGGCTGTGGGCTTCTCTGTGCCGGGGTGCGTGTGGGTCACTCGGCCTCCTTTGTTGTAACTCCTTGCCCCTTCGCGGGCTTTAGTTGCTTTTCGGCTTGCCGTCAGTGTCCGCTCTGTTGGGGTCGCTCTGGCCTTCGGACGTCTGGTCCGGTTCAGGTCTTGGACTCTTCCCCTGTGGTTCAGGTGTTCCCTCCCTGGTCTTTCAATGTCAGTGGGTGCTCAGTCTCTGGAGTGGGCACTGTACTTTCTTTCCGTATAGTTGGTATGTGTTTCATTGTTCCCGCGGGGGTCTGTCCCTGTCTGTGGATGACCGTCCTCTGGGGTTTTCATGGCTTTCGGCATTGCCTCCCTGTCTGCCCCTGGCCTGTTCTGCTTTCTGCGGTTGTGCTGGGTCGGGTCTGGTTGGTGCCCGGTTGGGGTACCACCTGGGGCTTCCGGGTGCTGTAGCCTGTGGGGTCCTTCTTGGACTCGCCCTGTCTTGTTCAGGTCTGCGGCTTAGCCGCTCCTTCCTCTTCCTGCTCCTTGTCTCGGCGGGTGGCTCTTGCTCCCTTTTCGCCTTGCTTCTCCCTTGCCCCCTGGGGGTTGGGATTTTTTTTTCCATGGTCCTTCTGTCGGTCCTGGTGTGTCGGGCCTGGGGTTCGGCGCCCGCCTCTGGTGGGTGGGCGTTCTCTCCCTTTTCGGCTGGGTCGCTTTTTGCGGTCTTGCGGGTCCTTCTCTGTTCGGGTTGATTTTCTCCCCTGGTTTTCCTATTGGGGTTGTCTGGCTTTTCTCCGCCTGGTACGATTCTATGGCGTTTGGCATGGTCCCGGCGCAGGGGTTGCACGCACTTTCGTGTGGCGTTCAATGCAGTCTTGTTGCCTGGCTGTTTTTCTCCTTCCAGTTGGCTCTGGTGGTTCGGTTTTGGCCCGGGCCCTTCCCGCTTCTGTCCTGGTGGGACGGGAGGTTCGGGTTATGGCTCTGGCCTTCTGCATCCCCTGCATGGGTGTCCGGGGGTGCTGGTGCCTCCGGTTCTCTGCTCCCTGGCGGGCCCGTGCGCTTCCAGTGTGCCTTGTTTCCTCGTCTTTTGTCCCTGGGCATGGGGTTCCGGGGCCTGTTGGCTCTGCTGGCTCTCTGGGGGTTTTGACGTGGCTCGGGTTCGGTTTTCACCCTGCCCTTCTGTCCTTCTCGCTTTTGGTGATTGCTCGCTTCGGCGGCTCGCTTGGTCCCTGTGTGGGGCGGGCTCGGTCCGTGGCGCTGCCTTTTTCCCTGCCTTCTGTGCGTAGGTGGTCTTTCGGGTTCTCCGCTTTCTGCGGTGGCCTGGTTGAGTTCTCTGGGTGGCCGGGTCTCTTCGGTGTCGTTTCCGTCACCTTCCTGGGTCTTTTTGTTTCCTTGTTCCTGCCTGGGTTCTCTCCTTGGCGCGGTCCCTTCCGGGGGGTCCTTTGTGTGTCTGGGTTTTTTTCCCTTTCTGTTTCTCTTCAGCGCCCCTTTTCCTTGCTACCTGGAGCTTTAGCTCTTTGGTTTGTCTTGTGCCTGTGGGGGTACTGGTTCTCACGGGTCGAGGGTTCGTGTCTCGCACGCGCTGTCACAGTGTCGTTGGTTGGCAGTCTGTTGCACTCTTCTTTTAGTGCGGCTCTTGCCGGTTTGCTTGCGACTGATTCCGCTGCCTCTGGTGGTTTCGGCTCTCTCGCGGGTGGTGTTCTCCCTTGCGGGGTTGCTGTGTTTTGTCGCACTGCGTCTCCCTTTCGGCTGTGCCTTTTCTGTGAGGTCACTGTGGCGGGGTTGCCCTCTGTTCCTTCGGTTTTCCTTCTTTTTCTTGTGGGGGTTTGTTGCCCTCTTTTCAGGATCTCCGTTGGCCGGTCCTGGTGTGTTGGTCCGGCGTACTTTCTGGGCCCTGTTTTCTGGGGCTTCTGGCTCCGTGCGGTCTGATCCGGAGCTTTTCTCTGTCCCCCTTTGGCCTTTGCTGCGGCTGCTTCCTGCCGGCGCCTCGTGTCTCTGGGGTCCGGGTTTTTAGATTTCCCGGTGTCATTGGGTCCCGGGCTGGTTTTTCCTGCTCGTGGTTGCCTTTCCCCTGGGTGGTTCTTCCACTCGTTCTGACCTGTTGGGTTTTGCCCTCTGGTCTGTTGGTGTCTTGTGAGTTCCATGAAGCCGTTTGGCTTTGGTATGTGCTCACGTTGTAAGTCATGTGGCGAGGAAGACTAACGAGGAGGTAATGCCCCGATTACTTACCGGTAATCTTCATTACTCCGAGTGTAGTCTTCCTCGCCACATGACTTCCCATCCCTCCCTCCCTGTCTGGCTATCTGCTTCATGTTTTGCTTGGTAGTTTCAGGCTGTTGGGTTGGGCCGGCCCGCCTCTTATAGGGGTCATGGGTGACTGGGTCGGCCATATTGGGAAGGGATGGGAGGCATGGGATGCTGATTTTTGTTTTGCTTTGCTTTGGAGGGTTCTGTTGTGGAGCTGACGCTCAC
This sequence comes from Triturus cristatus, assembly GCF_964204655.1. Taxonomy (NCBI): domain Eukaryota; kingdom Metazoa; phylum Chordata; class Amphibia; order Caudata; family Salamandridae; genus Triturus; species Triturus cristatus. The sequence goes on along the minus strand of NC_140585.1, from coordinate 1,155,400,507 downwards.
GTTGTAAGTCATGTGGCGAGGAAGACTACACTCGGAGTAATGAAGATTACCGGTAAGTAATCGGGGCATTCCCTTCCCCTCTCCAGTTCCCTTTCCTTTTCCCTTCCCTTTCCCTCTCCATTCCCTTTCTTCACCCTAATCCTTCCCCTCACCTTCACACATTTCTTTCTCTTTCCCCTCTCCCTGCCCCCCTCCCTTCCCCTCTCCCTTCCCTCTCACTTTCCCTCACACTTCCCCTCTTCACCTCTCCCACCCCTTCCACCTCTTACTTCCTCTGCCCTTTCCCCCTCTCTTTCCCCTTCCCCTCTCCCTTCCTTTCTCCCTTCCCCTCTCCCTCACCCTTACCCTAACTCTCCCCCTTTTTCCTCACCCTCTCCCTCTTCCCTTCTCCCTTCCTGTCTCCCTCCCCATCTCCTCTTCCCTTCCTATTCCCCTTTCTCTCTTCTCATCTCTTTCCCTCTCCTTTCCTCTCTCTCCCCACTCACCCTCTCCCTCTCCCACATCCTCTCCTTCTCCCCTCCCTCTCCCTCTCCCTCTCCCTTTCCCTTTCCCTTCACTCTCCCTCCACCTTCCCCTATCCTTCCTCCCTCCATTCCCCTCACCCTTCCCTCACCCTCTTCCTTCCTCTCACCCTCCGCATCTCCTCCTACCTTCCTATTTCCTATCCCTTTCTCTCTCCCCTTCTCTTTCCCTCTCCTTTCCTCTATCTCTCCCCTTCCCCCTTAACCTCTCCCACACCCTCTCCTTCTCTCTTCCCTTCTCCCTTTCCCTCCCCTTCCCCTCTCACTCTGTCTCTCCCTCCCCTCTCTCTCCCCCTCTCCCTTTCCCTTCACTGTCCCTCCACCCTCCCCTCCATTCCACTCACCCTCTTCCTTCCCCTCACCCTCACTCTCTTGCTTTCCTTTACCTCACCCTATCCCCTTACCTCCCCTCTCCCTACCCTTTCCCTTCCACTTTTCGTCTCTCCCTCCCTTTACCTCTTCCTTTCCCTCCCCTCTCTCCTCTTCACCTCTCCCTCCCCCTCTTCCTTTCCCCTTCCCCTCTCCCTTCTCCTCTCCCTTTCCCCTCTCCAGTCCCCTTTACCTCTCCCTTCTCCTTCCCCTATCTGTCCCCCTTCCCCTTCCCCTCTCCCTTCTACTCTCCTCTCCCTTTCCCTCTTTCTCTCCCTTCCCCTCTGAATCCTTCTCCCTTCACCTCACCCTCTCCCTTCCTCTCACCCTCCCTCTTACCCTTTTCCCTCCCCTCTTCCTTTCCCTCTCCCTTCTCCCTCTCCCTCTCTTTACCCTCATCCTTCCCCTCACCCTCTCTCTTTCCCTCACCCTTTTATATCCCTTTCCCTCTTCCTTCCCTCTCTCCCTTCCCCTCTCCTTTCCCGCTCTTCACCCTTTCCCTCTCCCGCTCCCTTCCCCTCTTCCTTCCCTTCTCCCTCCTTCTACCATCCCCACATCTCCTCCCTTCCCCTCAACCTCTCCCTTTCCCTCTCCTTCATCCTCTCCCTTCAACTTCCCCTTTCCCTCTCCCTCACACTCCCTCACCCTTTCTCCTCTCCCTCCCCCTCTCCCTTTCCCTTCACTTTCCCTCCACCTTCCCCTCAGCCTTCCATCATCCTCTTCCTTCCCCTCACCCTCCCGTTCTTCTCCTCCCTTCCTATTTCCCTTTCCCTCCCCTTCTCTCTCCCTCCCTCTCTCTTTTCACCCTTCCCCTAACTCTCCCCCTTTTCCTCACCCTCTTCTTTCTCCCTCCCCCTTTCTACTTCCCTTTCTCTCTTCCCTTCTCTTTCCATCTCCTTTCCTCTATCTCCCCCACTCACACTCTCCCTCTCCCACACCCTCTCCTTCTCCCCTCCCCTTCCTCTCTATCCCCCTCTCCCTCTCCTTTCCCTTCACTCTCCCTCCACCTTCCCCTCTCCTTTCCCCTTCCGTTCCCCTCACCCTCTTTCCTTCCCCTCTACCTCCGCATCTCTTCCTCCATATTTCCCTTTCCCTTTCTCTCCCCTTCTCCTTTCCTCTATCTCTCCCCACTCACCCTCTCCACACCCTCTCCTTCTCTCTTTCCCTCTTCCTTCTGCTCTCCCTCTCACTTTCCCTCTCCTCTCCTCCCCTTCCCCTCGCACTCTGCCTCTCCCTCCCCCTCTCTCCCCCTCTCCCTTTCCTTCACTCTCCCTCCATCTTCCCCTCTCCTTCCCCCCTTCTGTTCCTCTCACCCTCCTCCTTCCCCTCACCTTCCCTCTCTCGCTTTCCTTCCCCCTCACTCAATCTCCTTCCCTCACCCTCTCCCTCCCCTTTCCCTTCCACTTCCCCTCTCTCCCTCCCCTCCCCTTACCGCTTCCTTTCCCTCACCGTCCCTCCTCTTCACCTCTCCCTCCCCCTCTTCCATTCCCCTTCCCCCTCTCTCCCTTCCCTTTTCCCTCTCCCCTCCTACTCCCTTTCCCTCCCCCTCTCTTTCCCCTCACCCTTGTTCCTTCCCTCTCCATCCCCCCTTTCTCTTTCCCTCCCCCTCTCCCTTTCCCTCTCCACCTGTTCTGCCCCACACTCCCTTCCCCTCTCTTTTCCCTCTCTCCTTCCGCTCTTCCTCCTTTCCCTCACCTCACTTTCCCTCACCTCACTTTCCCTTACCCTAACCCTTTGCCCTCTCCCTTCCCTCCACCCTCCACCCTCTCCCTTCCCCTCTCCCTTCCTCTCTCTTCACCCTGCCCCTCTCTTTCCCTCTCCCTTTCCCTTACCATCTCACTCCACCTCCACCTCTCCCTCCCCTTTTCCTCTCCTTCATCCTCTCCCTCTTCCTTTCTCTCTCCCCTTCTCTTTCCCTCTCCTTTCCTCTATCTCTCCCCTTCCCCCTTAACCTCTCCCACACCCTCTCCTTCTCTCTTCCCCTCTCCCTTTCCCTCCCCTTACCCTCTCACTCTGTCTCTCCCTCCCCCTCTCTCTCCCCCTCTCCCTTTCCCTTCACTCTCCCTCCACCCTCCCCTCCATTCCCCTCACCCTCTTCCTTCCCCTCACCCTCACTCTCTTGCTTTCCTTTACCTCACCCTATCCCCTTACCTCCCCCTCTCCCTACCCTTTCCCTTCCACTTTTCTCTCTCCCTCCCTTTACCTCTTCCTTTCCCTCACCCTCTCTCCTCTTCACCTCTCCCTCCCCCTCTTCCTTTCCGCTTCCCCTCTCCCTTCTCCCTCCCTTTCCCCTCTCCAGTCCCCTTTACCTCTCCCTTCTCATTCCCCTATCTGTCCCCCTTCCCCTCTCCCTTCTTCTCTCCCTCTCCCTTTCCCTCTTTCTCTCCCTTCCCCTCTGAATCCTTCTCCCTTCACCTCACCCTCTCCTTCCTCTCACCCCTCACTCTTACCCTTTTCCCTCCCCTCTTCCTTTCCCTCTCCCTTCTCCCTCTCCCTTTCCCTCTCTTATACCCTCATCCTTCCCCTCACCCTCTCTCTTTCCCTCACCCTTTTATATCCCTTTCCTCTTCCCTCTCTCCTTCCCCTCTCCTTTCCCGCTCTTCACCCTTTCCCTCTCCCGCTCCCTTCCCTCTTCCTTCCCTTCTCCCTCTCCCTCCTTCTACCATCCCCACATCTCCTCCCTTCCCCTCACCCTCTCCCTTTCCCTCTCCTTCATCCTCTCCCTTCAACTTCCCCTTCCCCTTTCCCTCTCCCTCACACTCCCTCACCCTTTCTCCTCTCCCTCCCCCCTCCCCCTCTCCCTTTCCCTTCACTTTCCCTCCACCTTCCCCTCAGCCTTCCATCATCCTCTTCCTTCCCTCACCCTCCCGTTCTTCTCCTCCCTTCCTATTTCCCTTTCTCTCCCCTTCTCTCTCCCTCCCTCTCTCTTCTCACCCTTCCCCTAACTCTCCCCCTTTTCCTCACCCTCTTCCTCTTCCTTCTCCCTCCCCTTCCTATTTCCTTCTCTCTTCCCTTCTCTTTCCATCTCCTTTCCTCTATCTCTCCCCACTCACCCTCTCCCTCTCCCACACCCTCTCCTTCTCCCCTCCCCTTCCTCTCTATCCCCCTCTCCCTTTCCTCACTCTCCCTCCACCTTCCCTCTCCTTTCCCCTTCCGTTCCCCTCACCCTCTTCCTTCCCCTCACCCTCCGCATCTCCTCCTCCATATTTCCCTTTCCCTTTCTCTCCCCTTCTCTCTCCCTCTCCTTTCCTCTATCTCTCCCCACTCACCCTCTCCCATACCCTCTCCTTCTCTCTTTCCCTCTTCCATCTGCTCTCCCTCTCACTTTCCCTCTCCTCCCTTCCCCTCTCACTCTGCCTCTCCCTCCCCCTCTCTTCCCCCTCTCCCTTCACTCTCCCTCCACCTTCCCCTCTCCTTCCCCCCTCTGTTCCTCTCACCCTCCTCCTTCCCTCACCCTCCCTCTCGCTTTCCTTCCCCCTCACCCAATCTCCTTCCCTCACCCTCTCCCTCCCCTTTCCCTTCCACTTCCCCTCTCTCCCTCCCCGTCCCTCCTCTTCACCTCTCCCTCCCCCTCTTCCATTCCCCTTCCCCCTCTCTCCCTTCCCTTTTCCCCTCTCCCCTCCTACTCCCTTTCCCTCCCCCTCTCTTTCCCTCACCCTTGCTCCTTCCCTCTCCATCCCCCTTCTCTTTCCCTCCCCCTCTCCCTTTCCCTCTCCATCCACCTGTTCTGCCCCACACTCCCTCTCCCTTCCCCTCTCTTTTCCTCCCGCTCTTCCTCCCTTTCCCTCACCACCTCACTTTCCCTTACCCTAACCCTTTGCCCTCTCCCTTCCCTCCACCTCTCCCTTCCCCTCTCCCTTCCTCTCTCTTCACCCTGCCCCTCTCTCTTGCCCTCTCCCTTTCCCTTTCCCTTACCACCTCACTCCACCTCTCCCTCCCCTACACCTCTCCGTTTCCCCTTCCCATTCCCATCTCCCTTTCCCCTTTCTTTCTCCCTTCCCTTCCCTCACCCATCCTATCTCCCATCTACCTTTCCCCTCTCCAATCCCCTCTACTTCGCCCTTCCCCTCATCCTCTCCCTTCCTCTCTTGCTTCCCCCTTCACCATTCCCCTATCCCGACCCCCTCCCTTTCTCTTCCCTTCCCCTCTCCATTTCCCTATCCCTCTTGCTTCCTTTCCCCTCCATTCCCCTCTCTTCACTCTAATCCTTCCCCTCACTCACACACATTTCTTTCTCTTTCCCTTCTCTTCCCCTCTCCCTTCCCCTCTCCACCTCTTCCACCCCTTCCCGCCTCTTCCTTCCTCTGCCCTTTCCCCTCTCTTTCCCCTTCCCCTCTCCCTCACCATTCCCCTAACTCTCTCCCTTTTACCTACCTTCTCCCTCTTCCCTTCTCCCTTCCCCTCTCCCTCCCCATCTCCTCCCTTCCTATTTCCCTTCTCTCTTTCCCTTCTCTTTCCCACTCCTTTCCTCTATCTCTCCCCACTCACCTCTCCCACACCCTCTCCTTCTCCCCTCCCCCTTCCTCTCCCTCCCCTCTCCCTCTCCCTTCACCTTCCCCTCTCCTTTCCCCCTCCGTTCCCCTCACCCTTCCCTCACCCTCTTCCTTTCCCTCACCCTCCGCATCTCCTCCTCCCTTCCTATTTCCTTTCCCTTTCTCCCTTCTCTTTCCCTCTCCTTTCCTCTATCTCTCCCCATCCCCCTTAACTTACCTTTCCCATTTCCTTCCTCTCTCCCACGCCCTCTCCATCTCTCTTCCCCTCTCCCTTCTGCTCTCCCTCTCACTTTCCTACCCCTCCCCTTCCCCTCTCACTCTGCCTCTCCCTCCCCCTGTCTCTCCCCTCTCCCTTCACTCTCCCCCACCTTCCCCTCTCCTTTCCCGCTCCATTCCCCTCACCCTCTTCCTTCCCCTCACCCTCACTCTCTCGCTTTCCTTTACCCTCACCCTCCCCTTTCCTCCCCTCTCCCTCCCCTTTCCCTTCCACTTCCCCTCACTCCTCCCCCTCCCTTTACCTCTTCCTTTTCCCCTCTCCCTCTTTCCTCTTCACCTCTCCCTCCCCTCTTCCTTTCCCTCTCACTCTACCTCTCTGTTTCCCCTCCCTTTCCCTTCCCTTTCCCTCTCCCTTTCCCTCTCCTTTTCCCCTCTCCAGTCCCCTTTACCTCTCCCTTCTCCTTCCCCTATCTGCCCCCTTCCCCTCTTCCCTTCTACTCCCCCTCTCCCTTTCCCTCTTCCTCTCCCTTTCTCTCTCATTCCTCTCACCCTCACTCTTACCCTTTTCCTTCACCCTCTCTTTCCCTCACCCTTTTATATCCCTTTCCCTCTTCCTTCCCTTTCTCCCTTTCCCGCTCCCTTCCCCTCTTCCTTCCCTCCCCCCTCTCCTTCTACCATCCCCACACCTCTTCCCTTTCCCTCACCGTCACTCTCTCCTTTTCCCTCTCCTTCATCCTCTCCCTCTTCCTTCAACTTCCCCTTCTCTC